>NC_060139.1:2102843-2794624 GCF_021461385.2 Schistocerca piceifrons
CCGTCCGCTGGTCCAGCATCCGGCGCCACAGCCGCTCCATGTCCCGCACGGCGGCCGCCTCCCCGGCCAGGCCGAGCGCCCCGCACACCGGCTCATCGCGCAGGAAGTGCGTCGCCATCAGCTCCAGCACGGCGTCGTCCAGCTCCGGCGTCGCGTCCTGCACGACGAAGCGCGGCCGCTGCCCGTCCGCCGTGGGGCGCCGGCCCTCGAAGCGCCGCCACACCGTCGGCACCGGCTTGTCGTCCGGGCGCCTCCACGGCCTGCTCTCTGCACACATCTGCGGCACGTTTAGAAACCAGAATTGTCCAGTACTGAAGTTATAGGCAGAGGGCTGTGTGTATTTGGATACACAGAGTAATAACCACTTTCTGAATAAAAAAGCCTGCAGCAATGCTAATTTGCCCAAGTCAATCTGCAGTAAAAACTGATTTGTCTTTAAATATCAAAGGGCTTGATTAGATTACATCAGATTAGTGTTTCGTTCCATAGATCCGTGCTGAAGAGATCCTCATGGATGTGGAGTATGTCAATATTTTTTTAAGCTGAAATAACAATACTAATAGTATGAATATATACAACACATCATTAGTTTCTATTAAAAAATTCGTCAATGGAGTAGAAGGAGTTGGCCACTAGTAAGTCTTTCAGGCTTCTTTTAAACTGATCTTTATTTGTAACCAAATTGTTTATGTTTGCTGGAAAATTATTGAAGATGAGTGTTCGTGAGTGGTGGACCCCTTTTTGAACTTAAGTCTCTTATAAGTCCTTGTGCAGATCATTTTTGTTCCTGGTATTGTATGTACGAGCTGAGCTGTTTGTTGGAAAAAGAGATATATTATTTAGGACAAATTTCATTAAGGAGTAAATATACTGAGAGGCAGTAGTTAGTATACCCAGTTCTTTGAAGCGGTTTCTACAGGACCTCCGTGAATTTACTCCACAAATAATACGTATTACATGCTTTTGAATTCTGAAAACTTTAGTTTGACTTGAAGCATTACCCCAAAATATTATACCATATCACATTATGGAATGAAAGTAGGCAAAGTATGCAAGCTTTTTCATTTTTATGTCGCCTATGTCAGCTAACACTCGAATTGCAAATACAGATTTGTTCATGCAATTCTGCATTTCTGTGGTGTGCTCCGCCCAACTGAATCTATTATAAAGTCGTAATCCCAGGTATTTACGACTGTCAACCTCTTCTATATGCTCTTCTTCATGCTTTATGCAATGCTGGGTGGAAACCTCTTACAGGTTCTGAATTGCATATAGTGAGTCTTTTCGAAGTTTAATGTTAGTGAGTTGGCTTTAAACCATTAATTAATATCCATGAAAATATCATTAGCATATCTTCCTAGAACTACACTCGACATACTATTTATTGCAATGCTTGTGTCATCTGCAAACAAAACGAACTCTGCTTCTCGCAGTGTAACTGATGAGAGATCATTAACATACACAAGAAAAAGCAATGGCCCTAACATGGATCCTTGTGGGACACCACATGTAATTTCTTCTGTCTAAATAGTAAGATTTTCGTTAATTTATGTTGTGTTCAACTTTGTACACAGTGATGAGGAGAGGTGGTTATAGATTGGTGTGGCAGCTGTCGCCATAGGAAAGTTGGACAGGAGCAGAAATGATTAGCGAACAAGTTATACAACAAACTGGAGATTTGCTTCACTTGTCTATCTCCAAGCTAACGAAGACTCATTGCAAACAAGCAACAAACGACAGGTCCAGCTATCACAATGTCAACTAGGATGAGGCTCCCTGAAGTAAGCGCAAATGATGAGTTCGGAGACGTGGCTAAGCGGCATCCAAAAACTGTCAGGTATTCCGAAACCTGGCTTGCTCAAGAAAACTTCGTTTTCACATGTCTTGTCACACTGGCGGCGTGCAGAGTTGACATATTTTACTTCAATCTTACTTTGTAAGGATGACTACGTTATAAGCCACGCAACATCACTCTTGTGCAAGCCAGGCTACGGAAAAGCTGATAGTTTTTGGGGCCATTGCATACAATTCTCTCACGATAACACGTGTTATACTATTGCATGTAGTGAGCTTTTGATACAGCTTCTACACATGCAAGTAGACAATTTCCTATATGACCGTCAACCTGCGAAATTGCCGTCTACAACCTGGCTTGCTCACGGCTACTGTTTCAACTACGTACTGTTACTGTTTTGACGTCCACCCCCGGTAACTGTGTGATCGGCCCAACAGAATGTCACTCCTAAGCGCCCGGGTTCGACTCCCGGCTGGTTCGGAGATTTTCTCCGCTCAGGGACTGGGTGTTGTGTTGTCCTAATCACAATCCTTTCATCCCCATCGACGTGCAAGTCGCCGAAGTGGCGTCAAATCGAAACACTTGTACCCGGCGAAAGGTGGCCCTAGTCACACGATGTTCATTCACTGTTTTGGTCCTTATGAATGCATGTTGCTGCATGACTACAGCTAACAATGCTTTCCAATGCTTATTCAGCGACTTTTCATATTTTGAACGATCTACAGATGGTTGTAGACAGCAACTGAAACAAGTTCTCGAACTTTAATAGTGATAGCAAAATTATGGTCTAGGCATTAAAAGTTTTCACTCTTAAAAGTTTTTTATTTAATAAACACAGTGGATGATTTGTCTACACGTTCTGAGACACATTCATCTGTCTTACACTACAACGTGTATTACGAATCGATCTTGGGTAGATACTCTATCCAACTGATAAATGTTATGTTCCTGTACATCTTGTAGTTTTCTCGCAGTCGTCTTCTAAAACGCCAGAGGTATTTCTGAATAAGCATGTATTCCATACGCGTTAACAATGTTCGATGTAAAATCAGTTAGTCTCCAACGTTTCTCTTAAATATATTTACAAGTACGCTACACAGATGCTTATTAGATTTGGAAGTGTAGCTCTTGGAAATGATTTAACTTTATGGTGAAGCAACTTGGGGAGATTGGGAGATAAATGCAGATATTCTGATCATTGATACCTTAATACGTATCCACGTCAGTGCTTTAGTTTTTTTTTTGTCTGCATCCAATGCACATCAGTGTTTTAGTTCTTTTTTTCTCTGTGTCCAACACTTATACCGCCAACACGTCACACAATTTACTACCCGATTTTTTCGTCCAACACTGAACCCACAAAGGCGTGGAACCGATGACCAAGCAGTTTGGTCTCTTTTCCCCCATTCTAAACCAACCAACCAACAACAAAGGCGTCACATAATTTACTACCGGCACAGGCGTAACTGCACCACTAAGTGGGCTACGCCTTTCAATATAGACTAACCATTTTGCATCCACGTGATCACACTTCAACAACCAGAAGAAAATAAGCATTAATGGCTTACTCTTGCCGCAAGTACTTGGAGGTACTAACCAACCTAATAACATATTACTCCTACCGGCTATAATTATTACTTTGCAATTGAAGTAAATAGTGATTTAATGTACTTCAGTACACTGCGCTGTCACCAACACAAATGTCTGCACTTACACTCCTAACGCTGTGTATCTAATTATACGACTAGCATTTAGCATTATGCAAAATGTAACAAACTGTGGCATGACGTCTTTTGACTTCCCACAATAAGAGAAACATTCCAAGAAAATCTGATTAAATTCATTTCAGTAATTATGATATAAACTTGTAACTTATGGAACTTATCAAAAATACAACAGTTATGTTATATTCATTATATGATCACCTTCTACTTTTTCAGTACATGAAACGTTAATTACGAGGTCCGACTTCAGTAGTTGAAATTTTGAGGTAAAATGCGAGTCTACAATTTGAGCTCTCACGAACTGAAAAGTTTAAAATGGTTAATAAAATTTCAATATCTACGGATGAAGATAATAAACTTGTCCCTGATGTGGATTAGAATACGAGGCTTAAGTGTGCAGTGCATTTGCGGAAATTGTTTCTCTTATCCACGCAGCCCTCTAGTTATAGAGGATACTTCCGACAGGAAAATGTATAAGTTAGCTGCACTGAGTGTTGCGGAACTGGCGTACGAAAGGTTAAAAACATCATTGATTTCTTCTCTGGCTAACAAAAGTTTCTGGCAAAGCACGTCTTTTCATCACAGACATGGTCACTTATTCTGTCGCAAGATGGAATTGCATACGCCAGAGTGTTACCTTTCTGTAAGGAGGCTGACTTTACTTATGCCAGCTTTGAAATTTTTTGTTATGTCACGTCTGTAGACGTTCTTGCATGACAGTGTATGATGAATTTCTAGGCCAGAGATTTTACTCAAATGTTTGTGGATACGACATAAAATCTACATGCAGACTACCTAGAGTGCTGGACCAATTATACAGCCAGTGGGTTCAACTCAAGTACGGTTCATCTTGTGTCGCAAGTTAGTGACATGTGCATGATCCTATACAGGTTAGCAAGATATTAAGCCTTCGACGTACTTTAGTAAACACAGAATTTCATTCATGTCGTGCTTATAATTCTCAAAATACTTGATTTGTCCTAGGACCAATATCACCACTTGGAGACGTCATTATGCAGTAAGTCTACGTATGTGAAACTTCCTGGCATATTTGTGAGATTCGAACTCGAAATCTTCGCCTTTCGCAGGCAAGGGCTCTACGAGCTGAGCTACCAAGCAGGACTCCCCAGCGATCAGCACAGCATTACATCCGCCAGTACTTCACATCCTACCTTCCAAACTTCACAGAATCTCTCCTGCGAAACTTGCAAATCTAGCGCCGCTGGAAGAAAGGATATTGTGGTGATGAGGCTTAGACACAGTCTGGGGGATGTTTCCGGAATGAGATTTTCACTCTGCAGCGGAGTGTGCGCTGATATGAAACTTCCTGGCAGATTAAAACTCTGTGCCCGACCGAGACTTGAACTTGGTACCTTTGCCTTTCGCGGGCAAGTGCTCTACCATCTGAGCTACCGAAGCACGACTCACGCCCGGTACTCAAAGCTTTACTTCTGCCAGTGTCTCGTCTCCTACCTTCCAAACTTTACAGAAGGTCTCCTGCGAACCTTGCAGAACTAGCACTCCTGAAAGAAAGGATACTGTTGTGGCTTGGCAAGACAGCCAAGCCACTATGAGGAAGCCGAAAGGCACGCGTTTAAGCTCACGCAGGCTGGCGTGAGGTCTGGAACAGGACAAGGTAATTAATATAGCCAATAACTACGTAGCTGCTGGAATACTTAACTTTAATCCACAATTGGTGAACATCGCTCGTGACGGTACATGTTTTACAGCATCAATAGTAACTGGTAATGGCGCCTTGCTAGGTCGTAGCAAATGACGTAGCTGAAGGCTATGCTAACTACCGTCTCGACAAATGAGAGCGTAATTTGTCAGTGAACCATCGCTAGCAAAGTTGGTTGTACAACTGGGGCGAGTGCTAGGAAGTCTCTCTAGACCTGCCGTGTGGCGGCGCTCGGTCTGCAATCACTGATAGTGGCGACA
Source organism: Schistocerca piceifrons (assembly GCF_021461385.2). NCBI lineage: Eukaryota > Metazoa > Arthropoda > Insecta > Orthoptera > Acrididae > Schistocerca > Schistocerca piceifrons. Next base: position 2,108,304 of record NC_060139.1, read on the forward strand.
CGCGGGTCCGACGTCTACTAACGGACCGCGGCCGATTTAAAAGCTACCACCTAGCAAGTGTGGTGTCTGGCGGTGACACCACAGATACTGCGGAGACATGGCTTAGCCACAGCCTGGGGGATGTTTCCAGAATGAATTTTCAGTCTACAGCGGAGTATGCGCTGATATGAAACTATCTGGGACATTAAAACTGTGTGCTGGACCGAGACTCGAACTCGAGACCTTTGCCTTTCGCAGGTAATGCTCTACCAGGAAGTTTCATATCAGCGCCCACTCCGCTGCAGAGTGAAAATATCATTCTGAGAACGTCCCCTAGGCTGTGGCTAAGCCATGTCTCTGCAAGATCCTTTCTTCAAGGAGTGCTAGTCTTGCAAGGTTCGCAGGAGAGCTTCTGTGAAGTTTGGAAGGTACTGGTGGATGTAAAGCCGTGAGAAGGAAATCTGAGTCATGCTTAGATAGCTCAGTTGAAAGAGCACTTGCCAGGAAAAGGCAGAGGTTACGAGTTCGTGTCTGGGGTCCGGCACACGACTTTAATCTTCAGGAAGTAATGACGTTGGTTAATTTCTTCTAGTGCCTCAACTATCGAAATTTTTGTTCTTTTCAAAACAAAAATCATTACTTACAATGAATTTCTTTAGCAAATATCTACATTGTGTAGGCCCAATTGGAATATATCATGATCATTTCACCTTAAATTTATGCTGGTAGAGTATACGTGATGGCTGTGACCGATTCCGCTGATTGTTTGGCAAAGCATGAGATATTGCTATATTTATGAGTACACCATTACACTTGTTTCTGTTGGAGCAACTGCTAGTCTTTACACTACCTACTAATAATCTACTGATCATCCAGCGATATGCACGATTTTTATAATTATTTACATTGTGAAAACAAAAATCGGCTAGGAATAAAATTTAATGTCTCCTAATGTGCCACATGAGCCAACAGTTACGTGGAGCTTACAGTACTATTCGAAACTGAAGAACACTGGTCATTGGGTGTTAACGATTGTTCCTAACCTACGAAAGTCCTCATTACTGCAATAATGGACCAAGGCATACCAAGTAATACAATGGCTTTGCTTGGCTGAAATATTATGAAAACTATTAATGAATCCACAGATGTGACTAACCGAGCAAAGCTAAAGATTATTAGCGTTTTTACATTTTTTTTTAAATTTTAAAGACCATTTACAATTACATTGCTGCGAAGATAGAAGCAATGGTATCAAGCGATATACTCCTGAATTCACTGAGAAATGATCATAAGGATGAAAGGTCTTAGAAATTCAGTAATGTCTACCCTCTGTGCCATTGTATATAATAACTATGGGAAAACAAACACACACTGCATTTTGTGGATAACTTAAAACGTTACGATTAGGAGTGATGCTGATATTTAAATGTAACGAATGGGCTCCACTTTTATTGCAGTCTTACGGGTGCTGAAGTATACACGATAAAAAAGTCATTATGAATTTAAAGAGTATTGAAAACAGAACGCAACAATACAGAAACTCGGTATGTTAACAATAATCACTCTGTGTACTTTTTACAGTTGCCCGCTCTGATGGTAGCTGAAAACTGTAAGGAGATACTCGGAAAAACTACAGGTAAAACGAAAAACAACAAAATAGTTATCCGAATATAATATATGAGGTACAGCTATTATAGTGCATTTAAGTTTCAAAAGTATTCTACACAAATTTAAGCCTGTCTATACACCCGGGGATTACTAACAATATGGAAAGAGCAGTATGTCATATCGCCTTGCACAGGAATTGTTCAGTGTTCAGCTTGTAGCACAGCGACTTTGGATTAACGAGGAGGAGGTCTGGGACTAACAAACAGCTGCAGAGTGCGGGTACCTGTAAAAGATCGGGCACAGAGTTCATTGTTGCCAGATTTCCAATCATGTCATCGATGAAATTACGTCAACACAGTTCATTCGGTGTAATTTTTAGAAGTGATCGCTCAAGACAGAAGCTTAAAACTGTAAGGAGAAACGCAGAAAAGTTAGATGTGAAATGAAACCCTCTGACATAGATCAGGTACCCTGTGTATAAAACAGCTGGAAATTCAAAAATTGTCAGGAAATTAAGATACAGGTTAATTGTGGTGCAGGGTTTACCACCGCTCCTCTGTGGAGATGGCCTCCAGGTTTCTCCCTGATGACACTATAGTTAAAGACCTGTTGTCCCAAGTAAAAAATGGCATGAAATCCTAGATAAGGCAATGTTATATTGGTGGAAGTAAGTAATATGTTTTAAGTATAGTAGCCAAGATGGCCACCGTATTTCCCCTTGCCATAACCGACGTGAGGTACATGAAGTTAGTTCCCCCTACAGGTCCAAACCTATGAATAAGAGAACATACTTTTGCTATTTAGATAGTAACCGGTCTGGAATTTCCTGCTGACCTATCTAACGTGTTTTTACCAAGCTATTACTCACTCATATAAGTATGGCTTTTTATAGCAGCCAGGCCACTTATAGAATTCAAGATGGTCACTGTGTTTTCCTCCTAATATCACACATATTGTTTCTCATGGTAAGTTAAAGTCCAACTCCCCTCTGATGTCACATTACATTTCGATCTGTCGTGTCCTATTCCCACTGCAGAAGTAATAGGAGTTTTTAACTTAAGTCTTTATTTCAGACAAATACTACATGGGGGAGAGCACCCTTTCTGCAGTCATTAAGTTCACTAACAGGCACATGCCTGCTCTCCAGGCACTGCTAGACCAACAATCAAGGAAAAGCCACCACCACTGCCACCTCCCATTCACGCACCACTAGCAGCGAACCTGCACCGACGCAACTGTCAGCCATCAGCCAGGACTGGGACGAGCAGCCAGCCAGCCAACTCACCTGTGCCACGCCAGTGACTAACGCCACAGAGGTAGCACTGTGTCCACTCATCTGTCTGACATTTTTAAGTGTAGGTGTTCATATTTCAACACTTTCAATTAATTATAAATGCACCCATTCTTATAGAAAGAATATATGGAGTGCAGATATACTCACACCTGCCTACAGTAATAAAATTTGAGCACTGGCCTACTGTAAAAAACTGAAGTTTAAAGCATCCATTCTTATGGAAGACACATTGGGCTGGTCACCCTTAACAAAGTAGAATTATATGTAATACACTTTCTTCAAATTGGTGTTACATGTTTTTACCCATCAAGCAGGACCACTTCATACATTTTACATTTCGTATAATACGTAGTGCAGGGCTGAAGAGTATTGTTGACCACTTGAAAACTTCCAGAGGAGCACACAACTGACCTGCATACCACAGACAACACGTGGTTAAATATGAGAGACCACGGATATTTAAATAATACACTCATGTTACGCTTAATTTAAATAAAAATATGTAACTCATATGTGCTGTTTGAACATTTACAACACATGTTGTAGGATGGGATACAAGCATTTATTTATTTATTTGCTTTAAACAGATGTTGGACACAACTATGAACAGTCCACACTTCACCAGTGGGTAAGTTATACACTCCTGGAAATTGAAATAAGAACACCGTGAATTCATTGACACATTCCTGGGTTCAGATACATCACATGATCACACTGACAGACCCACAGGCACATAGACACAGGCAACAGAGCATGCACAATGTCGGCACTAGTACAGTGTATATCCACCTTTCGCAGCAATGCAGGCTGCTATTCTCCCATGGAGACGATCGTAGAGATGCTGGATGTAGTCCTGTGGAACGGCTTGCCATGCCATTTCCACCTGGCGCCTCAGTTGGACCAGCGTTCGTGCTGGACGTGCAGACCGCGTGAGACGACGCTTCATCCAGTCCCAAACATGCTCAATGGGGGACAGATCCGGAGATCTTGCTGGCCAGGGTAGTTGACTTACACCTTCTAGAGCACGTTGGGTGGCACGGGATACATGCGGACGTGCATTGTCCTGTTGGAACAGCAAGTTCCCGTGCCGGTCTAGGAATGGTAGAATGATGGGTTCGATGACGGTTTGGATGTACCGTGCACTATTCAGTGTCCCCTCGACGGTCACCAATGGTGTACGGCCAGTGTAGGAGATCGCTCCCCACACCATGATGCCGGGTGTTGGCCCTGTGTGCCTCGGTCGTATGCAGTCCTGATTGTGGCGCTCACCTGCACGGCGCCAAACACGCATACGACCATCATTGGCACCAAGGCAGAAGCGACTCTCATCGCTGAAGACGACACGTCTCCATTCGTCCCTCCATTCACGCCTGTCGCGACACCACTGGAGGCGGGCTGCACGATGTTGGGGCGTGAGCGGAAGACGGCCTAACGGTGTGCGGGACCGTAGCCCAGCTTCATGGAGACGGTTGCGAATGGTCCTCGCCGATACCCCAGGAGCAACAGTGTCCCTAATTTGCTGGGAAGTGGCGGTGCGGTCCCCTACTGCACTGCGTAGGATCCTCCGGTCTTGGCGTGCATCCGTGCGTCGCTGCGGTCCGGTCCCAGGTCGACGGGCACGTGCACCTTCCGCCGACCACTGGCGACAACATCGATTTACTGTGGAGACCTCACGCCCCACGTGTTGAGCAATTCGGCGGTACGTCCACCCGGCCTCCCGCATGCCCACTATACGCCCTCGCTCAAAGTCCGTCAACTGCACATACGGTTCACGTCCACGCTGTCGCGGCATGCTACCAGTGTTAAAGACTGCGATGGAGCTCCGTATGCCACGGCAAACTGGCTGACACTGACGGCGGCGGTGCACAAACGCTGCGCAGCTAGCGCCATTCGACGGCCAACACCGCGGTTCCTGGTGTGTCCGCTGTGCCGTGCGTGTGATCATTGCTTGTACAGCCCTCTCGCAGTGTCCGGAGCAAGTATGGTGGGTCTGACACACCGGTGTCAATGTGTTCTTTTTTCCATTTCCAGGAGTGTATTTAGCCCACACAACAGTGTATCACACCCTACCTCATCCACTCACCTGTCCACAATAGAAGCCTAACTCTTTACTGCTAGCTGAATGGAACTGACAAATTTACCGATAGTTAGAATGCAACATCATGAGACTTGGAATTTAAACAGATAGACTACTCCTCTCACCTACCATGGGCTTTGCACAACATGCGCATGTGAAACTGTGTGTATCCCACAACTAGAGTACTGTGAGATAGTCTCCTATTGCTATCCCCATCACATTAAATGGTTACATACTTCAGTGAGGAAGAGCAAATGTGTATCTTTATAGCTAATTTCTAAATTATTTTAACGATTGTCACCTCACCTACATCAAGCTGATATTGATAGTACATTAAACTCCCATCACAAAATTCAAAATTCTTACAAACAATCGGATTTGAGCAACAACTACATACAGACTGAGAACTGCTCTGTTATTCAGGATAGTTCACTTCCAATAATCCACAGCGAATAAGCAAAGAAAGTGACCTGTTTAGACTAACTCATCTATAATTTACAATAGAACATAGGTTATTTCAACATACAGTTCAATAAAGACACTATGACATCACAGCAGTTTATATGTTAGCACAATGAATGGTGTAAGAAACTCAATGCTAAAATGCCATCACACTGTTGTTGACGAAGAGTAAATGGCTCTTTTGTTTACGAAAGGTTCATGCAATGTACAGTATCTGCCAATTGTCTGGTCATCAATATCCATCCAATTGTCACACAATGAAAAGTATCCTAACAGTATCACTCACAGAAATGACTAGCATTTAGGAGTTCTACAAAAAAATTCATGAGGGGCTGTATCAGGTGCTGTGTATCTCAACAGTCTGACTGCAGTGCTGAAACAGTCCAGTGAGATGGCAGTACACACTGGCTGACAGACGCAACACACATAGCTCACACAAGGCAGATCGCTTTAGAAAGCCATGAGAAGCCTCCACCTAGTCAAACTTAGTCTAATATGCATCTAAAAAAGGTTATCTTCAGTGTAAATGAGTCACCAATATAGCGAATGAATAAGGAAACTAATTGCCAGAGATGTAAGAAAATATTAATATACAACCATTTTATTCATTGTGCAGCTTTAAAACTCGTATACAGCTTTTAAACTTACATGCTAGAAACTGATGATAAAACAATAACATCATCACCATCGCCATCAATATCGTCACCCTTGATACCACTGAACCACTTTTTGCAACAATACAAATAACAAACTTTAATCATCTCTGATCATCAATGAATACGCAAATATGTACTTAAGAAAAAATATTTTTCAATTCTCACATCATGATGACGACGTGCAGTACACAACAATATTGTTGCATAGGCATTCTATGCTACATGTAAGCATGGATCTGCATATATACGAGTATAAGGTATCTAAAATTCAATAGCATGCAAACATAGTCCTGCAGCTCTGGCGTTAGGCCACCTAATACTACGTCATTGTCTTCACCGTCGTCAGTAGAATCTGGAAAGTGTGCAAAATAAATATATTAAATCAATATTCAGTTAGTTCATTCACACAATAATAATGCATAGGTGCATCGACATTGACAACATTTGTAACATTGTAGGTAATAGCTCATAAATCCATCAGACCAAGAATATTTCACTACACTTATAAATACAAAGCACCAACGACAAAATATTACATTGTACAGTCACATTAGGAAGATCACACGTTGTCATCAGATGATAATAACATCCTCACTCACAATTGTCAGCAACCGTGAAAATAAGTAAATAAATAAAATACATCAACACCTCTGAAACATTTGGTATGTACCAAATGTATACACGGAGCTCACTTGCTGATGCCTTTTTCATAATTATCAGCAGCTGTGCAGAAATAACATAAATAACATACATTACCTCCCCCATGAACCATGGACATTGCCATTGGTGCGGAGGCTTGCATCGCTCAGCGATACACATAGCTGTACAACCACAACAGAGGGGTGGTATCTGTTGAGAGGCCAGACAAACTTGTGGTTCCTGAAGAGGGGCAGCAGCCTTTTCAGTAGTTGCAGGGGCAACAGTCTGGATGATTGACTGATCTGGCCTTGTGACACTAACCAAAACGGCCTTGCTGTGCTGGTACTGCGAATGGCTGAAAGCAAGGGGAAACTACAGCTGTAATTTTTCCCAAGGGCATGCAGCTTTACTGTATGGATAAATGATGATGGCGTCCACTTGGGTAAAATATTCCGGAGGTAAAATAGTCCCCCATTCGGATCTCTGGGCGGGGACTAGTCACGAGAACGTTGTTATCAGGAGAAAGAAAGCTAGCGTTCTGCGAATCGGAGTGTGGAATGACAGATCCCTTAATCCGTCAGGACGGTTAGAAAATTTAAAAAGGGAAATGGATAGGTTAAAGTTAGATATAGTGGGAACTAGTGAAGTTCGGTAACAGGAGCAGTCATACAGGGTTATAAATACAAAATCAAATAGGGCTAATACATGAGAAGGTTTAATAATGAATAGGAAAATAGGAATGCGGGTAAGATACTACAAACAGCATACTGAACGTATTATCGAGGCCAAGATAGATCCGAAGCCCACGCCTACTACAGTAGTACAAGTTTATATGCCAACTTGCTCCGCAGATGACGAAGAGATCGATGAAATGTTTGATGACATAAAAGAAATTATTCAGATAGTGAAGGGAGACGAAAATTTAATAGTCATGGGTGACTGGAATTCGATAGTAGGAAAAGGAAGACAAGGAAACGTAGTAGGTGAATATGGAATGGGAGTAAGGAATGGAAGAGGAAGCCGCCTGGTAGAATTTTGCACAGAGCATGACTTAATCATAGCTAACACTTTGTTCAAGAATCATAAAAGAAGGTTGTATACATGGAAGAAGCCTGGAGATACTGATAGGTTTCAGATAGATTATATAATGGTAAGACAGAGATTTAGGAACCAGGTTTTAAATTGTAAGACATTTCCAGGGGCAGATATGGACTTTGACCACAATCTATTGGTTATGAACTGTGGAATAACACTAAAGAAACTGCAAAAAGGTGGGAGTTTAAGGATATGGGACATGGATAAATTGACAGAACCAGAGGTTGTAGAGAGTTTCAGGGAGAGCATTATGGAACGATTGACAAGAATGTGGGAAAGAAATACAGTAGATGAAGAATGGGCAGCTTTGAGAGATGAAATAGTGAAGGCAGCAGAGGATCAAGTAGGTAAAAAGACGAGGGCTAATAGAAGTCCTTGAGTAACAGAAGAGATACTGAATTTAATTGATGAAAGGAGAAAATACAAAAATGCAGTAAATGAAGCAAGCAAAAAGGAATACAAACGTCTCAATAATGAGATTGACAGGAAGTGCAAATTGGCTAAGCAGGGATGGCTAGTGGACGAATGTAAGGATGTAGAGGGCTATATCACTAGGGGTAAGATAGATACTGCCTACGGGAAAATTAAAGAGACCTTTGGAGAAAAGAGGACCACTTGCATGAATATCAAGAGCTCAGATGGAAACCCAGTTCTAAGCAAAGAAAGAAAGCAGAAAGATGGAAGGTGTATACAGAGGGTCTATACAAGGGTGACGTTCTTAAGGACAATATTATGGAAATGGAAGAGGATGTAGATGAAGATGAAATGGAAGATATGATACTGCGTGAAGAGTTTGACAGAGCACTGAAAGACCTGAGGCCCCGGGAGTGGACAACATTCGATTAGAACTACTGATAGCTTTGGGTGAGCCAGCCCTAACAAAACTCTACCATCTGGTGAGCAAGATGTATGAGACAGGAGAAATACCGTCAGACTTCAGAAGAATATTATAATTCCAATGCCAAAGAAAGCAGGTGTTGAGAGATGTGAAAATTACCAAACTATCGGTTTAATAAGCCACAGCTGCAAGATACTAACACGGATTCTTTACAGACGAATGGAAAAACTGGAAGAAGGCCACCTCGGGGAAGATCAGTTTGGATTCCGTAGAAATGTTGGAACACGTGAGGCAATACTGACCTTACGACTTATCTTAGAAGAAAGATTAAGAAAAGGCAAACCTACGTTTCTAGCATTTGTAGACTTAGAGAAAGCTTTTGACAATGTTAACTGGAATACTCTCTTTCAAATTCTGAAGGTGGTAGGGATAAAATACAGGGAGCGAAAGGCTATTTAAAATTTGTACAGAAAACAGATGGCAGTTATAAGAGTCGAGGGGCATGAAAGGGAAGCAGTGATTGGGAAGGGAGTGAGACAGGGTTGTAGCCTATCCCAAATGTTATTCAATCTCTATATTGAGCAAGCAGTAAAGGAAACAAAAGAAAAATTCGGAGTAGGAATTAGAATCCATTGATAAGAAATTAAAAACTTTGAGGTTCGCCGATGACATTGTAATTCTGTCAAAGGTAGCAAAGGACCTGGAAGAGCAGCTGAACGGAATGGACAGTGTCTTGAAAGGAGGATATAAGATGAACATCAACAAAAGCAAAACAAGGATAATGGAATGTAGTCGAATTAAGTCGGGTGATGCTGCGGGAATTAGATTAGGAAATGAGACGCTTAAAGTAGTAAATGAGTTTTACTATTTGGGGAGCAAAATAACTGATGATGGTCGAAGTAGAGAGGATACAATATGTAGACTGGCAATGGCAAGGAAAGCGTTTCTGAAGAAGAGAAATTTGTTGACATCGAGTATAGGTTTAAGTGTCAGGAAGTCGTTTCTGAAAGTATTTGTATGGAGTGTAGCCATGTATGGAAGTGAAACGTGGACAATAAATAGTGTAGACAAAAGGGGAATAGAAGCTTTCGAAATGTGTTGCTACATAAGAATGCTGGAGATTAGATGGGTAGATCACATAATTAATGAGGAAGTATTGAATAGAATTGTGGAGAAGAGAAATTTGTGGAACAACTTGACTAGAAGAAGAGAGCGGTTGGTAGGACATATTCTCAGGCATCAAGGGATCACCTATTTAGTATTGGAGGGCAGTGCGGAGGGTAAAAATCGAAGAGGGAGGCCAAGAGAAGAGTACACTAAACAGATTCAGTAAGATGTAGGTTGCAGTAGATACTGGGAGATGAAGAAGCTTGCACAGGATAGAGTAGCATGGAGAGCTGCATCAAACCGGTCTTTGGACTGAAGACCACAACAACAACAGCAACTGCTGAATACACAAGTAGCAGCTAAGGGGTAATAAATCAAATCAGCAACATACATTTATAACTTCATCATAATTATTAGCAACTATGCAAATAAATAAATGATAATAAACATTAATCGCTCTTGTGTCAATTAAACTTAATTATCACACTGCACTGGCTGCATGTGCACATCCTCTCCATCAGATGCTATCTCAATAAAATCTTCCATATCCCCACAAACAACAGCAGCAGGCAGTCGATACAACCCACCACCAGGAGAGACCTCACCATCAAGAGTAACAGAACGCTCCATTTTGAAATACAATGAAAGGCCTGAACAAGCCACAGCTGGAATGGTGACTTATGTTATAGCTTAGCAAAGGGTGAGAGGAAATACCATTATTGCTCCTAACAAGAGGAAACAAAGCAGGGCGATAGCTTCAAATCTCGTTAGGGGCCATCTACCGTGCTTTTGCAACAATGCAGCCCTCTTAGCCACGGTAAAATCAAAAAGCCGTAAGTTTCCCAATCGAGGTAGTGTGGTACAATCATTCCAGAATCCTTTACAATAACGTAAGCAGTACAAAGGTGCCGATTCTTTCCTTGTATGGTGCTGACAAAGGCCCCAAAACTTTTACATTCCACTGGGAAGCATTAGCGTCACAACCAAGTCATCCACCACACATTTGAAACAATGTAGTGCTCTTACACTATGGTAAAATCAGAAAACCTTATGTTTCCCAAATTTTCCAACCTCTTTTACACTAACATACTTGAAAAGATGATGCCAAAACGTCCTTAAGATGTTTCTGACTACAGTTGCAGAACTTTAACGTCGCATTAGGATGTATTAGCTCCACAAAAGAGTCACGGAACAGTGGAACCCCCTCAGATGATAAAATCAGAAAGCCACAGTTCCGCACGTCAGCACACTAGAATCTGTTAAAGCGTCAACCAATGCCTCTGCATTACTTTTAGAACAATGGAAACATCTTAGATGATAAAATCAGAAAGCAGGTTCCTTAATCACATCTCAGTTTTAGAACAGACGCTTCCAAACAACTCTTCAGTGCGAGCATAGATTGGCGTGATATTCTGTTGCACTTTGCTTATGCTGTGGTATTAGGGCACTGCAAAGAACACTGCTCACAAGCCAGGGGGCACGGTATTTACCACCTTCACTGTGCTGTTCGACTTAAATGGAATGACAGTGCAGTTCTCGCAAAACCGTGTTGGGTGTAAGAAAGCACACTTCGCAATGGAAAGAAGGTACCACCAGAAATCAACACAAATTACTGCAATGTTCAGCAGTCAAACGGCAGCAGTGTTACTGGATTGCCATACAATATGTGTGAGAGACTACCTAAGAGCGGTGGAAATATTCAACACCCAGAATACCGAGCAGTGCATTCACTTTCAAGAATCTACACTTCAGAGGAAGAAAACGAATTTCAGTGAGTGTTGTGCACCAGCAAGCAGTATTATGAATTATGTCATGGCCTCAGTGCCTGGCGATAGTGTAGAATTACGTGCATGTTTACACTTATAAGTATTAAACCAAATTACAATGCAGAAATGACTGTCTCAGTAAATGCAATAGCTCTCTCATACATAGGAGCTGAAATCAAGTCAGTACTCCAATGTGTGTCCGATGCTGTGCCTGAAATCAAGTTAGCCCACATGACTGTTTCCAGACTTTGAGTTTCCATTATTACCAACGCCTGCAACATTCATCAAATTGCTAGCATTGCACAGTGCACCAATGAATATGGCATTGTTTCAGCAGTGTGAAAGCTGCATGTGACTGACAGTATATGTATTGTTATTGACTTGACTTCAGATCAACAGAGTAGTGGTAATTTTTTAAAATTCACTATTTATTGACATGAAAGTAGTGGTACCATTCTATGAATGATATCAGTTATGTCAAAGTTCAGCACAAATAGTTGCAATGTTCAAGGTAAGCTGCCGATTGTCTCAGGTAGCACCCCAACACGTATGGTATTTATGAAAATGTCTGGCATGCATTTCCAGAATTTACCCATCTGAACGCTGCAGAACATGTCTTTGCTACGGATTTTGATGTGCATTGTGCTTCACTCAGTGGCATATATGATACATCTGTGCCACTACCTGATGTTGGTGTACAATTATGTGAATAATTGTGCTTATTTGTATTCTCAACTATGGTAACCAAAATTTCAAAAAGTAAAAATAAATTACTGTCTATTTCTTTAAATTGTGTTTCACTTCATTAGAAACATTAAACATATTGAATAAACTATGCAGTTAAGATTACTAAAGTACAAATAACAATTAGAATGATTTAAATGTCCAGTATTCTAGATAAAGAGGCAGTGGATAGTATATCTGATGTAGGGACTGAGAACTTTTACCTATGGACAGATCATATAGAACTGTAGCTCAAGTTTAAACGAGTAGTTATCCAAGCACAGTGTACATACATATCTAATAGTGCAGTTGTTGATGTGAGAGTCCAGTTATTTCTATGTCGAAGGGACGAAGTACATTATTGTATGCAGTGACACTTAATTGTTGAGCTTTTAGAGAGTGAGACAGACTTAATATTTGAGGCTAACTATAACCTATGTTAAAGTAAAATTGTAGCAACGTGCTCCTTGTTACATCATAGAAGTTAACAGAATGCCTCTTAATATACATAAATGATATATAACTTTACATAGAGAGCTGACAAAACAGATACATCAGATGTAAAAGCGAAACACTTCACCTAGAGAGGGAGTTTACAGTTCAGCACTGTTGCTATGCTGACAGAACCTTCCACATTTTTAAATGAGATGAGACTTAACAGTTCAACTGTTACAGTGGCAGAGGGAGACTTAGAAGTTCATACATTTTTAGTTGTTGTCACTGTGTTAGAGAATCTTAGCAGTTCATGCATTTTAGCTGTCACTAGACATAACAGTTCATTATTATTAGAAGAGGCAAAATGTATGTAGGATGTGGTAGCTCAAAATTTAAATTATGTATAGGTGTATTATGTATAGGTATATATGTATTATGTACAGCTGATGGCTAGATTACATAACTAATGAGGAGGTATTGAATAGAATTGGGGAGAAGAGAAATTTGTGGCACAACTTGACGAGAAGAAGGGATCAGTTGGTAGGACACGTTCTGAGGCATCAAGGGATCACCAATTTGGTACTGGAGGACAGCGTGGAGGGTAAAAATCGTAGAGGGAGACCAAGAGATGAATACACTAAGCAGATTCAGAAGGATGTAGGTAGCAGCAGGTACTGGGAGATGAAGCTTGCACAGGATAGAGTAGCATGGAGAGCTGCATCAAACCAGTCTCTGGACTGAAGACTATAACAACAACAACATAGGTGAAACACGCAAGATGTCTGTGGGAAAGAGGAAGGATGGGTGCCCTGTCGTGAGTACCAGACCACTATCCCATTCCGCACCCCTCCAGGTATCATGCCTAGGTACAATGTTGCATGTTGCATCATTCGGCTATTCCATACAGTGCCAGGTTTTGCATCCAGATATGACTTTGTGCTTTGCATAGCTCAGGTACTGCATCCAGTGTTTCGCCCTGCACGCTGTATAGCCTGGATACTGTGCATGAAGACTCACAATGCACATCGCACACACGCGGTAGTGTGCCAGGAACTATGTGTATATATAGTGCCACGTTATGCTACCCCACCTGGCTGTCTCACACTACCATATCACTTGTTAGGGTGGCACTCACGAAGGTGCGGCCGCCTCTCCTTCCTCCAACAGACATTTTGCATGGTTCACCCGTCGATCCTTTTAAATTTTCAGCAACCTCATTCACACACACATTATGTCTCTACTAGTAATAATGAACTGTCTTGTCCAACAATAGCTGGAGTAGGATGAAGTGCTAAGATTCTCTAACACTGTGACAACTGAAAATGTATAAACTGTTAAGTCTCCTTGTGACATCCAGCAACAGTTGATCTATTAAGTTTCACCTTGGGTAAAATATACTACGTCACGTCAACATAGGAACAACTTGGACTGCAAAGTCCCACTCTAGGTGCAGTCACCTGTTATGCACTGGATGTGTGAGGCTCTCGCTTATGAGAGTAGTCTATGTAAAGGAATACAACACTTATGCATATTGAGAGGCGTTCTATTACCATTTCTGTTGTAACACGGTGCATTCTGCTACATTTTTACTGCAACACATGGTATTTTTTGCAACAACTGTTAAGTCTGTTTCACTCTCTGACAGTTGAACTATTACGTTTCGTCTTATGTAAAAAGGTGTTAAGTCCCTTCAACGTAGCAAAAATTGGACCATAAAATCATGCTCCCTCACATCATGAACTGTTCTGCTAGATATGTATGTACTCTGTGCATAGATAACTATTCATTTAAACTTGAGCTACAGTTCTATATGCTCCTGCTCGTAGGTAAAAATTCCCATTTCCTCTTTAGATATGTTTTCCACTGCCTCTCTGTCTAGAACATCTAAATCATTCTAGTTGTTTTTGTACTTTATTAATCATAGCTACATAGTTTATTCAACATGCCCGAAGTTTCTAAGGAAATAAACACAGTTTAAAGAGATTGACAGTCCCTTCTCTTCACCTTTTTTATATCTGTGATAACATGGCTGAGAATATCAATAAGCACAAATATTCACATAACTATCCAACATTGTGAGGTAGTGGCACCGATGTATCATAGATATGGTGTACTGAAGCACAAAACACATCAAAAATCGTAGCAAAGATTTGCTTTGAAATGTGGTTTAATACACACAAGTACAAATATGTACATAATTCTGCAGCAACTTCAGCTACTGATGCCATGACATTGTTCATAATACTACATGCTGATGCACGACACTCATAAAAATTCGTAGCAATGACTTCTTCTTCTTCTGAAGTGTAAATTCCTGAAAGTGACTATACTGTGCGATATTCTTGGTGTTGTATATTTTCACTGTTCTTAGCACCCCCACATATTGTGTGGAAAATCAATAACACTTCTGCCGTTTGACCATTGAAGATTGCAATTATGTGTTCTGATTTCTACAGTAACTGGTACAATTCAGACAACCTTTATGTTGCTAAATGGTGGATTTTCCAAAATTACCACTACATCAATCTTGTGATGTGATTCCATGCCTATAACAGATTTAATATCACTTGTATTGAGCTTGTATATGTTGTAGTGAGTAAAAGCACAATCTTCTTAGATGGAGAAGAGGTTGGCTACAGTCGTCTGTTGAATGAAATTGTACATGAAAATCTATCACTTAGGCATTTAGTTTCATAACTATGCACATACATACATAAATATTGATAACAGCCTCTTTTACAAGTTCTGGCCACAGTGCTATACGATACCATTGCAATTGCAGAATAAATACTATGAAATTTCATAAATTCATAACAAAACTGATACTATACACTGTACTATGTACATCATTTCCTTTAGGGAGGCTGGAGTAACTGGTGGTATCTTCCTTCCATCCCGATGTTTGTTCCTCAACTTGCGATCAGTGTTCAATGCAGTTCCGTAATCCAACTTTATGATCAAAATACAGAATATTACATTAGATTTATGATTGTAATCAATAGTTTATAGGATGCCTCTTTTCTAAAATAAATGTGCGCATAAGGTTACTGCTTTCTGACTTTTTCACCATCTAAAAATCTATAAATGACCTGGGTGACAATCTGAGCAGTTCTCTTAGGTTGTTCGCAGATGATGCTGTAATTTACCGTCTAGTAAGGTCATCCGAAGACCAGTATCAGTTGCAAAGCGATTTAGAAAAGATTGATGTATGGTGTGGCAGGTGGCAGTTGACGCTAAATAACGAAAAGTGTGAGGTGATCCACATGAGTTCCAAAAGAAATCCGTTAGAATTCGATTACTCGATAAATAGTATAATTCTCAAGGCTGTCAATTCAACTAAGTACCTGGGTTTTAAAATTACGAACAACTTCAGTTGGAAAGACCACATGGATAATATTGTGGGGAAGGCGAGCCAAAGGTTGCGTTTCATTGGCAGGACACTTAGAAGATGCAACAAGAGACAGCTTACACTACACTCGTTCGTCCTCTGTTGGAATATTGCTGCGCGGTGTGGGATCCTTACCAGGTAGGATTGACGGAGGACATCGAAAGGGTGCAAAAAAGGGCAGCTCGTTTTGTATTATCACTTAATATGGGAGAGAGTGTGGCAGATATGATACGCGAATTGGGATGGAAGTCATTAAAGCAAAGACGTTTTTCGTCGCGGCGAGATCTATTCACGAAATTTCAGTCACCAACTTTCTCTTCCGAATGCGAAAATATTTTGTTGAGCCCAACCTACGTAGGTAGGAATGATCATCAAAATAAAATAAGAGAAATCAGAGGTCGAACAGAAAGGTTTAGGTGTTCGTTTTTCCCGCGCGCTGTTCGGGAGTGGAATGGTAGAGAGATAGTATGACTGTGGTTCGGTGAACCCTCTGCCAAGCACTTAAATGTGAATTGCAGAGTAGTCATGTAGATGTAGATGTAAGAGTTTTGCATTGTTCTAAAAGTTTGGTACAGCCATTGGTAGCAGCACTAACAGTTTCTAGCGTTTCAGCGTGAGGAATGATGGTCTCCCTGATTTTGTCATTATTGAAGAGGATTCCTTCCTTACAAAAGTATGGAAGATGAAACATGGCGCAAATTTTCATTTGTCGCTTCAGTCTGCGTATATACATCATAGACGTTTGGGACTTGAAAAGTTCTGTGAAACCATATAGTTTTATTTCGTTAAAGCACATATGCGTGGGTTTCAGGCAGGATCACGCATTTTGGTCCATGCTGAAGTCGTATTACAATGTAGTTGGAGAGCCTCTGCAATGCTGAGCGAGTTTTTTTGGAAAACCAACTGGTCTGAGGCGTGAATGGATATGTGGATTAATAAGGGCGGCGTGATAGGGTAGTCTGTGCAGTTGAGCAAACTCACTGTGTCAGGGTGCTGAAGTGGTTGGCGCACCTGTCTAGTGAGCGGAAGACTGGTTTTGAATCTCAGCCTCGGCACAAGTTTTCATTAGTCACCTCAGCATGAATATATACAGTATGGAAGATGACTCAGTTATGGTGCTAACACTTCCTCACACAATGTGAAAATTCTGCGAACTTAGTCAGCAGCAGCTGAAGAACTTTTTGATGTCCTCTTGTTGTTTACATTAGCTAAAGACAAGAAGGATGTATGGGGTACATATGGCTTTCCGATTTTTCCACCGACTAAGAGAACTGCATTTTTCCAAAAGTATGGCAGATGGCTGCTAATGAGATGTGAAACAACTAGTCTGCTCTGCTTCCCTTATATGGAACGTATTGCAAAATGAAGCATTCTATTACCTTAATACAGAGGCCACAACTGTGTTGGCTGCCTGCTGGTGATATGTTTGGGAACCTGGAATATTTGATTAATGTAGTATCTGTTGAAGAGAATGTGCATATGCAGACAATGCAGTGTGAGTATTGATTTTATTTGACACCAGAGATGTTAATCTTCATTACTTATTTATTTATCTGCATAGTTGCTCATAATTATGATGAAGTTATACATGAATTTTGATAAGTTGTTATTCCCATAGCTGGCACTGGTATATTCAACAGTGGGGTAGCTACTGATGTATCATCAGATGAGTAGCAATCAGTTAATGATGTACTCATTTTACTAAGGTTTGAAGCTCCTCTTTTCATTCTTCTGTGTTTGCAATTTAAAATGGTGTTTGCACAAGGCTGACTTCCAAAACAACCCAGTTTTTACTGGTGTACTTGTAGGTGTTGTCATTGAGGATAATGCCATGATACCAACACTCCATGATGTGACTAGCGAACATAACATTCTGTCATAGGTGCTTTGTATTAGTAAGTGTAGTTTAAATGTTCATGATCTATTATTTTGAGCTACTACCTACAGTGTTGCAGGTTTGCCACTGTTGATGCACCCATGCAATGTTACTGCATGGATGTAATAGCTGAATATTGGTTGGATCTATCATTTTGCACACTGTTGCAGAGTATAATGATGACAATGACGACAACAAGATATTATTAGGTGTCTTAATGCCAGAGTTGCAGGACCCTCTTTGCATGCTGTTGAGTTTTAGTTCTACATGTGACATTGCTATGTCTACTTGTATCATACAATGCCTGTGCAACAATATTGCTGTGTGATGCACCCAATCATCACAATGTGTGAGGTGAACAATATTTTTTCTGGAGTGTTGTATATTCATTACTGATCAGGGACGATTGAACCCTGATATTTCATTGTTGCAGAAAGTGACTTCAGTGGTATCAAGTGTGTGGATAATGATAATGATGATAATGACAACATTATTGTTGAACATCTAATGATGACATGTAAGTTTCAAAGCTGTATACAAGTTTTAAAGCTATACAGTGAATAAATCGATACTATATTAACATTTTTTTTACATATGTTGTAGTTAGCTTTCTTATCCACTAACTATTTTTATGTCACATTTACCCTGAAGATTAATTTTTGTTGTTGAAGTGTATGAGGCTGAGTTTGACAATGATTGTTGGTGGACGCTTTACAGAACTATGTGAAGTGATCTGCCTTTTGTTGGTCTCTCAGCCAGTGTGTGCTAGCATCTCGCTGGACTGTTTTTAGCACTGCAGTCGAACTGTTGAGATACATAGCACTTGACACATTCCCTCACGATTTTCGATAGAAATCATAACTACTAATCATTCATATAACTGATACTTTCAGTATACTTTGAACTGTATGGCACTTGAATTGAGACTGATAAATGACGAACTCTGTCATTATTGTATATTGCAGAAATATTTCGAAAAGAGTAAAGATATTTGCACTTCTTTAACAACAGTCTAATGGCGCTGTAGAGTTGAGTTTCTTACACCACTCATTATGTTGACATATAGAACAATAGAGCAGTTCTTAGTGTATACATAATTGCAACTGCACTCTGATTGTTTTGAGAATTGTGTGAGGGGAGTTTAATGTACTGTCTTGATTCAGCTAGATATAGATGTGGCAACAATCATTAAACTGTGGTGTCACCACCAGACACCACACTTGCTGGGTGGTAGCCTTTAAATCGGCCGCGGTCCGGTAATATACGTCGGACCCGCGTGTCACCACTGTCAGTGATTGCAGACCGAGCGCCGCCGCACGGCAGGTCTAGAGAGACGTCCTAGCACTCGCCCCAGT
The DNA here is from genome assembly GCF_021461385.2 of Schistocerca piceifrons. Taxonomy (NCBI): domain Eukaryota; kingdom Metazoa; phylum Arthropoda; class Insecta; order Orthoptera; family Acrididae; genus Schistocerca; species Schistocerca piceifrons. Next base: position 2,127,602 of record NC_060139.1, read on the forward strand.
TGTACAGCCGACTTTGCTAGCGATGGTTCACTGACAAATTACGCTCTCATTTGCCGAGACTATAGTTATCATAGCCTTCAGCTACGTCATTTGCTACGACCTAGCAAGGCGTCATTATCAACTGCTATTTATCTTGTGATGCATGTACCGTCAGACCGATGTTCACCAATTATGGATTAAAGTTAAGTATTCCAACAGATACGTACTATTTTTGCTAGTCTCATATCCCTGACCTGTTCCAGACCTCGCGCCATCCTGCGTGAGCTTGAACGCGTGCCTTTCGGCTACCCGTCATTGTGGATTGGCTGTCTTGCCAGCCCACAACAGTTTGACGACGAGGATTTTGCGTTCGTATTTGCCCTGATTTGCTTGTGTCATGGCTTCGCCACAATCTCCAGATGTACTGTCCGAATTTTATCGCTTACAGAATCAGCAGACGCAGGCCTTGTTGGATGCACTTGGACAGCTCGTCCAGGGTCAACGTGCAATGCAAAACGATGCGGCAGCCGCCGCTTCACCGCTACCGCAGCCACAACACGCAGTTGCACCACCTTTTCGTCCTTTTGATGCGGCACTGGAAAGCTGGACGGAGTGGTCACGCCAATTTGGATTCCATCTCGCCGCCGACAGAATTCAGGGTAATGAGCAGCAGCCTTTTCTCCTTTCCTCCGTAGGCATCCAAACGTACCATGTGATAGTGAAATTATTTCCCCGACGCGAAATGGCAACTCTGTCCTACGACGAAATTTTGTCTGCATTAGATGCGTATTTCAAAGAATCAGTCAATGTAGATGCAAAAAGGTATACCTTCTTTCGTACAAAACGTACAGCAGGTCAGACTAACCGGGAGTGGGTTGCAACCTTGCAAGGCCTTACTAGGGATTGTGCTTTTGAGTGTGAATGTGGACTTCCTTATTCAGATATTATGGTACGTGATGCAATTGCACAGAACGTTTCTGATGTTCGTATATGGGAACAGATTTTGAAACTAGTCAATCCCTCCCTTCAACAAATGATAGACATATTGGATAGGCAGGACACACTTGACTTTGCTCAGGAATCGTTTGCCACTTCGCCAGCCGTGTGTCACATTAACCGGCCCGCCAGGCGAGCTACACGGAACAGTAAACAGCCCTCGCACCTGTCTGCGCAGTTGCCCCCAAGCTCTCCGCCACGTGTGCCGCGCCAGCAAGCAAATGCAGTGCTAAAATCATGCCTGTGGTGTGCTACTAGACATTCGCGTGAGAATTGCCCGTCACGCCAGGCTATTTGCTTTTTCTGTAATAAAAAAGGACATGTTCAAAGTGTTTGCCAGAAAAAGCTCAGAACGGACACTCACAACCATTCCAGGCCCTTTGCTTCGCGCCGGAATCGGAATCGAACCCAGAATACTCGGGCTCGTGAACCTTCGCCCATGGAAATTCATGTAGTTCATTCCACTCCGCCCAGTGCCACTCTCTCTAACAGTGACTGTGTTCGTCCCACAAATAGTGTGCGTCGACGTCGCCGGAAATCCCGTCGTGTCGCAAGTGATTCTGTACTAATGACGGTCCACGTTCCACAAGACAGTCGCTCTTGTCGTCAGCAGGACAATAATCTGTTTGTAGACTTGGACATTAATGGCAACGTGATACCATTGCAGCTCAATACCGGAGCTGCAGTTTCCTTGATCAATCAAGACACGTACAAACAGCTGGGCACGCCTCTGTTGCGTGCCGCAAATGTTAAGCTAACTGCATATTCAGGTCACGGGCTCCCTGTGTTAGGACAGTGCAGCCTTCTTGCAACATACAAGGGACAAACAAAACTTGTGTCATTGTACGTCCTTCGTTCTTCTTCTGCAGTGAACTTGTTTGGTTTAGATTTGTTTCAGTTGTTTAACTTATCTATAGTAAATCAGGCCCTATCAGTGAACCAGACTGTCCCTTCAGCCAGTGTTTCTCGTCTATGTGAAGAGTTTGCAGACATTTTTGCACCGGGCCTTGGTTGCGCTAAGAACTATAAAGCACATTTGCAACTGAAAGTACACGCGCAACCGAAATTTTTCAGAGTGCGCAATGTTCCCCACGCATTGCGTGGTGAGGTCGCAAGAACATTAAACGATTTGGAATCACAAGGTGTAATTGAACGTGTGCAGGCTTCTCTCTGGGCATCACCCTTAGTAATTTTGCCAAAACCTTCCGGAAAATTGAGACTTTGTGTGGACTTCAAGGCAACAGTGAATCTACAACTAGTGACTGCAACTTTTCCTTTACCCCGCCCGGAAGATCTTTTTGACAAACTGTGCCCGGGTAAATATTTTTCGACGTTGGACCTAGCAGATGCGTACTTGCAAATACCGGTGGACGAAGAATCCCAGCGCGTTTTGGTGGTTAACACGCATCTTGGTTTGTACCGATTCAAACGATTGCCATTCGGGTGTGCATCCGCCCCTGCATTGTTTCAGCAATATCTACAAACTGTTTGTGCGTCGGTCCCTACTGCAGCAAACTATGGTTCAAATGGCTCTGAGCACTATGGGACTCAACTGCTGAGGTCATTAGTCCCCTAGAACTTAGAACTAGTTAAACCTAACTAACCTAAGGACATCACACACATCCATGCCCGAGGCAGGATTCGAACCTGCGACCGTAGCGGTCTCGCGGTTCCAGACTGCAGTGCCAGAACCGCGCGGCCACTTCGGCCGGCGCAGCAAACTATCTGGACGATATTGTGATCTCCGGAAAGACGGAAGAAGAACATTTAGCCAATCTCAGGACATTATTTCAGGTCTTGCGACAACATGGTCTTCACTTGCGGTAGGACAAATGTGTGTTTTTTGCTCGGGACTTGTAATCAATGCCCAAGGCATACATCCCAGTCCAGAGCACCTCCGTGCCATACAAGACTTGCCTTCGCCGCAGAATTTGAAGCAGCTACAGAGTGTGCTGGGAAAAATCAATTACTATAACAGATATGTGCGCCACGCCTCTTCCATTTCAGCTCCGCTTCATCGCTTACGCCTTAAAGGTGTTCCGTTCGTCTGGACGACGGAATGCGAACGCGCCTTTCGCCAGTTGAAATCGGCGTTGCTTTCCAATACTTGCCTTACTCCATTCGATCCCTAGAAGCCCCTTTTGTTGATGGTAGATGCATCGGATTTCGGGATCGGTGCTGTGCTTGCCCACAAAGATGGTTCGCACGATACCCCTATTGCCTTTGCGTCCCAATTGCTCTCGTCTGCGCAACGAAATTATTCACAGATCGGGAAAGAAGCCTTGGCTCTCGTATTTGGTGTTACAAAGTTTCATGATTTCTTGTAGGGTCGTCACTTTACCATCATCACAGACCACAAACCTTTGACGTCGCTTTTTCATCCGACCAATCCTGTACCTCCACGTACAGCGCAGAAATTCATTCGCTGGTCTATTTTCCTCTCGCAGTACCGCTACGATATCTTGTATCGGTCCACTGCTAAGCACGGAAACGCCGATGCGTTGTCCCGTTTGCCTGTTGCTGAGGATAGAGCATTCGATTCTTCCGAACTTGCTTGCATGTTCATTGATGCGGAAAGCGATGATGTGGTCGAATCGTTTCCGATTGATTTTCGTCGTACAGCTACAGCCACAGCTGCTGACCCTGTCCTTGCTACCGTTCTGCGTTTTGTTGCCACGCAATGGCCCTTGTCAAAGTCACGGATCGGGGATCCGTTGGTTCGCCGATTTTTTGCTCACAAGGAGAGACTTTTTGTACGACGTGGTGTTTTGCTGTTGCGTTCTGATAATGATCAGTCCAGGGTCGTGGTGCCACGTTCGTTACAGTCCTCTGTCTTACGGCTTCTCCACCAAGGACATTGGGGTATAGTGAGAACGAAACCACTTGCTCGTCAGCACTGTACTTGGTTCGGAATCGATGCTGCGATTACGAATATGTGCTCTTCTTGCATTGCGTGTGCCGAACAACAATCCGCACCACCGCGGAAATTCTTTGCGTGGCCAGAAGCCACTTCTCCTTGGCAACGATTACACATCGATTTTGCTGGTCCATTCTGGAATGCTCGATGGTTGGTTGTGGTAGATTCATTCAGTAATTTTCCTTTTGTTGTCCGGATGTCTTCCACGACGTCTTCTGCCACCATCCAAGCGTTATCCGCTATCTTTTGCATTGAAGGTCTTCCACAGACTATTGTTTCCGACAATGGCCCACAATTCATGTCCGCAGAATTTCAGTCATTCTGCAAGGCCAATGGTATTCAACATCTGACGTCCGCGCCGTTTTCGCCACAGTCAAACGGTGCCGCTGAACGATTGGTCAGAACTTTCAAGTCCCAGATGTTGAAGTTGAAAGAGTCGCATTCTCGGGCGGACGCGTTATTGCTCTTTTTGTCTTCGTATCGCTCTGAGCCCCGAGATGGTCGCTCGCCGGCTGAGTTGCTCCATGGTCGTCCTCATCGAACCTTGATGTCTTTGCTGCATCCGCCGCATCAGGTTCCTGTCCAGCGGCAGACACCTGCTTTTGCTCCAGGCGACGTTGTCTACTATCGTAACTATCGAGGTTCACGGCGTTGACTGGAAGGGCGCATTCTTCGCTGCCTCGGCCGCGCTATGTATCTGGTTTTGGGGGCCTCTGGTGAGGTGCGTCGGCATCTCAATCAGCTGCGCCTCTGTCGTCGCACGGGTTCTGCCGCTCCCCGTCTGCTTTCAGCGATGGTGCCGTCCGGTCAGCGCCCTGGGGACCCATCTACTGGCTCGCCTCCGCCCCAGGTGTTACCGACGCTGCCTTCCATTTTGCCCCATGGCGACGCGCCGCCGCCGCCGCCGCCTGTTCTCCCGCCGGCGACGCCCGCAGTGGACGCGTCGCTGCAACAGCCGGGCGCCTCCCTGGGTCACGCGCCGCCGATCGCTTCCCGTGACCAGCTGCCCTCCGACATGGAACTCTTGCCCGCTCCAGATCACATGGCGTCTTCGCCCGTCGGGTGCCCCGACCTGATGGATGTCGACCCTTCGGCCCCTCCTGTCTCTCTACGGGCGCATACACCGCATGTTGGCGTGCACCCTGGACTAGGTTTTCAGGCGTTTCCCAGGTCCCCTCGGACCGAATGGCAGGCTGCGGGTGGCACAGCGTCGCCTGTTGTTAGGCTCCCCACCTCGTCGCATACGTCAACATGGGGTCCTCCCCACGGCGGGCGGAAGCCTTATAACACAACCGTACGCCTATTTGCGGGGGAGGAATGTGGTGTCACCACCAGACACCACACTTGCTAGGTGGTAGCCTTTAAATCGGCCGCGGTCCGGTAGTATACGTCGGACCCGCGTGTCGCCACTATCAGTGATTGCAGACCGAGCGCCGCCACACGGCAGGTCTAGAGAGACGTCCTAGCATTCGCCCCAGTTGTACAGTCGACTTTGCTAGCGATGGTTCACTGACAAATTACGCTCTCATTTGCCGAGACGATAGTTAGCATAGCCTTCAGCTACGTCATTTGCTACGACCTAGCAAGGCGCCATTATCAACTGCTATTTATCTTATGATGCATGTACCGTCAGACCGATGTTCACCAATTATGGATTAAAGTTAAGTACTCCAGCAGCTATGTACTTTTTTTGCTAGTCTCAATTCCTTGTCATTTTCCAGACCTCACGCCATCCTGCGTGAGCTTAAACGCGTGCCTTTCGGCTACCCATCATTGTGGATTGGCTGTCTTGCCAGTCCACAAGAAAAACAATTTAGAAATTAGATCAAAATATTTGCATTTACCCTTTCTCACTCAAGTTTGCGATCATTGAGTGTGATTGGGATAGCAATGGGAGAGTATCGCACATTATGTTATCTGTGGAATACACATGGGCACCACATGCAGATGGTGTGGAAACCTATGGCAGATGAGAGGACACATCTATCTGTCTAAACTCCAAACGTTATGATGTGTCATTCCAACTAACAGTACATCTGTGGCTTCCATTGAGCTAGCAGTAGAGAGTTAGGCATCTGTTGTGGACTGGTGAGTGGATGACTGAGTGTGGTATGCTGTGATACGCTGCTGTGTGGGCTAAATATAACTTACCCTCCAGTGAGGTGTGGGCTGTTCATGAGTGTGTCCTATTTTCATGTAAAGCAATTAAATAAGTGCTTGTATCCCATCCCATGCCACATGTCATTAACGTTTAAGCAGCACACATGAGTTACACATTTTTTTAAAGTAAGGGTAAGTGGAGTGTGTTATTTAAAAATGAGCTGTCTGTAGTGTTCAGGTCAGTTGTGTGACTCTTGGGAACTTTTTAAGTGGCGGACAGACCTCTCCAGCCCTGTACAACATGTAAAGTGTAAGAACTGGTCCAGCTTGAGGGGTAAAAACATATAGCACCAATCTGAAGAAAATTCTACTTTATTAAAATTCTATTTCATTAAATGTGACCAGCCCAGCGTCTTTCCTACAAGAAGAGATGCGTTACACTTCAGTTTTTTGCAGTGGGCAGGTGTTCAAATTTTATTGGGCAGGCACGAGTATATCTGCACTACACATGTTCTTTCTATAAGAGGGGATGTATTTACACCTCATTGAAAGTGTTGAAATGTGAACAACTACACTTAAATGACAGACAGACAAGTGGACATAACGCTACCTCTGTGAAATTAATCATTGGCATAGCACAGGTGAGGTGGTTGGCTGGCTGCTCAGCCCTACCTTGGCTAGTGACTGGTGGCTGCAGCAGTCCCAACTCTGTGCTAGCACAAGTGGGAGGTGGCAGTGGTGGCGACAGTGGCTTTGTGTTGGTCTCTGGTGAAATGCTGCCTGGCGAGTTACTGTATGGCTGATGGTGAACTTTGAGACTACAGAAAGGGGCTGTCTGTTCTAGTATTTGTTTAAAATAAAGACAAAAACACTCTTATCTTTTCGCTGATGGGCTTAGGACAAGTGAATTCCAAATGTAGCATGGCATGAGAGGGATTACTCTTTAACTTATGAGAAGCAGTATGTGTGATGTTAGGGCTGAAAACCCATCTTGGATTCTATACTTATCACAAGTGGCCTACTCTCACAGTAATGTCATGGGAGTAGAGGGAAAATCCTGCAGTACAACTGGATTGTTTCTGAATTTCCCACCATTTCCTATGTAGGACAATTCGCCTCTGTCAGCAGGGTTGGGGGCTAGCAATGAAAGATGCTACTGACGAGAACATCAGAAATCTGGCAACAATGTATTCTTTGCCAGGACTGGTGCAGCCTAACTACTATGGAGGAGTACAGATCTATGCTTCAAGAAGAATATGGTATATTCCACATCCAGCTAGAAAGAACTGCAGCTCTGTAAACCCATAACGAAGAACTCTACAATCTTCTGCAAACATTACTTCGAAAAAGGTCCAAGGTCAGACACATAAGTCTGCATTTCACTGAAATAATCTACAAGGAAAGAGTATGTCAAAAATGTGGGATGTTTGAGAACTCTTTCTAGTTGTGAGAGCCTAAAAGGAGTAAGTCGAGGAACAGATTTGAGGCAAGGAATATGTCCAAGGATGGGAAGATATATTGTAGGACACCAGCAACGAGGCCGAGCTGAGTTGCGTAATAGTTAGCACACAGGACTCACATTCGCCAGGACAACGGCTAAAATTCGCTTTCGGCTAGCCTTGTTTACGTTTTTATGATTTTCCTATATCGCTTCAGGTAAATGCCACGATGGCTCCTTTGAATGAGCGTGTCTGATTTTACTTCCCCGTCCTTGAAACAATCCGAGCTTGTGCTCCATCTCTAATGACTTCGATATCGACGGCATATTAAACTTTAACCTTCATTCCTTCATTTTGTTAGCAATAAAGTGTTGAAAATCTTTTCAGGTCATGTAGGATAGCGTTGTAATAAAAATGTTGTAACCACAAACAACAGGTTGCACTCAGTAGGAATGAATGATACTTTTCAGTTTTGTTGTATTCCCAGAGCTGAGGTATAATACAATGATGCGGCTACATGGCAGTTTTTGAACCTAAATTATCCATAAAAAAGACAGAATAATACCAAGAAATAAACGCTACTCCGTTTTTGGTATTATTACGGAGTAGCGTAACTTGGAAATATCATGTGAGGGAGAGTGGGAGTAAGCCTATGTCGAAATCATGTATAACATAAAGTGAAAACACAAGACCTGAGATACGAACATTTTTTCGTTTTTCGCAGCACATATAACCTTCAGACTTTTTTGTGTTGTGCGGATACTTTGTGTGAAGCTATAGTTACAAATTGTTACTTTTGAACGTAAATGGGCAGTTCAAAATAGCCTTTCTGCGTAAAATTTTCATAGACTCAAAAATTTGTCCGCTTAGAAATTTATTTAAATGTGAGTGTATGTGGGAGTCAAACGGAGCTTGAAGAAATATGACATTTCGTTATTTTACAAAGCCAAGTGTCTTGTAACGCTTTTTTTCATCCAAAATACTTTCACAATGTTCACCTGTTAGTGGTTTACTTTTTGTTAGGCAGTCAAAACCAGAATATTATTTGCATGCAAGGAAACTCTGACGAGAACCTTCCCAGTACATGAAATCATCATCATCTTGTGGTGCAATGTCGGAGGCTTCCATATATTGTTTTGAACGGTGTTTAGTTTTTGACATTAATTGTTGAATCCTCGTCTAAGAGACAGCAAAAATTAGTGAACACAAGCATCTGGGCTCTAGAAAAGAAACTGAAACATTTCTGAAAAAGTTATTTGGCATTTGCGTAGTAAATGAAGCATTTGGTTTTGCTCAGCGTTTAACAACTGCAACACCCACTTTGCACAGTGCTTTCTATTCCTTCTTTCTCCATGTCAGATGTATCATACACTTCCCTGCCGAGCACACTACTTCATACACCTTTGACCACTAATAGTCTAATAGACTCTGAAGCCCTTTATAGACGCTTTCGCCTGTGGTTTTAGTCTTGGGATGCCTTCACGTTTACGATGTTCAAGCGGTATGTGATTCATCTCACCATCAGATTCTCAGCTCTTGAAAGTGACGGATATGATTCCTTACAATTATTTACTAACTTTGGATTACTTCCAACCGGCGAATGCGAAGCAAACAGCTATATGGCTAATAAATGTTCGATTTTATTGATTTGTACTGTGCAGTACCACTACTTCAAAAGGCCCATATAGAATAACGCACTTACGTTTACACTTGACTGCTGTTATTTCGCAGCATCAAGCAGAGTAAGGAAAAAACTCCGAAATAATGTCTTTCCCGCGCATCATTTCTAGAGGTGGTAATGAAGCTTCGCACAATCGGCATAGCTAGCAATATCTCGTTAAGGTGGGACGTAAGCGAAAGCAACCAAAACTGTGAAAAATATTTTATTGGATCTTCATTTATTTCATGGTACTGAAGTTTGATATTTTGAATATTACGTTCCTAAGTATGACAGAAATAATAATCAACGGAAGCTTGCACGGGGTCACGCCCCTCTGTTGTTCTGTATTTCCTCATATTATTTATTCCTGTTGTGTTTTCTTCCAGGATGAGGACTATTTCGGTGTTTAGCAGATCCAGAACTTCTACAAAGGTGTGAGCACGGAGAAGCTGAAAACCCTAATGAAAATTACAACTGTGTGACAGGAAAACCACGCCCCAAGACAACTACTGGTGAAGTTGCATTGTATGATGCGCGTTTAGTTTTTGAGTGTGCTAATCTTGACAGACTACGAACTGTAAATAGGCTAAGATTTGATCCACGAGCTTTCACGCTATCGATATTGAAGGAAATCGAACACGAGAATTGATGCAGCTGTGATTATTGTTACTCAGTTTGAAATTCAGGTTAACCTTAGAGTACAAGCAAAGAAAAGCTGCTAGAGGATGAAGATGATAAAGCATATGGTTTGCACTAGCTCACCCAGATAAAATAAGGCCTAATCCAAACATGGACAAATCTTTGATTCACGTTGGACATAGCTTACATTTTGGAAACTTTATGTACCTTTCCCTCACAAATCACTGGCATTACAGTACTTAAATTTGGCATGGAGTTGGTCAATACTACAGTAGAACATTCTGTGAAAGGAATTTTCATTTACTACAATAGTAAGGCGTTTACGTAAGAGAAAAGCCGTAAGATTTGGTATACTTTTTTCGCAGAAATTTGGAGAGCTGTGAAAATCTAGCAAAAGAAGATATCAGTGTTATGTTCCACAGATATTTGTAATAACGGTAAATCGAACTTTGTACAAAAATACATTAAATTCGTTCTAATAGATTTTTCGAAAAAGGAACGTTTGTTCTCACCTTGTAGAAAAAATTTCAGTTGTTTGTAATTGAAAACGTGTAACTTCAATAAGCATGAAAACGTATTCTTTAACAACTGTGCCAGATTTAGTTATATTGTCTTTAAAGCCTTGGACTTTATAAGGATTTTTTTTCAAGATATTGAAACTTCGCATACGTCCACCTTAAAGAACAGGAATGTGAGATGGAAACTTCAAAGTGCGTGTCCTATATAGTTATGTATAAAGCTCTCTTCACAGTGACTGAATGACTTCAGGTAACTCACCTCTGTTACAGATGATTCGGGCGGTGCAGTAGCCAGAGGCAGCTGTCGTCGCAGAGCCAGCAGCCTGTGTGAGGCCGGGGGACACACTGCCCCCCTGTCCCCCTGCCCCCCCCCCCCCCCCCCCCCCGTCCCCGTGCCTCGCCAACCAACGTCCTTGTGGTAATCATAGGTCATTGGTGGGGCACAGTCTCAGCGCGCCAACAATTGACTGCATAGCAGCTGTTGACTCACGAGGCAAGGTCAGGGAAACGTTGCCGCACAAACTGTATTCATACATAGCGCTGCTGATAGTGCAACCTAATATACGTACACCATAAAAATTGTGGCTGTTATGGACTATTACAGCAGGAGAAATCAATCGTCAAAGTTACGAAGAGAATATTGTAAGTATGAATGATTTATTGCACAAATGTATTATTTGAGACAAACAGTCAATGCTACGGCATGAAACATTCTATAACAGAGTTTACTTGCTTAACTACACTATTGGAGGCAGAAATGTGCAAGTCAGCTATAACAGCATGGCCAAGGCATAGACAGTTCTCGCGGTGTGCACTTTTGATGAAAGCCGGTTGCTCAAATTTCTCATGGAAACACACTTCCGTTAATCGTTCTTCGAGGAAGTACTCCAAGGGTGTTCAAACAGGAATCTCTTTGGTATATCCGCATTGAAAAAACTGCAAATTTGATGAAGTTGGAAAATCTTGTCGCCTGGAACTGGAAATACACAAACGACTGAAGGCGTAAGAAGTGGTCTTTGCCGCATGTTAATGTCATTCTCTGAAGATACCATAATTGTATCTATGATAAATATCACGAAATTTTTGTATTGATGGAAGTTGTAAACGTCGGCAGATTGCACAATACCTGTACACTTTGCTGGAATGTGCTGTCCAGCAGTCAACCAAAAGAAAGGCTTCAGTTGTTTCTTGTATGTCTGGTCACAATACTCGTTCTAGGAAGATTTTTAAATCTCTCTTCGTCATATTAGCAAATGTGTTAGCAAACCGCTAGCTGTTCGGTAAATTTATATTCATATCTGCAGTAAAATGGCCGGTGGGCTCCGCTACAATGACACACAAATGAGGCAGGAGCGCACAAACCCAGGAATTATCATGTATGAGTGTGTGATTGCCGCTAAGGATCCAGCCGCACCAAAGACATGCTTACTTCCCTTTACTGCGAGAATCCGTCCAGATCACAACTCGTTATCACATCTTGATTGGTCAGCATTAATTACTTGGTCTGGTGACAGACGTTTTTCCTCAATGACAGACATGATTTCTCTAGGAACTGATAAGCTTTTAGCTGAATATCGGCATCCTCTTCAACCAGAGGCTCGCTGACTTTGTAGCTTATTTTCGACAGACATTGCTATTCTTAGAATTAAATTTTCTTACCCACGAGTTAGAAGCTTTGAACTGGTCAAAAATGTTCAAATATGTGCGAATTCCTAAGGGACCAAACTGCTGAGGTCATCGGTGTCTAGTCTCACACCATACTTAAACTAACTTATGCTAAGAACAATACACACACCCGTGCTCAAGGGAGGACTCGAAACTCCGGCGGGAGCGGCCTCGCAATCCGTGACACGGTGCCTCAAACCTCGCGGCCACTCCGCGCGGCTTTGAACTGCAGTGAATTGTGAGGGTCAATTCTCTTCTTCATTTTCAGTGCCCAATGGCTCTTTGTGCGGGCATGTATTATTTGCGTTTTCCTGTCTCTTTGCTATAAAATATTAACGTAATTCACAATGTATCATATCCTGCAGAATTTTTGGGTTTGCTGAATGACGTTGTTCCAACTTGTTTTCAAAGATTCGTAACACAGACTTGCTTTTATTTTGCTTTTTTGTGTTAACAACGTTGTAAAGTTCAGGTGTGGAGCCATATTTGCAATTCGGGACTACACAGACGGAGAGAAGCAACATTCCCATCCTTTTCCTTGGTTGTTTTGCCCAAATCTTGTGCGTATCAGCCTTATGTCCTTCTGGAAACTTCGTTCGTTTTCCAGGAGGTGATGGCTGATAAGATGAGCCGCTACTTCCCAGGAAATCAGCCACTGATGACACTGCTTCATTCCTCACTGCCGTGGCTCTATCATTTTCTTCATCTGATATCTCTTCATCTGTTAAAAGTTTAGTAACTTCTGCTTTTACAGTATCCTCATCTGTCAACTATTGCTTTACTTGTTCGTAAATAACAAACTCTTCTTCTGTAGGTACGTCTTCTGCAGTACCAAAATACTCCACCAGCAGTTTCACAATTACTACTTATCTCATCGTTCAGGGTGAAACACTTTCTAACTCCGTAAACGCACTTCCACACCACAAAGATAGTCTGATCTACTCTGACAGCAAACAAAAACATCTGACGTGTCCTGAACACTACGCTGCTTACAGAGCGACACGAAAATGGAAGACTTGAGTAGAGAGGGTAAACCTGTTAAGAGTCCCACCTGTTCCTCCTTCTTCTGTCAGTATCATTATAACACAACAGCGGCAACTACCGTCACAGACCCTTGTCAGCTGCCTATTGCAGCTTGTGGAAAGGGAGGGCTTATACAGCATTAAAAATCACAATCCCTTCTATTGAAATTTTAGCACTTTGTACAAATACTCTTCCTTACGTTCTCCCTCTCCGTCCTGCTGCTTCTTGCACTCTTTATCATTCCTCTTTTCCTGTGTCCGTCGCAACGAGGAAAAAATAGAGGCTAAGGGGTTCCACCGTAACATAAATACAGAGCATTATAGCAAGAAATCGGTTCAAATGGCTCTGAGCACTATGGGACGTAACATCTGAGGTCATTAGTCCTCTAGAACTTAGAAATACTTAAACCTAACTAACCTAAGGATATCAAACACATCCACGCCCAAGGCAGGATTCGAAGCTGCGACTGTAGCAGTCGCGCGGTCCCGCACTGAAGCGCCTAGAACCGCTCGGCCACCTCGGCCGGCGCATTATAGCAGATCAACATGTAGATGCTGATTGATGCATCTCCGTCTCAGGAGCTGATAGTTTAATTACACAAGACAAAATTAGTCTCATAATTATACTGTTTATTGGTTCCTACACAGTGTGAAACTATTAAAATCTAGAAAAAGATGAAAGATATCGTTACAAGATTTTGAGTAACTGATACTATGAACAAGAGAGAGTTTTTCACTGTATTGTTAACACTTAACATGAAATAACTATGTTTTGTTTAATGAAACGATATCATTTTTAAGGCCATTCACTGGCGTTTGGAAAGAGGCACACGGTTATATGACCGTGGTTGATGTTCATCATCAGTGGTCTCTTGACACCTGCTGCAAGATAACGACCTCCTCCAGACTTTTCCACGCTTTTTGATCTTTAACGATACGCAACATTGCTGATGTTCAAGGGTTTCTAACAGCACACACTTTCAGATCGGTAGCCGTCTCTCTCTTTCGTTACCTCTAACAATTTTAAGCCGCCACTCTGTATTATTTCTTGATTTATACTTGATTATTACTTATTATACTGTGACTGGTTGGAATATTAGGCGGCGGACATTCATAAGTAGCCAGTGTTAGGAGGGCGAACTTATTCCCAATGTATATGCGCCGATAACTAAAGTTCTGGTCGTGTGTATACGACGCATGCCTTCTCCATTCTCCCACACTGAAATGTAACTTAGTCCTTTGCAAAACATTCTGATAATAATGAAGAAGTTTGCAATAGGTGAACACTTTTGTACGACTTTACATTAATTACGAGTATCACGCCTCTACTTGATCTGATCTCATTCACACTCCAATTACATCCACTCATTTATCACCAGTTTAAATGAGTATACCATTGCCGATTCTTTACAGTACGGTGGCGTTACAATTGTATAACAATGCCACTGATACGATATTAATGCTCTGCTTCAAAATTATCACTTTAACTACGATCGCTTTTCTCACATTCATACGCCATCTACTCGCTTGATGGCTCTGCCGCAATGCACCCCATTGCACGAAACTTTGCGTTCTAGGACTACTAGGGCATCCCCGTCAGCGATGCCACTGCACTGTAGCGAAGTTGCGCGAGGGTAGCTTCGATCCGTCAAGTACAGGATCGATATCGGCACCCTCACTCAATCCAGTACAGAACTTCTTTGGACTGTCATATATTCAACTCGTTGTACGTCGCACTCCCCTCCATTCCATTTTCGTCAGCCACAACTATGTCCTCCACTTCAGTCGTAACGGGACTACACGACACCTCACACGCTTCTAATACAGGTTTACATTTGTTTTGTGAAATGTCTTTGTACTTCTCTTACGACATATATTGTATTTACCTATTCTGTAAGATTGTCGTAATTTTATTGCTTTACTGTTTTGCTACTTTAAACATTATCAGTAGAATCGTGCTGCAATAATATTAAAGAAACTGTAATTGTCAAAAGGAGTGTGTAATCTCAACCTAGCTAAGAAAACAACCTGTAAATCTTTAGCTGTAGCCAGATGCAATAACTTGGGGAACTCCCTCTGAGATAGAAACGTGCTGCTGAATGGCGCGCACGCGAAAAGCTCAGTCCATAATAGTTCTTAGTGGTGTATGTTCGCGGAAAGATACAGGTGTTACACATTGCATGCGAGGCAATCAGAAATCTTTGGGCAGATGATAATGTGAATGCTTTCTGCTCAAGATTGAGACCATCACCAACAGATAGGTTTTCTGTATTTAGTAAAGCTGTTGAAATCACAACTGCTCCTAAAAAGGCGCACAGGAAAGAGGAATGTGCAAATGATACGTGAGCTGTACAAAATGTCGCAGCCTTTCTGATAAGGGAAGTGTATGGGTTCGACCAAAAATTCGGTATTACAGTTGTGCTTAGAAGTATTACGTACCACTGTGGTGGTGAAAGCATTCGACTGTGTTACCGTTAGTTTGCTCACTATCGGACTTTAAAAATGTGTATGAGATTCCTCAACAAAATGCGTGAAACAATATGCAGACTCACAATAGCCACATTTGGCGAAAGCCGTACCTTAACAATCTCCAGACTCGCAAGTTCCACTTGAATCACATTCTTGAATTCAGCAACGTGTGAGGGAGTACTGTAGCCAGACAATTGTCGGGCATAGGCTGATACACTGGAGCAGAGAGCTGTTTTTGAATAACTGAATGCATTTTCATTAAGAAAATTTGATTTCCTAATTTTGTGTCGAAGTCAGTGCAGAGGGTCCTTGTAGAGGCTGTTATCCATCTTGCATAAATTTTATACTGTCTGAAGGAATATACATCCAAAGGCAGTACATATTTTGTTGCTTTTGGTGGAACGATCATGCGTTCAGTATCTCTATCCGCAAATGAATCAACGAATCATTTCCTATTGTTGTGTCCTTGTGAGCACTCCAAGATCACAAAGTAGTATACACTTCTGGTTATATGCGGCACTGTCACTAACAATACTCACGATAAAGGACATTCTAATAGTATTTTAACATTTTCCCACTTGTGGTAGCCTCCAAGTCTATGTTTGGTGGAAGACTGTCTTCAATAGCCTTTTTAACTTCCAGGTCGAAAGTTTTTTCTGGAGGTAAATTTACAGTCATTTTTAGATGTCCACTCATTGAACGTTTAACATCTTTCGTATAACAGTGAGTTGTGTTGTGTGCAGACTGGACCAAGGCAACTGTTGATTTTTCTCTTTATTTTACAGAGTGTCGCACCAGAAAATAGTTCACAATTAAGTCCATTTTGACCAGTGTTCCAAACGCAGTGTGGCTATGTCTGAAAACTTGTAGTTTATTGGTTTACTTCTTCGACAAAACGGGCCCGGGACACGCGAATTCTTGGCGTTCCTGTACACTTCTAGCTGTCATGAATGCAGTGATGTGTCTACAGCAAATTCTGTATCCTTTCTCTAGACGTTCTATGAAAGCTGCAAGTCGCGTGGAGTGGTCGCGAGGTTTAAAGCGCCATGTTTGGATTACACGGTCCCTCCCGCCGGAGGTTCGAGTCCTCCCTCGGGCATGGGTGTGTGTGTTGTTCTTAGTATAAGTTACACTACTGGCGATTAAAACTGCTACACCAAGAACAAATGCAGATGATAAACGGATATTCATCGGCCAAATATAATTATTATACTAGAACTGACATGTGTTTACAATTTCACGCAATTTGGGTGCATAGATCCTGAGAAATCAGTACCCGGAACAACCACTTCTGCCCGTAATAACGGCCTTGATACGCCTGGGCATTGAACCAAACAGAGCTTGGATGGCGTTTACAGGTACAGCTGCCCATGCAGCTTCAACACGATACCACAGTTCATCAAGAGTAGTGACTGGCGTATTGTGACGAGCCAGTTGCTCGGCCACCGTTGACTAGACGTTTTCAGTTGGTGAGAGATCTGGAGAATGTGCTGGCCAGGGCAGAAGTCGAACATTTTCTGTATCCAGAAAGACCCGTACAGGACCAGCAACATGCGGTCGTGCATTATCCTGCTGAAATGTAGGGTTTCGCAGGGATCGAATGAAGGGTTGAGCCACGGGTCGCAACACATCTGAAATGTAACGTCCACTGTTCAAAGTGCCGTCAATGCGAACAAGAGGTGACCGAGACGTGGAACCAATGGCACCCCATACCATCACGCCGGGTGATACGCCAGTATGGCAATGACGAATACACGCTTCCAATGTGAGTTCACCGCGATGTCGCCAAACACGGATGCGACCATCATGATGCTGTAAACAGAACCTGGATTCATCCGAAAAAATTACGTTTTGCTATTCGTGGACACAGGTTCGTCGTTGAGTAAACTATCGCAGGCGTTCCTGTCTGTGATGCAATGTCAAGGGCAACCGCAGCCACGGTCTCCGAGCTGATAGTCCATGCTGCTGCAAACGTCGTCGACCTGTTCGTGCAGATGGTTGTTGTCTTGCAAACGTCCCCATCTGTTGACTCAGGGGTCGAGACGTGGCTGCACGATCCGTTACAGCCATGCGGATAAGATGCCTGACATCTCGACTGCTAGTGATACGAAGCCGTTGGGATCCAGCATGGCGTTCCGTATTATGCTCCTGAACCCACCGATTCCATATTCTGCTAACAGTCATTGGATCTCGACCAATGCGAGCAACAATTTCGATAAACCGCAATCGCGATAGGCTTCAATCTGACCTTTATCAAAGTCGGAAACGTGATGGTACGCATTTCTCCTCCTTGCACGAGGCATCACAACATCGTATTGCATTATAAGGCTTACCCAGATGCAGATATAGACTCGCGTCACAATTTAATAATGATGAATAGGCTGAAGTTTAAGAGAATCATCCGAAAGAACTAGCGTGGAAGGAGGTGGAATACTGAACTACTGAGGAATCATGAAATACTTTTGAAGTTTGCTATTGATGTGAGTGCTGCGCTAAGGAACAGCAGAAGAAGTAGTTCAGTTTGAAGAGAAGTGAACATCTCTGAAAAGGGCAAACAGAGATGCTGAACAGACTAACATAGGTACAAGGAAGGTAACTGCGAAGAAACCTAGGGTAACAGAATTCGATGGACGAAAGAAGAAAGTAAAAAAACGTTATGGGAAAGGCAGGAATACAGCAATGTAAATCTCTTAGGAATTAAATTAATAGGAAGTGCAGGAGAACCAAGGCGAAATGGCTGCAGAAAAGACGTGAGGGATTCGTAATAGAAATGATCGTTTCGGGACTGACTCTGCACATAGAAAACTCGACAGAGCGTTCGATGAAATTAAAAGCAAGTGAGTAACAGTGAGAGAGCAATGGGCATTCCACTGTTAAACGTGGGAGAGAGAGAGCGGATAGGCGGAACGAGTACGATGGAGGTCTCTGTGTGCGGGAGGATCTGGCTGATAACTTGACAGAAAAAGAAATTGGAGTCGCTGCGGAAGACAGGGATTTTAGTGTTAGCGTCAGAATTTAAAAGACTTCTAGAAGGCTTGAGATCAAATATAGCAGAAGGGGAAGATAATATTCCATCTGAATTTCTAAAATCACTGGAGAAAGTGGCAAACAAAGACTATTCAAGTTGATGCAGCCTACCACCATCCACACAATCCCGAAGATAGCTTCACAGCTCACGCATCCCAATTGCTGACAAGAGTAATATACGGAAGAATGGAAAAGAAAACTGAGGATCAAGTAGTTGACGAAGAGTTTGGGTTTAGGCAAGGTAAAGGCACCAGAGATACAGTCCTCAGGTTGCGCTTCGTGATTGAAAAAAAGATTTGAAAAAAAATCAGTACACGTTCACTAGTCGACCGATAAAAAGTGTACGACAGTGCGTTGGAAATGCTGAGAAAAATAGGGGTAAGCTATAGAGAAAGACGGGTAATATACAACATGTCCAAGAACCAAGAGGAAAAAGTGAGACTGGAATACCAAGATCGAAGCGCTCGGATTAAAAAGGGTGTAAAACAGGGATGTAGTCTTTCCCTCCCTACTGTTCAACCTGTACATCGAAGAAGAAATGTTGGAAATAAAAGAAAGGTTCAAGAGAGGGATTAAAATTCAGGGCGGAAGGGTGTCAACGATAGGATTCGCTGACGACATTGTCATCGTCAGTGAATGTGGTGAAGAACCACAGGATCTGTTGGACGGAATGAACTTTCTGATGAGTACAGAATCCGGACTGAGAGTAAACGGAAAAAGACAAAGGCAACGAGATGTGGCAAAAATGAGAATAGCCGGAAACGTAATATCAAAATAGGTGATTTCGAAATAGACGACGGTAGTTAATTCTGCTACCATGAAAGCAAAATAATCGATGACGGACGAAGCAAGGAGGACATTAAAAGCAGACTAACGCAGACAAGGTGGCATTCCAGGCCAAGAGAAGTCTACTGGTATCAAACATAGTCCTTAATTTGAGGAAGAAATTTCCGAGAAAGTGCGTTTGAAGCACAGCATTGTATGGTAGTGAATCATGGACAGTGATAAAATTGGAGCAGAAGAAAATCGAAGCGTCTGAATGGTGGTGCTACAGAAGAATGTTGAAAGTTAGGTTGACTGATAAGGTGAGGAATGAGGAATATTACGCAGAATCGGCGAAGAAAGGAACTTACGAGGAGTCCTGACAAAAAGGCGGGACAGGATGATAAGATACGTGTTACGACATCAAAGAATACCCTTTATGGTAGCAGAGGGAGCTGTAGAGGGCAAACTCTGTAGTACGGAAGACAGAGTTTTGAATGCATCCACTAAATAACTGCGCTCATGGGGTACAAATGCTACTCTGAGGTGAAGCGGTTATTGCAGGAGAGGAATTCACGGCGGGCCGCATGAAACCAGTTTTCTGACTCAAGGAAAATCAAAAAGTGAGCAATGATTACACTGTGCTCGGTTCAAAATTTTTCTCGATTTCCTATCCTATTGTTCATACCCCACAGTCCATTTTCGTCTGCTCTTCCTTCTGCTACTATCGAATTCCAGCCATCTTATTAAATTAAATCTTTCTTAACAAACTTAGTATTATATTTTTCTCGTTACACCGTTCCACATTTCTTCCCCAGCTGCAGAATTAGGCATCTACTCCACAAGCAGTACTGTGGTGGTTCGTGTTTTTTTTGTTTTCTTAGCTGTTTTGTTCAAAGTAGTTTACGTGCATTCCTGTTTTCTCGTTTATTATTGCTCCTACTTTTGCATTACCTTCATCCGATTTACTGTTGATAACTCTGTAATCACCTGATAAGACAAGCTTTTCTTCCTATCACCGATCTTCACTAGTTCCTCAGCATGCAACTCCAACCTAACTGCTTAACCTTTCAAGTTCTCTAACCTGCCCAAGCAATTAAAGTTTCGTTGTCCGACCTGTACAACCTCAGAGACTTTCTATTCCTGATAACATCTTCCTAAGTAGTCTCTGCCCAGTAGTCTGACTGGGCAACTATATTATTCCGGAATGTTTTGCCGAGGACGTACTATCGCCATTAAACCATACAGTTAAGCAGCATGTGCCTACTAAATGTAACGGCAATAGGGTAAGTAAAGTGCCCATTACCTAGTTATATGTTGAAAACTTGTGAAACTGAAGCCTCTGCTCATATACTGTAGGGGCGATCGTAGGCACCTAACATTTGACAAATGACGTTTGATCCATTAGCCGTATAGTCTATTCGATTTCACGGAGACCCTCAAAGGAGCCTAACTTAGTGACTGGAGTATTATCGTAATCGCATTATTCGACAAGATACTGACATCAAATTTTCCATTGAGGTACGTTTCTTTTTCTCTCCAGAATAGTATTTCCGATGAGTAGAAGCAATGATATGGTTATGTGATGCTCTGGCAAAATGTTAAGGACAGAGCTGCAAATACATTTTTTTTCCGTTATCGTTTGGTAGGTTTGGCCGACTGAAGCATAAGTGAATCAACATATGAGTGGATCAGATATGTTGAGCGGTATGCTGGTCCCCTTTTGCAGTGTGTTTTCAATAGAACTTTGACGTTATGGAATCTTTATTAATTTTAAATCCACCACATATGTTATTATATTCCTTCACACGTCAAGTGAAAAGTCACATAGCCGAAAATGAAGGTCAGCGTGTGGGAAACAACTTCCACTTGCACTTGTTTCGCATGATATAAAGGATGATTCAAAAGGCTGCGCTCATACTTAAGGAGCTGACAGAGGAGTCGAATTACAACTATCGAACAGGAACTTGTGGTTTAGGAAATAATTCTCGTTTAGTTGCATCCATGTTAAGTGGTACATCCCCCAACAGTTACTAAACTTGCAGCGTCTTTGCAAGTGGTAATGCTATGGGCAAGCTGGAACACAGTTCAAGTTTCTGCCGGTAGGTGGCACTACATTCGCGGTGCTTCAGCCGCTTTTGGCGGGAAATGAAAAAAAAATCGGAGATGGAGGCCGACTAGTAATTCAAAAAATGACCGAAAACTCAAAACCGTCCTGTGTGTAAAATGTCGGGAAATTAAGAAAAAAAACATTGTCGGGAAATTTAAAAATCAAAGATGGCAGATGGTGAGAACTTTTCTAAGAAAAGGAGATAAATTAAAAAATCAAGGAAGGCATTAGTGAGAAATTGTTAAAAATTGGCGGAAAATTTTTGAAAGTCCAAAATGTCTCACCCCCCAAACAATAAGCTCCATGGCCCAGATGGGTCTACACTTTTAATTAATACTTAATTTTTAATTTTAATACTAGCCTCTGATTGAAGGAGAGGTTGAAGATATGGGGAGAGGAGGGGTTAAATTTTTTCCACTGATGCAACTGGACTATTTCCCCCGTTTGGTCTCTTTAATGTCACACTATGAGTGGCTGGAGATAAGGGATTGGGGGAGGAAACCCAATATGGCTGTTTTCTTTTTTCAATTTGGTTTGTTCTGATTGGACAGCTTCTTTGTTGGTTGGTTGAAGTTGCATTGAGTTAATATACGGAGAGTGTGTAGGCGTAGGGATCGAGGAATTTGTTTGTGAAGGCGTGAAAGCATACCAGGGTTGGTGATCAGAGGGGAGACATTGGGGTTATTGGAATCAAGTTTGCGGATAGTACAGAAGATATGGAGGTGTATGATCTGGATGAGGAGGGGCTGGAATTTGATAAGGTTGTAGAGGACCCATGTGGGGGAAGAAAAACAGATGCAGAAAGCGAGACAGAGCGCATGGCGTTCGAAGATTTGGAGGGACTTGGAGAACTTTGGTGGGGCAGAGATCCAAGTAACATTTGCACTGCAGAGAATGGGTTGCTTTGGGATTTTATAGGTGTGTAGAATAGTAGAAGGTTCTAATCCCCAATTTCGACCTGCTAGTAGTTTTAGCGGTTTTCGTCTATTGTGGGTTTTCATTTGGTTGGTTAGTTGCCAGCCGATGGTTAGTCCAAGATATTTTCATGTGTTAGGTAACCAGAAAGGACTGTTATGAATGGTGACGTAGAAGTCATGCAGGGAGGAGGTAAGGGGGGTTTTGTAGGGATTGATCTTGAGGAGCAGTTGGTTACACCAGGAGATAAACTGACTGTGGTGGATGTAGAGGGATTGTTGGGATTTATGAAGTGTGTGGTAGACAGCGAGGAAAGCGATGTCATCAGAATACTGATGGAGGTTGACTGGTCAGGGGGGTTTGGAGATATCAGCAGTGAACGAGACAAAGAGGAGAGAGAACGGATCCTTGAGGCACTCCTGCAGAGGGTTGGAAGGTACGGGAATTGGCATTGTTAATAGTGAGAAAGGATGGGCAGTTAGGTAGGAAGGGCATAATAAAGCAGAAGAGGTGCGTATGTTTGGTAAGCGCGGCCGAGGACGGACGGAGGGACAGTGCTGGTGCAGACGCGGAAGTGGACAGTTCGGCTGGAGACACGAAAGGGTACAGCTCGGACTGAGAGGTGAAAGCGGACAGTCGGTCTTTAGGCAGCTAGGGAGTGAGACTACTCAGAAAGTTTCGCGTTGTGTGGCCTCGCGGGACTTGGTCTCTGAGCGGTGGGCAGGCGCGCGCCTGGTGTGGACTGTTTAACTTCTCGCGTAGTTAACGAGGTGGAGTATTGGACTTCTAATTCGCGATGAGATTGTGAATGATCGAACTGCGTCAAATGGAATGCACTTTAGTGTAACAGTCGCTCTGAATAAACATTATTCTAACCAAATCGCAGATGTGTGGCCTACATCATTTACGGGTAGTTAATTTAGTTCCCGATGTTATTATTACTGTTGTAATTCGCAAAATTTCCATCAGCCAGACAATTTAACCAGAGGGTCACAAGTGTGTAATTGAGGGCGTGTAATGCGACACGTGCGGTTCAACCCCTAGACGAGTTTGAGGCAAGACGTTTCGACGAAGAGGAACCGCATGTGAGCCCGAACATCTTTGGGATGTTAGCTCGTACCTGTAGCCAGACAAGTGCACATCTCGATATTGAATGAGAAAGAATAAATATTTTATGTCTTTTCATAGCTATAAGCCAATAGTGAAAGGTGCCGGGTTCAAAATCCTGTTAGGCAAAAATCGTTTGTATCGTCTTTCAGATTCCAATATCACGCTGTGAACAGATTTAGCTTCTAATATCTGCTTAGTTATCAATTAATATAGATGTTGGATTCTTCTGCGTGTCCATCACCACAACTTTGAGTCCTGCCGTTTCACTTTTGTGCACTGAACTTTATTACATACCCTTCGTGGTTACTTCTCAGGGGCAATATAAGTTTCGTGGGATTCCTGGCGCAGTGCTAAGCGTATCGTCATTTATTTCCATGTTCGGACACTCGACCTCGTAAACTGATGCTGGCGAAAACTTCGATATTTTACATCTGTTTATGCCTAGTCGAGTCTCGATCAGAATACTCAAGCTTTGATTGATAACTAACAAAAACTCGTTATGTCATGTAATCGGTATGATAAGACTTACGTAGTGTCACTTATTGTGACGAAGTTTAATTTACAAGCGTTAAGGACTGTCTCATCTCTAATATTATGTTTTCTAATATTTTTTGTATTGCGGTATTAGTCTACATCTGGACTGGCTGCCATAATGAGCAGTGTTCTCTAGTGGTCTCTTGCGTAACCATTGTGTGCAGTCGAGCTACAGTACCGTACAGGGTTTTGGTGTTTAGAGGACCTGCGCCCCAACTACGTTATGTTGGTTGCATTCAGCATTGGCCCACATTTATTGCTGCCAAGAGTACATGTAAGGGGTGAGGGGAGAGAGAAGATAATGTATCATTAGAAAAATATAATCAACAGTAGCACTGCATATGTTTGGGACCTAGTTGAAGTTAAATACAGAAGAAAGTATGTAAGGCTCAAATTAACGCCTCAAAGAATGGAGTGGTTTCGCTGACGCTCTGTATGCCACACTCGTACTCTGAGGGCGTTTCACGTCGGTTCTGACCAGCGATGTGTCTGAAATCTTTTCAAAAAAATGGTTCGATTGGCTCTGAGCACTACGCGACTTAACTTCTGAGGTCATCAGTCGCCTAGAACTTAGAACTACTTAAACCTAACTAACGTAAGGACATCACACACATCCATGCCCGAGGCAGGATTCATACCTGCGACCGTAGCGGTCGCTCGGCTCCAGACTGTAGTGCCCAGAACCGCACGGCCACTCCGGCCGGCAAATCTTTACCCCGGCCATATGAGAAAACCGCGTGATTTGAACTCTGGTTGTCACCGTTCTGACCTCTATCGCAGAGGCGTCAAAAGAATGGGCGAAATGTGGGTAAGAGAGGCTGTGGCGACTTTACCATCGCGTGACACGCCCACCGTGGCTCTGGGCTGAACTGAGGTGCGGGTTGGTGACGTCATCAACCCACCTTACTACAAGTCACACGAAATTCTGAGCTGTGGCTCTTTTTTCGCGTAGGTCAGCACGTTGCTGCCTGAAGCGTTGTCGAGCCCCTGTGTGGCGTTGCCATGTCCTTAGACCATTACAGATGATGGTTGTATGCTCCTTTGAGTCAAATTTCAAATTTCTGCGTCTCAGTACAAGATAATTACTAGGTCTCGGAAATGTGATACGTCAATCTTTGGCGTGGTGTAGTTGCAGGGTGTCAATAATCTCAGCTGTCTAGATAATTAAAGTAACCGAATCAATTACGAATTTTAACTAGTGATAAAATGCTGTCAGTATGAAGGAACAGAAGATTATTTTTTTATTTAAAAGAAGCGAGTACGTTGTAGTTCTAAGGGCGTTTCAGGTGTGTTGTTTAAATGCGAGTATCTATTACTTAAACAATATTCCATGGTCAATCATTGAATCTTTTAGTCTACAGAAGCTTTTTTCAGTCGTAATGTTCCAAAAATTCATTTCTGGAATTTATAAGAAATGGTTTTCAGTAGGATAACTGTCCAAGATGTTACCTAATAATCAGTAGCTTGACCTAATGATTTCATAATAGCGTAGTGTTAACTAACATACGTAGCTCAGGCCGTAATGAGTGCTTCATGGAATCTACAGTTGAAGAGAATAGGAGAAATAATTAAATAAACACACTAAAAAGGTACGGAAATTAAACAGCAAGGCTACACGTGGCGTCAATTCTTATCGCTGCACTGCAGGAACTGCCGTTTATGTGTGGTTGACGTAATAAGCTGTTACCAGAACGACTTGTTCCTGAATGCGAAATGTCCAGTCAGCACGGAGCATTACAACACGCTACGTTACAGCAATTAAGGCTCTGGGCCATGTAAAACACAGCAAGTACCTGCAGACAAGAAAGCAGAAACAAGAATGAAAGGCAGTATATCACTAACGCGAAGCACGTGACAGAAGAAGTCAACGGCGACACGTGCACCATCAGCAGCCTCAGGTCACCAGAGCGAATATACTGACATTCAACACACGAATTTATTACAGCTGCTTTCATCTGCGCCACTTATCGAAAATTTCGCGGAATCCAATGTGCTCCGTCTACACCAGTGGTTCTCAATCTGGGAGTAATTATCAACGGAATGGCAAAACGTAATTTTCTGAAGGTTAAAAACAAAAGAAACTTCCTGGCAGATTAAAACTGTGTGCCCGACCGAGGCTCGAACTCGGGACCTTTGTCTTTCGCGGGCAAGTGCTCTACCAACTGGCACACAGTTTGAATCTGCCAGGAAGGTTCATATCAGCTCACACTCCGCTGCAGAGTGAAAATCTCATTCTGGAAACATCCCCCAGGCTGTGGCTAAGCCATGTCTCCGCTATATCCTTTCTTTCAGGAGTGCTAGTTCTGCAAGGTTCGCAGGAGAGCTTCTGTAAAGTTTGGAAGGTAGGAGACGAGATACTGGCAGAAGTAAAGCTGTGGGTAACGGCCGTGAGTCGTGCTTCGGTAGCTCAGTTGGTAGAGCACTTGCCCGCGAAAGGCAAAGGTCCCGAGTTCGAGTCTCGGTCGGGCACACAGTTTTAATCTGCCAGGAAGTTTCATATCAGCGCACACTCCGCTGCAGAGTGAAAATCTCATTCTGAAAAACAAAAGAGTTGAATTGTTTTCGAGTCACAAAATTAACGCTCGAAACACTGTAGTGGACATAGTGTTACTGTAAGTGACTGTTATGTGCTACGCCGTCCGTCGATACTTTTATGCTCCGGTCACAGTTCGCCTTCTTTTGATTGTCCCAGTGGGTGGTTTTTTTGTGTGCACTGCTTTTTTACGGTTTTATCTCCATTTTACAGTCTCCCCCATTTTGTCCATCGTCTCCCACAAAGATCTTCCCTCTTTTGTATCAGTTGTTGTTGTTGTGGTCTTCAGTCTTGAGACTGGTTTGATGCAGCTCTCCATGCTACTCTATCCTGTGCAAGCTTCTCCATCTCCCAGTACCTACTGCAACCTACATCCTTCTGAGTCTGCTTAGTGTATTCATCTCTTGGTCTCCCTCTACGATTTTGACCACCCACACTGCCCTCCAATGCTAAATTGGTGATCCCTTGATGTCTCAGAACATGTCCTACCAATTGATCCCTTCTTCTAGTCAAGTCGTGCCACAAACTTCTCTTCTCCCCAATCCTATTCAATACCTCGTCATTAGTTATGTGAGCTACCCATCTCATCTTCAGTATTCTTCTGTAGCACCACATTTCGAAAGCTTCTATTCTCATCTTGTCCAAACTATTTATCGTCCACGTTTCACTTCCATACATGGCTATACTCCATACAAATACTTTCAGAAACGACTTCCTGATATTTAAATCTATACTCGATGTTAACAAATTTCTCTTCTTCAAAAACGCTTTCCTTGCCATTGCCAGTCTACATTTTATATCCTCTCTACTTCGACCACCATCAGTTATTTTGCTCCACAAATAGCAAAACTCCTTTACTACTTTAAGTGTCTCATTTCCTAATCTAATTCCCTCAGCATGACCCGACTTAATTCGACTACATTCCATTATCCTCGTTTTGATTTTGTTGATGTTCATCTTATATGCTCCTTTCAAGACACTGTCCATTTCATTGAACTGCTCTTCCAAGTCCTTTGCTGTCTCTGACAGAATTATAATGTCATCGGCGAACCTCAAAGTTTTTATTTCTTCTCCATGGATTTTAATATCTACTCCGAATTTTTCTTTTGTTTCCTTTACTGCTTGCTCAATATACAGATTGAATAACATCGGGGAGAGGCTACAACCCTGACTCACTCCCTTCCCAACCACTGCTTCCCTTTGATGCCCCTCAACTCTTATAACTGCGTTTCTATAGAAATTGTAAATAGCCTTTCGCTCCCCGTATATTACGCCTGCCACCTTTAGAATTTGAAAGAAAGAATTCCAGTCAACATTGTCAAAAGCTTTCTCTAAGTCTACAAACGCTAGAAACATAGGTTTGCCTTTCCTTAATCCAGCGTCTAAGATACGTCGTAAGGTCAGTATTGCCTCACGTGTTCTAGTGTTTCTATGGAATCCAAACTTGTCTTCCCCGAGGTCGGCTTCTACTAATTTTTCCATTCGTCTGTAAAGAATTCGCGTTAGTGTTTGCAGATGTGGCTTATTAAATTTTTATATCTATGTACACCATATTTTCTCCTTTATGTTATTTTTAAATGTCTTCTACTGTGTGTTCTATGTCTTTCGGCTGAAGAGCAGCGCATATGCTGATGCCAGCCCTCCTCGATGGGGAATTGAAATGCAATAAAGAACAAAAAACCTTAGTGGAAATTAACTCCTTGTGAAACGTATGTATGAGCATCACCTTTCTCACAGTGTGCATCCAGTACACACATATTTTATGCTTTGTACCCTATGGTAAATTTGAGACATATACACTCCTGGAAATTGAAATAAGAACACCGTGAATTCATTGTCCCAGGAAGGGGGAACTTTATTGACACATTCCTGGGGTCAGATACATCACATGATCACACTGACAGAACCACAGGCACATAGACACAGGCAACAGAGCATGCACAATGTCGGCACTAGTACAGTGTATATCCACCTTTCGCAGCAATGCAGGCTGCTATTCTCCCATGGAGACGATCGTAGAGATGCTGGATGTAGTCCTG
The DNA here is from genome assembly GCF_021461385.2 of Schistocerca piceifrons. Classification (NCBI taxonomy): domain Eukaryota; kingdom Metazoa; phylum Arthropoda; class Insecta; order Orthoptera; family Acrididae; genus Schistocerca; species Schistocerca piceifrons. The sequence goes on from NC_060139.1 coordinate 2,156,036, forward strand.
TGGAATGGCTTGCCATGCCATTTCCACCTGGCGCCTCAGTTGGACCAGCGTTCGTGCTGGACGTGCAGACTGCGTGAGACGACGCTTCATCCAGTCCCAAACATGCTCAATGGGGGACAGATCCGGAGATCTTGCTGGCCAGGGTAGTTGACTTACACCTTCTAGAGCACGTTGGGTGGCACTGGATACATGCGGACGTGCATTGTCCTGTTGGAACAGCAAGTTCCCTTGCCGGTCTAGGAATGGTAGAACGATGGGTTCGATGACGGTTTGGATGTACCGTGCACTATTCAGTGTCCCCTCGACGATCACCAGTGGTGTACGGCCAGTGTAGGAGATCGCTCCGCACACCATGATGCCGGGTGTTGGCCCTGTGTGCCTCGGTCGTATGCAGTCCTGATTGTGGCGCTCACCTGCACGGCGCCAAACACGCATACGACCATCATTGGCACCAAGGCAGAAGCGACTCTCATCGCTGAAGACGACACGTCTCCATTCGTCCCTCCATTCACGCCTGTCGCGACACCACTGGAGGCGGGCTGCACGATGTTGGGGCGTGAGCGGAAGACGGCCTAACGGTGTGCGGGACCGTAGCCCAGCTTCATGGAGACGGTTGCGAATGGTCCTCGCCGATACCCCAGGAGCAACAGTGTCCCTAATTTGCTGGGAAGTGGCGGTGCGGTCCCCTACGGCACTGCGTAGGATCCTACGGTCTTGGCGTGCATCCGTGCGTCACTGCGGTCCGGTCCCAGGTCGACGGGCACGTGCACCTTCCGCCGACCACTGGCGACAACATCGATGTACTGTGGAGACCTCACGCCCCACGTGTTGAGCAATTCGGCGGTACGTCCACCCGGCCTCCCGCATGCCCACTATACGCCCTCGCAACTGCACATACGGTTCACGTCCACGCTGTCGCGTCATGCTACCAGTGTTAAAGACTGCGATGGAGCTCCGTATGCCACGGCAAACTGCCTGACACTGACGGCGGCGGTGCACAAATGCTGCGCAGCTAGCGCCATTCGACGACCAACACCGCGGTTCCTGGTGTGTCCGCTGTGCCGTGCGTGTGATCATTGCTTGTACAGCCCTCTCGCAGTGTCCGGAGCAAGTATGGTGGGTCTGACACACCGGTGTCAATGTGTTCTTTTTTCCATTTCCAGGAGTGTATATCACATGTGCTTAAATATCTCATGAAAATGCCTTCTCCCAGATGCAGCGAGTTCCTTCAATAGACAAGAAATTGCTTTGTTATTCACTTCGCAACAAAAAAGTGCACTAATTGACAACACAATAGTAATTATGTAATGGCTAGTATATTGCTGTAGGATCTACTCTGTTTATTATTGTTATTATTATTATTACTACCGTTACTAGTAGCAATAGTCAGACACAGAGCAGTGGCAGTATAAAGTCTTCCAGTTACTTCCAGTTTAGAAGTGATTTACAAGCAGTAGGCCTAAGTATAGTTCTCGTATTTTAATTTGGTTGACGTATAACTGGAGTGCAGGATGTGTCGCTTGGTAGAGGAGCAGTACAGGGGAAGCTGATACGTGCGTTCCGGGTACATATCGCCCCTATCGTTGGTCAGAGTGTTTACCTCGGGCTGTCAGTGGCGGGCGAGTGGTACCTTTGGACTTTGGCGGAGCGTCGCGGGCCCGAGTGGGACCTGTGAGTTTGGAGTGGCCAGTTGCGATTGGAACGCCTCACAGAAGCAGCGCGTCGTGTTGGGAGACCTGGTTGTCGCCTGGGCGGTTTTGTGCCGTCTTACGGAGTTATTTACAGTACAGAGTCCGTGTGAGCTGCTCCGCTAGCCATTACCCTTCTTGGCGAACCGCTGTATTTGAACGTTACCAGCCTGGAAGTTGTTCTTCGGCTCTCCCCTTTAGTGATTACCGTTAAAGCTGCTCTGTCCGCAGTAGACAGTGTTTTCTTGCACCACATCGGCGTAGTTGTTGCTTGGTTTGGCTTGACTGTGCCCGCGTTTTTAGTCACCTCCATAGTGCCACGCTGTATGGAACTTCCGGCTTGCTAATTAACTGTTCATAATTCTCATCTGCCTCTAAATTGGGGGAGGGGGGAATACCGATGTTAAACTGCTCGCCCTCTGACAGTGGCCCAGTGTAAACTTAGTATTCTGAATTTGTTTAAAGTATGAAAGATTTTTTCTACCGCTCAAAGACGGCTAAGTGTAACCTTAGTGCGGGGTGACACAGAATAACGGGAATGCTTCAAACGAGTAGCGGCAGCCATGGTCAGGTGGCAGCACTGCGGGTTCGTGACAGTTAGCGAGTAAACAGTCCGCCATTTCAGTAATCGTCGATCAGTGAAACGGACGAAAGCGTGCTTTAGCCATAAAAATGTTTTATAAAAACAATGATAGTTTGGTAACGGCGCAGAGGGAGTTCCGACGTTTTTATAATTTAGGTCGTCATGATGCCGTTCCGTCGAAACACGCGATAAAATGTTAGAGTAATAACTTTGTAGAGACTGGATCTGCCCTCAAGAAGAAACCGACAGGAGAACCAAGAAGTGTCCGTTCTCCATTGAACATTGATGTTTTTCGCGAATCTGTCGTACGGAGCCCATGGCGTTCAATTCGTAAGCAAGTAGCAGTGGTTGGAGTGTCCCGGGAGAGTTCAAATGGTTCAAATGGCTCTGAGCACTATGGGACTCAACTGCTGAGGTCATTAGTCCCCTAGAACTTAGATCTACTTAAACCTAACTAACCTAAGGTTATCACACACATCCATGCCCGAGGCAGGATTAGAACCTGCGACCGTAGCGGCCTTGCGGTTCCAGACTGCAGCGCCTTTAACCGCACGGCCACTTCGGCCGGCTCCCGGGAGAGTCTTCGCAGAATTCTTCATCTTGATTTAATATTTCATCCGTACAAACTACAGATGGTGCAACAACTGAAGGACGACGAATACCGGTTAAGATTAGGATTCTGTCAACAAATGATAACAAAATTAAACAATGACGACGAATTTCTAAACAAGTTGTGGATGTCAGATGCAGATTTTCATCTCACAGATTATGTGAATAAACAGAACCACTGTTACTGGGCAAACGCAAATCCTGCTGACGTTCATGAGCGCCCTTTACACGCTAGTAAAGTGACAGTATGGCGTGGTGTCTCATCACATGGGATTATCGGACCGTATTTTTTCGCAAATGAACAGCGAAACTCGATAACTGTCAGTCCCGATCGTTACGTGGTGATGCTACCAACTTTTGTTACACCTGCATTGAACAACTTTCCAAACGTTCAAGAAGCCTGGTTCCAACAGGACGGAGCGACGTCACACACAGCACGGCAATCAAGGGCATACGTGCGAGAGTTGTTTGGCAACCGTGCGATATCACGATTCGCTAACATTCCCTGCCCCCTAGATCGCCAGATTTACCCGTTTGTGGTTTTTTATTGTGAGGCCGCCTCAAGAGCGAAGTCTGCACGACTCGACCAAGAACATTGGCTGAGTTAAAACAGAGAATTCGGCATTCAGTTCTCAGTATCCCAGCTGAGATGTTGCAGCGGTCAATGAGGAATCTCAACAGCATGTCATATAAAGGACGTATTTTAAAAAAATGATAAATGCCATCAATGTTTCCTAAATGGCAAAGTTGTAAGGTTTCAATTATTATGAATGCAATTTCTTTCTTTCATCATTTCTAGTTTTATGGATTGTTGAAATGTTTCCGTTTTTCTGTGTCACCCTGTCTTTTCCCAATTGTGAACTTTTGTTTAAAGGTTTATTTCCCTCTTAAAAATTTGCTTACGTTTTGAGGAAGTTTTTAAATTCATCAGAGTAAACTTTTATTGTTTTAGTCCACGCATTGAAGGTGGTTTACAGTGATTTAAATTTAATCTTGGAAGAGGTTTTTATCCACACATTAAAGGTGGCTCAGTTTCAATTGTGCTCTTTTGTAAGCATTGGTTTAAACTAAACTTTAAAATTTTCCTCGTACTGTGATTGGTGGTAGTGTGAGGCTAATCGTAAGTCTTGATCACTTGCTGGTAGCAGGGTATGACGTATTAATTGTCTTTTGTCGTGTTTAGATGTGTGTAACAATGTGGGTAACAATGCTGAAGTTATTCCGCGCATAGCTGGCGCCTAGGTCAGCTGCAGAACCAACTCGCGCTCGCTGTGTTATAGGTTGTTCTTGAAAGTTGGAAAATCTACACTCCTGGAAATGGAAAAAAGAACACATTGACACCGGTGTGCCGTAGGGGACCGCACCGCCACTTCCCAGCAAATTAGGGACACTGTTGCTCCTGGGGTATCGGCGAGGACCATTCGCAACCGTCTGCATGAAGCTGGGCTACGGTCCCGCACACCGTTAGGCCGTCTTCCGCTCACGCCCCAACATCGTGCAGCCCGCCTCCAGTGGTGTCGCGACAGGCGTGAATGGAGGGACGAATGGAGACGTGTCGTCTTCAGCGATGAGAGTCGCTTCTGCCTTGGTGTCAATGATGGTCGTATGCGTGTTTGGCGCCGTGCAGGTGAGCGCCACAATCAGGACTGCACACGACCGAGGCACACAGGGCCAACACCCGGCATCATGGTGTGGGGAGCGATCTCCTACACTGGCCGTACACCACTGGTGATCGTCGAGGGGACACTGAATAGTGCACGGTACATCCAAACCGTCATCGAACCCATCGTTCTACCATTCCTAGACCGGCAAGGGAACTTGCTGTTCCAACAGGACAATGCAAGTCCGCATGTATCCCGTGCCACCCAACGTGCTCTAGAAGGTGTAAGTCAACTACCCTGGCCAGCAAGATCTCCGGATCTGTCCCCCATTGAGCATGTTTGGGACTGGATGAAGCGTCGTCTCACGCGGTCTGCACGTCCAGCACGAACGCTGGTCCAACTGAGGCGCCAGGTGGAAATGGCATGGCAAGCCGTTCCACAGGACTACATCCAGCATCTCTACGATCGTCTCCATGGGAGAATAGCAGCCTGCATTGCTGCGAAAGGTGGATATACACTGTACTAGTGCCGACATTGTGCATGCTCTGTTGCCTGTGTCTATGTGCCTGTGGTTCTGTCAGTGTGATCATGTGATGTATCTGACCCCAGGAATGTGTCAATAAAGTTTCCCCTTTCTGGGACAATGAATTCACGGTGTTCTTATTTCAATTTCCAGGAGTGTATATAAATCCTTAGTAAACCTACGAAAGTCCTGTGCACGTTTATTTTCATGTATCTGAAATTTCTCAGTTTTATTGCGTTGGAGAACCTTTAGCGTTTTTAGATTTCTAATCAAATTTTGCGTTTGCTAAAGTTTCTCTGAACATTTGTTTTCAGTCTGCTTTGTTAATCACATTGACGAGCCTTCCTGTGAAGTCATATACTGCTTAATCTTTGCCTTCATTACAGTCTGTTTAAACATTTGTTCCGAATCTCGGTTCTGGTACTGAGACTGTTGAGCTTGTCTGTAACACCTTAAGTTGCTTGATTGTAGTTCTATGCATGCTATCATCGTACTCTGTATCGGAAAATAAAAGAAACAAATTGTAGTTTTACTGTATCCTAGACTTGGATTTGGTTCTTCAACTCCAGTAGCCCGTTTCCTGCTATCCTAACATATCAGAAACATGTTCTGTAACAAATGTCTATAGCCAGCCACTGTGACCGAGCGGTTCTAGGCGCTTCAGTCCGGAGCCACGCTGCTGCTACGTTCGAAGATGCGAATCCCGCCTCGGGCATGGATGTGTGTGATGTCCTTAGGTTAGTTAGGTTTAAGTAGTTCTAAGTGTAGGGGACTGATGACCACAGATGTTAAGACCCATAGTGGTTAGAGCCTTTTGAACCATTTCTGAATAAGTGTCTATCCTCAGTGTGGGTAGTTTAATGCTTTTCTGTGAGAATTACTTTTAGGTAACACTTTAAATGCTCTGACAATTGCTTCATCATTCTATAAAAAAGTTTTTACATCTAAATCTACATCTACATCCATACTCCGCAAGCCACCTGACGGTATGTGGCGGAGGGTACCTTGACTACCTCTATCGCTTCTCCCTTCTATTCCGGTCTCGTATTGTTCGTGGAAAGAAGGATTGTCGGTATGCTTCTGTGTGGGCTGTAATCTGTCTGATTTTATCCTCATGGTCTCTTCGCGAGATATACGTAGGAGGGAGCAATATACTGCTTGACTCCTCGGTGAAGGTATGATTTCGAAACGTCAACAAAAGCCCGTACTGAGCTACTGAGCGTCTCTCCTGCAGAGTCTTCCACTGGAGTTTATCTTTCATCTCCGTAACGCTTTCGCGATTACTAAATGATCCTGTAACGAAGCGCGCTGCTCTCCGTTGGATCTTCTCTATCTCTTGTATCAACCCTATCTGGTACGGATCCCACACTGCTGAGCAGTATTCAAGCAGTGGGCGAACAAGCGTACTGTAACCCACTTCCTTTGTTTTCGGATTGCATTTCCTTAGGATACTTCCAATGAATCTCAGTCTGGCATCTGCTTTACCAACGATCAACTTTATATGATCATTCCATTTTAAATCAGTCCTAATGCGTACTCCCAGATAATTTATGGAATTAACTGCTTCCAGTTGATGACCTGCTATTTTGTAGCTAAATGATAAGGGATCTTTCTTTCTATGTATTCGCAGCACATTACACTTGTCTACATTGAGATTCAATAGCCATTCCCTGCACCATGCGTCAATTCGCTGCAGATCCTCCTGCATTTCAGTACAATTTTCCACTGTTACATCCTCTCGATACACCACAGCATCTTCTGCAAAAAGCCTCAGTGAACTTCCGATGTCATCCACAAGGTCATTTATGTATATTGTGAATAGCAACGGTCCTACGACACTGCCCTGCGGCACACCCGAAATCACTCTTACTTCGGAAGACTTCTCTCATTGAGAATGACATGCTGCGTTCTGTCATCTAGGAACTCTTCAATCCAATCACACAAGTGGTCTGATAGTCCATATGCTCTTACTTTGTTCATTAAACGACTGTGGGGAACTGTATCGAACGCCTTGCGGAAGTCAAGAAACATGGCATCCACCTGTGAACCCGTGTCTATGGCCCTCTGAGTCTCGTGGACGAATAGCGCGAGCTGGGTTTCACACGACCGTCTTTTCCGAAACCCATGCTGATTCCTACAGAGTAGATTTCTAGTCTCCAGAAAAGTCATTATACTCGAAGATAGTACGTGTTCCAAAATTCTACAACTGATCGACGTTAGAGATATAGGTCCATAGTTCTGCACATCTGTTCGACGTCCCTTCTTGAAAACGGGGATGACCTGTGCCCTTTTCCAATCCTTTGGAACGCTACGCTCTTCTAGAGACCTACGGTACACCGCTGCAAGAAGGGGGGCTAGTTCCTTCGCGTACTCTGTGTAAAATCGAACGGGTATCCCATCAGGTCCAGCGGCCTTTCCTCTATTGAGCGATTTTAATTGTTTCTCTATCCCTCTGTCGTCTATTTCGATATCTACGATTTTGTCATCTGTGCGACAATCTAGAGAAGGAACTAAAGTGCAGTCTTTCTTTGTGAAACAGCTTTGGAAAAAGACATTTAGTATTTCGGCCTTTAGTCTGTCATCCTCTGTTTCTGTACCATTTTGGTCACAGAGTGTCTTGACATTTTGTTTTGATCCACCTACCGCTTTGACATAAGACCAAAATTTCTTAGGATTTTCTGCCAAGTCAGTACATAGAACTTTACTTTCGAATTCATTGAACGCCTCTCTCATAGCCCTCCTCACACTACATTTCGCTTTGCGTAATTTTTGTTTGTCTGCAAGGCTTTGGCTATGTTTATGTTTGCTGTGAAGTTCCCTTTGCTTCCGCAGCAGTTTTCTAACTCGGTTGTTGTACCACGGTGGCTCTTTTCCATCTCTTACGATCTTGCTTGGCACATACTCATCTAACGCATATTGTGCGATGGTTTTGAACTTTGTCCACTGATCCTCAACACTATCTGTACTTGAAACAAAACTTTCGTTTTGAGCCATCAGGTACTCTGAAATTTGCTTTTTGTCACTATTGCTAAACAGGAAAATCTTCCTACCTTTTTTAATATTTATATTTACGGCTGAAATCATCGATACAGTAACCGCTTTATGGTCGCTGATTCCCTGTTCTGCGTTAACTGTTTCAAATAGTTCGGGTCTGTTTGTCACCAGAAGGTCTAATATGTTATCGCCACGAGTCGGTTTTCTGTTTAACTGCTCAAGGTAGTTTTCAGATAAAGCACTTAAAAAAATTATCTGGATTCTTTGTCCCTGCCACCCGTTATGAACGTTTGAGTCTCCCAGTCTATATCTGGCAAATTAAAATCTCCACCCAGAACTATAACATGGTGGGGAAATCTACTCGAAATATTTCCCAAATTACCCTTCAGGTGCTCAGCCACAACAGCTGCTGAGCCAGGGGGCCTATAGAGACATCCAATTACCATGTCTGAGGCCGCTTTAACCGTGACCTTATAAAATAAATAAAAAATATTGTATTGTTATTTAGATATTGATTATTCTATCTGTATGATGGTGATTGTAATTGTAATTGATATTTTGCTTATCTGGAACGTGGACGTTTAATTATTCGTTATCAGACGCTTGACAATGGCTTTTTCGTAAAGGCAATGTTACTCGTCGTTGACCGTGAAATAAAACTGAAATAATCGGACTTCGTAATTAAATCGTTTCCAAAGACTGCTGCGGTAGGTGCGGACTCATAATCTAAATCTCAATATTACAATAATTTGCCAGCCATGCCAAAACGTCGTACAGAGGTGACTGTCTACTAAACATAAAAAAGTTACACAGTTAGTTAAATCAGATATATTCAATGAATAAGCCTACAGTTCATAATCCTACTTACTTTTATAAATATAAATTCTTTACAGAATCGAGTGCCTAGTCTGGTTGCAACTCGCAGTATTCTTCTATAACATGAAATATGGCGGTGTGCCAGACAATAGAATAAAATACGTGCTTCTCGCACCACTTCAACCAGAGCTCCCCTTTTCTTAATCCAACATAAGAGTAACGTAATTGTGCTTTTGTTTTATCAGCGACACAGCGCTGCAGTTGTGTGCCATAGGCTTTATTTATTTGTCACTGGTCATTTATTTAATTAGTATTTCGCGTTTTCGCGGAAACCCACGCTCGGCATGCAAATGTGCCTTTATATTGCCCCCTGAATTGCGAGGCGAAAGGACACACCTGCAGGCGAGCAATTCACCTAAAGGCACAAGAAAATCTAAGTTATCTACAACTATTTACATGACCTACATTATACACATTATATACAAAATTTGAATGACGCGGGTGCGCCGTAAAAGTTCTTATGTTGGCAGATAGAGTGCGCGCATTCGCAGAAGCGTCTGTGTAACTGCGGCACTGCCGTTATTTCGTACAGTTAGATCACGCGGCACAGTATTGCAGTTCATATTGTTCGTGTGCGCGCGTTTCTCAGTCGTTGCACAAAGAAAATATTCAACCAAGATTACATATGAAGACTACATTCTATGACAGGTAACTTAGTTTTAAATTTACAATATTTGTTATAACACAATACAACTTAGATTGTTGAATGTTCTTAGTTACATAGTATTGTTTTTGAAATACTTCATAGAAAAATGTCCGTATGTTTCAGGTGCGTTGACCTATACACATCGTGTCGTTATTACAGTTCATATTCATCCGCTGCCCAATAATTTTTTACAGGTTAGTATCGTCGTGGTAAAGTTTTTTGATCACAGTAACATCATTGTATAACAACGTGATTAATACATAAGCGTGTCCATTTCCCATTTCCATTATAGTTGTAGTGATGCAGTTGGTTGTGACTAAAAGTATTGCTTATTACAGATCAGACGTGACCCGTCGAGTAATTGGTCCACGTGCAGTTCGTTTTTTACATTCCGTGGAAGCTTGGTTGCAGAACCTCGGACAGCACACAGCTGGCGTCGATCCTTGGACAGTCCAGGTAAGAGTGTCCGTCACATTTCGAGAACATTACATTCCCTGAAGTTCCAACCAAAATTCTTCCACCCGTCGTGTTGTTTTCTGGACAGGCACTTTGTGTCCATTTAATCCAGTTAACATCTTGAACTTAGGTACTGTAGTAATGTCACTAGACGATGCACGAATTATGCACTTCACATTTTCAGTTTTTTGCTGAATATAGCTCACCTAAATGTTCGTAGTTGTTAATCAAAGAAATCGTTCATCGCATTTACATAGGTACGCTGCATAATGAATGGCATTAACAGTTTCTTTCACATAGGTTTCCGCGTAGTTGCAGAGTTAGTAATGTTCGTTAATGTCCGTGAACAGTGGTTCACTATGCAATGTCTTTTTGGCACTCGTTTTGTTCAAATTTTTTACATAGTAACAGTTACATGATACATCAGTTAAAAAAATAAGTAATTATACATACACACGTCACATATTTTCTTAGCAGTTGCACATAAACATGTTTGCATCATCATTACATAGCTATAGGTTATTACATTGTGTCACGTGATGTCATCTGAAATTAAGATAGGTTAGACACAACATTCATTACATCAGTAGGCAAGACCAGGCGTTTTCACTACTCAATAAATATTCAAAATAGTAAGAGAGAGAAAATGTTCGATTCCTCGCGTTTTGTGCGTGTGTGTAGAGTGTCTGTGTGGCCTTGACTACTGATAGATGCTTTTCGTGTTGAGAGATGTGCGTCTAATCTATTTCTCAAAGTAAAAGATCGCTTCACAGATGACGTCTGTCAGTTCGTCAGGTGTCACACCAAGTCAGTGGTACCTTCAGTGACAAATGTTCCGTGAAAAATTAATATGTCATCCACTGCTACGTAATCATAAATTTTACTTTAATATTCCGTCTTTCAGGTGGAGGCGCGCGCTGAAAGAAGAGTTCTTCTGTCTTCAACTGCGTCACTGGAACCGCTGAAATGAAAATTTCTATACTACTTATTATCTGTGTTGTAACAACAGAGTTTTTCGAGTTGCTTAGCAATATTTTGATGGGTATGACTTTGACATTATTCAGCATGAAATGCTCTAAGATCTCGGTGTGCGTATAGCCCAATAATTTTGTTAGTTCTAGGATGTTGTAACAGGTACGCACCAGGATGCGGTATGTTAACAATTATATAAGGTCCTTCATATAGCAGACGCCACTTAGCGTTGCGTCGTTTGAGTGCTACAGATTTATGATGAGTACGAAGTAGTACAAGCATTCCTACCTCGAATTTTTGTTTTCCTTTTATTATGTTTCTGTGATGTTTGTTTCGTATTTGTGCGTGATGTGTCAATGTAGTCAATACTTCTTTTATTTTCTGTTCAGGTGTGATTTCCTTGTCTGACAACTTAGGTAATGGTTCTATCCACTGATCGTTCTGTTTGCAATTGAACATGATCTCGTTAGGTGTGTAATTCGTATCGTAAATATTTAAGTTATTGTGTACGTCTTCGAAAAGACTTAGGTAGGACACCCAATTAGTATGTTTTGATGAAATATAGGTCCTCATGAAACGGTTTAATTCTCGGAAAAGTCTCTCAGTCGCGTTACATTGTGGACTAAACCTCGAAATAAATATACTTTTAATGTTATTGTCCTTCAAGAAATTTCTCCATTTGTACCCAGAGTAGTATGCTGCATTATCTGATAGAATTGCTTTAGGTTTTCCCACGTGCGTCAGGTAATCACTTGAGAATCTTCGTATTATAGCATTTGCAGTGGCGGATTTTAAAGCATAAAGTTTTACATGTTTAGAAAATATATCGTAAAAAGCTAAGATATATTTGACGCCTCCAGAGCTTGCTGGATGCGGTCCACTGATGTCAGTACACAGAATTTCCAGGGGTTTACTGGGTAAAATAGAATGTAAATCTGTTTTTGTGGATAAATTCTGAGGTTTTGATTTTTGACATATGACACCTGTTTTCAGTTCCCTGTAAATTTTTCTTCTCATATTGCTAAAATAACAGTATGTGCTGAGCTTTGCCAAACACTTTTTCGTCCCATAATGACCCCAAACTAAGTGTGTGTGCCAAATTAGATTACGTTCAGACTCTTTGGGAATGCATACACACCAGTTAGTAGCATTTGGATGTCGGCGGTAAAATAACACATCATTGTGTAACTTGTAATACTTAGTCAAAGGATGATTGTGTTTTTCTACCAGTAATGTTATTATCTTATACCAGTGAGGATCAGATTTTTGTAATTCAGCCATGTTTCTGCACATATCAATATAATATTGGTGATACTGCTTGTCTTGCATTAAGAGAATCCTGTAGTCATTTATATTTTCTAAGTCACTGTTGGTATCATTCATACCTTGTGGAAGTCTAGACAAAGTGTCTGCAATGGTGTTGTCCTTACCTCTTATGTACTTAATTTCAAAAGAGTAGTTCTGAAGTGTAACTGCCCATCGTGATAGTCTAGGATGTACAAGTTTACAAGTTAACAAAAATGTCAGGGCCTGGTGATCGGTGTAAATTACTGTATGTTTTCCAAATAAATAATAATTGAATTTCTTGAATGCCCATACTATGGAAAGTGTTTCTAACTCAGTAGTGGAGTATGTACGCTCACATTCAGTTAGAGTGCGACTCGCAAACCCAATAATTCTTATCTGTTCCTCCTCTTTATTCTTTACTACTTGAAATAAGCAACAGCCCAAGCCAGTACGTGAAGCGTCACAAGTCATACAAAAATCTAAATTGAAATCTGGATGGCTCAATATGTTAGCATTCACTAAAGCATGTTTAATTGTATTAAAGTCATTCTGGCACTGTTCCGACCAGATCCAAACTTGATTCTTTCTGAGTAGATTTAGTAGATGTTTACTGTTCAAAAGTGGTTGTGGCAAAAAACGTCTGAAAAATGAACATAGCCCAAGGAATGATTTTAACTGCTTTTTAGTTCGAGGGCTAGGAAAGTTTCTGATAGCATCTAATTTACTGGGATCAGGACGTATGCCCTGTGAATTAATGATATGTCCTAAATACTTTATCTCACTGCAACCAAACTTTGATTTTCTTAGGTTGGCTGTGACTCCAGCTTGTGCAAATTTTTCTAAAATTCTTTGAAGTGTGTCAACGTGTTCATTCCAAGATTGTGTAGCTATCAGTATATCATCTACATAGTGTGTGACTGTCTCAATTAAATCGTCGCCAAGCACGGTATCCAGGGCTGTAATGAATACCCCAGAGCTGACATTCAGTCCGAAGGGTAGAAAACAAAACTGATAGGTTCGCCCCCCGAACATAAATGTAGTATATTTCCGAGAATCAGGAGTGATACCCACCTGCCAAAACGAATTAGCGAGATCTATTGTGGAAAAATATTTTGCATCTAGAAATTTCTGTAATTGCTCTTCTAAATTTTCAGGTTTTGTGTGAACCGATAAAATTATTTCATTAATAGCTCGTGCGTCTAACACTAACCTAATGCTTCCATTTGATTTTTTGACAACAAGTAGAGGACTACAATAAGGTGAGGTGGATGGTTCAATGACCTTCCAGTCTAACATTTGTTTTAATTCTTGCCACACAGCAGGTCGTTGAGATAACGGTACGTTATATGTCTTATGGTAGAAGATCTTGTGAGGTTTAACTTCAATCTTGTATACATACGTGTTGATAACACCTAATCGTTTGGTAAAAACTTGTAAATATTTGGATAACACTTCCTGTAGTTTTATACGTTCATGTACACTGAGAGCTGTAGCTTCACTTATCTTATGATCAAGCAATGTTTTCAAGTCCATTAGCTCTGTGTCAGATGAGTGTGTTTGCATGTCTTGAATGTCATTGTCAAGTACTAACTGAACCTTGTACCCTGTACAGTGTTTGTCATGCTTTAGAGTTCTCCTGTCCAAATCAATAATAATTACACTGCCTTTATTATTTAAAATACATTTACCTTTGGAGAAGTCTATAATGCAGTCCTTCTCGCTCATAATATCTATTCCTAATATGCAATTTGTCACAAGGTTTTGTACAACCAGGAATGGCCATTGTACGGTTCCATTACCTATTTTAACGTTTACAAAAACTTGCTTCGTAACCCTACATGACTTATTACCTAGTGCAGTAGTTATTTTACAGTTTTGGGCAGGAAACTCAGGCACAGGTTCCAATTCACACATCTTTTTATAGAAATTAAAAGACAAAACGCTCACAGCTGCACCTGTATCTAGGATAATAATAGTTGGAATCCCACCTACTACACCAGTAGTAGATGCTAAAACAATTTCATTTGTGTTTAAACGACATTGTGTACTGTCTTGTAAAAGTTCATCTGATATATTGTTATTGTGGTTGTATCTTATAAATAAAACAGGTAGTTTTTGTTTAGAATTACTCGGCATATCATTATTCTGTTGTTCAAGTGTGGTGTCAAATAACTGATTAACATTGAAGTCGCCCCCCCAAGAATTCTTCAGCCACGACCTGGGGCAAAGTAGTGACTGTTTCTAGTTTGTTGGATTAGCATTTGTACTAGGTACTGACACAGATTGAGGTTGTGCATCAGGTGTCATTTCTATTATATTCACATTCGGATATTGCCTATTATGATCTCCAAACTTTTGCGGTTGTTGTTGCTGTTGCGCATTATAACTTACCTGTCGGTCATAAGGTATGCTCCAATTTTGTCCTGGTGGCTGCTGTGGTAAAGCAGAGTTTGAATGAAAGTACTGATCGTTACGAGTCCAACCTTGATGCTGTCTTGGCTCGTAGTTACTATTATTTCTATTTCTGTTTGTGTTTTTGTTATTACCTTTGTATCCGTTGTTACCGTTGTAGTTATTACCGCGGTGCCTTTTGTATGGATTGCCGCATGAAATGTTATTACTGTTGTAACTATTGTTTGTATTGGAATACGCGTGTTGATTTTGATTTCCGTACTGAGACGGCATGTGAGTTCGCTGTTTTTGTTGTACCGCGTATCCAACTGTGGGCGCGCCAGAATTGTGTTGGCAAGCCTGCATGTTTTGCATACCACTAGTGTAAACATTGTGGCTGCTGTTTTGCCGCGCGAAGCGCTGATCTTCAAGTAACATGTCAACCGAATCTAAGGCTGTTAAAAAATAATCTGAATCGTCATCCGGGATATGTAGGAGCTTTTCCTTAATGTTGAAAGGCAATTTGGCCTTCAACGCTCGGAGTATATCACGCGTTGCGACTGGTTCGTCTAAAAAGTGTCCCATGTTCAAGTATTTTTCAAAATATCTGCGTAAGGTACCATTTTCACTGTTAAAAGTTTCAGGTTCTAAAATTTGTCTTCTGAGTCGCTCCTGGACGGATTGCGACCAGAATTTGTTCAGAAAAGCACGCTCAAACTCACTGTACGTGGTACATACGTCAGCTTGACTGTATGCCCAGACAGCTGCATCGCCTTGGATGTAACCGACAATATATGAAATCTTTTTCCGGTCACTCCAAGTGCGTGGAAATGCGTTACTAAAAGATTTAAGAAAAATCACCGGATGAATGGTTCGTTTTTCTGGGATAAAAATCTGAAATTGCCTGTGTTTCATTAAGCTTTCATCTTCCTTCGCATTGTGATATGGATTTATTCCACTGTAATTACTGGTATGTTCAGCTGGCGAGTAATTACGATAATGTTGCTGTGGTTTACCATGATAATAGCTTGTGTTTGTGTTTCCACATCGTGGTATGTGTTGTAGTCGTGGTGTGTTTTGTTCTTGTGTATTTGTCGTGTGCGGAATGTGTGTATCATACTCGAATGTATATTGGTTTCTGAACTGTACATTTTGACTGATATTTTCGTTACATTCAGACTGTAGTTGATCGGTGAATTGTCTCATGGGTGCAGTGACGGATTGTACTGCGTCACTGATCAGCTGTTTGTTATTAGTAATGTATTGCGCTACGGAGTCGTGCACAATTGTTGGTAAATTTTCACGTAAGCATCTATCAAAATGTTTGTCTTTGTTCTCAACCCAATCATGAAATTCTTTATTAATATTTTGAAAATGAGCTGTGGCATCTGATTGTAAGATGTCAGTCAGGTGTTGTTCAACATTGTCAAATTTATTCTGTACGTCAGTAATTCGTTTTTCAAGGTTGTCATGTACTGAAGGATATGTTTGAATTTGTTCAGTAAGAACTTCACACGTGACATTAAGGTTTTTTACTTGTGTCTGTAAAAGTGCTACGTCAGTTGTAGTCTTTTCTTGTCTCGTATTAAGCTGGGAAAATTTAGTACTGAGTTCAGTCATCTGTTTGGTCAGTGTGGCGTCTATAAGTTCCACACGTTTACACAAAGTGTCATTACCTATCTTGATTGCTATGAGATCAGATTTGATTTCGTCATTTTGTGTTTTTAACTGTTCATTTTGTGTCTCTAATTGTGCCTTTAAGGTTGCCATGTTTTCGGCGTTCTGTTTCCTTATGGTTGCCATATTTTCTGCGTTTTGTTTCATTAGCATTTGTAACATGTCGGCAATGTTTACCGTTTGCAAGGTCTCTGCCCCCGCCGCGTCATTAGACGTGACGTCATGCATTAACATGGGCTCTGATTGAGATTTTGAAATTTTTGTAGTGGACGGCTTATTGTCAAAATTTTCGTCAACACTTGCGTCAATGTTTGATGAATCGTCACTACCGGTTGCTGTCGTAAAGTCATTTTCTAACACTTGTCTCACGTCCGAGTCGGATTGCGTCTGAATAGTACGTCCTTGCTGTTCCATTTTTGCGTATTGTTTTCTAGTTATTACCATGCCACACGTGATATATGTTTCAAGAAAATTTTTGACACTGATTTTAAAATAAAATGTAGTTGAGCATGAATCGCTCGTAGCAACAATGGCTGTCTGTTAATTTAAAAATATAAACTGAATTTGAGATTATTGGTAATGGCTGCTGGCCGTGTTACATGATATCGTACAGAAGTCGGCCATATTGTACACTCGTGTATTGGTATTGTTGCATACGTTATTGTTTAGGGAAAAGTACTGAGAATGAAATTTATCACTGAAACTGTTATGCGGAAAAGAAACACTACAGAATTTACTGAAAAGCTAATACACTGAATTATACGTCTGGTCAAGCCTGCTAATGCAAAGATGCTGCGTCTTACCTTATTTTGCTGGAAGTTTCATTGCGTCTTCCCGCAAAATTTCAGAATTGGAAAATATCTTCAGATTTTGTTATCTCTCATACATTGACGTCCAGGTCCAGAAAGTTGATTTTTTACATGAAACAATGAGAACAATGTAACAAATGACAAATTGAACAAAGTATGTCACGGTCGCCAATATAAAATAAATAAAAAATATTGTATTGTTATTTAGATATTGATTATTCTATCTGTATGATGGTGATTGTAATTGTAATTGATATTTTGCTTATCTGGAACGTGGACGTTTAATTATTCGTTATCAGACGCTTGACAATGGCTTTTTCGTAAAGGCAATGTTACTCGTCGTTGACCGTGAAATAAAACTGAAATAATCGGACTTCGTAATTAAATCGTTTCCAAAGACTGCTGCGGTAGGTGCGGACTCATAATCTAAATCTCAATATTACAATAATTTGCCAGCCATGCCAAAACGTCGTACAGAGGTGATTGTCTACTAAACATAAAAAAGTTACACAGTTAGTTAAATCAGATATATTCAATGAATAAGCCTACAGTTCATAATCCTACTTACTTTTATAAATATAAATTCTTTACAGAATCGAGTGCCTAGTCTGGTTGCAACTCGCAGTATTCTTCTATAACATGAAATATGGCGGTGTGCCAGACAATAGAATAAAATACGTGCTTCTCGCACCACTTCAACCAGAGCTCCCCTTTTCTTAATCCAACATAAGAGTAACGTAATTGTGCTTTTGTTTTATCAGCGACACAGCGCTGCAGTTGTGTGCCATAGGCTTTATTTATTTGTCACTGGTCATTTATTTAATTAGTATTTCGCGTTTTCGCGGAAACTCACGCTCGGCATGCAAATGTGCCTTTATAACCTTCACCCAAGTTATTTGACATTTCGGATCTCCGTCAATTTCCTTCGATACTATTGCACTTGTTATCGCTACAAACACACCTCCCCCTTCACTGTCCAGCCTGTCTCTGCGGTATACATTCCAATCTGAGTTTAGGATTTCATTACTGTTTACGTCTGGTTTCAGCCAACTTTCTGTCCCTAGTACTATATGGGCATTGTAACCGTTTATTTTTTTTATGTATATATGCCGCACCAATTTTCTCAGTGACTCATTACTTCACATTTTTACACAACACCTACAAAAAACTATATATCATTTATCTTCCGTAATTTTAACAATGAAAGTGTTCAAATACAATTCATTTTCATTCTATAGTTTAGTTAAGTGCTAATGTTGATACCGATGGAGGGAGGGAGGGAGGGATACTAACTAATATCTGACTGAACTCAGGGGTAATGATCACATAAAGGTTGGGAACCGCTGATCTAGATATAGGACAGACAAGCCTAATAAAGGAAAGTATCGAGGCAGACTGCAAAAACAGAAGACTGAAAGTTTGAGAAGGCATTTGTGATAACACTACGTTAAATCTGTGGTCGCTACGACGACCAAATGGACACAAAACGTTTTAGTGTCTCGAGGCGTGGCAAAAACAAGAACGAACTGCTCTAGGTAGTTCCACGACTGCATCCATATAGCCAGAATGCTAAGACTCCTGCCTCCCGACACAATACACATAACCTGAAATCTGCCTGAAGGAGTCACTCCAAGTCTCTCCTCTGTGTGCTGGCCTCCTCTGACTGCCTAGGTGAGAGAAAAAGCGAGACAGTGGTAAAAATAATCACTGAGATGGAACCACTACCACCATCGTGCTCTAGCATCGATTGTATCTGCCTTTTGTTCGTCTCTGGCCCATTGCTGGGAGACCAGGGGACGATTGGCTGCAAGAGGGAGCATATAAACAGCGGCGGTCGAAAATATAGGGCCATGCTCGGCTAGCTAGTGGAAGGCACTTTCTGGTAGCTGTGGGCACTTGCAGGTCCGTGTTTACAGAGGATGTGTGAGCGCGCTTTCATGCCAAACGTAGCGGGAAGGCTGGGGCTTGGCCGTAGAGTGTGTTTGGCGCCTTGAGACCTTTCTGCAACGGGCAGAGATTTTGTTCTGAGATTGTGTGTGAATCACTGCATCCTGGTTCCTTTCGGACGTACATGATACTCCACTGGTCTGCTGTTGTGAGCTACAGGCTCTAGTTTGGGATTTGACACTGGGCTGTGTCTGGCCGATTGGCTGGACACATATTCATGATTTGTGGCGAACTTGTATTAAACTTCAAATTTTGTTGTCTACTCGCCACGTTAGTGAGCAGCGTGGTTGGCTTGTTGTGTGCGCAGTACACGCTTTCTGTCATATCACTCTATGCTGTTACCTGCCCTGAATCATTTGTTCAATGCTTGCCAGCCTTGTTTAAAATATCTTGTATTTCATTAAAGTAGTGTTCAAGGTACTTACTCTTAAGGTTAACTATTAACTACTTGCTTGGCATATTACCTAGCGTCTTTACGTTTGGCAGCCTTTAAGTCATCGATGGTTTTGGCATCTTATTAAGCACACTGTTTAGGCTTCCCTGTTCAACTCTTTGAGTGGTTCTCAAACTTATTTTATGCAATGCTTTTATATTTAACTAAAACATTGTTTAAAAAATTCTGCCTACTAGTGTACGCCAAAGAGCAGGTTAATCACTATTTAATTCATTACTTATCAGGGGCCTCATTTCATGATTTTATCGATCTGGTGACATTCACCAAACGACTTTGTACTACACATGTTCGAAAGATACCTGTTCTGCTAAGGATGATTACAACAAGTTCGTATTACTTGTGATTTGGTTCTTTCCGAACTAGCCGCCTGCTAGATAATTATCTTGTCATTTGTTTACTTACCGTTGCTGCCCACCGGCCTTAGTTGATTCTGTCTGTATGTTTGGTCGGGTACTGCCACAGTTTATCGTCCTGTGCCCTCTGAAATTAAGTGTTTGGCTCGCTTTGCTGTTTTACATGTCAACTGTAGATGATTTAATGCATCTGATTTTTTCCCTGTAAATCCCGTATGAGTAAATCTAAGTGACACTGTCTAGAAGGGGTCTTAAGCATAATTTTAACCTAATGTTTTGCTCGGCGTTGCACTTCAAAGTTCTCTGTATTCAAACTTTAAATTCTGCAACACAATTACTAATTTCTGTTTTACTAACCACCCGTCATTAGTTCTGTTACGCCCATATTTGTCGTAAGTGCTACTGAAGTTCTGTGAGGCATAGTTGTGTCCACAAATGGACAAGGAAACATGTTCCTTAGTGACAAGTCTACGTCAGATCGTATTACTTGAAATGACTTCGACATGGTAGACACTTAAGCCGTTGCAGCGGTTGTGAAGTATAGTCAGTTGATGTAACGAGCAATGCCTCAGGCCGGTCAACAGTTTTGTAGCTGCTCAGACCTTGAATTACTTCGTAATTTCATTTTTCCCCTCCAACGTGCGGAAACGCTTGTTGTGTTTAATTATCATCTTACTTTCATGCATTTCAGCGATTGTTTTTAACTACGTACCTTTTCACATTATAAAGTTTAGTTTTTTTCAATGACATTCTGATCCAGTACACTTTATTTTGTGGCCGCGTTACCTTTATACTCCCAACCAGCTCCCTACAGCTTCAAATATAATACTGGAAAATTTGTGAATTATGGACACTTTAATGAAATGAAACTCCTCTGAACAAAAAGATTCCTGTTACATGTGTCTAAAGAAAAAAAATCTAAACTTCAAGTTGTGCTCACCAGCCTTCAGATATTTAACGAAAGGTACCTCGCCGCAGAAGATTAACAAAGCCTGCTATTTTCGGATAACGTTTAATGTTAGGACTAGTTTAGGTAGACTGCCTGACGCTCACCAGACAAATATCCTAATCTAGTGAATTTTTTTATTTTGTTCCTGCAACATATCTTGTAGACTGAAACAAGGACAGAAATATAAGATTGCTCTAAAATAGCACCTGTGATCGTTTTTTCAGCAAGGAGTCATTCACTGTTCTAAACTAATTGGTAGCGTAAGACGTTACAGTTTTCATTCGCCGAATGCTAGGGCACAAAAGTTGATTGTATCTCTTATAAAATGATTCTGTCCCCCTAGTTACAGTTCAGGGGTAGCCTCTTAATTCCTTAGGTCTTGCACTGTAACATTATACTTTCTCCAGCTGCTGCTAAAATATAGTGCAGGCTATGAGTCTGGTAAGTTTCATTAGTTCGATTTACAGGCATATATTGCTAAATACCCTTAAAATCTTAACAATTAATTGTACTGAAATTAATAACTGCCCATGAGAAAGTTTAATACTACGAAATATGTTCCCATTTTATCGGCAAGTGCGACTATAATTACCAGCGTGACGTATTGAATGGTACTGTTAAAATTTTGCGTAAGCTAGAAAGGGCTCTCTGACCTTCCCAAAATTAACTGTCAGTAATTTAATGTGACGTCTATTTGCTTCTAAACGTATGAATTTTCAGCATTACAGTGTTGCAATTACTAATTTGTGCGACAGTTTGAAGCACCGTTTTAATGATGAGGACGATATTTAATACTATTTTAAGCAAACTTTAATATTATTATCTTCATCTTTTTTTTTGTTGCAGTTGCCAATTTACGTGCTGTCATGTCACGAAGCCGTGCTATCGCAATTTCGAGAGATTGTCAGAAATTGCATTCATTCAAGAACATTCTTTATCTTCTTCTTGTAGATGACTTCTGCGGGTTCAACTTGCAGCGACTCTTTAGCACGAGACGCCAACGAAAACTGCTCGAGTTGTTAAGAAGCCAACTTGGACACACCTACCGGTTTAAAAATGTTGCTCTGGGGCTGTAAGTGTATCTGTTCCAGCGAAATGTTTTTCCATCCACTTTTGTAGACAAATTTATGTTTTTCGGCAATATCTTAGCTAGTGATAATAGTTAGGAAAACTGGAGGCAGCAGCATATCTTATTTTTTATATGTACGAGAACAACACATTTTCCATTTATTCAAATAGTTTATAAATCTTTGTCAGTTTGTGTTTGACGTGCTTACGCATACAGACTTGAAAAAAAATCTAAAAATGGTATAACTTAGCAAACTACGTGTATGAATACACTGCCCTTGATGCCACTTCTCAAGTCTCAGCTATAGTAAGCTGTCAATGCCAGACGTAAACTGAGAAAACAGCCGAATATCACATTACGTTATACGGGCAGCCATGATCTTCATGGTAGGTGTGGAGCTCTTCTTGAAGTCTGGCTCCCCGTATTCCTCATAGGATACTTCAACCAGGGTCTCAAATCCCACTCGCTCCGCCAGGATCTGCGAGAAAAAGAAAATTCTATCGTCAAATTCTGGTCTATGGTACTGACACAGCAAGCACTTGAGTAACTCCCGTCACTTGTCATATACAGCGTATGTCAAAAAGAATATACGTATTACCAAGTACTTGGTTGTCAAAATTATCGAGCACTGAGCTCTGTTCGATTATTGGAGGGAATGAATAAATCGACTAGAGTATATTCATTGCCACTAGACGTTGGTTGTCTTCTGTTTGCTTTGTTATTGTCACATGTTGCAAAATGGCTACTCCGCAGCAGAAATCATTTTGTGTTCTCGACTTTGTGTTCCGAAGGGATGAAACATTTTTTTCTGTAGATATGGGATGCGCGCGCGTGTGTGTTTGTGTGTGTGTGTGTGTGTGTGTGTGTGTGTATGTGTGTGTGTGTGTGCGTAAACGAAAGAGTCCTGGCCGTCTCGTGTATCCGACACAAAATGTCGCACTGATTCAAACCGCTTTCCGGCATAGGCCTACAAAATCAACTGGTCGTGCCAACCGCGAACTAGATCTATCTACAACAGTAATTTGGCGTGCTTTGAGACGTCGGTTGGTTATGAAGTCGTACAAGCTCCACAACGCTTTCGCACAACGCATCGTGTTCAATGTCGACGCTGCTTTTCACCTTAGTGGGAAATTAAACAAATACATTGTTCGAATTTGGGGCCTACAGAACTCACATGCACATATTGAACATGTACGATATTCCCCCAAAGTCATCTGTTTACGCCGCACTCGTTTTTAATGGAACACTGTTAACGGTTAGCGGAATGTTAAAGAATTCTTTGTTTACGAGACTGGGCAAGGACAACGTCATTTTTCAACAAGAAGCTCCTCCCCCCCTCCCCCCACACACACACCTCCCAATCACTGGAGTCTTCAAGCGCTTGAATATCCGAATGAAACTGTACCGAGCCGTTGAATTAGTCGTCAAACAACCTGCAAGGAAGTACTTTTCAGCAGGTCTCCACGGTCATCGGATTTGACGCCCTGTGACTTCTTCGAGTAGGGTCGTATTAAGGACAAACTTACAATAAGGACAACACACACACACACACACACACACACACACACACACACACACACACACACACACACACCATGCCCGAGCGACGACTCGAACCTCCGCGACGGGGGAAGCCGCTCGGACCGTGGCAAGGTGCCCGAGACCGCGCGGCTACCGCGCGTGGCCATTTTTGATAAATGTATGCATTCAAATACGTATTTTCTTTTTGAAACACCCTGAATGATGCAAAAGACAGTCATTTTACAAATGACACAGACGGAAACCTAACTATCAAACAGACTTATCGATTCATAATAACCACTGGAAGAATAGCTTGAGGACAAAGTGACCGTATAAAACGAATGGTTACTTCAACATTTCCACAGCACTGATTATGAGATTAAACAGTGCTTAACTTACCTCATTTTAGCCAGTGCAGTTGCTGCTGAATACAGACTAGCCTCAGGTGAAAGATAATCACTAAGGAAACCGCCATTGCAACTAAGCTTGAAATGTTTTCTCCATCTAAACATTTTATATTAATCCTACGGAAGGATTTAGTATCAAATTTGTGTGTTGTCCAGTCTCATAAATTCATTCATAAATTCTTGGTCACCACACAAAAAATTTAAAAAAAGGAAGGATTACGATATAAACTAAGTAATGTTGTAGTTAATGTTGAAATATGGAAGTCAACTATGGAGACTGGACGATACCCATCAAAGGCAGCACATTATGGAAAAAACCGTAGCAACTAAAGGGTTTTGGAAAGCTCAGTCGATGAAATGATCATTTCATTAAATAACGACACTGACAGCGACACTTCAACCACCTGTAATTGCGATAATACGTAGTTAATTCTTTGGAATTTTATCACTGTCACTATAGAAATGATGCACTAAACCGTTCATCCTGTACCAGCACCGTTATCTACTATAGAAGATGTAAGAAGAAGGGTAAGTGAATGCAGATTCTGTTGAATGTCTGAAGCGTCTATTACACGGCATCAGCCGTACAACAAAATTATATTAGACCAAGTTTTGACATTTTAATAAGAAGCCCAGCTGAAGGTCACGTCAGGTATTCCTCGTTATTATACAATACAAATTCCTTTCAGTGTTTACTTTACTGAGGTTGTGTTTTTTGTATTGCTGTCCTCCTTTTCCGTGACATCGGCAGGCTTGTTTTAGATATGTTTTCTCACCTCGATTGACACTGTGAGTTAACGAGCATTGCGCTCTCATTTAAACATATGGCCGAAGGAGTTAGCCTGCAGGAACTGTGAAACGAACCCTTTGGTCGAGGACCGTGTGGCACAAAGGGCGCAGATTCACCACGAGATGGGGAAACTCAGAGGAGTCTATTTTCTATTGAGGCATAAGCGCTGCAGTGTGCGAGGGATACAGACGAGAACCTGCGTCATAGGGAAACCCAGTAGAAGCCGTTTGTGGCCAAGGAGACGTAGCACTGTTAAATTTGGCGGACCTAAGATCGGCCATAAAGGAAAAGTTTTATAAAAATTGTTTATCTCTTTAGTAATGCACTAATCAAGCCACAGTAATTGTAATCCGCTCTCCTCCATAAAGTTTCATGGTGATTCCAATAAAACTTCAATATTGATCATATCTATAATAGTTTAGGATTTACTGTTAAAGTGAAATTAAAAAGTTTTGAAACAAAGACCTGAATGCTAAAATCTGAACGCTTTGGTCGATCTTAACGATCAACATTTCATATAGAAACGCATCACTAAAGTGACAAATGTTGTAAATATCAACTCTGTAACTTTATTTGTTTAAAAGATGTAGTAAGTTTGAATTATCAGTATTTTGAGTTAAGCATCAGATCATCATTTCCTCTAAACAATACTCAATGAATGATGACAGAATGGCACCTTATTGATTCATTAGGTAATAGAATACTTGTTGTAAAGTTTAGTGTATAATAGTTACTTTTATTCTTTATTTATTCATCAGAAAGCACATTGGTGCAAGGCTACTCGCCGTGACATTCAAAGTTAAAAGAATTTAACGTTTATTATGTAGTGGATATTATTGTCACTTTATTTAGAACGTGAAAGTGGTCAAGCTTTGATTATTTAAATGAGTTAAAATGTGATGTAATGTAGGATAAGCTGTAGCTAATCAGATGGACGGCTACAGGAAAGGGAACTGCCCTAGTCAGTTGAGCGAAGATGTTCGGCGCGCGGGAAACGTGGTCGGAGACGGGCAGAGGGCAGTTCAGGTCGAGACACCAAAGAGTACAAAGAAATGGCTCAGAGCACTATGGGACTGAACATCTGAGGTCATCAGTCGCCTAGAACTTAGAACTACTTAAACCTAACTAACCTAAGGACATCACACACGTCCATGCCCGAGACAGGATTCGAACCTGCGACCGTAGCGGTCGCGCGGTTCCAGACTCAAGCGTCTAGAACCGCTCGGCCACACCAGCCGGCGCCAAAGAGTACAGTTCGACTGGAGACACCAAAGGGTACAGTTCGGATGCAGACGTGAAAGCAGACAGTCGGTCTTTAGGCAGCTAGGGAGTGAGACGACTCAGAAAGTTTCGCGTTGTGTGGCATCGCGGGACTTGGTCTCCGAGCGGTGAGCAGGCAAGCGCCCGGTGTGAACTCTAACTTTTCGTGTAGTTAACGGGGTGGAGTATTGGACTTCTAATTCGCTAAGAGATTGTGAATGATTGAACCGCGTCAAATGGATATACGCTCGAGTGTAACAGTAACTCTAAATACGACCACTTTCGCTATTAGTTTGCTTTCTGAATAAACATAATTCTAACCAAATCACAACTGTGTGGTCTACATCATTTATGGGTCGTTAATTTAGCTCCCGATATTATTATTACTGTTATTATATGTTATGTTAACTTTGTATTTTTCAAACTTGCCATCAGCCACACAATTTAACCAAAGGCTCACAAGCGTGTAATTCAGGGCGTGTAATGGGACAGGTGTGGTTCACCACTAGACGAGTTTGAGCCAAGACGTTTCGACGAAGAGGAACGGCATGTGAGCCCGAACATCTTTGGGATATTAGTTCGCAACACACATAAATTTTAATTTTTTTTGTTATATCACAGATAACAAGAGGGTGACAATTATTGAAGTATATTAAATAAAATCCTCATAACTTCTGAACGGTTTGCGTTAGGACGTTCAAAGTGGCCGTGGGGCATAATGGGAATTAATACGCGCATGCGCACGCTCCTTGTTGTTGACAGCCATTTTCATTTCGATGGTTTCGTCAATAAGCAAAATTGGTGCATTTGGGGGACTGAGAATCCGCATTTCGCGATCGAGAAGTCTCTGTGTGTTGTCCAATGTCCAGTCACGGAATAATCGGTGCCATAGTCCTTGATGGCACGGTGACTGTCGAACGGTACGTGAAGGTATTGGAAGATAATTTCATCCTCGTTATCCAAAGTGAACGTGACATCGACAAGATATGGCAGAGCTCGACCCCATGATATCCTGGAGGAGCACTTTGCGGAGCGCATTCTGTCTCTGGGCTTGGGCATGGGCATCAATTGGCAGCCACATTCTCCGGATCTGAACACATGTGACTCCTTTTTGTGGGGTGCTATTAGAGACAAGTTGCATAGAAATAACCCCAAAACGATTACTGAGCTGAAAGCAGCCATTCAGGAGGTCATCGACAACATCGATGCTCAGACACTTAGCGGGTCGTGCAGAATTCCGCTTTTCGTCTGCGCTACATGATCGCCAATGTCGGCAGGCATATCGGACATGTCGTAAACTAAATCCGAATATCTGCAGTGACGTTTACATGTTGAATAAAGCGTGTGCACGCCGTAGTTTGTTACTAATTTAAGTTTTTCTTCATATAGTTCAAGAATGAAGACCCCATAGGTGTGGTAAGAATAGTTTGATTCCAGACCTAGTGATCAGTTGCCCTTAATGAAGAAGACCGCTCAACTCTTGACGCATAAGTGCAGTACACACTAAGAGAGAGAAAACGACGCACGACGAAGGAGTTATGCAAATTGATCACAATCTATATTCACAGAGGTATCGACGGAGAATTCAAATTGAAACGCTTGTAAGAGGTCCGAGCAGATGTAATTTCGATGTATTGCACATGTGCTGCCTGCGATATGCAAGGTATAAGAGAATCTCTGACCAGAAGTGTTGACTGCAGTAGGAAGTGTGTAACAGTAGCAGTAAGTTGTTTTAAGAGGTCCGAGCAGATGTAATTTCGATGTATTACTGATGCCCTGCCTGCGATATGCAAGGTATAAGAGAATCTCTGACCAGAGAGCAGTGTTGACTGCAGTAGGAACTGTGTAGCTGCAGTAGTAAGTTGTTGTTAGTCTGCAGTCTGCTCTGCTCTGGTCTGGTGTATCGTGTTGGCTGGGCCGGTCGCGGTGCAGCGATGCCAGAGCCTGAGTATTATTGTATAAGGTAAAAAGCAGCCTCCCGGATATCTAATAATTTCATCTCAAGTCCCATGTAAATGTTCTAAAAATCTCGTAATAATAATCTTTCTCATAAAAAGTAACTTTTAACAACCACTCATTTCAATTTAAAGAATTTAATAATTTCTCCCATCCATGATCATCCCGATTGTTGCAAAAGAAAAATCAGTTGCTTCCTTTCATAAATGACAAATCTATCGGCCAGCATTGCACAGGGCTGTGCCAGAAAACTATTTTAAGAGCCTTCATTGAGGTAACAATTTTTCTCTTTTTTATTCAGAAAGATCTTTCAGGGCCATGACGCAGCACTGCTGACGTCCAAAATTTACCAGGTTAAATTCACAGTCAATTATTCAACAGTTATAAGTGAGCGACAATTTAATTGAGAGGGTTAGTTACATTGTACTATTACCAGGTTACTGAATTTTTTTTTTTTTTGTTGGGACGTTACACTAAACGTGAATGAATTTTGTACGGAGGTTAAATGTAAAGGAATTTTGTGGGGAGGTTAAATGTGAAAAAAAAATTTTTTGTGTGGAGGTTACACGCTGCAGTGCAATTTCACCACGTAGCTGTCAACGGGAAACGCCGATACGATGCCAGAAAGTCTTTTGAGAATTTCATTTCGTGTATTCAGTTGTACAGTATCTGTGCGTAGCAGAGATGTACGTCAGCTACATATGCAGGTATCAGCATTTGAAAGAGGACGTGCAGCTGTGCTCAGACAGGCCGGAGAAAACGGCGAATCGCTTGAAATTTGAATGAGAGCGATGCCGCTATTCGACGATATTGGCAAAATGGATGAACTATGACCGAGTACACCGGAAGAAGGAAGTGGTCCACCTAGAGAGACGATAGAACGAGAGGGACCGAGCAGTCGTTAGAGACTCAGTCAGAGCCCTGGATTCATCGTTATCATCGATCCGACGTGCTGCTGGGCTTTCAGTGACCACAAGGCCCATCAATAGGTGGCTCACAGAATGGGAGCTGAACCCTCGGTGCATCTTGCGCCGACTGCGATTGGCCTCTGTACGCCAGGAAGCCCGTTTGCAGAGCTGTCGGGCACGCTCGGCCTGGCATGTCACTGACTGCAGTAGGACTGTCTTTAGTGGTGAGTCCCGCTTCGAACTGAACCCCGATGAGCAGCGATGCCGAGTCTGTGGACGCCCCGGAAGCAGCGGGCTACCCACCACACTGTCGCCCGCCATACAGCCAGACAACCGCGGTCTGGGGTGACATTTCTTTTCATCCCACGACGGCTTTGGTTGTCATCCGCAGCACACTCACAACAGAGCGCTAAGTCGACGATATTTTACATCTACATCTACGTGATTACTCTGTTATTCACAATGAAGTGCCTGGCAGAGGGTTCAATTAACCACCTTCAAGCTGTCTCTCTACCGTTCCACTCTCGAACGGCACGCGGGAAAAACGAGCACTTAAACATCACCGTGCGAGCCCTGACTACTTTTATTTTATCGTGACGATCAATTCTCCCTATGTACGCGGGTGCCAATAGAATGTTTTCGCAATCGGAGGAGAAAACTGGGGATTGAAATTTCATGGGAAGATCCCGTCGCAACGAAAAACGCCTTTGTTTTAATGATTGCTACTCCAATTCACGTATCATGTTTGTGATACTATCTCCCCTATTTCGCGATAATACAAAACAATCCGCCCTTCTTTGTACTTTTTCGATGTCATCCGTCAGTCCCACCTGATGCGGATCCCACATCGCACAGCAGTACTCCAGAATAAGGCGGACAAGCGTAGTGTAAGTAGTCTCTTTGGTAGACCTGTTGCACCTTCTAAGTGTTCTGCCAATGAATCGCACTCTTTGGTTTGCTCTACCCACAATATTATCTATGCGATCGTTTCAATTTAGGTTATTTGTAATTGTAATCCCTAAGTATTTAGTTGAATTTACAGCCCTCAGATTTGTGTGACTTACCGCGTAATCGAAATTCAGCTGATTTCTTTTAGTACTCATGTGAATAATTTCGCACTTTTCTTTATTCACGGTCAATTACCACTTCCCCCACCATACAGATATCTTATCTAAATCATTTTGCAAGGCGTTTTGATCATCTGATCACTTTACAAGCCGGTAAATGGCAGCATCATCTGCAAACAATCTAAGACGTCGAGTTTTGTTACCTTTGATGGTACGCCATGTTGGACTTACATTTCAGGAAGATATGTCCGCTCGCACACGGCCAGAGTTTCTACCTCTCGTCTTCGTGCTTTCCAAACTCTACCTTGGCTAGAGAGATTGCCGCACCTCTCTGCAATTGAGGACATTGGAGCTTTGCAGACACTGGCCTCCAGTCGTACAGGGATTCTGACGGACTGACGCACCACTGCGCAGAATTTGGCACAATATCCCACAGGGGGACATTCAACGACTCAATGAGTCAGTACCCAGTGGAGTAGCTGCCTTTGTAAGTGCCAGAGGTGCACCAACGCGTTGTTCACTTGCTCTGTTTGTGAAGCTCTTTCTCTTCTATAAATCATGCAATTTTTCTGAAACTGTAATTATTTGTTTGTACGCAGAC
This sequence comes from Schistocerca piceifrons, assembly GCF_021461385.2. Taxonomy (NCBI): domain Eukaryota; kingdom Metazoa; phylum Arthropoda; class Insecta; order Orthoptera; family Acrididae; genus Schistocerca; species Schistocerca piceifrons. The sequence goes on from NC_060139.1 coordinate 2,186,430, forward strand.
CTACGTAACATCGACCGATTTTCGTCCCTTTCAGATAGTTCCCTAGTTGTGCGTCGTTTTTTTCTTTCTCTTAGAGTTCAAACAGAAACACTCACTGGAGTGAGTGAGTGCGTACGGAACGATTTGAAGTGGAATGATCATCCAAAGAAGAGCGGCGCGTTTCCTCACAGGTTTATTTGGTATGCGTTATAGCGTTACGGAGATGTTTTGCAAACACAGGTGGCAGACTGTGCAAGAGAGGCGCTCTGCATCGCGGTGTAGCTTGCTCACCAGGTTTCGAGAGGGTGCGTTTCTGGATGAGGTATCGAATATATTGCTTCCCCCTACTTATACCTCCCGAGGAGATCACGAATGTAAAATTAGAGAGATTCGAGCGCGCACGGAGGCTTTCCGGCAGTCGTTCTTCCCGCGAAGCCGGCCGAAGTGGCCGTGCGGTTAAAGGCGCTGCAGTCTGAAACCGCAAGACCGCTACGGTCGCAGGTTCGAATCCTGCCTGGAGCATGGATGTTTGTGATGTCCTTAGGTCAGTTAGGTTTAACTAGTTCTAAGTTCTAGGGGACTAATGACCTCAGCAGTTGAGTCCCATAGTGCTCAGAGCCATTTGAACCATTCTTCCCGCGAACCATACGCGACTGGAACAGGAAAGGGAGGTAATGACAGTGGCACGTAAAGTGCCCTCCGCCACACACCATTGGGTGTCTTGCGGAGTATAAATGTAGATGTAGATGTAGAGTGATCAAATGTACCTCGACGCACGAACTGCCTATCTGATACATTCGACAAAACATCCAAATATAATTGTTTTCCGTTTTCCTCTCGCCGCCTCACACTGTGCACTTGTATGTGCTTACCTGCGACGCCCTGGCGGAGAACCAGGTGACGGTGAGCGGTATGCCCAGGGCCCTGCACAGGTCCCAGCGCGCCCTCAGCAGCTGTTCTCCCACGCCCTGCCCCCGGTACTCGGGGTCCACGGAGAGGCCGAGCGCCGTCAGGTAGCAGTCGACGCCGTAGCGCGTGAACACGTCCGGCTGCACCCGCGACATCAGGTAAGCGTAGGCGTCGAACACTTTGTGGCAGGCCACGCCCTCAATCTGGAAGAAAAAAAAAGGATACCAGGAGAGGTCAGCGTCAGTTGTGACGTCAAGATATTATAGTTGGCTGCTTGTACCCACTATAGGCACTCATGATCTGTGCTGAGAATAAAAATTCTGTCTCTTGTTTGCTGTTTCTAAGAACTGAAAGTAAATAAAACTCACTGTGGAGGACTCAGCATCAATATCTAAATCTCTAATGTCTTACGGCGTAGTGCTACGAAACTGAAGCGACGAATCAAAAACATAAAAAATAAAAATAAAAAGTGAAAATGTGGAAAAAATTTACGCTAAATGATTCTGAGGTCTCGACAGAGTGCTGTGTGATTTCGTATTAGCCTAACAGATGGAACTGTAGATTCGACCATAGACGAGCTACGTTGGGACTTGAGCAGGTAAGTTACATATGCATCTGCTGCACATTCTTTCACTCTGGGGGCGATCTAGATTAATATGAAAACGGAAGTAACAAACTTCAAAATGCCACGGTGGTTCTTGTTGAGCATTTATTCAGGTAACTGGTTTCGGCAAGCTATTTTGCCGTCTTCGGATATTATGCACTACACTTCACGGAATGTGTACAATAATTTGAGTTACATAACAAAAAGACATTCCAAGAACAGGCAGGGCATAATATATCGGCATCTCAAAGATAATAATTTCACTGTACGTTGCTTCTAAGTGAGTATGAGCATGTATATTCGCTGCACTGTGTATGATATTTTATTTAACGGTTGTTTTACTTTTGACATATACTATGCCGTGCATGTTCTTCGAATGTCTTCTTATTATGTGACACAAATCATTCTACACATGGACGAGATTCCTTAAAATGTAATACATAAAATCGGAAGATGGCAACGTAGTTTTCCGAAAGTGATTATCTGAATAAATGCTCCACAAAAGTGATAGTGGCATTTTGAAGTTCGTTACTTCTATTTTCGTAAGTTACACATGTCGTCCCACGGTAAGGCGAATGGGTAACAAGTGGTGCATAGTCAGAAGAGAGTACATGTTTCAGATTTCCTGCAGACATAGTTCCGCTGCAGTACGGACAAGTTCGTAACAGTGTGGGAGTGAAATGGCCCTACAAAGGTTAACCTAGTCCAGAGTTGAGGTACACAGAACGTCTGTGCTGCGCACAGGTTCGCCGTCAAGTTCTGGTGGTGTGTGGAGCAAAAGCAACGTCGTGTACAGCTGTCGCGAAATGGCGTCAACAAACTGACCCGAGGACGCACAGCCGTGTCGTGGGCGATGCCGATCAGCAGCACAGTCCACATCCTGCACCGTGCGATTTCCATACTTTGGGCAAACTGAAGGGACGTCTGGTCAGAAAGAGATTTTGGAACCACGAGGACGTTCAGAAAGAGGATTCCGAATGGCTTGTAACACCATAACTCTAGTGCTCTGCTGATTTATTTTGCTTTTGTTTCATTTAATGTTACATCGTTGAGCATCTAGTAAATGTGTTTGATTGGATCGACAACACAAGATTGTATACCCCTTTCTTTGTAAAAACTTTGATGTCACGGTTTGATTCTATGCAATGTAGTATATCTGTCATTTAAATTCTTTGTCTCAAATGGAGGGAGACGAAACTTACTGTATACATTTGGAATTTGGGTGAATAATTTTTTTGTAGAAATACTAATTTGTGCAAGTGTTCTGTTTTATTTAATGTGTTTGGTTGCTGTTATGTAAACTTCTGATCCTCACTTAGCGTTCTTAGTTATTTTGTTTAAAACGTCTTGTGGTTCCCCTCGGGAACGGAACTGTGTAGCGCGCGCAAATTGTGGTTGGCTAGGTAGAAAAGGTGGACGAGCTACCAAACTGTGCACTGCCATGTAAGGGTTTATATTGTGCTGGTTCTGAGAGAGGCTTTTTCTACTACTTTTCAATTCCTCGGATGGATAGATAAATAGCTGGAACGATTCTGGAATTGGTACTCATCATCGCCACCAAGAAAGGCCAGAGTCCAGCAATTCTGTCTGCAAATCCGCCTACCAACATGCAGTTGCCACCACATTGCGCAATCACTGTAAAGGAGTACTATAATAATGTACAGAGAAGGATCAGCTTATTTGGTGATTTAGTGTGCACAAATATAAGGTAACCTATAACTGAATTTATGTACCTACCTTGATTTTTCCCTATCACAACACCTTTCAGGTCCCTCTCCATTTAAATTATAATTACCGAGTCTCCTAGTTTGTGGAAAAAAATGAAATCCTCAGAACATTAAATAATGTTGTTTGATCTTTGGTAAGAAGGGAGTGTTTAGATTTACTGTGGATTTAATGAAATTGTGGGAGGTAGTAAATGTAGTCTTGTGAAAGCCTCCTAGGGCTGGAAACAGTCTAATTTAAAGTTTAGTTAAGTTTCAAAGTCACCTATTTAATCATTTACTTGAAAGTAGAAGACTGTAGTAATAAAGACAATTTGCTGTTTCTTTTAAAAATTAAAGTTCTTAAAATTGAGGCTTATAAAGTTTTGCTTAGTTAATGATCATAGTGCTGCCTGTAGTAAATGTTAAAAGGTGATTCAGTTTCTTGTAAATTTGTCAACATAGTGTCTCACTGCAGCAAAAGTCGTGAATTGCATTTGTGGAAAGTTATATTGGATAGCTAAGCACTTGTTTCTTTCGGGTATTGAAAGTGCATATTAATAGTGTAATAAGATCCACAGGTTATCCTTTACCACTATTTATGAAAACAATAATATCTTTATTCAAAAGACAGTGAGAAGTAACCTGTTAGTGAATTCCAATTAACTTTCATTTTAAATAGTAAAGTATTTAACTGAGAGAGACTCAACCTATTACCAGCTCATAATTTTGCAGTGAACGACATTTATAATTCTATGTCAACTAGGAAAGTGTTTGAAAAATAATACTTAACCTGTGTCCAATTAATGATTCTGCAGTGAATAGTAATAACAACGTTATAAAGACCATTCAGTTTGAATAAGCACTGAAAGTAATAGTGTGTTTCGTTATTTGTTATATTTATGCAAATAGTTTATGCTGCTCTAGCTGTTAGCTTCAATCTTACCGTAAACATATGTATGTGTCAGAATTAATTGCACTCGCGTGTGGCCAAGTATAGGTTGTGTTTATCCGTTAAAGTTACTCATACCTACTTTCTTAAACGAGAACCTTAATCTTTCTCTTGCCTAGTTGGGGTGGCGACCGTTTTCCTTATTCTTTAAACAGTATAGCTAGGCAAAAATATTGTTTGTAGTTTTCAAAAATTTACGTAATTCTGACTTTCATTTTCGATAAGCCATTTCCTACACGGTCAACCTAGCAAAATTCCTCTCAGAGGGTAACACTGTTTTGTTGCGTTATACCATAATTGCTTTAATAAGATGAGTTTTATTTCACAACCTGCCTCCAGCTTCGAGGTTATGGTATAGCTGTAGCAGACGGAAGTGTTATAGGCTCCACGGTCAACAAACGGATTTCCATTTTCGAGGAACTAAACGAGCGTTGTATAGACACTTGATGTTATGCTGAAAAACTGTCACGTATATGGGTGTCTAGCGAAGGAACCGCGATTTCAAATTTAAAAATCTCGAAAACTAAGATCGATAGACGAGTGCAACAAACAGTGTGTTTATCGTGAAAGCCTTAAGAATTTTATACAGAAGCTACGTAGAAGTTTCCAAGAGCTGCTAACAGATGCACCTGTAATCGCAATATGTAGAGTTTATGAACAGTGAGTTCAGAGTGATCATTTCCGCGGTTGAAACGTGAAAGGAACTTAGCGAGTAGAAGGAAGTGCTTGAAATCATGTACTCTAGTGAACAACTCTTGATTTTCTGGTAGTGTAATACCATCACAGCCCTACAAGGCACAGTTGTCAAAATCCTGAAATTGAGGCCACAGTTTTTCTAGAATTATTCCTCAGTTCCAATCAAGAACAATTGGTAAGATGAGAAACATACAAATAGATATCCTCGGAGTCGCAAAGCAGCTTACATCACTTAATAAAGGCAAGGCTTCTGGTACAGATTGTATACCGGTCAGGTTCCTCTCAAGAGTATGCTGATACAATAGCTCCATATTTAGCAATTATATACAACCACTCGCTCACAGAAAGATCCGTACCTACTGGACTGGAAAATTGCTCAAGTCACACCAATACCCAAAAAAGGAATTAGGAGTAATTCGCTGAATTACAGGCCGATGTCATTAATGTCGATTTGCAGTAGGGTTTTGGAACATATACTGTATTCGAACATTATGAAGTACCTAGAAGATAACGATTTATTGACACGTAGTCAGTACGGATTCAGAAAATATCGTTCTTGCGAAACACAACTAGCTCTTTATACTCATTACGTAATGAGTGCTATCGACAGGGGTGTCAAATTCAGTCCATGTTTTTAGATTTCCAGAAGGCTTTCGACATTGTTCCTCACGTCTTCTAACCAAACTGTCTGCCTATGGAATATTGCCTCAATTGTGCGACAGGATTCGTGATTTCCTGTCAGAAAGGTCACAGATCTTAGTAATAGACGGAAAGTCATCGAGTAAAACAGAAGTAATATCCGGCGTTCCCCAAGCAAGTGTTATAGGCCCTCTGTTGTTCCTGCTCTATATTAACGACGTAGGAGACAATCTGAGTAGCCGTCTTAGATTGTTTGCAGATGATGCTTTCATTTACCGTTTTGTGAAGTCGTCAGATAACCAAAACGAATTGCAAAATGATTTAGATAAGATATCTGTATGGTACAAAAAGTGGCAATTGACCCTCAATAAATAAAAGTGTGAAGTTATTGACATAAGTACTAAAAGAAATCCGCTAAATTTCGATTACGTGATAAGTCACACAAATCTGAAGGATGTAAATTCAACTAAATACTTAGGGATTACAATTACAAATACCCTAAATTGGAACGATCACATAGATAATATTGTGGGTAGAGCTAACGAAAGACTGTGATTCATTGGCGGAACACTTAGAAGGTGCAACAGGTCTACCAAAGGGACTGCTTACACTACATTTGTCCGCCCTATTCTGGAGTATTGCTGTGCGGCGTGGGATCCGCATCAGTTGGGACTGACGGATGGCACCGAAAAAGTACAAAGAAGGGGCGCTCGTTTTGTACTATCGCGAGAAAGGGGAGATAGTGCCACAGACATGATACGGGAATTGGAGTGGCAATCATTAAAACAAAGGCGTTTTTCGTTGCGACGGGATCTTCTCATAAAATTTCAATCCCCAGTTTTCTCCACCGATTGCGAAAACATTCTGTTGGCACCCACCTACATAGGGAGAAATAATCTTCACGATACAATGAGCGAAATCAGGGCTCGCACAGAAAAAAATTAAGTGTCTGTTTTTCGGGAGTGGAACGGTAGAGAGACAGCATGAAGGTGGTTCATTGAACCCTCTGCCAGGCACTTTATTGTGAATAGCAGAGTAATCACGTAGATGTAGATGTAGATTCACCAAATTCCAAGGAAATCCGTCCCAAGAACTGCAGCAGAGTGCGGTTTGAAGCGTTCCGGTACGCAGAAAATACCGCGTTAGCCTACACAGGTTTTCATTCAAAATCCAGAGCCATTAGACTATACATGTACAAACTGTGTGACGGAGGGCTGACTTTGCGAACGAGATTCTCAAAATGATTAATAAAGAAAGATTTGGTGTTGGCAGCAGCTAGTTCACAGATGAAGCACACTTCATACCGAATGGCGTCCTGAATGAGCAAAACTTGCGGTTTTCGGGTACCGGAAATCTTTATTTGTGTGAAGTGAAGCTACTGTATTCTCCCATAGTTACTGTTTGGGCTGCGGTGTGCAGCAGAGGCATTACTGGCCCTTTTTTCAAGAGACAAACGATCGCTAGTGGACGTTACGTTGCAATAATAGAGCAATTTTTCGACGTATGTAGGTTCGGCCAGGCACCGAGAGATTCATCCAAGATGCGGTCTGACCGCATCGCATTGAACAGGTGTTTTGGATTATTGTAAATTTACTGGCAGAGGGATGGATTGGTCTCCATATTCGCCCGATATGACTTCTTGTGACTATTTTTTGTTGAGCGCATTGAAAGACCCTGTCTATCGGAATCATTCCACCGCGATGGACGAGTTTGAGTTGGTGATCTGCGTGGTGTGCGACTCATTTTCCGCTGAGACACTAGAGGATGTGATGAGAAATTGCATTGCTCGTTGGTGACACAGCCGTACTGTAAGTGGTGGACGTTTGGAAAAGACTGTGACGTGACTGCAAATCCTGCTTATGGAGGACGAGTTTTATTACGCACCCTTATACTACACGAGCTGCACAGCAACATTTGTTAGCAGCTTTTCGAACTATTTCGAAACTTTTGCATCACTTCCGTAAAACAAAACTCTTACAGCTTCACAATCATCCCTTTTGTTGCACTCGTTATCGATCTCAGTTTTCGAGATATTTAATTTTGTAATCAGGAACCCGTTCACTGAACTCCCTGTATCTGTTGTTTACTTTGAAGCGTAGTGCTGCGTTCAATAAAATTTACTTTGGTTCCCATAACACTGTGTAAGTTACTTTTCAAGTTCACTTGTAATTTGGTCATCTGGATAGCTACAGCCACGTGCCACTTCAAAGTAGTGTGGCTTTTTATCTCGTGCAGTAAGCACGGAAAATGACAGCGGAGAATGTGTTCACTAGTACGTGCGACAGGTTGCTTTTGAAGATAAGAAGTAAAAAGGGATCGCAGTGCTGGCGGAAAAGAATCGATAACGTGCAGGCAAAAAGAAGTTGGGTAAGTGATAAAAGTGTAAATTAGGACAGGAGGGACAAGTTGCTGAGCAGAGCGGAATTCAAATATTTGCCCAAAAGAAGCAACAAAGGAGACACGATAAGTATCCTTTCGGAGTTATTGACAAACTGGCTGCTAGACAGACGTTTCTGTGATATTATATGTCGTGCAAAGAAGTGCCAGGTTTGCGAAAACTTCACAGGAGTATCTTACTGAACTGCATTTCAACTACAGCAAGTGGACTCTGAAAAAAATCTGTTTGTGGCACTTGGTCTTAAACGATGTCAGAATAAACAAATCGGCATGTATAAAGCAGACGACAGGGGGTCAGAAAGACGTATTACATTAGATTACGAAAGAATGCAACATAAAGAGTTAAAGCGACAAACGGATTACTCAGGGGAGACAGATTGATACGCAGTTCACCGTGAATGCATAACGATTTGATTCACGGATCCAGTTATATGGCTCCTTCCGTGTATAGCGATATTACGACTATGACGTGTGGGGCCTGAAGATGGCATCAATGTAATGGTTGAAATGGCTCTGAGCACTATGGGACTTAACATCAGAGGTCATCAGTCCCCTAGAACTTAGAACTACTTAAACCTAACTAACCTAAGGACATCACACGCATCCATGCTCGAGGCAGGATTCGAACCTGCGACCGTAGCAGTCGCGCGGTTCCGGACTGAAGCGCCTAGAACCGCTCGGCCACCGCGGCCAGCATCAATGTAATGCCGAAACTGGTAGCACATAAGAAGTTCATAAAATAAATTTCTATAATACATAAGGCTGTTGGTAAATTATTGCATCAAGTAATACAGAGTTGGCCGTTAACGGTGCTGTTACGTACATCTCACATTATGAACACATAGTAAATGTTGTGGTGAAGACTAACCAAAGGCTGCGTTTTATTAGCAGGACACTTAGAAAATGTAACAGACATACTAAGGTGACTGCCTACACTACGCTTGTCCGTCCTCTTTTAGAATACTGCTGTGCGGTGTGGGATCCTTACCAGGTACGACTGTCGGAGTACATCTAAAAAGTTCAAAGAAAGGCAGCACGTTTTGTATTATCGCGAAATATGGGAGAGAGTGTCACAGAAATGATACAGGATTTGGGCTGGAACTCATTAAAAGAAAGGCGTTTTTCGTTGCGACGGAATCTTCTCACGAAATTCCAATCACCAACTTTCTCCTCCGAATGCGAAAATATTTTTTTGACACCGGCCTACACAGCGAGGAACGATCACCACGATAAAATAAGGAAAATCAGAGCACGTGCGGAAAGACATAGGTGTTCGTTCTTTCCGCGCGCTATACGAGATTGGAATAATAGAGAATTGTGAAGGTGGTTCAATGAACCCTCTGCCAGGCATTTAAATGTGATTTGCAGAGTATCCATGTAAGGTAGATGTAAAAATTTTTCATTAGCGCAATTTTGTATTTTTTAAAATTTGTGCGAACGTGGCGTCATTGAAAAAGGATATGGTTTGTGACATCGCTATGATGACGTTATTTATAAGGGGCGTGACTTGTGACGTCATGGGGATGACGCTGACCTGCTCACCTTACGTCGAAAATGTAAACAAAGGGTGCCAACAACTCTACAACTATACTCCGCCCATTATGCGTGTGATCACTGGCAGTCGGGGGACGCGCTGTAGAAAGCTGTCACTGCCTCGCATATGTGCTACAGCTCTACTTATCTGTGACTACAGGCAGCAAACAGGGCCACGCCGACCAGGTGCGCCAGGTCTGTGGAAACTGCGCTAGCAACCTGCCTAAGCACACGGCCACAGAAAAGCCCGGTGCACAGCCGGTTTCCAGAGCCCTCCGGCCTCCTCTGGGGCTGCCCTAAGGCCGTCGGCTCACGGGCCGTGCATTCGGACGTTGAGCGTCCCTAGTTTTTGACGTCACACCGTAGGAAAAGCATATTGAGGGCTCTTTCCGGACGCGCATAGCAATATCAAGACTGTCACACATTCTGAAAGTGCACATGAACGTGACCTAATGCGATGGAAGAACGCCAGCTACGTCACAGGTAGGCCATTTGTCCATTCAATACTATGAGAAATTCAGAAGGAGAGATACGGCCGCTCTAACAGGCGACGAATTGTGCGTCTTGATAGACGCGTTCATAGAAGAGCAGTGTTGATACAACATGAAGGCTAAAAACTATCGCGATAAAGATTCATGCTCGGAGGCTCTACGTAGAGTGTTTGACGGGGTTAACAATGTTGGGCCGCAGTTATGGAACCAAAAGAAGAGCGAAACAAAAGTTTCAAACATGAAGAACATGTGTAACGTTGAGAACAACAAGAGAAGAGAGAGTATGAAAACTGGATTGTACGTATCTAGTTGTTACTAGCGAAATAAATCACTGCACGTTGTTACTTTTGTATAATTTAGAGAGAGCTACATAATTCACAGCACGTTTCTTCTTTTTTGTTAATAGAATTTACTAGCGATCTAAATAAATCGATGCACGTTGGTTTTTTTTCAGCTTTACGCACCAAGTTTGTGGTATTTTAAGAAAGTGAAATTTTTGGGAGGGCATTATGTGCCACAGAAAACAAAGGCAGTAGAGTTGCCATTCATGGCAGTGGGCCACGATATCCAGGTTTGTGTAGCTACTTGTATATGTAACTGTTTCTGTACATTTTGGGGTTGAGAAAGAACTGTTAATTTATTGCAAAGAAATTCCTCGTTTCAAAGAAGTTACAAATATGAAGTACTGTCATCAAGTGGAAAAAAATTAGTTGCAGTTAATGTATGTATTTATGCACCTGGCCACCTGCGGTGTGGGGGTGTGTTGGTTGGCATTAAATATATTATTATAATTTTGTATGGATACAATTCAAGAATTGTGTGTTATGCCTGTAAGTGTAAAGGCATAGATGGGAATATAAACTTTCAAAGAAGTTTCACCCACCCAGTTGTAATGTCTTTGTCTTCTCAAGGAAAACTTGTCACATGTGTATAACATTTTTTTACACCTAGAAGAGCAATGTTTGTCACATGCATCAGTATCTAGACCGTAAAGCATTACTACGGTTACTACTACTACTATTACTTATCCGGTGAGTTGCTGTTTATGTAGAGTCCTTATTTCCATACACATTTCACTTTAATTGTATTGGGACAATTCACATACTATAAATACATATTAATACCTATTTTCCAGTCATTGCTTGTGGTGCCGCTGTATGGTACTGAATAAGAGTTCAGAAGAAACTACAGTTGAGGCTGAGCATACAGACAGCTCATACTAACTGAGCTTAACTCTCATAACATTTTATTCCTGTACATTCAATTTTAAGTGAATGATTTCTGTATAGTCTTCCCTAAAATCAACCCAGACGTTTTATGTAAAACTTTTGTTTTCTGTTTCAGGTAGATGATAGTGGCACATCAAAAGATTGTGATCCAGTCCCAACATAGTGCGAACTGGAAGTGGAGCGTATAACAAACGATGTGGAGGACGTATATAAAAACAGTAGCAATACATCTATTGTTAATGAAAGTCCAGCAACCACACAGACAGTTCGTCAGTCGGCAGATATTCAGACATCCACTTCTAGGTCCTTCACAACGAAGACAAGGAAGGGAAATGAAGACTATGGGTCTACAGTTGAGCTGATTGCGAAGACACTGGAAGAAGAAGAAGAAGAAGAAGAAGAATATGATGGTGAAACAGATCTTTTGTTAAATTTTCTGTAGCACAAATCGAATAGTTAAATACAACAACAAGAAAAGAAAGGTAAAACTAGAATTGATGGAAGTATTGTATCTATCACTGGATGAATAAATTTGATTTTGGGATGTAATTTGCTTCTAAACTATGGAATTATATGTACCGATTATCTGTATTTTAACATTACCTTCTGGAAGAGAGAAATATGGGGCATACATCTTTCAGGCCGCTGTTCCTTCATATGATCAAACTGCCTGCATTTATTCACATGCAGTTGTAAATAATTAAGTGTATGCAGCAAATATCTCTGAATCTGATCAAATGGAGGACAGACGGGTTGAATTAGAGTTGTCTCAATACTTTTGTGGATTATGACCACAGCTTATTCAGGTAAATGATTAACTATTGTACTCAACCATGTAATGAACCATTGTACAGGAGTATGTGTAATTTTGCATTATGACATATCTCACACTACAACCTGCATTGTGCAGGATTACTAATTTCAATGTTAGTAGTAAATACTGTTATGTCACAATTACGCACTTTGGTTTTGTGTTATTGCATCTAGTATGTGAAGTGTTGCATTATTAAATAACATCTCAACTCACAGAGTAATTTGTATAGAACTGTTAAATTCATTGTTAATAGCATCATGATATAATACTATTAGACCCCACCTTTATGTAGTTTAGTTTTGTATGATATCCTTTCAGTGAGGTCAAATTTGCCTGCTCTTTTTGAGTACCTATTTAACTGAGAGACAGTGTGAAATAATCAGTTTGGTAACCTGTACAATTAAAGGATTACATTTGATGCATTACCATTTAAAGAGATCATCCTTTCTCCTGGTGTTATAGGTATGCACACTGCTATTACTTTTGAACTGGGTTGTATTATTAACAACAAATTTCATAAGTGAATATATATACTGTGAGGTTTCTGTGAGGATCCCTAGATCCTTAAATAGATGTCTGCAGGATGACCGTGGGTGGGCTCCAGCAATTATTCTGATTACACGTTTTTGAGTAATGAATACTTTTCTACTCAACGATGAATTACCCCAGAATATGATGCCATACGAAAGCAGTGAATGAAAGTACGCATAGTAAGCTAATTTACTGAGATTCTTACCACCAAAATTTGCAATAACCCTAATAGCATACGTAGCTGAAATCAGACGTTTCAGCAGACCATCAATATGTTGCTTCCAGTTTAACCTCTCATCAATGGACACACCTAAAAATTTTGAAAATTCTACCTTAGCTACAGACTTCTGTTCAAAGTCTATATTTATTACTGGAGTTGTGCCATTTACTGTACGGAACTGTATATACTGTGTTTTATCAAAATTTAAAGAGAGTCCGTTTGCTGAGAACCACTTAATAATTTTGTGAAAAACATCATTTACAATTACATCACTTAGTTCTTGGTTTTTGGATGTTATTACTATACTTGTATCATCAGCAAAAAGAACTAACTTTGCATCTTCATGACCACTGCGCACCGCGTGCTTCAGTGCCTCCTGGTGGTGTTGCGGGCACGCGACACAGTAAGGAAAGAATGTAAGCGGAAGAGAGACGAATGACCACGAAGATATGGACCGCAAATCCAGAAATCCACTGATATAAGTGGTTTTGACAAGCGGCATATACTTGTGGTGCAAGCGGCTTTAAACGAGAATCTCTGAAACTGCGAAACTCCTGTTGGCGTACTGCTGTCGTAACCGCCTACAGAAAGTGGTTGAAGGGTGATGGAATAACGAGTAGGCTATATGGTAAAGGACGATCGCGTCTCATCACAAAACGCAGACGTCGCAGGCAGCGATCTGTGGCAGGTCTGACAACAGAGTACAGTGCTGACGCCGGCACAATTGTTTCGGAACACACCGCTCAAACGCCATTGTTGAACACGGAGCTCCACATCATACAACCCTATCTGTTCCTGTGTTGTCCCAACGACATCGTCATTTATGACTGCAGTTGGCACACCATCACTGAGTTTTCACCGTGGGTCAGTAGAAACCTGCAGCCTGTCGAATGAATCACATTTCGTGTTACACCAGATCGATGGTTGGATCCTTACAAGCCTTCATCCAGGCGAACTGTTACACGAAACGTGAGCTGCGTCACAGATGGAGGCCGGTGAGGACAGAATCATATTATGGGGTAAAATGAGTTGGGGTTCCATGGGTTCTGTGGTGGTAATCGAAGGTATCATGGCAACAACAGCAACGAGCTACGCGAACATCATTGTGGACGACCTGCATCGCTTCACGCTTGATGAGGCTCTCCCCCTCCCCCCCCCCCCCTCCCCCCTACAGCGATGACGCCTTCCATCAAGACAACTGTCCATGGTGCTAGATCAGAATCGTCTTACAGTGGTTTGAGGGGCATTATAGTGGACTCGGTTTAATGTCTTGGTCAGCAAATGCGTCTGATCTGTTCCCGTTGGGACACACATCCATCGGACGCCAGCTGCGTGCCCGTAAACCACCATACCATAATTGGTGGGAATTGCTTGACCTGGTGCCACATACTTCTGGAATCCTGTCAAGGACTTGTAGAATACATGCCAAGCAGGGTCTCTGCTGTACTGCATTTAAAAACTGGAACGACAAACTATTAAACAGGTGACCATAATGAAATTTTCACTTTGCAGCGGAGTGTGCGCTGATATGAAACTTCCTGGCAGCGCACACTCCGCTGCAGAGTGAAAATCTCATTCTGGAAACATCCCCCAGGCTGTGGCTAAGCCATGTCTCCGCAATATCCTTTCTTTCAGGAGTGCTAGTTCTGCATGGTTCGCAGTAGAGCTTCTGTAAAGTTTGGAAGGTAGGAGACGAGATACTGGCAGAAGTAAAGCTGTGAGGACCGGGCATGAGTCGTGTTTCGGTAGCTCAGTTGGTAGAGCACTTGCCCGCGAAAGGCAAAGGTCCTGAGTTCGAGTCTCGGTCGGGCACACAGTTTTAATCTGCCAGGAAGTTTCAGGTGACCATAATGTTTGGCTCATCTGTGTATTTTCGCAGATATATGGCTTTCTATTCAGCTAAATAACAGGAAACGGCAGTCAGTACTACATACATGTTATATGCCAGACTGTTGCAGCTGGTAGTATCTCATTCACCATCTCCTTGTTGTTGTAAACCAATGAGCGAGCCCACCTATTGATGCTGTACCCACAAGCCGCGTAGTTTCTGAGCGTTCACCAGCCTGGCGAACTCAGCACGCTCAACGTTCGAAACACCGTCTGCGTGCCAACGGCTTAACGAAACCCTTGGCCAAGGCTCAATAGTTCTGGTCGCTAACCACACAGATTCACTACCGAAAGATACGTTACCAAACAGGAATGGGTAATCTCAGCAGTCATCATTTCTGCCCCATATCAATCGACCATCACATTACGTACATCGTCAATAAGGAAATTTACTTATCACGTTAACGAATTAATAAATGTGCTTAATCAGAATGAAACGTCTAACTGGCTACAGCAGGATGAGTTTCACATTCCCTGTCGTATGAAACCCAAGTGCAAGCACTAGCGGCTGACGCACCCATGTCTTCTCATACAGAAATAGAGACTTGACACAGTAGCCTACAAAAGCCTGCTGTTTGCACGACTTCGAAGATAAGATACCTCAACTCCCTGGCTCTGATTATTTGAGCAACAGTAACTGCAGTGATAGTAAGTTCCTTCCACCGCATGTAATTCGAACTGCTTGTTCGAGGCCGTGATAAGTATTGTACACCCCCTGATCTCCTACGTTGACCCATTCTATACCAAAGCAAATAATTTCTTTTGACTCTCTCTAAGTATTAATGTGATGTTCGTGTTTTTCTGCAAAAGAAACAAACTACGATTATTCATCGGCAATACTGCTAACTAATCACGTAAAATTTACACACAATCAGTCCTTCGCAAGGAACTAATAATCTGTGACTTAAAACTGCTGAAAATTGATCACATGTCACGGAAAAGGTCTGAAACGAGCTTAGGATAGTCACTGTTCATGAATAATTAATAACTACAGATGTAGTGTTGCTTCAGTACATACTACAGGTTCCCACAGTTTTCATTTCTCTGTTAAAACCAACCGTTCCATTCTGTTCTGTCCACAGAACATTTAACAGCCATTCACAGGAAAACACAGATTCTTATAGAATTAATGAATCCTAAGCCATTTTCGATTGTTAAAGCCTCAAACTCAGTCGACTGCAGTCTACGTACTTGAAGTTCGCAAGGATATTAAATATGATCTCATATGGCTCAAAGTTATGAACAAACTATGACTTTCAATTTCAAATCTACTGCATGTCTCGGTTCAGCTTATAATCTGAGTCTACCATTCTTGCACTGCGACGCTAAGTGGTGCAGTCGAGTCGTTGAGGCTGTGGAAGGGTACTGGTTCAAATCACCATTCAGCTGCACAGCTATAAGTTTCTCCGTTCAGAACGCTTCAAATGGCTCTAAGCACTATGGCACTTAACATCTGAGGTCATCAGTCCCCTACACTTAAACCTAACTAATGTAAGGACATCACACACATCCATGCCCGAGGCAGGATTCGAACCTGCGACCGTAGCAGCAGAGCGGTTCAGGACTAAAGCGACTAGAACTGTTCGGCCACAGCGGCCAGCTGTTTTTCAGTGGTTTCCCTGAATGGCTTAAGGCATGTGCCAGAACGGTTCCTTTTGACAACGATATGGTTGATTTCCTTCCTCATCCATCCGCTGTCCGAGACAATGTTAGCCATCTCAGATAACATCATCTATGAGACCTTAAGCCTTAATCCTTCTTGCGTCGTTTTTCTGATTTCTTATCGCAGTCAGTAAAAACGGAACCCTTATAGGATCATTTGTTGCCCGTCTGTCTGTCGGTCCGACTGTTAAATGCCTCTTTCTCATGAACGGTTAGACGTATCAAATTGAAATTTGTCCCCTATTGATGTCTATGGCCCCTTAGTGGCGTAATAAATATGACTTTCTTAGTCAATCAAAAGATACGGCTAATTGTGTCATATATTTTGACACTCGCAAAGTTGCTCACCAAAACCTATAAGCTACTTCCCATTGGCTTAGAATCATGAAATTTTGAAGAAGCAAGGTTTCACTGAACAAGTAAAGGAAAAACTCAGAAAATTTTAAATTGTTGTTACATGAAACGAGAAAAAAAAGTTCTTTTGTCATGTGTTATCCGACTTCAAACTTGAAATTAAAACATTCTTGGAATTGGACTGATATCTTGCCAGTTACAATGTCAACAACAGGCAAAAGTCGTTGAAATTCTCGATTCCTGGGATGGATGAACTACATACATGTAAAATTAAGCTTGTACGGAACCGTATGAGCGCGAGTCCTACTAGCATCTGGTCATTTTTTACTTTTTGTGCGCGTTAATAAGCTTGTATTTCTCTTCATCAGGCAACACTGGGAGCAGTAAATACTTCTTTCATTCAACGAGTGCACCAGTGTATCTGTGTCCAGGGACACCACTTTGAGCTCCTTTGAATATTCTACTCCTGGGCAATGGGACAGGGTTGTCGAAGTCAATTTTGTGTTATGTTTTCATTTATTTTCTGACAACTCCATCAACTGGACGACTTTGTAAAACTGGGCTCAAAGTCAATGCTGTGTTATGTAATTAATAACGTTACAGTGTTACAGTGAATGATACACTGTGATACATTTTTGAATAAGTCTTTACGAGAGGAAATGAATTATAGAGTAAAAAATACAGGGCGACATTTAAAAAAGTCATACCGCTGTTCATATCTTTGTAAAAAACAATGTTACAACGAAGGCAATCATGCTGATTGATGTCCCCCTCACGGGTAAAGAACATTTTCTTGAAACATTTTTTAATTTGCATCTGGACAAACAGTTGTTTAGGGTGGTCAAGATAAATGGGGCAACCTGTATATTGAGAATTCGCATCCGTCTCTCCTGCCATTCACCTTTCTTTACAAAGATCTGAAACGATAGATCTCTAAACTGCCTTTGGTGCAACCATCCACTGTACCTCGTCGTTCGTGTCACTAACAAATAGCAAAGGGTAAATAGTGCTGACACCACGGTTCTGCCGTACTGGAAAGAGATTAGCAGACCGAAAAGTACCACAGCGCAGTACTATGTGTCGCGCTGTGCAACGAGAACTTCAGCAAAGGAACGAGCAAAGCTGAGCCGCGACCTTCACGCGGCCCACGCGCCAAGTTTGTCATGCCGCTGCTGGCCCTGGCGTAAGCCTTCACTTCGAACTCCGGAATCCGTTGCAAAAATTTTGTTGAATTACTGCAAGCAACGAAAAATTGTCAGACAGCTTTTGAATCTAACTGGGTTAAATGTACATCTAGCTATTTCGAAGCCTACGGCCTTGCCGCAGTGGTAACACCGGTTGCCGTCAGAATCACCGAAGTTAAGCGCTGTCGGGCTGGACCAGCACTTGGATGGGTGACCATCCGGTCTGCCGAGCGCTGTTGGCAAGCGGGCTGCACTCAGCCCCTGTGAGGCAAACTGAGGAGCTACTTGACTGAGACGTAGCGGCTCCGGTCTTGGAAACTGACATACGGCCGGGAGAGCGGTGTGCTGACCACATGCCGCTCCATATCTGCATCTGATGACACCGGCGCCCGGTCGGTGCCGTTCGACTTTCCAAGGCCTGTTCGGACGGAGTTTAGTTTTTGTTATTCCGATAGTCCTTACACCTGAAAGGTTATGGAGGTTCATGTGTTCATACGTTATTTAAAGATAATTGACTTGACACCAAATTTTGTTGAATGATGGAGCAGCGTTTTACCTTTCTAGCGATTTGAATAGCCACAGTAAGCGTTTATGGGGCATCGAAAACACTCACACTGAGCAACAAATTTCTCTTCACAGTAAAAAATGGAGTGCGGTGTAAGGTTTCTCGCACACGAAATATTGGCACGATGTTCTTTGAAACCACTCTCAATACACACATCTATCTTCAGATTATCGCGAAGTTTTGCTCTCAATTAAAGGAACATGAAAAGATGCGCCACTTTTTCCACCAATGTCGTCCACTCGTCATCCACTGTCTCTAATGGATGAACCCTTTACAGAAGAAAGTAGAATAAGCAAAAGCCTGTGGCCGCCTCTTTCACCAGACTTCTGTCTTAAATGAAAAGTGTACTAAATACCCTCAGAAAGATAGACCAATTGAAGGAAAAATACGCCATAGTATTGAACCAATCGGTGGTGGAGTTCTGCGTAAAATGAGTTTTTAATACCTCACTAGCACAACAAAGCTTAAAGACTGACGGGCTATCATTTCCAGTGTACACTCCAAGGAGGGGGGGAGGGGGGGGGACGACGTACTACGAAGGAATTATCCGAATGGGACGGATGATGATAGATGTGATGTACATGTACAGCCGAACAAATGGCTACAATTTCAGAAAAATTGGAAGTTTTGTTCAAGAGAAATGCAAGTAGTTTTTCGACTTGGCATTGATTGATTGCTGAATGTCCTATTTATAGTGGCAATTGTGTCTAATTGACGCGCCAGAACGCCAAAAACGCGAGCTGATTAGAGGGTCCTAACTACACACATCAAAAAAAGTTTTGCATCGTCCTGGTTCCCAGAACTCCTGAAGATAGACGTTGACTCTGGATGTTGTATCACAGACACATCCCCTTTGACTATTCAGAGATGTCACTAACGACGCCCAAAGATGTAAACAACCATGCATGAGCAGGGCCCATTAGACAGAGGGAGCCCGACAGCCGATCAGTTCCAGTCATTCCACCAGGAAGGAGGTTCTCGGCTCATGTTGCCTGTAATTCACCCATGCCTAGACGGTCAATACCGCGGTTCGATCGCGTCCGCATTGTTACTTTCTGCCACGAAGGGCTCTCAACAAGGGAAGTGTCCAGGTGTCTCGGAGTGAACCAAAGTGATGTTGTTCGGACATGGAGGAAGTACAGAGAGACAAGTACTGTCGATGACATGCCTCACTCAGGCCGCCCAAGGGCTACTACTTCAGTGGATGACCGCTACCGACGGATTATGGCTCAGAGGAACCCTGACAGCAACGCCACCATGTTGAATAATGCTTTGAATAATGCTTTTCGTGCAGCCACAGGACGTCGTGTTACGACTCATACTGTCCACAATAGGCTGCATGATGCGCAAATTCACTCCCGACATCCATGGCGAGGTCCATCTTTGCAACCACAACACTATGCAGCGTCATACAGATGGGCCCAACAACATGCCGAAAGAGCCGCTCAGGATAGACATCAACTTCTCTTCACAGATGAGTGTTGTAAGGGATCTCTGATCCCACGAACATAGATGCTAGTATCCGACAGCCAAGTCGAAAGCAGACAGGAGTCGATTGCCGAGCGCTGCAGGAGGCAGTGAGACGAGTGCCGAGTGAGCAGTGGTACTGGAGAGACGGGTAGTGAGTAGTAAACGGTAAATTCACAGGAGTATGACAAATGAGCGCGTCCCCCTGATCGTCCTGGGGTGGACCCTCATGGATACCGATTCGCGAGTGATATGAGTAGCATGGAGAGCTGCATCAAACCAGTCTCAGGACTGAAGACCACAACAACAACAACATGAGACCAAAAGTGACAAGTGCCGAATTACGTGTTGCGTGTCGGCCAGCAACAACCGTGGATTGCAGTGAGGATTGTTGTGTATGTTAACCATCATCATTGCGTGTCACGAAGTACTTAAAATCAGCAACCAATAAAAGGATATAACTGTAATTAAAAGTGCAAGGCGAAGGTAGCAACTGCCTCAGAATTTGTGTGTTATAGAAAATACATATCAGTTCGTACATCGCAACCTTTGTGGTCCTTAATAATAGACAAACTCTGAATCATTAACTATCCTGTCTCAGAACAGCCGCACCCAGTTGAAATACCCCCGAAACCACAGCAGAAAAACCGATAGCCTTTCATCCATTTAGCACACAGTCATATAATCATAATAATTAACTGTTTGGCAGCTTCGGTAAATCGCTCAAAACCCAATAAAGGACAAAATGGGGATGTTTCATCTTGGCTCCCGTGCCAAGGACAGTTGCAATCTTCGGATCCGAACAGTGGTTTATTAAGCACCATTTTTTGTTTCAGTGAAAAGTCATTGGCATTTATCGGATGATTTTAGTGCAAGGATAATCCGGTATTGTCGTTACCGTGACTAAAATTACAGTATTTTAACTACGAACAGTGTAATATAACGTATTTATGGTGAAACTAGAAATCGCGGAACGAAGCACATTATTTAGACAATACAGTGCAAAAGTGACTGAGATACAGTAAACAATTTGTTTTTGCGAGTTTAAGTGACAAAAGCGGTGTTAATAAACAATGTATTGAACTATGGATATGCCGGCTGAAGTGGCCATGCGGTTAAAGGCGCTACAGTCTGGAACCGCAAGACCGCTACGGTCGCAGGTTCGAATCCTGCCTCGGGCATGGATGTTTGTGATGTCTTTAGGTTAGTTAGGTTTAACTAGTTCTAAGTTCTAGGGGACTAATGACCTCAGCAGTTGAGTCCCATAGTGCTCAGAGTGATTTGAACCATTTGAACTATGGATACGAAAACCTGTGTGAATTACTGTAAAATTCCTACTCTAAGGAAAGGCGCGTTCGTACATAACCGCGAGTGAACCAGCCAAAATTCCGTTACGAAAGTGACTTTGTATCCGAAATTATCTTTTGAACGGTGTAAATCGCTCAATTTGATGTGGACCCATAAACTGTTACCGCGTTTGCGAGTGTTTACTGTGGCGTAATTGTTGGATGACGTCACCCAGACTGTGAGGGGCAGCCAAAGCATTTGAAGCAGTGAAGAAGATCCACACACCGCGACACCAAGGATTAGGATAGCGGAGGTGTACCACACTGACCAGTGACTATGGCGGAGCCAAGTGGCTGAAAAAGAAACAACTACGACGCGGAGTTCGACATCTAGTGGCGAACCCTCGAATTATACGACGTCTGCGCCACCTACCCGCCGATCAACGAAATACGTGACAGCAGCTCAATCCCGTCGCCAACCACCGAACTACGAGACTGCATCAGCGCGTTTCGCCGCGAGCTTCGCTTTGCACACGGCAACACACACCAGCTACAGCGACGCATCGCCTGACAGCCGCCGCGCCGGAGGAGCCAACGCCAACACGACTAGCAGCGCGACTTAATAGTCAAAACATCGCGACTTCGTCGAGAGGTGAGTGAAGACGATTTGCTGGCACGAGACTAATTAGTATTGCACTGTCTTCAGAGCGCGGAAGGAGCTTCAAATTGAATTTGTCAATTGCAGAAAATATAAAAACAATGTCTTTTAACATTTTTTCGCGAATTTGCTCTGAAGCATGGTATACTAATATGGGTGCGTTTTCATGCTGTACAGCACAGAATAGTGCCTCATTTGCATTATTTATAGTAAACTACAGGTTGTGTGTATGTTACTTCGAGATGCTCCAAGGAATCAACAAGCATATAGAAGTAATGACCAAAGGAAATGAAGAACTCAACAAACGTATAGAAGAGATGTCCAAAGGAAATGAAGAAATCAGGAAAGGAAATAAAGAAATCATCAAGCATTTAGAGGAGATGTCCGAAGGAAATAAAGAAATCATCAAGCTTATATAAGAGATGTCTAAAGGAAACGAAGAAATCAAGAAAGAAAACAAAGAAGTGCTAGATAAACATCAGATACAACCAATTGCAATCTCAAGAAATAGACAGGCCTCCAATCCGGCTGAACAATCGATGAAGGAATTAAATCGTTTATATAGGACATAATGTCACAGGAAGCACACGTCATGGTAGGAGTACCTGGGAGAATTTGAACGTATCAGGAATCATCTCCCACATGACTTGATGGGATTTGCCCCATGTGAGATCTTACTTAACCAAGGACTTGATAGTGTGTTTCGTGAGCTATTGGATTATCCGCCTGGAAATGACATAACATATGAGAAGAAATTAGAGTTAGTGGAACTGAGTATGAAAGAGAAAGCAAAGAGGAGAGAGGAGAGACATGATAAATTGGTAAAGCCAATAACTTATCGAGTGGGGGATCTGGTGCTAGTAAAAGTGCATGTCAAATCGAAGAAATTAAATTCTGAGATACATAAATTTAACCATGTTTATAAAGGACCATATAGGACCACAAGAATTGATCACCCGAACACAGTTGAATTGGGATATGTGCAAACAAAAAGAGCTCATGGTAGGGAACATGTTGAGAATATAAAATGATACTATCCACATAAGCATAAGAGCAACCCAGATAATTGAATAAAATTAGTTTAAGGTGTAGGGAGCCGCAAATCTTTTGCTGGTATACCAAGTGGTGACTGGTACACTTCCAGCTGGGTGAACTTTATTTCTTGTTTCAAGTTTCACTCCTCTACCATCTTTTTCTATTCTTAGATTAAGAAAGTTGGTGTATAGTAGTTAGAATAGGTAGTGGTCATCCAAATAATTCAGTCAGGAACCATGTAGCAATGAAATGAGAACCAGATCAGAAAGCCAATGTTTATAAAATGTGGTGAGAAGCTAATTGGTGAAACAAGAGTTTGTGTAATCTTATAGAGTTGTTTTATGAGGTATGAAAAGGTCAAGCAATTGTAAGAGACTTGAAGTAATGTATCGGTTTGTAAGTAGGAAGGCATATAGAGAAACAAATACATGATGAGATACTTGTTCGAATAAATTATGTGAAATATGATATACTGAGAGGCCAAGGAGCCTGGAGTAGTATTTTTATGTAGTTATTGCAGCGAATATGGAGGGTTGATGTAGGTTGAAGATGTACATATATTTTCAGTTGAAGTTGCTGTTAAGTTGAGGGAGTTATGTGTAATAAATTGTATTCAATGTGAAATGTTCGAAATATGTCATTTAGCACAAAAGCAAAATCTGTTCTAGGTATCTGGAGGCATACATGTTGATCTAAAGTATACTGATAAAACAGAAAGTGTAATTCATGAATAATGAGTAATTCATGTATCCAATTAGCTATCAGAATCAATTATGGTTATACTTAGGTCAAGCTTTAGAAGCAGAATTCTGGCACTGTGTTATGAATAATAAATATCCATACAGCACATCTGAATTAATGTTAATATAACAGGAAATATTGTACCTCTCATCTGAGTATTAGTGACAACAAATCACATATGGCAGCATAAATGTTTGGCATAATAAAATGCAGAAATTTTAAAAATTTTCGTTGGGCGACCACATCAGTTATAGCGATGCAAATAGTTATGTAATACATATTTAGTGGCATAATGAAGAATTTAATATTATTGAATCAATCTGTAGAGGTATGAGGAATTGTCAAATAACTGCCTAAGTCAAGTTAAATACTATATTTTGTTCTCATTTTCAATTCCACTTGTGTTGAAGACTCAAATGAATAACTTTTGAATATCTTCATTAACTTTCATGTGTGTTGGCCAAGTGAGTTATAAGTTAGTGTGATAGTAGTATGGATGGCAGGAATCCCACTGAAAGGACGGCATTCAACTAGCTTTTCCTTGTCTTTGATGTAGCAAGCTATAAATGATTAATCTGTAACAAATATGTAGTTAACGGCTCATGCAGACCTTTGAAAGTTAAGGTTTCTGGTAATTGAATGTAAGACAAAATTTGAGAAAATATTTGCCATGTTATGTTAATTAAGATAGATTAATGTTGTATTATGATTCTGTAGGGGCAGTTCACTACCGGAGTCAATGTGAGACGTTGTAACTTTCAGTATGTGAATCAGAATCTAATGTTCCTCATTTTCATTTATATGCTGTGTGATGATTTTTTGCTATTATTCTTTTTCGCTTGTGGCTACAAAGAAGCTTTTTAGGGCGGGGATGTAAGGGATCTGTGATCCCACGAACATACACTCCTGGAAATGGAAAAAAGAACACATTGACACCGGTGTGTCAGACCCACCATACTTTCTCCGGACACTGCGAGAGGGCTGTACAAGCAATGATCACACGCACGGCACAGCGGACACACCAGGAACCACGGTGTTGGCCGTCGAATGGCGCTAGCTGCGCAGCATTTGTGCTCCGCCGCCGTCAGTGTCAGCCAGTTTGCCGTGGCATACGGAGCTCCATCGCAGTCTTTAACACTGGTAGCATGCCGCGACAGCGTGGACGTGAACCGTATGTGCAGTTGACGGACTTTGAGCGAGGGCGTACAGTGGGCATGCGGGAAGCCGGGTGGACGTACCGCCGAATTGCTCAACACGTGGGGCCTGAGGTCTCCACAGTACATCGATGTTGTCGCCAGTGGTCGGCGGAAGGTGCACGTGCCCGTCGACCTGGGACCGGAGCGCAGCGATGCACGGATGCACGCCAAGACCGTAGGATCCTACACAGTGCCGTAGGGGACCGCACCGCCACTTCCCAGCAAATTAGGGACACTGTTGCTCCTGGGGTATCGGCGAGGACCATTCGCAACCGTCTCCATGAAGCTGGGCTATGGTCCCGCACACCGTTAGGCCGTCTTCCGCTCACGCCCCAACATCGTGCAGCCCGCCTCCAGTGGTGTCGCGACAGGCGTGAATGGAGGGACGAATGGAGACGTGTCGTCTTCAGCGATGAGAGTCGCTTCTGCCTTGGTGCCAATGATGGTCGTATGCGTGTTTGGCGCCGTGCAGGTGAGCGCCACAATCAGGACTGCATACGACGGAGGCACACAGGGCCAACACCCGGCATCATGGTGTGGGGAGCGATCTCCTACACTGGCCGTACACCACTGGTGATCGTCGAGGGGACACTGAATAGTGCACGGTACATCCAAACCGTCATCGAACCCATCGTTCTACCATTCCTAGACCGGCAAGGGGACTTGCTGTTCCAACAGGACAATGCACGTCCGCATATATCCCGTGCCACCCAACGTGCTCTAGAAGGTGTAAGTCAACTACCCTGGCCAGCAAGATCTCCGGATCTGTCCCCCATTGAGCATGTTTGGGACTGGATGAAGCGTCGTCTCACGCGGTCTGCACGTCCAGCACGAACGCTGGTCCAACTGAGGCGCCAGGTGGAAATGGCATGGCAAGCCGTTCCACAGGACTACATCCAGCATCTCTACGATCGTCTCCATGGGAGAATAGCAGCCTGCATTGCTGCGAAAGGTGGATATACACTGTACTAGTGCCGACATTGTGCATGCTCTGTTGCCTGTGTCTATGTGCCTGTGGTTCTGTCAGTGTGATCATGTGATGTATCTGACCCCAGGAATGTGTCAACAAAGTTTCCCCTTCCTGGGACAATGAATTCACGGTGTTCTTATTTCAATTTCCAGGTGTGTAGATGCTAGTATCCGACACCCAGGTCGAAAGCAGACAGGAGTCGATTGTCGAGCGCTGCAGAAGGCAGTGAGATCAGTGTCGAATGAACAGTGGTACCGGAGAGACGGTAAGGATGGTGGTTGAGTGAGTAGAAAACGGTAAATTCACCGGAGTCTGACAAATGAGAGCGTCCCCCTGATCGTCGTGGGGTGGATCCTCATCAATACCGATTCACGAGTGATATGAAACCAGAAAGTGACACGTGCCGAATTACGTGTTGCGCGTCAACCGTGTCGGCCAGCAACAACCATGGACTGCAGTGAGGATTGTTGTGTATGTTAACCATCATCAATGCGTGTGATGAAGTACTTAAAATCAGCAACCAATAAAAGGATATAACCGTAATTAAAGGGTAAGACGAAGGTAGCAACTGCTTTAGAATTTGTGTGTTATTACAGAAAATACACATCAGTTTATACATCGCAACCTTTGTGGTCCTTAGTAATAGACAAACTCTGAATCATTAACTATTCTGTCTCAGAACAGCCGCACCCAGTTGAAATACCCCCGAAACCACAGCAGAAAAACCGATAGCGTTTCATCCATTAAGCACATGGTCATATAATCATAATAATTAACTGTTTGGCAGCTTAAGTAAATCGCTCGAAACCCAATAAAGGACAAAACGGGGGTGTTTAGTGTCACATGTGATTTCAACCAGACAATCGTCGGAGATGTGTTTGGGGGCAACTCAGTCAGGCTGAACGCCTTAGACACACTTCCAGCGAGTACAGCAAGGTGGAGGTTCCCTGATGTTTTGGGGTGGCATTATGTGGGGCCGCCGAAAACCGCTGGTGGTCATGGAAGGCGCCGTAACGGCTGAACGATACGTGAATGGGATCCTCTGACTGATAGTGCAACCATATTGACAGCATATTGGCGAGGCATTCGTCTTCATGGACAACAATTCGTGCCCCCTTCGTGCACATCTTGTGAATGACTTCCTTCAGGATAACGACATCGCTCGACTAGAGTGTTCAGCATGTTCCCCAGACATGAACCCTATCAAACATGCCTGGGATAGACTGTGTTTATGGATGACGTGACCCACCAACCATTCTGAAGGATCTATGCCGAATCTCCATTGGGGAGTGGGACAATGTGACCAACAGTGCCTTGATGAACCTGTGGATAGTATGCCATGACAAATACACGCATGCATCAATGCAAGAGGACGTGCTACTGGGTATCAGCGGTACCGGTGTGTACTGCAATCTGGACCACCACCTCTGAAGGTGTCGCTTTGTTGTGGTACAACATGTAATGTGTGGTTTTAATGAGCAATAAAAAGGGCGGAAATGATGTTTATATTGACTTCAATTCCAATTTTCTGTACAGATTCCGGAACTCTCAGAACCGAGGTGATTCAAAAGTTTTTTTGATGTGTGTAAAATGCTCCGAACATTCTCAGCTGGGGAGAGACCCGGCGACCATGCTGAACAAGATATCGTTTTGCAAGCGCAAAGGCGAGCGCAGGAAACTCTCGCTGTGTAAGGGCGCGTTATCTTGCTGAAATTTCAGCCCAGGCTGGCTTGCCATGAAGAGCAACAAAGCGGGACGTTTTTGTCGACGTAGCGCTGTCCTGTAGCCGTGCCGCAGATGACAAATAAAGGAATCCTGTTATGAAAAGAAATAGCACCCCAGATCATTACTCCTGGTTGTCGGATCGAGAGTTTGTACTAGTCGTCTTCATGCTTGCTAAACGCTATCTATTAGTCAGTGAGGTCGCCCGATATCTCCCAAATCGGAAATGTTTGGAGTGTTATGGAGAGGATCCTGTAACCACGTCGGGCATTTGGTAATCTAGGGAGCCAATTGGACACAGTTTGGTACGATATCCCTCAGGAGTCTACCCAAGAGCTCTGTCGATCAGTGCTGAACGAAGTAACTGCTTGCATAATGGCCAGAAGTTGACAAAAGCATTATTGACTTGCTGAGTTCATGGAGTTCTTTCGCTTGAAGAAATCGTGCAATTTTTCTGTAATTGTAATCATGTGTAACTATAATCACATGTACAATACATTTTACGATTTCTGTCTCAATCGGATAATTCCTTCATCGTTCTTTTTTCTTTGTGCCTTGGAGTGTATGGTGTAAGTTTGTTTTGAATTTAAGTAAAACTATGTTTTAGCATAGGGTCTTAGAGCAACAAAGAGTATGAAGCCACTGGAAAAATGCGCAGGTCATTCTCATTTGGAAGAAAGGTCGGCAGACAGAAGCACAGATGTCATATGTCACTCGCATCAATCTGTTACAGAGGTGGGGAAAATATTGTACACTAGTGCATTATGACGTATGTAGGGTTTGAAAATGTCTTCTATAAAAATGAACAAGGATTCTGCGAGCAGAGATCTCGCGAAACATAGTTCGCTATGTACATTCGTGATAGTTAGATTGGTGTAGAAGAAGACATGTAGGAACGTACACACCTTCACCAGGAAGAGGCTAAGAGGGCTTGCAGAGTGTAGATGCAGAATTCAGTAAAGCTTATTAGACTTGTTCTAACCATACACCATTACCTAATAGAACAGGAAAGATGTACGCCCTACGACACATCGTAAAGTGTTTTGGAAAGGCAAAGGGGAAGTGGCACAGCTACATGAAGTACCCTCCGCCACACACCGTGAGGGCTCTTGCGGAGTGTAGATGTAGATGTCAATGACCTTTATCGGCAGTTTTCTACCTACACACCATTGGTAATGGAACAGAAAAAACGTAGACTCCACCCCACATTGTAATGTGTCTTGCTGCTGTAGACTAGAGATACTAAAGGGCGCCCGCGGCTGCCGCCACCCGCTGCGCACCTGCTCCTTCTTGTCCCTGTCCGCGAGGCACTCCGGCTTGGTGAGGTTGGCGCCGATGACGCGCCTGCCGACGCCGTCGTCGTCCTCGACGAGCGCGACGAGGGCGGCGCGCTGGCGCAGGTAGGCCCGCCAGATGCCGGTGAAGCAGCGCAGCGAGTCTGGCTCGTCGCGCAGCCCGGACAGCGAGCAGACGGGCTCGTCGCGCAGGAAGTGCGTCACCATGTGCTCCAGGACGGCGTCGTCCATCTCCGGCGGCACGTCCTGGATGACGAAGCGCGGCTTCTTGCCGTCCGCCATGGGGCGCCGGCCCTCGAAGCGCCGCCACACCGTCGGCACCGGCTTGTCGTCAGGACGCCTCCACGGCTTGCTCTCTCCAGACATCTGCAACACAGCATGTTGTTCTCAACGGAGAGACGTCTACAGACGTTAAAATAACCTCTGGCGTGCCACAGGGCAGTGTTATGGGACCATTGCTTTTCACAATATATACACTCCTGGAAATTGAAATAAGAACACCGTGAATTCATTGTCCCAGGAAGGGGAAACTTTATTGACACATTCCTGGGGTCAGATACATCACATGATCACACTGACAGAACCACAGGCACATAGACACAGGCAACAGAGCATGCACAATGTTGGCACTAGTACAGTGTATATCCACCTTTCGCAGCAATGCAGGCTGCTATTCTCCCATGGAGACGATCGTAGAGATGCTGGATGTAGTCCTGTGGAACGGCTTGCCATGCCATTTCCACCTGGCGCCTCAGTTGGACCAGCATTCGTGCTGGACGTGCAGACCGCGTGAGACGACGCTTCATCCAGTCCCAAACATGCTCAATGGGGGACAGATCCGGAGATCTTGCTGGCCAGGGTAGTTGATTTACACCTTCTAGAGCACGTTGGGTGGCACGGGATACATGCGGACGTGCATTGTCCTGTTGGAACAGCAAGTTCCCTTGCCGGTCTAGGAATGGTAGAACGATGGGTTGGATGACGGTTTGGATGTACCGTGCACTATTCAGTGTCCCCTCGACGATCACCAGTGGTGTACGGCCAGTGTAGGAGATCGCTCCCCACACCATGATTCCGGGTGTTGGCCCTGTGTGCCTCGGTCGTATGCAGTCCTGATTGTGGCGCTCACCTGCACGGCGCCAAACACGCATACGATCATCATTGGCACCAAGGCAGAAGCGACTCTCATCGCTGAGGACGACACGTCTCCATTCGTCCCTCCATTCACGCCTGTCGCGACACCACTGGAGGCGGGCTGCACGATGTTGGGGCGTGAGCGGAAGACGGCCCAACGGTGTGCGGGACCGTAGCCCAGCTTCATGGAGACGGTTGCGAATGGTCCTAGCCGATACCCCAGGAGCAACAGTGTCCCTAATTTGCTGGGAAGTGGCGGTGCGGTCCCCTACGGCACTGCGTAGGATCCTACGGTCTTGGCGTGCATCCGTGCGTCGCTGCGGTCCGGTCCCAGGTCGACGGGCACGTGCACCTTCCGCCGACCACTGGCGACAACATCGATGTACTGTGGAGACCTCACGCCCCACGTGTTGAGCAATTCGGCGGTACGTCCACCCGGCCTCCCGCATGCCCACTATACGCCCTCGCTCAAAGTCCGTCAACTGCACATACGGTTCACGTCCACGCTGTCGCGGCATGCTACCAGTGTTAAAGACTGCGATGGAGCTCCGTATGCCACGGCAAACTGGCTGACACTGACGGCGGCGGTGCACAAATGCTGCGCAGCTAGCGCCATTCGACGGCCAACACCGCGGTTCCTGGTGTGTCCGCTGTGCCGTGCGTGTGATCATTGCTTGTACAGCCCTGTCGCAGTGTCCGGAGCAAGTATGGTGGGTCTGACACACCGGTGTCAATGTGTTCTTTTTTCCATTTCCAGGAGTGTATAAATCACCTAGTAGATAGTGTCGGAAGTTCCGTGTGGCTTTTCGCGGATGATGCTGTAGTATACAGAGAGGTTGCAGCATTAGAAAATTGCAGCGAAATGCAGGAAGATCTGCAGCGGATAGGCACTTGGTGCAGGGAGTGGCAGCTGACCCTTAACATGGACAAATGTCACGTATTGCGAATACATAGAAAGAAGGATCCTTTATTGTATGATTATATGATAGCGGAACAAACACTGGTAGCACTTACTTCTGTAAAATATCTGGGAGTATGCGTACGGAACGATTTGAAGTGGAATGAGCTCATAAAACTAGTTGTTGGTAAGGCAGGTGCCAGGTTGAGATTCATTGGGAGAGACCTTAGAAAATGTAGTCTATCAACAAAGGAGGTAGCTTACAAAACACTCGTTCGACCTATACTTGAGTATTGCTCATCAGTGTGGGATCCGTACCAGGTCGGTTGACGGAGCTGATAGACAAGATCCCAGGAAGAGCGGCGCGTTTCGTCACAGGGTTATTCGGTAAGCGTAACAGCGTTACGGAGATGTTTAACAAACTCAGTGGCAGACTGTGCAAGACAGGCGCTATGAATCGCGGTGTAGCTTGCTCGCCAGGTTTCGAGAGGGTGCGTTTCTGAATGAGGTATCGAATATATTGCTTCCCTCTACTTATATCTCCCAAGGAGATCACGAATGTAAAATTAGAGGGATTCGAGCGCCCACGGAGCCTTTCCGGCAGCCGTTCTTCCCGCGAACCATATGCGAGTGGAACAGGAAAGGGAGGTAATGACAGTGGCACGTAAAGTGCCCTCCGCCACACACCGTTGGGTGGCTTGCGAAGTATTAATGTACATGTAGATGTAGATGAAAAGCGTGGCAGTGGTAAACGAATGAGGAAAACTTCTACATTGTTGCCCTTCCGAACTCTAACCTACGAAACTATTTAACAAACTTCAAACTGGCGCAAGGTGTACAACTAGCGGCATTCAGTAAGTAATGCAACAAATGTATTTCTCAGCCAACTTCGGTTGAAAAAATGCTGAATTTGTTGTGGGACTTTAGTTTCACCAACTTTCGATAGGTGGCGGCGCTATGTCTTGCCTTCAAAATGGTGTCTGTAGCGGAGATGAATTCCAAACAAAACATTGAGTTCTTTTTGGCGGGAAACCAGAGCATCACAGATATTCACAGGAGTTTGCAGACTGTCTAAGGCGACTTGACGTAAACCCCATTGAGCATACGTGGGACGTGATTACCAGGCGTGTTCGTGGTCGTTCCGGTCCTACAGACTAAACAAGAAGACCCAAGGCTGCGGTACCACTTATCAGTGTCACCCTACTGGTGCCAAAGTTGGTAACAGAACTGTGAGTTTCCATGAGACGCCGGCAGCGTTAACGCGGAATCCGGCGGTCCCAGTGCTGCAGGCCCACTGAGCCAAACCTCCAGCAGGGCTGCACTGTGGATCTCCACCGCCACAATACGGCACTGCCAGTGGCAACCACTCAGCCAGCCACACGTAATTGGAGCCTCCTCATTGTGGACATTGACAACTGGACCCTATTTCTTGCTGTATTATTTGTAACGAGTTGTTGTACACTTGGAGAAATACAGGTTCAATAAATCTTCTGTGTGTTGTGTTAATTTCCTCAGTAATCATTTCTGCCTCTGTCCAGCTTTTCCCACAATGACAACTGCTTCACCAATTCCGTAGACCGCCTCTCCTTGCAACTGTGTGCGAAGTCGTACACAACAGAGGGCTCTCAGTGAAGAATGGGGACGAATACCGCGGGGTGACCTCTGTAACCTTATGCAGAGCGTACCAGGTAGGTGTCAGGCGGTGACAAACACACACGGAGGGCGTACACATTACTGAAGCTCTCAAAGTCCACCTGGGAAGACAGGATGAATGATTGCTTCCGCTTTGTTTTCGACACGTGTCGGAGATTTCACTTCTTGTTACGTAGATGAATGAGGTCGTAATGACGTTTTGTTGTGTACTCCCTTTTTAAAGATAGGGGTGTAACCTGGTAACATACTCAGGCCTCAGTTATTGTTCAGTGTAATAAGGCACACACCCAGAGTCACGTTTCTATAATTATTTTGAACGGTGTATAAGGACCCATAACACAGCAGATTTATCATCCAAATATATGTGATATGCCACATGTAAGAAGTGGAAACGACTACCAGCATTTGTTGCATTTCGACTGAGAGAGAATTTTGGCCTATCGGCATAGCAGTTTATGGTCTGGCGATGTTGCTGCTCGAATCGGTCAGGGTCCCTCAACTATCATACCAAAATGGAATAGATGGGTTCAGTAGGGCCATACTCAACACTACACGCGCGAATGGAGAAACATATTCTTCTCTCTGGTGTGAAGGCTTAGACATACACACCATGTGCCTTGAGTCATCAAATGGGCTTATTTGGAGACAGTCAAGTGTCACCATATCTGGAGCACCGTGGCCTAAGAATGGCGATTATCGTCACATCTCCCCTTGGCGCCGACGAAGTGGCCGAGCGGTTTGAGGCGCCATGTCACGGACTGTGTGGCACCTCCCGTCAGAGGTTCGAGTCCTCCCTCGGGCATGGCTGTGTGTTGTTCTTACGTAAGTTAGTTTACGTTAGTTTCAAGTAGTGTGTAAGTCTAGGGACCGATGATCTCAGCAGTTTGGTCCCTTAGGAATTCACACACATTTGAACATCCACTTGGCACAACAACAGGTAGAGGAACACCGAGATTGGTACGACCAACAACAACCCTAGACACAGAAATGACGCCACATGGCGTTTTCAGACGGTCTGCGTGCAGGTTTATGATGGATGTATCAGTGCGTGCATACTCCAAGGGCAACGAAGGTTGCCAGATTGCAGTCATCGTTGCCATAGCAGCCTAGCACCTAGCGTGGTTGTGTCGACTGGCGTTGGGTGCAAAAACGACCACCTCCGGCTTGCATAGTCGGAAATCTGGACAACAACCGTTGCTTTCCTGGTGTGTTGAGGCTGGTACCAGAGCCCTGTTTTCTAGGCCTCTGTATCGTTATAATGGGCAGCTGTAATTAAACTTTCGCTACTTGTGACGGCTCCCATGAGAAACTAGCGATCGTAGGACAATGAAACTTTGTGGAAACATTCGTAAGGACAAGCGAAAGAGAAATAATGAATAAACCATTGAAGCAAACACCTTTTAATTTCCAAATGAGAAGACAACATTTGTTAATTGCGTACAATGTTTATGTTTCTGGTTGCAAATGTTGCCCAATATGATGACCATCTGCACCCATTATAGCCTGGAACCACACTAGAGGTTGATCTGCTGCTGCCTGAAACTACAGCGGACCACGGAATGTTCAGCTTTCGTGACACAGCTCTTGCACAGCTTGACTATCGCATATTCCATCCAGCATTCTCAACCACGGCAACAGTGAATTCAACAATTTGTAACGCAATTGGCTGTCGACCTTTCCCAGGAGGAATTCACAAATCACCAATTAATTCCAAGTTCTGTATCATGTTCTTTAACCCCAATGTGGAAAGAGGGCCTCTTCGTATTCCTTTAGTTGGTGGGCACTCGTCAAGAGCACCAGCATTGTGTGCAGCTGTTGTGATCAAACAGCTTTACGAACAAAGTCCTACTCACCGGCCAGCGCCGACATTTTGCTACCGTGATGCACACGGACGGTTGTGTTTCAGCCCTACTTCGCCGTACCAGTACCGGCACCTAGCGGCAAGTCATGACACGAACACCACTAACAACGAAAATCCAGCAACGCATTGTCTGAATATTATTCCTATAAAGTTTGGTTACCATATGGTACGTAGTTTTCTGTGTACACTGACTCAAGTAGAAGAAGTTTAATTACTTCCACATTGTATTTCAACAAGATAATGCAAGATCGCATCTTGCCAATACTTTCCTGACGTACCCCTGCACAGACAATTTCGACTGTTTTCCTGGTCAACATGTTCTTTACATCTGCAACCACTGAAAACATGCCGTCATAAATTTTACAGGAAAAAAAAGCCAGTCATACAGGTTCAGTTCGTCTCGATGCCAAGCCGAGTTAGCGTCATTCTTCCTGGCAGATGCTACAGCTCTGAATACTAAATTTCGCAACCTGTACATTCTCAAATTATTTGGAAGTTTACGTAACGACGGCATGAGTTGTTTTTGGTACCAGTGTGGGAAGGCTCGATAAATAAGGACAAGGACATTTTTATTTTCCAGTCTTGTCGTCTCCCTGCCTATTAAACTATTTCCTGTTTTTCTTCACGCAACCTCATACAAATTGAGAAGGCTGCACACTAGTTCACGAGCTTGTGTCTTGTCTGGCTGACCTCGTGCTGGTTGCTGCAACGCTTTATTTTCTCTGCATAAACTTGTTCGTGTTGTGTTGTCCGTCGAAACTTGTTTCTTGATGAGCGTGAGACAGCTACAAACTGGTAACACTTTTTGCAACGTGCAGTGCACGAGTTTGAGCAGCTCAATACTAATGAGTAAGCTCTAAAGTAAGAACCCCGTTCACTTCTCTGCCCACAAAAGCTCAGTGCTTCTGTCGAAATCAAGTTTTGCCGTCACCTGTGAAGCTTCTTCTCGAAACACATGGCAGCTCTTCTAACGTTGTCATTATTCTAACACTGTTCTTGTTTAAAAATCTAGTGAAACAATCTTTCAGCAAGCGTATTACCATTAACAGTTAGGCACCGAGTTTGGGGAATTTGCTTGTTAGTCCCAAACACCTGTGTTCGATTTCCTCCCAGTACAAGTCTCATTTCGTATTTTACCACCAGTGCCGACCGCAAGTCTAATGCAAGAACAAGGAAGCACTCACTCTCTCAGCCAAAGGGCACGACAAAAATTATTAAAGACAGACATAAGCCCACTCATGTAGAAAGAAAAGTTTGGTATAGGAATGAGTTGTTCACAGACTTCATATGATAACAGATACACTGACGAATTGGATACGACATGAGAAGAAGCTAATGGAGTCATGTACTCCTCATTATTTAAGAATAAAGGTTATAAAAATATTCGTCGATTCACAAGTCTCAGATGTTGTACTTGTAGAATCTATGTGATACGTTCTTTCATTGGCGTGGTAGACACAGAAGGTTTAGTTTAGCGTGCAGTGTTTGACACAAAACCTGGCCTCCTGCCATCCACTGCAGAGAATGTCAGAGTCATTCGCTTTATAGTGCCAATAAAACCGGCCTCCTCTCAGAATTATTGTTTTGTCTTGCAGACAAAGGCAGAAACAGATGAGAGAGAGAGAGAGAGACAGAGAGAGAATGACTGGCTTTCTGACGTCCTGATGGCCAGCTGGTGTGTAGCACTGTGCATATACGCTCTCGGTGATGAAGACAAATGTCTAAACTTTCAATGAGATTGCTTTCAGCATACTCTTGTTAAGGACTATGAGTCCTGGTTGTAACGCCTTGTTCTCCTATTGGAAGCCCCTCGACCTTCGAAGAGACGCAGATTCCATCATATGTATAGCATATCTCAGTACCTGCAATCCTGCATCCAGGTGTGAGGTGCAGGTAAGTGCTATTGAGACCCCATCATCCATGTGTATTATACAGAAGTGTTACATTAAAGCTAGGGAAGTCAGACGCTCATGAATGTGTGGCTCTAAATTAATTGCTGGAATTCTTTGCCCAATATTGTTTACCCGAGGGAGGATCTGTAACATCTATTTCTTTAATACGTACTACACAGCAGGTGCGCTGAGAAATAAACATGTGCCCGCTCCATGAGATGGAGGTGGTTGCCTGCATTACCTTCAATTGGAAGCTGCTGGCAGTCGCCATTGCTGTCTGTCGCCGTGGCAAGGCCTACTAACCGTTACGACAAGGTCTCTGCGGTTGGTGCGACCATAATTGTTTGCACACGACACGGTCGCCAGAGGATTGACACACGCACATATGCTTGAGATGACTACATGAGGCAAGCTTTAGAGCCACGGCTGCCGCCGGAGAAGCGTTGCACCCTTATGTGGATCACCCAATTGAATGGACTGTTCTAAACAGTGCTGTTATTATTACTATTAGCCTTGCAGCTGTGACCCGACACTGGCCGGAGTGGCTCAGTGCTCCGAGTACACAACTAAGGGAGCGTGCGGCCAAGCCCGTCCAGGCTGAACAGCTGCCGCGTCCACGCTTTTGCCCCAGAGCGTAAACATCGAAGCAGTAAGGCCAGGCGATGCCGAATTGCCGCAAATAAAAACTGGCGGTGAAGCGTAACTGTAATTATTAATCCTAATTACAATCTGAGACAAAAAAGACGCATCTTGAAGGAACTGTCCGAATGGGACGGAAATCGGTATATGTGATGTACATACACAAGCAAACGAATGGTTACAATTTCAGAAAAATTAGACGATTTATTTAAGAGAAACAGCTTCACAAATGGAGCATGTCAATAACACACCGGTCTGCCTCTGGCCCTTATGCAGGCAGTTACTCGGCTCGGCACTGACTGATAGAGTTGTACGATGCCCTCCAGAGGGATATCGAGCCAAATTCTGTCCAACTGGCGCATTGGATCGTCAAAATGTCGACACGATTGGAGGGCATTGCCCTCAGTGCTTCAAACGTTCTCAGCTGGGGACATATTCGGCGACTTTGCTGGCCAAGGTATGGTTTGCCAAGAACGAAGATGATCAGTAGAACCTCTCGCAGGCATTATCTTGCTAAAATGTAAGCTCACGATGGCTTGCAATGAAGGGCAATAAAACGGGGCGTAAAATATCGTCGGATGGACGACTATGTTGCATGGATGCCGCGGATGAGAACCAATGCAATGAAAGCAAGTGGCGCCCCAGAACACGACTCCTGGTTGTCAGGCTGTATGGCCGGCCTCAGTCACGCCGGTGCCCCACCGCTGTCCGAGGTGTCTCCAGCCACGTCTTCACTTGTTATTGAGGTTCAGCTCGAAGCGAGACTGGTAACTGAAGACAGTCCTACTCCAGTCAGTGAGATGCCAGGCTGAACGTCCCCAACGCCATTGCAAAAGGGATTGTTGGTGAACAGAGGTAAGAGGCAGTCGGCGTAATGAAAACCGAGAGCTCAGCCCCCACTCTGTGAGCCAGGTATCAGCGACCCTTGTGGTCACTCAAGCACGAATGGATGATGGGGCTGTGAGTGCCTCTCCATCGGCTGCCCGGTCCCTTTGTTCTGTCATATCTCTAGGTGCACCACTTCCTTCTCATCGCTGTGTTCGGCCACCGTTCACCCCCTTCTGTCAACGTAGAGTAGTGGCGTCGCTCCTATTCAAATGTCGAGCGACTCGCCAGGTACGTTTCTTTGAGCCCAACTGCACGTCCTCTCTCAGATGCAGACATCTGCATATATTGTTAGTGCGTCTGCCTGTGAGGCACAGTTGCTGTCCAACTGAGTACACGGAATGAAATTTGCAAAGCTTTATCTCCTGTATCGACTTGTCTCTTGTTTATTATCCTTGCCAGTTGCTAGGTGAAATTGCGCTGCAGCATCACACATTCATCCATCAGCATCAAAACTTTCCATTTTTGCGTTTCCCATCCACACCTGTATGAATATCAGTTTGTGACCAGTTTGCATAACTATTTTGTGGCAGTCTTTTTTTTATCTCTTAGAGTACAATCCCATTATGTTGACCTGTACGCCATTTCTCGCATCCCCATGAAATTCTGGAGGAGCACCCCTACTTTTTAGGTGCCCCTGACGTCATAGAGGCAACCATCTTTGATCTCGATATCACACAAGTTGGCACAACTCCTACAGTGCCCAATTATGATTAACTGGGGGCCCAACTATTTTCCTTTGTTTGTACACTCCCATAGTGTGTAATTATCACTAATTGGGAGAGCGGCAGCATGTCCACAACCAAGTTATTAGCTCTGTTTTATCCTTTCCGTCTCACAATGAGAGGGTGGTGGGAGGGCGCATTCATCAGTCATTCTTTTGTGTTCATATCCCCCAACCAACAGGAAAATTGCCCAGGTGGCCTAGAGTAGCCAAGACACAATTATGATTAATGGAGGTGAGATAGGAGTGGGTGAGTAACAAATCGTTTTCTTATACCCATATCCCCAACCAACGGGACAATTGCCCAACAGCCGTCCTATGGAGGAAGGAAACAGGAGGGGGGGGGGGTCATAAATCATTCGTTTGTGCTCATATTGCCAAATAAATAGGACGATTACCTGACAGTTGAAGTACAAGCGAAAGGTGAGGGGCTCAGAAACCATTCTTTTGTATGGTGATACGTTGGAAACGGGAGTAATAAATCAAACTGCGCCAGAACCTGCAAACCCTTACTATTCTAAACCAACAAATGTGATGACGATGTTAACAGTTTCAGCACTCAGCGAGATAAGTTAGCAGGAATTCCCTGCGGTTTCCTTAATTCTCAAACAAGTTTCTTCATTATTTACTTTAACATAAATGGCTTTTCCCCTGAAATCATATGGAAAACCTAGAACCTCACTACCTCTCAATTCAGTTATATCATGAAAGCCAATATCCACGTCCAAAGCGTTAGGTCGTCCACGAATTTGAAGGTTATCTTTTTACCCAACTCGTCCATGCCAGAATTAGACAATTTACTCAGTCTATCATCTATATCAGACTGGCAGCCGGCGTATTTTGCTGCAACGAGGAGCAAGCTGCTGCTCACATCTACTCCCCACCACGTCCACGAAGGAAGAGTCACTCTACCGTGAACAGGTTCAGCACTGCAACAGCTCGGGCATAAGGCAACACTTTTTGGCAGCCTACAGTGTTGCAGATTGTGCAGATGGCCGGACTTAGTATTCTGAGGAGTGGCCAGTTTTATTGTCACGCTCAATGAACGCCTTGGACTTAATCTGGATGTCGAA
This sequence comes from Schistocerca piceifrons, assembly GCF_021461385.2. Taxonomy (NCBI): domain Eukaryota; kingdom Metazoa; phylum Arthropoda; class Insecta; order Orthoptera; family Acrididae; genus Schistocerca; species Schistocerca piceifrons. The sequence goes on from NC_060139.1 coordinate 2,225,908, forward strand.
TACGGTTCTTTAATATTGTTACAGACTGAAAATTAGCTTGGATCGAATGAAAAAAATGGACAGGGATCCTGAACACACTCTCCCACTCCCAAAATGAGGTCTCTCAGTATGGCAGAAGCCTATCATTGTGTTGGTGTCTAGGACTCCTCGCATACACGTATTATATCTTACGTCTTGCATTGCTGCAGGAAGAGATTATATGCAATGTAATGCTTACATTTGTAACAAATATGAGCAGTAGATTGCAGAGCACATTCTGACCACACTAGGCGAGAAATTATTTGCAAGGCTATAATGGTAAAACCTTTGAATCCATAGAAATATCATTGCGCTTAAATTCAGATAATCAATCCTTATATGCGAGAAACAGAGAAAAAGTGAAAATTATTGATATGTGAAACAATAGCGTGAAGAAATCTTTTCGAAAGAATTATCCAAAATTAATATTATTCGTCGCGCAACTTCACAGTTTTATAGTTTGCTGAAGAGCAGAGTCTCTAGGAGAATGATGAATATCAAGTCAAGATAGTGGTGTGCGAATTAAGTAATAGTGCTTTTAAAACGTGGAATAAAAATTTCCGTTGATGAAATCGTAGAGTAAAGCCCAAGAATCCAAATTTACAATGTCATATCGCTAAGGTAATTAAACTGTCTTCAGTGTCATATAATTTCACGGATCCGGAGGAATATGGAAATTCTAGCTTTCTACGCTTTTGCAGCATGGTTGAATGATAATCTAAACTAAACCATATCTTCAGTCTCTGACCTCTCCTTATTTCACTACAAATAAGTAATTTTTTATTGTTCCTCGTTCATTGGGAGATTATCAGAGGCGCTAAAGAGAACAGCTTTCATATGTTGTGAGATACACAGTAGTAAACTGCAGTGGTTTTTCATGATTCTATGCAGCCTGTACTTTGCCCACAGTACGCCATACACCGTGTTTGAGAATTTTATGATGCTGTGCAGATTAATCTGACTCTCTGTCTAGTGGACTGCAAACCGTTTCGTAGATTAATTATTATCATTAAATGCCGACATTTTTTATAAATTTTAAGTTGGTTATTTTATAGAGCTTTTAACAATGCCCAGTTGCTTCCTAACCACATTTGTACTATTTTCACACTGTAAGCTTTCATTTCAAAAGAGGCTGAAGCCGTCGTTAAACTCTGGTCATAATTTGTGCAGCTGTTCTGCTTCCCTCATTTATTCGTGCATGCGTTCATTTTCCAGGGTTAGCACCACTAGCCAAAGTGACACATTAATCTATATAGAACCACAAAATTCTCTAACATCGTGTACGGTGTACTGTAGCCAACAACAGCCTGTGCAGGTAGTTGGTTCACCACTTATTACGCTCTAGTATTGACATTCTTTCTTTGAATCACAAATGGACACTTACTGTAGTCCTCAAAAACTGAATTTACGTAATGTAACAGGATAATAAAACTGACTTAAAATGAATAAATCTCTGTGTTGCGACAAAACTGGGCCAGGGCACATCTAACGTCCAACTAATGTTATGCAAAGTGACCAGTTAATCTTTGCAATGTAGCTTCAAAGAAAAGCGATGCATATATACAAAGATGTATTCAATAATAATTTTGGGGCGTGATATACTTAATTTGAATAAGTTATATGGATTTTAGTTAGTTATTTTAGATTTGCTGTACTCAGTTTTAGTTATTTATTTGCTTTTCGTAAAAATTTTTTGCTTAGTTTTATTTTCAACTAGTTTCAGTTAGCTGCATGTTCCAGGACCCATAAATAATCATCTGTAGCTACATTGTGGAACTTAACAGTCCACAAATGTATGGCAGTTTCTTGTAACCGTCTTTTTATTTCATCTTGATTTAATTTCACCAGTCCCACGTCCGGCCATCCTGATTTAGGTTTTTCGTGATTTCCCTAAATCGCTAAAGGCAAATGCTGGGATGGTTCCTTCTAAAGGGCACGGCCGACTTCCTTCCCCGCCCTTCCCTAATCCAATGAGACCGATGACCTAGCAGCCTGGTCTCCTCCCCCAAAACAGCCCAACCCTCAATACAGTCAGCTGTCACTTGCATAAAAAGTCCTCTCAGGAGAGAATCCTTCTGATATGTAAAAATAAGGTGCTTCAGACTGCTTTCAACCAGCCAAAAATAAATTGGAGAAGAAATTACTAAGAAAAAGTTTGAATAATACATCTTACAATTCTAGAACAACCCGCGGGGGATGGTGTACTTCACTTGAGAAAAGTTACGATTACCATTACCTTCCTGGACTGCTCCCTTATTTTAGTTGTATTTCCCCAGCCTAAGAGGTGATATTTACGTATTCAGCCAACTGTCTGCGCATACCCTGCATATTTGACATGGCTGTATCATCATCAAAAGAATGAGATACTTCCCGTAGAAGTGGCTTGCGTAGGAGTAAGAAAGAGCCTGTATGCACCACACGCATTCGTAGATTTCAACAGCCTTCGGTGACTCTGGAACGTGCGCCTCGCCAGTACCAACTCCTGCCGTTAACTGATACCACTGACGGCATAGACCAGTACAGTTGACAATAAAATTCTAAAACAGAAACGACAGAGTGGAGTGTCACAGTTAACCCATCAAAATTTAAGTTCGAATAAACCAAGAAATAAGTCATTCTACTAATTTACAGAAGATTAACCCAACTCGAATTTAATGATGCTCAAGGTTGATTTAGGAACAAGCGTGACAAAAAAGAATCACATCGGTGTTTCAGTCAATGTGTTCTACTAACTAAATCAGCCTATGTGGTGACTGTATTTATATCTTACACAGCCATATAGATACATGGGTAAATACAAGGAAACGTCAGTCCAAGCTCTTGTGTAAAGTGATGTACTGCGTTCAGTGTAAAAAGTTTTTGTCAAGACTTTTCAAAGTGATTCTCTCTTCTGACGAGAAAGTAAACAATTTCTGTTTTACTTAAGACTGAAGGCTTTACTTGCCGTTGTCACCGGTGATAAAATCTTCCGAGTGATGTTATCACGCGACCTAACCACTCAGGTTTTATCACCAACCTTCGTTTCTTTTATCTCCGTTTCTCGTGACAGACGCTGTCCCGGCGAAGTAGGTCGTTCGGTTACAAGACTTCCTGAAGACATGGGGCAAGGTGATCGGGTGGATGTAGTAGATCTCGACGTTGGAAAAGCATTTCACTTGGTACCACGTTAACGCTTACTAACGAAAGCATTATCTTATGAGGGATCAGATAAAATTTGTGACTGGGTTGACGATTACTTGGTAGGTAAAAAGCTGTGTGTTGTCTTAGATGGAGAGTCATTAATATGCTATATAGAAATAGCTTCAAGAATGGCCTATGTAAATTATTTGGTTGCTTGGCGTTTACGTTATACATCAATGACCTGTCGTATGTTATTAATGGCAACCTTATACTTTTTACAAACTATGGAGTTATCTGTAAAGAAGTATATCTGAAAAAAAGCTCAAATTTTCATTCAGTTATTGATTAAGTTTCAAAGTGGTGCAAAGACTGGAAACTTACCTTCAATTTTCGCAAATGTAAAATAGTGAATGCAACAAAACGGAAAATGTAATGTCCTATGAACTACAATACCAGTGAGTCACAATTAGAATCAGCCAAATGATGCAAATACCTAGTACTAACAATATGAGAAGATATGAAATGGAACGATGACATAGGCTGATGTATAGATACGGTACACTGACTGACAAAAGATGTGAAGCACACGAAGGAGGAGGAGGAAATTAAATGAAATTTCTTGAGTTGGGAGGGTATTTGATGACATTTCAGTGATTACAATAGCGAGTCAAATTTGCGAAGAACTTTTCAGCATGAGCTCACTTATCAGTGTGACGTTTCAACTGCTCTGGCCTGCATCCATGCACTGATTTGGCTGGCGAGGCAAATGTGTGCACTCCTGAGCCGAACTGGCCCACAGCTGTTCTAACTGGTCCTTGAGATTCTGGATACTTGCACTTGCTGGTCCCACACGTGCTCTCTCGGAGACACATCTGGGATCTTTCTGGCCTGGGAGTGCATCGACATCACGCAGACAGTTCACAGAGGCCCTCCTCCAAGTGTGGATGGACAGTATCCTGTTGAAAAATTGCATCACTACACTGTCTCATGAGAGGTAAGACATAAGGAAGTAGGACGCCTGTGACTTTTGTGTCATCACAGTTCCCTCGTTCGCTATCAGTCATTGCGTGAGGTCAAATCCGATGGTTCCCCACGCCATGAAGGCTCAGTGTCTCTCCAAAACACTGGAAGGTAGCCACCAGACTCGACGACGGTGGTCATCCGGGGTAGCACAGAACCGTAATTCATCGCTGAACACACTGGACCCCCTTCATCAGCAGTCCACGCTTCCTCGTCACGGTACCACTCCTGACGCAGCCGCTGGTGTTTTTGGCGTTGACAGCAGAGCCCACACATGGGACGGTAGCCCCCTAGTAGGGTGCTGCTAGTCTCTGACCAATAGGGCGTGATGACATAGACTATTGCAGGGAGTCATTTACTTATTCTCAGTTGACATGCACAGATTTTAAGGGACTACGATGTGCCTGGTACAAAATTGGGCGATTCTCCCATGTGGTGGTCAGACATGGCCGACCAGAATCTTGATGACGAATATACCTGCCCTAATGTTCCCATCCGGCCATTGTCACATCCAAATGTCCCAAAAATTTGGACTGCACAGTTCAACCAGCTGGCCAAATGTAGACCCAAAATGAAACTCCAGTTGTAATGACAGATGTTGATGACGCTGTCTCCCAGGAGCATGGGGCGTCTTCGTGCCCTTCACAGCGATCACCCAGCGTTTGAGCACTCACACTCCTTCTATACCTCATCAGTGCTCGCAACAATAACAGACATCAACTGCACTAATGGACTGTGTTGGTCATTCTATCTGTGACAGAGAATTCCACTCTTATCATATCGATAGCCGCCGATGATGTGTACATTTACGGTGTTACATCGATGTCTGAGCAAGTCTTCTTGACGCATCACCTTTTTTCTTTTTTTTTTTTTTCAGGCAGTGAAGGTGACAGGGTTTGATTCACTGGTAGAATACAGAGAAAATGTTATGTCTGCAAAAGGAGACTGCATACAAAACACTCTTTCGAACCATCTTAGATTGTTGGTCGAGTGTGTGGGGCCAACACCACTGGGAAGGGACCCCCGTGGGAGGGGACGGGGCAGCTGGAGACTGCATAGTTTGAATAAGCCAGTATTCGACCCGAGTCACCACACCCAAGTGACAGCACATAAAAGTTTTAAGCAGAGATTTGAATGCGCATTATATTTATCGTCTACTGTATCAGCGCTATAAACATCTTGCCACTCTTGTTCCTTTATAAGGTTTACAAAGGTCTCTACAGCAACTGGATCAGCTTTCCTGAACAGCTGATGACTATATTTAACACGTGTTGCAGCATAAAAATCTTTTAAAGTTAAAATTTGCGCACCATGATCTGAAAGGCCATTCACCTTTCTGCTAACAGAATGCCCTTCTAGTAATAAGGAATGTTCCCTTGCACTCTCGTTGGAAAGAATACGGTTTGCATAAGATTATATGAATTAAACATGTCTACCAGCATCCTCTTCCTTGCACAATCACTTATACAATTAATATTGAAGTCACCACATATAACTAACTTTTTGTATTTCCTATAAAGTGAACCAAGAACCTCCTCTAGCTTTAGCAAAAATGTTGTGAAATCGGAGTCTGGGGGTCTATAAATAACAACAGTTACAAGTTTAGCTCCGTTAAATTTAACCACACCTGCACAACATTCAAACATCTTTTCAGTGCAGTACTTTGAAACATCAGTTGACTCAAATGTGATGCCGTTTTTCACATACATAGCTACTCCCCCACACCGCAAAGAGCTCCTCGAAAAGCAGCCAGCCAACCTGTATCCTGGTAAAGGAAGCCTCTGAATTATCTCCTTATTTAAGAAGTGTTCAGATATACCAATAATTTCAGAGTCAACATCTATAAGCAGTTCACTTACTTTATCTCTAATACCTTGTATATTTTGATGAAATATACTAATTCCCTCATTACTCGGATACCTAAGCTTTGTCAAAAGTGATTCCCTTGTTAGAGAGACTTCCCTTAGGCAGGAATACCTATCAGCTGACTTCAATCTAAAAAAGGTGCAGCTCTAACACCCACTACTGCAGGAATTTTCCCATGAGTGATCCCACCAATCCCACCTATGCTGTCACCTATAAGCTTTGCCAACCTCCCCTTCCCATACCTGTTGAGGTGCAGGCCGTGTCTAGTGAAACCCGTCCTGCTGATAGACTCCACCGACACCACTGAAATGTGGCCCATGCTTTCTGTCATCAGCGCACCCCCAAGTCTCATGTTATTACGTCTGACGGCTGTATTCAGATGAGGCCGATCGTGACGCTGAAACAGTTCCACGAAATGCACATTCGTGTTGCCAGTCTGAGTGGCTATCTTTTCCAGGTCACCATCTATGTTATACTCCCCATCCCTATCAAAACTATTACCATCCCCACCCACAATCACTACCTGATCCTCTTTAGTAAAATCCCTACATAGCCCCCCCCCCCCCCCCCTATGTTAACAGTCACCTGAGCCAATCCTTCACAATGCTGGTGACCTGGTACTCACTCCCCAGCACTTCCTGCAACTGCTGGCCTACACCTCTGCCATGAGAACTACCTAACAGCAGAACCTTCTTCTTCCTCTTCGACTTTGCAACTGTTCTAGCCACCGTAACTACTGAGGTCTGCTGCATACTTCCTACATCTACAGCTACTAGAGATTCCTCTCCACTAGACTCTGACAGTTGGTCATATCTATTGTAAACACCAATAGTAAAACTATCTGAAAATCTCCTTCTCCTAGCAGATCTCTTGCCAACAGCCAGCTCCCATTCCCCAACCCCCTTCTCCCTCCTCATCCTATCTAGCTCCTCCTGTGCGTTTTTCAACTGCACCTGAAGGGCACAGATCTTACGCTCCTGCTCCTCTATCAACTTACTCTTGCTACATAACCTGCAGTTCCAGGAGAGGATCTCAGCAGAATGCCCACCGGCTTCCCCACTACATTCCCCCCTGTGAAAATACTTCGAACAAGTCTCACACCACAATCCACTTCTCACGAACCTACGGCAAAGCCCACACTTCTCACTCATGGTAAAATTTTACTTTTTCTAAGTTCCGCTACTACAATAAGAAGATGTTAAAAATCTGACTACAATAATCACAAACTTACTCTACAAGGGAAGTAACTACTATTATTAACAGTATTAATAAACAACAAATGTGAATATAACAAAAGACTAATACAGAAAGAGAATCAAACGTCTAATGACACAGTAACGAAGCTGTAAACAGTTCCCAAAAGGTTCTTCTGACATTATTTCACCAGAAAACACCAAGAACACCGGTTGAAGACTACTAAAGTTCCTAAATAAACTACTATACACAAACAATTAATTAGTACTTAGCTTTCGATGCCCCGCTACAGCTGCAACTGGTCAGCGCGGAATGTAAACACGAGCAAGAGGTTAAGTTGCTCGATACGAAACACTCACAAATATCGGGTCACAACACAAGAAAGGCAGAGGTGAATGAAGAAACCACTAATACGTCACTTATATAGTAAATATTATCACAAAAATCGTTAAAATATGTATCTGAAACCTAAAAAATATATGAAAACTTAGAGAGCGATCTCACACGCAGTCACTCGATTATGACGTCTCCCAAATGGTTTATACAGATAACGAACAGCGAAGGGCCTATAACACTACCTTAGGGAATGCCAGAAATCACTTTTGTTTTACTCGATCACTATCCGTCAATTACTACTAACTGTGACCTGTCTAACAGGAAATCACAAATACAGAACATAACTGAGATGATATTCCATAAGCACGCAATTTCACTAAGAGCCGCTTTTGTGGTACAGTGTCAAAAGCCTTCCGGAAATCCAGAAATACGGAATCAATCTGAAATCCCTTGTCGATTGCACTCAACACTTCATGTGAATAAAGAACTAGTTGTGTTTCACCGGGACGATGTTTTCTAAACCCACGTTGACTGTGTGTCAATAGACCGTTTTCTTCGAGGTTATTCATTGTGTTCGAACACAATATATGTTCCAAAATCCTTATAGTTTTCTCCTCTGCAGATGGTAGTTGTAACTGAAACCGGTAGAAAATATACAGTTGTACAGTTAATGATGCACCTACGCTTTTTTAAAAATGCGTATCAGCCGTAGACAGCCCCCTAAGGAAACTTTTTCTTAAAACGAGTATTTGTAAAATAAAGGTTCAACCTGTTGTCCGTGAACCAGTTTCAAACCTGTTCCATTATTCTCCTCCCTTTGTTTGTTACGGATGTCTTCGGACTCTTTATCAGATTACATGTGTCTCAGTGAACACAATAGGATATCAGGTATTCTGCAATGTCCCTGATGAATTATGAGCGTTGGTCAACAACAGGAATCGGCCAAGTACTGAACCTTGCTGGGCACCATGACTAATGTCTCTACTCCGAATTTAGTTTTATTTCTGTGGTATAATTTGTTAATGTGACCGTGCGCTTTCGCCGGCCGGAGTGGCAGAACGGTTCTAGGAGCTTCAGTCTGGAACCGCGCGACCGCTACGGTCGCAGGTTCGAATCCTGCCTCGGGCATGGATGTGTGTGATGTCCTTAGGTTAGTTAGGTTTAAGTAGTTCTAAGTTCTAGGGGACTGATGACCTCAGAAGTTTAGTCCCATAGTGCTCAGAGCCATTTGAACCATTTGAACCTGCGCTTTTCTAGTGTTACGTTATGACTGTGTACGTGCAAGGGAAAGGGTTTTGAAGCCTTATCATTTTCATATTTTTACTGCAAAGAAGCACATGAACTCCAGTACTGGTAAACACGTTACACGGTACTGTCTCATTAAATACCGGTTTTAAATTGTACTGCCTATTTAGATTGACGTACTGTTCCTGTAATTTATGGTATTATGATTTGGTGTGAAAGCATCCGAAACTAACTGTCAGCCAAAAGTGTACTGCCACTGTAACAGGAAAGAAAACTAAGTATTTTGCATGACTGACTCTTACACAGCCAAAGAAAAAAAGAAAAAAGAAAAAAACTGTTGGCCTATGTACCTTAAAAATACGACTGTTCGTCCGCTCTCTTGATGGTGACCTTATTCAGTAGCTTAAGAAGCGTTAGGGGTGTTCAGAGGCAAAGAACGCCATATTTAAATACGGTGTAGTTAATGCTGCATCATATTAACTTCTTACTCTAAGCTTCGAAACGTGTGGTCTGGAACCCAACGACATGTTAATCTGTTTAAATATTTCGTTAATGCAATTATCGGCTTGTAAATACTTCATAAAATGCATTACACACAATTGCTGACTTTACTTATGTTTCATTTTGACCGGTTTCGGCCATAAACCATATTCACGGTCCTGTACGAAATACAAAACAAAGATTATATCAAAATGCAGAAAAGAAATCACGTACAGGGTCACAAAGATTATTTAGAATGTAACAATCATGCCATGGGATGGTTCCCTAATGGGCCATAGCTGTTCTTATCATGGCTATGGTAATTTCTGGCTGACTTTACTGAAGATGATTCATATACTGGGGTGTTTAATAGTTATTGCTTTACTGGACGGTACTTTTCCCAAAAAAAAAAAAATCTGTAAACTGATTTAATAACTTTTAGCTATGTATGTTAGCATGAACTGGATATTTTCTGCATGGTATTTACCCCATACTGATAACTTGTTATATTTTACTGTAAAGATTTCATTCTTTAGTCTTTATGACGACAAAGGGTATTGTTAGCGTAGTGTAATTACGTATGTGTAAAAAAAACTTATGAAATTTTGTTTTAAATGTTTATTTCTTTTTTGAAGATGTTCGGTTGGAATATGTTTGGTTAGGAGACATATGATTAGTGTTATCTTGATATTGACTACGAATATAATATCTCTGAATTGTTGTTTACTGTGAGTTATACCCGTGTGATGCCATTGTATGTCTTGTGTTGGTTCTCTTCAGTTATTTGTTTTTCACACAGGTGGCGTACTTCTAATGGTTCGAAATGAACGATACTCTTACTTATGGCATGTAATGTTGGTTGCAGATTCAATTTTCGGCGTAAATAATTTTTCTGTTATTACATTCGAAATAATCTTGTGATCTTATAGATCATATCTTTTCTGCATTTTGACACGATTTTTGTTTTATATTTCGTACAGGAGCGTGAACATGTTTTATGACCGAACTCGGTCGGAATAAAATACAAATTGAGTCAGCAACTGTGTGTCACGCGTTTTATAAAATGTTATATTCATCAGGTTACCCTCCATTCAGAGGCTCTCGCATGCAGCGACCGTTATTGACTTGCAAATAATAGATTTCAGCTATCAGTCGTCCTTTTCAATTTTTATTGGCAGATCTAGATTTCAGTTAGAAACTAGCCATTCTCAATGCACTATCATTTTTGATCAATGCATGTAATGCCTGTTGGCCAGGCTTCATCCACAGTTTCTTGAATGCTAATGTATTGAATACTAATGTGTTCAATGACCTGTGGATGAAGCCCGGCCAACAGGCGTTACATGCATTGATAAAAAACGATAGTGCATTGAGAATGGCTAGTTTCTAACTGAAATCTAGATTTGCCAATAAAATTTCAAAAAGGCGACTGATAGCTGAAGTAATATTTACAAATGTTATGTTGTTTGTAGAAACACGTAGGGAACAACGCCTCAAAAATCAACAGTCTCGCACTCTGGCACTAGACCCGCGACGAAATAGCGTCTAATAGCGAAGTACCACTGCAGTGTCCTCCTAGCGTTATTGAACAAAATCGGAAGTACGCCATACAATTATAAATCACCGTTAGCTGACATAGTAACTGAAACAGCGAACACTGCTTTCTGGCGCCATAAGGTTCTAGCCAGGTAAGTCTTTGCACAGGTCGTGACCCCCTCGTAACTAATTCGTAACCAACATAAAACTCAGCCGGATTGCGCTGAGGACTCACTTTTGACGAGGATGGCAGAAGTGTAGGACGCCGCGGCCGTTCTTCGCTGGAGACTCCGGCTTCGCTTCTGGCCACGACGTCAGGTGAGCACGCGTCCCGGCGCTGAGCGTCGACGGGCGATCACGTGGTCCTCCGCCCCACCGCCGCAGCCGTCTACCTCCGTTGGCGCGCTGCGAATCGTCCTTGGTGCGAATCTCCGCCAATCCGGGGCTGCCTCCTCCCATCGCCTACCGCGTCGTTTGCTGGTCAGCTGGCTGCTGCGGAAAAGCCGGTACGACGAGAGGAACGAAAGAGTCATCGCTCGAGTAGTCTTCAGCTGAGAACTACACGAAACGTGTAAACTTACTAAGCCCCGTTTATACGCTTCCACTTACCTCTCCCGTGCTGCTGCCGTACGGAATATCGAACATACAGGAACCAGCGGAAAAATTTTCCTATCGGAGCACAGAAAATACGAACATCTTCCTGTTTGTTTAAAAGACTTTGACTGAAAGTTGGGTACCAGTTGTCCCATTCTATCTTCTTCAGTATCATTAAAAAAAGCGCGAATATTTCGCATGCGAAAATTTTTGGGGAAATTTTTAAAGTACATCTCACCTCATACTCCCACGAGTTCCGCCAACCGCAGCTCCCTCACACCCGCTAGCCCACCGCCATAAGTCGCCCACACCCATCGACTCCCACTTGCCCATCCTCTCTCACTCATTCACCCCAACTCATTGTCATTATCTCTTTTCGTCTCTCTGTCATTTTTTGCCGTGCCACATTCACGGTCTCCTTCGTTGTGTCCTAATAGTGCCGTCTCCCCCTTGCTCTCTTCTACTGCTAGTATCTCATTCACTCCTTCCCACTGTTGCTATCTCGTCTCACTGTCACTGCCCCTCTCTTCCTTGTTGTCACTTTCATACACTCCCTCTTAATCAGTAGCTCTCACCCACTTCCAATTTCCCTTTCTCTTTATCCCCTCCCCATCACTGTCTCCTTCGCTCTTTTCCTAGCACACTTCTGTCACTGTCAGGTATGTTCCACTGCCACTATGTCCCTCTCTTTCTCTCACACTGTAGTTGTTTCCTTCACTCTTTCTATAACACAACCACTATCCACTATCTTACGGTATTTATTTCTTTTCCGTCTCTTTTCCACTACCACTGTCTTCATCTCTCTCAGGATAAAAAAGCACAAATACCATAATTATTGGGAAAAATTTTAAAGTTGCTGAGGAAGGTAGAATGAGACTGCTGGTACCCTACTTTTCAGATTCCTTTAAATGAATCGAAACTTATACCCTTTCTTGTGCTCGATGGGAGCATTTTTTCGCTGGTTTCCTCCTTTTCACTGCTGCAGCAGGGCTAGTAACTCATTTGAAAAGCTATTTCTTGGTCAGTGAAATGTAGACAGTTCACCTATGTGCAACTGAAATAACGAAAAACTAATTTTACGTCTCCGGATTTCAAGTGCAAACAATTTTGTATGTGCTTTATTGAAGCAGATGAAGTTCCTAGATAACAACGTAGCCACTATACAGGTTATTTGTTCTTGGTATTCTAACAACCCTACCACAACAAAGGTCAAAAATTAATTATGATTATGGTGTTGCTCACGCTGCTAAATACTGCATTTTCGGGCAACAACAAAGTTATATTATGTGGCAGGTGTCATTAGAGCACAGTTAATAAAGTCATTTCATGAAATAATGAACAAACTAGGCACTCATCTTTCCGTGTTTCCCACGCTGGTCTGGTTGTGAACTCATGGCTCAAACGTCGAAAATCTAGGTGGTGATGATTCCAAGCTCGGATGCAAAGAGGCCTAGGTGCTATTCATCGATATTCAAAAGTTTTATAGATGTTTTTCAGAAACCATTCTTGAAGATTAAACCTTTAAAGTTAGAACAATGATGATGCAAAAAAAGTAATCAGCACTCCGAATTTAAGTTACACTTCTTTTTTATTACTTTTGTTGCAATATCACGTAACACACAAAACATCACTACACAATATAAAACATACTTGAAAATGTCTTCCTCACTATTGAAGTTCACATTACATAAGCTGACTACAATTTGCGTCTTTTCAACATGACAACCAAGACTTGACTCTCTAATAACCGCTTACGCGCCCAAAAATCAGAGTTACAAGTACGTCAAAGATCATAGTGACAAAAGAAAGAATACACATAAAAATAATATCATTGCAATATAAACATATCGATGTATCAAAGTACCTCTACATTAATGAAATCAAATCTGAATGTTGTCTCAGAAATATGTTAACTAATTTACAGAAATAGAGTAGAGTATTGCTGGTATCGAGAGGTTGAGGTGAGGTGCCGTAATGGTTACGTAATTCAAGTACCATTACAGTATGTCACTTTATAAACTACGTTTTCGCGTCACTTCGGATTTTACGTGTACAAGTAAGGTAACTTTTACCTCTGTAGCTCGGTAATGGATAAAGGTATGAAGAAAATTTTCTACGTTGTTAGAGATCGGTATCTTAGGAATGCATTGTAAAAACTACTGTCTTTCCCATGCATAGGCGTCTAGAAATCCGCGCTTGAGTTTTGGTAACTGAAAAACAAGTTTTTGCTGTGTTTCTCGGTAACAGATAAAGATCTTTGAAAACGAGGAGATGGCTCTTTTAGTCAAATGCCTAGAGAATACACCGTTAAAATTTGAGAACTTGATGCGTTTATTGGTCATTTAAATTTCGCCACATATTGGATTTTACGTGTAGAATTAGAGTAACTTTGAACTTCTCTGTCTTGGAAAAGGATAAATATATCAAGAAAATTTTAAAGGTTGTTCGAAATCCATTTGCTGTGCGTAGCGGCCTTGGAATCCTCTGATGGGCTTTGGGGTAGTAAAAACCCATTTTGTGGCAGTTTCCGAGGAACAGCCCATGAATTTATGGCGTCCCCAAAAGCCCCATCAAGGTCACCACAGACCACATAAAATGTAAACACAACTAACCCTTTTTGTCCATTTGCCTAAGCAGGAGGAAGTGACACTAAGATGATCCTTCCTAGCCCAAGGACTATACAAAACACTTGACCTTATCTTCTTATCACCCACAGAAGAAGAAGTATGATCACGAGAAACTCCCGTTTTTATGCGCAGTGTTTTGGGACATATTAGGTATGCAACTGAGCGAGGTGGCGCAGTGGTTAACACACTGGACTCGCATTCGGAAGGACGACGGTTCAATACCGCGTCCGGCCATCCTGATTTAGGTTTTACGTGATTTCCCTTAATCGCTCCAGGCAAATTCCGGGATGGTTCCTTTGAAAGGGCACGGCCGACTTCCCTGCCCGTCCTTCCCTAATCCGATGAGACCGATGACCTCTGTGTTTGGTCTCTTCCCCCAACCAACCGAACCCAACCCATGCTGTCGCATGCATACCGAGTGCATCCGAGTCATCTCAGCAATAGCCGCCTCTGCGCAATGGGTCCGCTAATGTTTGCTTACGCACTGACGCTCGACGGTGGGGTAGTTGGTTTAAACGCTGGTAGTGCAAGAAAGTTTCCATCGTTTTTAGTGAAGGAGACATGGTGGGGTGCGGTCCCCGATCAGCAGCCTAGGCGGTGTCTCGTGTGGTGTGGGCATGGTGACTGCCAACGGGGACGCAAAGCTAGGTACACAACTGAGAGTTTACCCATGGTCAGAGAGTTTTGGCGAGTAACACGTGTCGTGTAAGAAGCACCGGCAGTCGGCTCGCCGGCAGTGTCTCAGAGTGCGGCAACAGCTCTGATAGTTGTGCCCTGCGAGTTTAGACCTATCGCGTTCACGGTATCTGGAGAGCTACTCGCAGTAGCTCTAAGACAAAAAAAAAAAAAATATATATATATATATATATATATATATATATATATATATATATACCGGCACTGTCTGAAGATGCTGAGAGTACTCGGAGAGTGCTGAGAGGCCATACTGCGTCCATGATTTATGTCGTATTTCACAGGTTGTATACTACAACATATTTGTAATATATTTATCGTACTCATGCATACATTACATGAAACTACCCACAAAATTGCCTGTTTTGAGCCATAATATATGGCCGTGGTATACTTCTGAGCGAAGGAATCGCTCGTTCTACCTCCTAAACGAACTAGTTAGAATGTTCTAGATTTAAACAATGCTACACATGACAGACATATTATATTGAATTAACAAACGAAAATTTAAAAATATGTAGTTGTAGAGACTTGATCTGACTTTCACATGAAAATTAGGAAGAAAAACCTCCGTGCTATTCACTGCGCCGGTACAACAACGCAACGAGGTGCTCTATAAGAATGTGCTGCCATTTTAGGGACAGTTGGAACTTGTCATGATGGATACACACTATGAGGGAATGCTAGCGGTGTGTCGACAAAAGAGGTAATGAAGAAAGCTTCCAAGAAGTGAACTCGAAGGAGGCAGTTTTGAATTAATTAATTTGTATCAGGAAAGGCCAGTGTTATGGAACGTACAGTTACTGGACCACAGGAACTGAGATGAAAAGCAAAGTTTGTTGAGTAAAATGGCTAAAGTTTCTAAAGCCTCCACAGAATAAATTTACCAGACTATCCACAATTCAGCGAAACAGGCAAAGTAGTTTTACAACACAGATTAATTAAAATACAGAAACAAGCGAAGTATGTTTGAAAGTAATCGTTATGAAACTCGAAAAATTGCCATTTAACTTCAAGTATACAGCTGCAGTTATAATTTTATATGACGTGATGTTTATAGATTATATTATTATATTGGGCGTTGAAGAACAGACTTGCAGGAATTTACAAGTACTTCTTAAAGTTAATGAAAGTAAAAACGTTCTAATAAATGTATGTCTGTAAATGCTTCATTTATCATATATCTGCCCTACGTGGCTTTTGAACTGCTATGCGTATCGAGATGAAATTGGTGTAATATTATTTCATCATAATTATTACTTCGCCAAATATTACAGAGAATAAAATTAGCTAATGCTAAAAATTTAGTGTGCAGTCTCCAGGCTTCAAGACTCTGTAACTAAAAGTCGAAAAAGCCGACCTTGCCTAGGGTATTGCGTGGGTGAACGTTCCATCAGATATGGCGGACAGCTGCGAATACAGAATAAGCAGTCCAGGACAAGGCAAAATAAAACCAAACCCACAGTGGGTCTGTCTTGTAGCAAGTGGCAAAGTGGTCAGTGTCTATTCACCAGTTTTGCCGCTGAAATCCATACACTGGAACCAGCCCTTCTAGTTTTAATACTGTGAGTTCATTCAGTGAGTCTACTCAACCCCACCTGATTCCAGGTACAATCATCATGGAGCATTTTGATAACCACAGCATTACCCCAGGCGGTCAATCCACAGCCAGTATTACTGGCGCAGCTGCTCTGCCGGATTCTGGGGCTGCCAGGATGATATGCAATGAGATTCAGACTCCTCCGGCCAACTTGAAACCAAAACGAATACATTTAACACATAAGACAGAGACACTTTTGAAACCAAGTAAACTTCATAAATTGGGCGATACATTAGAAGAACAGAAGAATCAAATTTTGACACTACAAGAAACACGAATGACAGACAATAACATCATAGAATTCGGCAATTATCGTCTTTTTAAAAGTAAAAGTGATAGAAGAATACTTAATAATACACCACAATAACGACAACAAAGTAAGAGAGATTAGGCCGCATACAGTGGCTTAGAGATCATTCTTCCCTCGCTCAGTACGTGAATCGAACAGGAAAGAAACTCTAGAACACTGGTACCGTTTTCTCTCCGTCTTGCACTGTGCAGTGCCTTACGGAACTTATACATAAATGTAGATTCGAATTAAGACAGAGATTTGTAAAATCTGTACTTGAATGGTCGTTGTATACGCTTGCGAGTCTTGGACATAAAGAAAGAAAGAGGAGAAATACTGAGAAAGTTTTGAAATCTGACAGTTGTGAAGAAGGGAGGAAATGAAATAAGCAGATAATGTGAGGAACGATAAAGTGTTCGAAAGAACAGGAAACGAGAAGAAAAACAAGAACACCGATGCAGTTCTACAAAAGGAGGAAGCGAAAAGTGCTGCACACATTCTAAGGAAAAACTGTTTTCAAAAAGTTAATTGTTCAAGGAAGAATATAAGACAAAAATAGAAGAGGTGGGCGATGATGTTGCATGCTGACAGACTGAGGAAAGAGATGTCGTACCAAGAAGCAGCAATGAATAGGAGGAGGCGCTGTGGAGGTCAAAGTTGAGCTGCGGCCCATCTTCTGACAGATTTGTGTACGTCAGTACAGTTTAAACTTTTTATTAATAACGTGATTCCCAAGCTTTCTGTAAGGTCCCGGACTGCTGCATTTCAGCCATTCTTGCTTTTGTTATCTACGGGGCAACAGTTTCACAAGATTTTTGGTGCATAGGAAATATATTCACAGTTACGGCTATGGACAACCATCAGCTGTACAGCGGAATGACGACAATGAAAATTTGTGCCGGACCGCAGTTACCACTCTTAGGCTATCCGAACTCTGCCCACGGCCCGACTCAAACTGACATACGTCGTCAACCACGAGTCTACAACCCGTGCTCGTACGTCCATTCCCGTATATCGGAGACATTTTACTTGAAAGTCCGATGTCGGCGGATAAATACGATATTACACCCTATCTATCTATCTATCTATATCCGAATCCCGCTCCAGCTACTGTCGGGTCTGGGTGCTGTCGAGTCCTCTCCATTTGGCTCGGTCCTCCCACCACTTTTCTTCCTCCACTTGCTGCCAGGTTCCACCTCTCCCTTCTACAGATATTCTCACTCCCATTCTTGGGCGCCCTCTAGGTCTTTTCCCATCCATCTTTAGTTCTTCCGTAATTTTGGGGAGTCTCTGCCCATGCATCCTCTTAATAACTTTTTTTCAATTTCTTCTCTACACTACCTGTGTTATTCCGAATTACGATTCAACGTTCCTTCGGACGTGCGTGTACCACAAGCACGCCAAATGGTGCCAGGCAACAGAACAGTTCAAACGGTCCAGAGACTCTCAAAACTATTTGTGGGTACGGGGTACGTTCAACATATTTTTTCTGAAAGCAGGTTGGTTTTACTCAGGATTAAAATACACTATACCGCTTCCCAGAGCCTAGTCTTCAACGTAATCTCCTTCAAGGCGCGACTTTACTCCACCTTACGGGGCAGAGCCTGTACGGCGGGCGGCATGCTACCACTCTACTGCTCAACGACGGAACCGACGTCTTGCCACTTCGATAACCCCCTCATCGTCCACGCACTGTTTCAGGCGGAGTGCGGATTTCATTGGACCAAACAGATAGTGTTCGGAAGGTGCGAGATCTGGGCTGTAGGGTGGATGAGTGACAGCGGTCCAGTGGAATTTTGCGAGCTCGTCTCGGGTGCGCAGACGCGTGTTAGACTTTGCTTTGTCATGGAACAGGAGAAGTTCGTTTGAATTCTCTGGGCGACGAACACGTTAAAGTCTTTTCTCCAGTTTCTTGAGGGTGGCACGATACAAACTTGATCGTTGCACCATGAGAGAAGACTTCATCAGGCAGAATAACTCCATTAGAGTCCCAGAAGACCATCTTCATGACGTTACAGGCTGAAGGTGCAGCTTTGAACTTTTTCTTCGGAGGAGACGTGGTGCGGAGTCACTCCATGGATTGCCGTTTTGTTTGCGGTTCGAAGTGATGAACCTATGACTGACTATGACTATGATTATGTTCGACAAAAAGTTGTCTCGATCAGCCTCGTAGCGCGCGAGCAATTCCTCTCCGTTTCTCTTGATGACCTTGCGTTAGCCGACGAGGAACATACCTCTGAGTACCATGCCTGGTGGACGGGAGTGTCAGCACTGCCATCGGAGATGTCCAGTTCAGCAGCGTGGTGTTTTGTTGTGATTCGTCGATCACCTCGACTAAGAGTTTGCGCACGGTCCAACGTCGCAGGATTCACAGCTGTGTGCGGCCAGCCGGTATGCGGGAGGTCGGACACGATTGCGCGACCTTGTTGCGATGTTGACAGACGCCTCACCCAACGACTCGCCGTGCTTTTGTTCACTGTCAGGTCTCCGTAGACATTTTGCAAGCGCCTATGAATGTCTGAGATGTTCTGATTTTCCGCCAAAAGAGACTCAATGACAGCCTTCTGTACAGAACACACCTCCGTTGCAGTCGCCATTTTGGAGGCTACGTATAGTGCCGCCAAGTATCGGAACTTTACGAAACTACAGGGGCTGAGGCGGAAATATTCCATGATGCCGCACTACAAATTTCGCTTCTGTGAACGAAAATTGGGCGAGAAAAACCTGTAGCGTTACATACTGAACGCCCCCCGCTGTTGTCTAGTTACAACTACAGGCGTAGTAATGTCAGTGCTCTACGCCATCGTTCAGTGATTCATTCGCTTATTATGAGCCTGAATCGGAGTAGCTGCATCCCACGACAAAACGTGCAGTAACTCCGCACCAGTGCAGAAGTTAGGGAAAGCGGAATTCCAGAACTACAAAAGTTCGCTAATGTACATTCGCGATCACACGCCGATGACTAAAATCTCATCAGAGTTACACGAAATCGTACCACGCTTATTGGTATGTGTTTCTACGCAAAGGCTTAATTATTTTTCTTTCTGTACTCTACTGAACGAGATTACCAAGATTTTGTTATTTTCATTTTTTCATTCATAATTCATAATAAATTATTAAATTGCCTTGTTAACATTAAAGAGTTCTTGAGAAGTGGGTTAAAGTGATATAACGCATATAAAAGTATGTGGAGACCATTATTTGCTGTTTGCAGTCTGATGCAGATGAAGCTGTCTCGTTTCTCACATTGAGATAATTTGTGGGAAGAGTCACTGAAGACATTAAGAAACACGATATTGTTCTGAATACTCTTTCAAGAAATTTAAAATTCTGTTATTAAATTGTATGTTCTATTTAAGTATAGTATGGTTGTTTCAATACCCCAGTGGCTAAACAGGTAATTATTATTCATGTACTCCAATACACAGAGTTATAATCAATGATTCAATTGTTTTCAAAGTTCTGTATTATCCGAAGTATTACATGTACAAGTGTGACTGATGCGTCAAGAGAACCTAGTTTGTATCATGCCCACCAGTTGCTGTTACGAGTGAAGTGCCTAGACAAAATGGCGACAAGGTAAGAGGGTGAACGTTTCACCTCCAAGCTGATGTTCAGCGATGAAGTAACTTTCCAGTTATCTGAAAAGCTTAACAGCAACAACGTGACAGTCTGCGGCTCTGAAAATCCTCATGAAATTATGGCACATTAACGAGTTTCGCGGAACGTTAATGTTTTCCGAGTAGTGTCACAGACGAACCTCTGTGGGCCGTTTTTATTCTGTCGGAAGACGGTGACGAGTACCCCTTACCTTGATACGTTGCAGTTGTTGTTGTTTTCACAACTTACTGCTGATTACGAGGATTTGATTTTGCAACAAGACTAGATACTCACTCATTTCAGCATCGGTGTTCGGGATTGGGCGTAGTGGTGAAGATGATGTGGTCTTGTTCCCTTGCCCCTCCCCACTTCCCCCATCTGGCGCCTAATGCCTTGTGACTTTTTCCCAAGTGGGCACATTGAGGTCGGTGTTTACGTAAATGCCGTGCCGAGAACACGGAAACAGCCGCGCGGGGCGGCCACGCGGTTTAAGGCGCCATGTCACGGACTGCGCGCCCCCTCCCGCCCGAGGTTCGACTCCTCCCTCGGTCATGAGTATGTGCGTTGTTCCGAGCATAAGTTAGTTTAAGGGGCGTAGGACGTCAAACGGAGCGGGAGAGGCACCACAGGACATTTTAATTTCCACTGTCTATACTTTTACAAGTAAATTCATAAAACTTTGTCACCATCACCAGGAAGGATTCAGGATTCACACTCGTAGCAGCGGAAGTTCAAAAACATAACAAAATAATTTTTTTACATGTGAAATTTCATCATTTTTTCACTTACTATTGGCTGCATTTGTTGCTATAGGTACACTTTTCTTCATAAGTAAGAGAGACTGTTCGATAAATTTAGCACAGCATGCAAACCATACTTGCTGGTATCTGAAACTCTAGAATCTATTTAATTTATGAAAAAATGAATGAGCTGTTACGTTTTAAACTTTATGTTTAGAAAAAATCAAATTTTGTAGTTAATTATCTCAATTTTTACCACAGTTTTTAATAGATTTTTAAAAAATTTAAGAGTTTCATACACCTGTAAGTATGGTTTGTATGCTGTGCAAAATTGATCAAAGAATCTCTCTTACTTGTGAAGAAAAATGTACCTATAGTAACAAATGCAGCCAACAGCAAGTGAAAAAATGATGAAATTTCATATCTAAAAAAAATTATTTTGTTATGTTTTTGCACTTCCACTGCTATGAGTGTGAATCCTGAATCCTTCCTGGTCATGCTGACAAAATTTTATGAATTGATTTGTAAAAGTATAGAGAGTAGAAAATAAAATGTCCTGTGGTGCCTCTCCTGCTCCATGTCGGCCCCTTTGACGTCCTATCCCCCTTAAGTAATGTGTAAGTGTAGGGACGGATGACCTCAGCGGTTTGGTGCCTTAGGAAGTCACACACATTTGACATTTGACAACACAGAAACAGCCCCGAGAACGCATCAGCGCTCCTGCGGTGACCATTGACAAGATGTTGCTACGTAAGGTAGGCAACGAGCTATACTACCGTTTGGATATGTGTCATGTGACCAGAGGAACACTCATTGAACGTTTGTAGAGTGCGAACTTGGTGAGTTTGCGTTCTGTTAACGCTCCAGTCTTACTTGTGCTTGTAATACTTTGGAAAATACACACTGTGGTGACAAAAATCGTGGGATACCGACTGCAGATATACAGATGGCGGTAGTGTCGCGTAAACAAAGTTTGAAACCGTAGTACATTGGCGGAGTTGTCATTTGTACTTGTGTGAAAAAGTTTCCGAAGGGATTATGGCCGCGTGACGGAAATTAACAGATTTTGAACGGGGTATGGTACTTGGACCTAGACGCATGGCACATTCCATTTCGGAAATTGTTAGGGAATTCAATATTTCGAAATCCAAGGTGTCAAGATGTGTCCAAGATACCAGATTTCAGGCACTGCCTCTCACCACAGACAACGCAGTGGCCGGCGGTCTTCACTTAACGACCGAGAGCAGCGGCGTCTGCGTAGAGTTGTCAGTGCTGACAGACAAGCAATACTGAGTGAGATAACAGCAGGAATGAATGTTGGACGTACGACCAAGGTATCCGCTATGACCTGGTCGTTAACGGATTACTGCAGCCAACGAATGACGCGACTGACTTTGCCAACAGCACATCTCCTGCAGCGACCCTCCAGGGCTCGAGATCATGTCAGTTGGACCCTAGACGACTGGAAGACCGTGGCCTGGTCAGATGAGCCCCGATTGCAGTTGGTGAGGCCTTGTGGGAGGTTTCGAGTGTGGCGCAGACCCCACAAAGCCGCGGCCCCAGGTTGTCAACGAGGCACTGCGCGAGCTGGTGGTGGCTCCGTGGCGCTGTGGGCTGTGTTTACGTGGAGTGAACTGGGTGGGTCCTCTGGTTCAGCTGAGCCGATCACTGGCTGGAAATGCTTACGTCTGGCTACTTGGAGACCATTAGTAGCCATTCGTTCACTTGATCGTCCCAGACATGTCACCAGGACACAGTTGTTCGCGATTGGTTTGATGAACATTCCGGAAAATTCGAGCGACTGATTTAACTACCGAGATCACCGGACGTGAATGTCGTCGAACATCTATGGGACATAACCGAGAGGTCAGATCGTGCACAGAATCCTGTTCGTCAACTCTTCGGCAATTATAGACGGCTTAGAGGCAGCACGGCTGAGTATTTCTGCAGGGGACTTGCAGTAACTTGTCTGATTCCGTGCCACGTTGAACTGCTGCACTATACGGGGAAAAAGGAGGTATCGAATGACCTCTGTCACCTTAGCGTACAGCTCTGAAAACGAATCAATCATTCGTAGTAACTCCATAGGGCCATAGACACGGGTTCCCAGGTAGATGCCGTGTTTCTTGATTTCCGCAAGGCGTTCGATACAGTTCCCCACAGTCGTTTAATGAACAAAGTAAGAGCATGTGGACTATCAGACCAATTGCGTGATTGGATTGAAGAGTTCCTAGATAACAGAACGCAGCATGTCATTCTCAATGGAGAGAAGTCTTCCGGAATAAGAGTGATTTCAGGTGTGCCGCAGAGGAGTGTCGTAGGACCGTTGCTGTTCACAATACTGAGGCTTTTTGCGGATGATGCTGTGGTATATCGAGGGGTTCTAAAAATGGAAAATTGTATTGAAATGCAGGAGGATCTGCAGCGAATTGACGCATGGTGCACGGAATGGCAATTCAATCTCAATGTAGACAAGTGTAATGCGCTGCGAATACATAGAAAGAAAGATCTCTTCTCATTTAGCCACAATATAGCAGGTCAGCAACTGGAAGCAGTTAATTCCATAAATTATCTGGGAGTATGCATTAGGAGTGATTTAAAATGGAATGATCATATAAAGTCGATCGTCGGTAAAGCAGATGCCAGACTGAGATTCATTGGAAGAATCCTAAGGAAATGCAGTCCGAAAACAAAGGAAGTAGGTTACAGTACACTTGTTCGCCCACTGCTTGAATACTGCTCAGTAGTGTGGGATCCGTACCAGATAGGGTTGATAGAAGAGCTAGAGAAGATCCAACGGAGAGCAGCGCGCTTCGTTACAGGATCATTTAGTAATCGCGAAAGCGTTACGGAGATGACATATAAACTCCAGCGGAAGACTCTGCAGGAGAGACGCTCAGTAGCTCGGTACGGGCTTTTGTTGAAGTTTCGAGAACATACCTTCACCGAGGAGTCAAGCAGTATATTGCCCCCTCCTACGTATATCTCGCGAAGAGACCATGAGGATAAAATCAGAGAGATTAGAGCCCACACAGAAGAATACCGGCAATCTTTCTTTCCACGGACAATACGAGACTGGAATAGAAGGGAGAACCGATAGAGGTACTCAAGGTACCCTCCGCCACACATCGTCAGGTGGATTGCGGAGTATGGATGTAGATGTAGATGTATTTATCCCTTTTTGCGCACAGTCACACAGAAAAACCTTATGCCGGTGTGTTAAACCTTCTGTAAAACAATCGGAGAGCCTGCTTTACGTCTGATCCTCTATACATGTATTTCCCAAAATGTTATCGATAATGTCCATTTTATTGGAGATGAAAGTGTTCATAGGGATATCCTCATGTACAGACATCTAGACGTTTAATCTAACGTGAGACTAGGAACAGTCATTTTATCTGGTCTTGCGATATGAGTTTAAGGACAAATAAGATGAAACGGTAATTTCTTTCGTTATCTGGACACTCACTTCGCATGTCGCTTTTGTGATAGCACAGCCAGGGTCGAAAAGTTATCTCATGTGATAAGGAAGGTTGCGGTGTACCTTCAGAAGGCAGTCACCGCCGATAAGACGTCGTACGCTAGTAGGTAGTGAAACGTTTGGTGGACAGCTGTAATTGTCAAGCAGGAGGTAGCTCGTTCGAGCTAGGATTCCACAGCGGTTTGTGGTCATGAAAGTGTTTATGCGCCAGTGCCATGGGATAAGACGTAATATCTCCTCTGCTCCCCACCCCCCCCCCCCCCCCCCTGCGCCGCGTGGAATGAAAAAGCCCTGTAGATGAATTTCTCTCCGACAGCTTTCTTGATACTTTTCGGTTATAAAATGGCGCTTCACTTATCTGCGTTTCCCACTTGAATTCTCTACACTCCATACTAGTCCGCCATAAGAAGAACACGCATTGTAAACTAGTAGTGCTTGTAAATGCTCACCTAAGGCGCTGACATGACAAACTTACTCAGCTCTCCTTAGAACGGTAAAAGATACTGCTTTCAAGGAATTATGCAGCTTATTTATTTCATTTTATTTTACATGTCCAAGACTTAGATACGCAGACTAATTAAAATACAACATGATAAATAAAATTACAGCACAGTAAAACAAGGTGCTGAAAGTATTACGATAACACAGCAAGACAGACATGTTTTTCTATTAAGTGGATCGCAAGCTCCCAAATTTCGCGCTTCTGATGGCCTCACCACTTACTGCATAAAGATCTTCTGTGATGCAAGGATCGGGCAGGTTTCTGCAGACCAGGAGATGTTGGATGTCGTGCAGGTCACCACACTCTCGTAATTCCTCCTCAGTGGCGCAGCCCCCACTTCCTGAGGTTCGCCTTGCATCTCGATACTCCTGTCCTCAGCTGGTTTCCTGCCTTCCATGTCGCTTATGGCAGGTGAAAGCCTGGGGCAGGTTCCTCTCTCACGTTCTTCCTATCCCTTTCAGCTTTGTTCGACGTGTTCCGGGTGCTGACGGAATTGCCGAAGTTGTGTGCATGGAGCTCCTTCTTGACCTCAGCCTATGTCTTTGTCCTTCATGTCCGAACATGGGCTGCCTAGGATCAGTTTCCTGGTGCTTTTTCTCAGTTTCTGCTGCTGTTCTCCGCGAATGTCAGGTGGCGCTATACCTACAGTTTCACGGGTTTTGGTGATAGGAGTTGTCGTAAGCAACCAGTCTCTATATCTCCACTCACGTTCATTGCCGTGTCCAGCTGTTTAGCATATGTGCAGTTGCAGCAGACTGGTGTTACATATTCTGCTCCAGAGAAGCATTGCGCCACGGTAGATGTACGGGACACTTTAGGCTGCGATCCCCAGTTGGTGCAAGTAAGTTCAGGTATGATGTTGTTACGAGCAGATACTTTCAGCTCAGTTTCTTGACAATGATCTTGGAATGTGGGACTACCATCCAGGTTTACTCCCAGGTATCTTGGAGTATCGCAGTGGCATAATTGTTGCCCTCTCCAAGTAATACTTAACTTCCTCCTGGCTTCCGGTTTCTCATATGAAAGGCACAGACGTATGCTTTCTGGAATTTGGCTTCAGGTGGTTATCATCATAATACTCGCCGAGGTCCTCGAGGACTGCTCTCAGCTTCGTCTCCACTTCCTCAAAGGTATTGTCTTCTGCTGCAGTTTCTGTGTCATGTGCATAAATAAATGTTCTTGCTCCAGGGCTGACTGGCCCGTCGTTGGTGCAGATGTTGTAAGGCAGGGTGGCAGTACGCTAACTCGAGGAGGACCATTATTCAAGGTCACCCAACGGCTCTCCCTGTTATGCAGAGTGTGAGGTAACGGGCGAGGTGCGCTGCCC
This sequence comes from Schistocerca piceifrons, assembly GCF_021461385.2. NCBI lineage: Eukaryota > Metazoa > Arthropoda > Insecta > Orthoptera > Acrididae > Schistocerca > Schistocerca piceifrons. The sequence goes on from NC_060139.1 coordinate 2,252,176, forward strand.
TGGAGATATCCCATGTTGGGAGCTGGGGCGGCTGCACAGGACGCTCGTCAAAGCCGCGGCCCGGCAGCGAACACGTGTCGTGCCGGACGTTGGCTTGGCAACCGCGTGGTGCCGCACAACGGCCGGTCCAGCCGCGTGGCTGGGAATTCCGCTGTGACGAGGGCGGTGCTCTGTGTCGACGAAGGAGACACTCCGAGAGTGCCAAAGATAGCGGAATTTGTGAAACCAACATGCCAGACGTTTCACAGTTCGTATAGAAATTAATAGTAGCCAGATGACTCATGATACCTCAAAGAGAAACATGTACATTACTATTATTTGCACGACGATTCTGATGGTGTGATCTGATTTTCAATGTCTTTCTTAGTTTAAAGTTTAATATCTGACGGTAAATTATACAAGTAACACCCAGCAACGCATTTCCAAAATATAAACGCTTCATCCGATTTTGTCGATCGCCGTGTTGTTAGAAAGCTATTAGTGTAAACGTAAATTGGTATGAATTACAGGCATGTAACTTGAATAGTACATGAGTTATTGGAGGTCAAAGTGGCAGATTACTATCGATCACGTCAGGCCATAAGTACTCCACAGTTACACGGAAAAACGGTGGCACCAAGCTTATAAATATATTTATTCATCTATGTCTTTGTTTATATCCGATATATACTATTCGTGAAGAAATTGGTTAAATATTTACTGTGTGTTAGAAAGCACAGACACATTAGGCTCCGGGCCTACCTTTTGCTTCTTTTCTTTTGGTATATGTTTATTTAATTGTTTATGTATTTAATAATGTGTGTTAGAGCGTGTTTATTGTCCACCCGTAGGAATATTTATTTAATTTCAAGTATTTAAATATGGATCCAGTATTTCGTATGTGCTTAAATGTGTTTGTGGGTGCGTTAGCTTGAAGACATGGAGCGAGCGCTCTAGCCAATCACAGCGCTCGTGAATGGGGAGACTGGATGGGAGCGCGAGAAGAGCCTCGTTTCGAGAGAGGACACGGGGGCAGTTCTGGAGGGTACGGCAGGCGACACGACACGGGAGTGAGTGAGTGCGGAACGCGGACAGTACAGCACAGGACACGGAAAGTGCTGGACGGGACGGCGCGGCGGACCTGGACAGTGGAGCAGTTTGCCCGTAGTCGCGAGAGACAGAAATACACTCCTGGAAATGGAAAAAAGAACACATTGACACCGGTGTGTCAGACCCACCATACTTGCTCCGGACACTGCGAGAGGGCTGTACAAGCAATGATCACACGCACGGCACAGCGGACACACCAGGAACCGCGGTGTTGGCCGTCGAATGGCGCTAGCTGCGCAGCATTTGTGCACCGCCGCCGTCAGTGTCAGCCAGTTTGCCGTGGCATACGGAGCTCCATCGCAGTCTTTAACACTGGTAGCATGCCGCGACAGCGTGGACGTGAACCGTATGTGCAGTTGACGGACTTTGAGCGAGGGCGTATAGTGGGCATGCGGGAGGCCGGGTGGACGTACCGCCGAATTGCTCAACACGTGGGGCGTGAGGTCTCCACAGTACATCGACGTTGTCGCCAGTGGTCGGCGGAAGGTGCACGTGCCCGTCGACCTGAGACCGGACCGCAGCGACGCACGGATGCACACCAAGACCGTAGGATCCTACGCAGTGCCGTAGGGGACCGCACCGCCACTTCCCAGCAAATTAGGGACACTGTTGCTCCTGAGGTATCGGCGAGGACCATTCGCAACCGTCTCCATGAAGCTGGGCTACGGTCCCGCACACCATTAGGCCGTCTTCCGCTCACGCCCCAACATCGTGCAGCCCGCCTCCAGTGGCGTCGCGACAGGCGTGAATGGAGGGACGAATGGAGACGTGTCGTCTTCAGCGATGAGAGTCGCTTCTGCCTTGGTGCCAGTGATGGTCGTATGCGTGTTTGGCGCCGTGCAGGTGAGCGCCACAATCAGGACTGCATACGACCGAGGCACACAGGGCCAACACCCGGCATCATGGTGTGGGGAGCGATCTCCTACACTGGCCGTACACCACTGGTGATCGTCGAGGGGACACTGAATAGTGCACGGTACATCCAAACCGTCATCGAACCCATCGTTCTACCATTCCTAGACCGGCAAGGGAACTTGCTGCTCCAACAGGACAATGCACGTCCGCATGTATCCCGTGCCACCCAACGTGCTCTAGAAGGTGTAAGTCAACTACCCTGGCCAGCAAGATCTCCGGATCTGTCCCCCATTGAGCATGTTTGGGACTGGATGAAGCGTCGTCTCACGCGGTCTGCACGTCCAGCACGAACGCTGGTCCAACTGAGGCGCCAGGTGGAAATGGCATGGCAAGCCGTTCCACGGGACTACATCCAGCATCTCTACGATCGTTTCCATGGGAGAATAGCAGCCTGCATTGCTGCGAAAGGTCGATATACACTGTACTAGTGCCGACATTGTGCATGCTCTGTTGCCTGTGTCTATGTGCCTGTGGTTCTGTCAGTGTGATCATGTGATGTATCTGACCCCAGGAATGTGTCAATAAAGTTTCCCCTTCCTGGGACAATGAATTCACGGGGTTCTTATTTCAATTTCCAGGAGTGTATTTCGGAGTGCCGACCTGTGCTCTTGTGTGATTTCCGTGGCTTCTGCAGTGAAGACATAGTGTGCGTTTAGAAGTGAATATCTCGCGAGCTGTGTTGTTGTTCATAACCAATTACGTGCAGTAGGAATGTATTGTTTCCCTGTTATTAAGCTTATATTTTATTTAATTGCTGGACCTTCGACACCAATAAGTGTTTTCCGGAAATATACCACATTCTCAAAAGTACTTTTACTATCGTACTCATCATTTAAAGTCGTTAAGATAGTACCTGCAGATTTTATTTAATTGCAATTTTTCATTTATAAATGTATAAATTACGTCCGTAACTCGCAATTGCCGAGTGATAGAAACCTTCGACCATTCCATACATGTGTGTGTTCTTATCGTATACTGTAGACTCAGTAGTATTTGGCTTGTAATGCGGCAACTACGTATCCCAGCCAAAACATTTAATATTGCAACTCTGAGTCAGAGGGTGCGTATTTATACTATTTTGGAAGGCCGCACGGTGTCGTACGCTGCTGTGATTTGTCCTATTTCGTGTCCACCTTCTATACACTGAGACAGCTTGAGGATTTGACCTCAGCATGACGTTCCTGTGCGGAAACCCGACTGCTCATTTATAAGGTTATTATCAACATGTTGGGAGGTGCGAGCCTTTCCTGGACTTAAAACTAGAAAGAATGCCTAACATTTCGTTCTTGCTGGAAATCAGAAATATGGTACAACCTGAAATATAAATTGATCCTTTACAGAACATAAAAGTAATAGTAGCTCACGCAATAATTCTTTTCCTTAGGCGGAAACAATAACCTATAAATTAACGATAAACATCCTTTGGCCACACTCCTCATAGCGAACTCCAGGGATCAGACGGTGTTGAGGAACGACAGCAGAACTGAGACGTTTATTGTGCGTCGCCGTCTAAGGTATTCGAAACAACTCTCCATGCTACCCTATCCTGTGCAAGTTTCGTCATCTCCCAGTACCTACTGCAACCTACATCCTTCTGAATCTGTTTAGCGTATTCATCTCTTGATCTCCCTCTACGATTTTCACCCTCCACTAAATTGGTGATCCCTTAATGCCTCAGAACATTTCCTACCAACCAGTCAGTTCTTCTAGTCAAGCTGTGCCATAAATTTCTCTCCTCCCCAATCCTATTCAATACCTGCTCATTAGTTATGTGATCTAGCCATCTAATCTTCAGCATTCTTCTGTAGCACCACATTTCGAAAGCATCTATTCTCTTCTTGTCCAAACTATTTATCTTCCATGTTCCACTTCCATAAATGGCTACACTCCATGCAAATACTTTCAGAAACGCCTTCCTGATACTTGTGAGGTAACGGGCGGATTGTGGCGCCCTGAAAAGTTGGTGTGGCCAGCCGGGGCCCGGCACCAAACACGTGGTGGTGAAGGTTAGCCGGACGTGAGGGGTGGGTAGGTAGCCCCAGCGCATAATCCAGGCCGAGCACGTGGCTGGGAATTCCATTGTGACGCTGTGTTGATGGAGATACCCCGGGAGTGCCAAAGGTGGCGAACGTTGTGAAACCTTAATGGCAGACATTTCACAGTTCGTATAGAAACTAATAGTAGCCAGATGAATCATGATACTTCAAAAAGAAACATGTACATTACTATTATTTGCACGACGATTCTGGTAGTGTAATCAGATTTTCAGTATCTTTATTAGTTTAAAGTTTGTAAATAATACTAGTAACACCGAGCAACGAATTTCTAAAATATAAACGCTTCATCTGAGTTTGTCAATCGCCGTGTCTTTAGAAAGCTGTTAGTGTAAACCTAAACTGGTATGAATTACAGGCATGTGACAGTACATCAGCTGTTGGAGGTCAAAGTGGCCGATTACTATCGATCGCGTCGGGCCATAAGTACTCCACAGTTACATGAAAAAAAAAGAACGGTAGCAGCATGCTTATAAATATATTTATACATCTATGTCTTTGTTTATATGCGATACATACTATTCGTGAAGAAATTGGTTAAATATTTACTGTGTTTTAGAATGCACAGAGACATTAGGTTACTGGCCTGCCTATTCTATTTCTTTTGATGTATGTTTATTTAATTGTTTATGGATTTAATAATGTGTGTTAGAGCGTGTTTATGGTCCAGCCGTAGGAATATTTATGTAATTTCAAGTATTTAAATGTAAATCCAGTATTTCGAATGTGTTTCATTATGTCAGTGTGGATACGTTCGCTTGAACACATGGAAGGAGCGCTCTAGGCAGTCAGAGGGCTCGTTACAAAGAGAGAGAGACGTAGGGAGGCTGGGCGGGAGCATCGCTTCCGGAGAGGACAGGAGGCAGTTCTGAGGTGCGCGACAGTGATCCGAAAACCTAATGGCCTATGTTCCTAGCAGCGTTTTTACGACGAATTGGTCAAATAAGTCCCATATTCCCCAACTGCAGGAGTAGGACGTTCGTCACTTGTCTCCGTCAACGGCCAAGTATCGCATGGTTAAAATATCCTGTACCCTCACATTCACAATAAGATGAATCCATTCCAGAGTGTGTTTTTTTTGTGATGTCTGAGATGAAATTTCAGACGTGTCACATCACACAAATCTTACAGTGGTACGCTATGTTTAGAACATGGCTGCGTGGCTAGGTCACAGGGACAAGCGCACGAGGCTCTAGAGGTTCGCCAATAGGTTTCGCATCGCTGTCCGCCTGCTCAGCTGGCTGGTAACGTGCTCGCCTCCCATGCAAGCAGCCTCGGATTCGATTCCCGGCCGGGTTGGAGATTTTCTCCGCCCGGTGACTGGGTGTTGTGTTTTCATCCTCATTACCGGCACGCAAGTCACCCAATGTGGCATCGAATGGAATAAAACTTGCACTTGGTGGCCGAACTTCCCCGAACAGGGGCCTCCCACTCAACGATGCCATACGCTCATAAAATTTTGCATCGCATTCGTTTCTTCGTGATGCTTTCAAAGACAAAATAAATTTTAGGATCTAGTCGAAATCATGACTGCCCCTAATGATCGTACTTTTGCCAGCCCATCGCCTAGTTTATTGCGTCGAAAGTCGCTGTGGTCTATAACCCAAATAAACTTAATTTCGAAATTATTCTGTAATATCCACAATAATGCGCGTGCGCGCGCGTCTGTGTGTGTGTGTGTGTGTGTGTGTGTGTGTGTGTGTGTGTGTGTGTGTGTATGTGTGTGTGTGTGTGTGTGTGTGTGTGTGTACGTGTTTGGACGACATCGAGACAAATTGTGAGATGCGACATAGCATGAATAAAGCTATGTAAAAAGTGGGTATTTTCTTTATTTTCTTCAAGTAATTCAGTTCCCTTATTTGATAGTTTATTAGAAAATAGACATCAACAGTATCGAATTTTTTTATTTCCAAATATCTGTCAGTTTCTTTTAGCAATTGGCTTTCAGTCGTCACTACACAACGAACGCCTAATGCGAAGGTAAGATAAGCACTTGTGGCATAAAATTTGTAATTATTGGACCCAGTTCATGTTGCACAGCTCAAGAACTAATATTTTGATTTGTGTCTCGTTCGAACTTCATTAGCTGAATCTCTGTTAATGTGTCACAAGTTATAGCGAAGCACGTAAGAAAATTTTCTCATGAGTGAGCCCCACAGCCTGGATAAATTTGACGGAAGACGTAATTCCACCGAACTGTATTTCAGCCGGCCGAAGTGGCCGTGCGGTTGAAGGCGCTGCAGTCTTTGACCGCAGGACTGCTACGGTCGCAGGTTCGAATCCTGCCTCGGGCATGGATGTTTGTGATGTCCTTAGGTTAGTTAGGTTTAACTAGTTCTAAGTTCTAGGGGACTAATGACCTCAGAAGTTGAGTCCCATAGTGCTCAGAGCCATTTTTGAACTCTATTTCACAGTATTTTATTGAGCACAACTGCACAACTGCTTTCGGTCATGGCTGATTTTCAATGCATTTATAACAGTTGCGGATATATCGTCCTTGTCTCATCATACAGAAACCGAGTGCTTTCCGTAATTGTGACTAGCACGCTCGTCAGAGCAGACAATCTAAATTGTAAACTGCATGAAATGATAGTGTTTGTGAAAACAATAGAATTATCAGAGTCTTACTGCTACTGTTCTCACAAACACTATCATTCCATGCAGTTTACAATTTAGATTGTGTGCTCTGACGGGCTTGCTAGTCACAATTACGGAAAGCACTCGGTTTCTGTATGACGAGACAAGTGTGATGTATCCACATCTCTTGAAAATGGGCCATGCCCGAAACTGGATAAAGTATTTTGAAATACAGCCCAGTGGAACTATGTCTTTCCTCACGTAAACGGAGTTTTCTGCTACGTCCGTGTGACCGTGTCAGGACCTATCCTCCCCACACGGCGAACTCCTAAGTGGCTCCTGCCGCCTGTAAACTGCTCTCTCTGCTGTCACGCGACCAACGTCCGGTTCTCTGCCGGTCGGCACGCAACTTGTAATGAGAGCCGCCGTCGGTGAAATTGTAAATTTCCGTCCAGTTCACCAGTGTGATGACGTTCTCAGAAAAAAAATTTCCCATTGTTACATTACTTTAGTTGCGGTTGCCACAACATGTTTCACTACTCCGAAAAGAGCTACTGGAAGTAGGTAGCCATACCCGGGTAGGCGAAAGTAGTAAATACGACGACAAGAGACATCATAAACGGCTTTATAAGCCGTGAGGAATCAGTGTGCAACAACGTTACTGCGTGTGTAGTTCACTGATGCTTGGAGACCTTCATCCGAATCGGCAGTTGATTCCTAATTGAGTTACAAAGTAGCCCGTGCACAGCGAGCGACAGAAAATAATGTTTTGGAAGGCGAGAATCATTTCAAGCAATTACGTTCCTAATTTCTTAGACTTTCCCGGCAATTCGTTGTCGTCTCGTAGACTCACTTGTGTTGTCAGTGTTCGGCACCTTACAAATACAATATGTTTCCACCAGAGACGATCAGGCATAAACGTGGGACCAGGTCAGCAAGGCGACCAGTCTCAGGGAACACCTCATGAAGACGTCCAATTACGACGTCGAAATATCGTACACCCGATTCTACGAGATGACAACAGTGTTCCTGTTACCAATTTTCGTTTTTTTCACGAAAAAGTCATTCATTTTGACTTTTAATGTGGCAAAACATGAAAATATGACAATTGGCATAACTCTTTTCTATTAGGCTTCATCATATACTTTCGTCTGTTGCAACTGAAATTGTGTCTAACAAACATGTTTCGCCTATTCATTCTAGGTATCATCAATTTTATTCATTTTTTATGTATTTTTCATGTATCCATGTGTTATGGTGTAGGGGCTAGATGCACATAGTACATGTTGCCAGTTGATAGGTCAGAATTTTAAACGTGTAATATGTGCATCAAGTACGTACAAAAGACAAATGGATAGATGAAAAGGACATAAAAATTTATACCACTGATAGTGCCTAGTATGAATAAGCGAAACATGTTTAAATGTTTGATAGGCATAAATAAAACATTCAGTTGCAAAAGACAGAATGTTTTCTTCTCTGTATGTCTACATCTTCATCTACATTTATACTCCGCAACCCAACGGTGTGGGGCGGAGGGCACTTTACGTGCCACTGTCGTTACCTCCCTTTCCTGTTCCAGTCGCGTATGGTTCGCGGGAAGAACGACTGCCGGAAAGCCTCCGTGCGCGCTGGAATCTCTCTAATTTTACATTCGTTATCTCCTCGGGAGGTATAAGCAGGGGGAAGCAATATATTCGATACCTCATCCAGAAACGCACCCTCTCGAAACCTGGACAGCAAGCTACACCGCGATGCAGAGCGCGTCTCTTGCAGAGTCTGCCACTTGAGTTTGCTAAACATCTCCGTAACGCTGTCACGCTTACCAAATAACCCTGTGACGAAAGGCGCCGCTCTTCTTTGGATCTCCTCTATCTCCTCTGCCAACCCGAGCTGGTATGGATCCCACACTGATGAGCAATACTCAAGTATAGGTCGAACGAGTGTTCTGTAAGCCACCTCCTTTGTTGATGGACTACATTTTCTAAGGACTCTTCCAATGAATCTCAACTTGGCACCCGCCTTACCAATTACAGAAGTAACTGCTACCCGTGTTTGTTGCGCTATCATATAATCATACAATAAAGCATCCTTCTTTCAATTGAAAGGTGGCTACACTGTGCCACTGCGCCAGAGATTGCGCCGAAGAGTACTATTAAGCCGCCTCCACAGTGCTTGTTATGAGATTGTAGAAGTCAGTGGTTGTTGAGAGTTCATGGCAGACAGTGCTAGTAGAGAGCTCGTGGAGGTCAGTGGTTGTTGAGAGTTCATGGCAGTCAGTGCTTGTTATGAGATCGGAGAGGACAGTGTGTGTTAAGAGCTCGTGATTGTCGTGAAGTCGGAGTGAGATGTGGTAGTAAAGAGTGTTGCTCCTTGTTTTATGCAGTTATTTGATGGCAGAGATAGCAGATGTTATTGTAATGAGTGCATTTCGTCAATATATATGAAGGTAAAATTTATAATGTTTTTTTTTTTATTAATTGTCTATCTGAAATAATGTGTCACTACAGGTTCAGTCAACAAAGCATCTGGCTTGTGTTCTTGGATTAGAGTGGAATTCTGGTTTTCTTGCGTAATTATAGTTTTCTAATTTTCTTTTGTCACGTCTGTATAGTTGGTATTTAAAAATTCTTGTCTTGTTGGAAAAGAACCGTGCCAGATGCATACGTTGAGTCACACTCCCACTTACAGAACAGTTACATTTGTGCTTGGATTTTGTAGGTTTTTTAGTTGCTGGGGACTTAATTAATTAACTGTGTTTACGAAAATTTTCTTACATTGTTTGTTGCAGTCAGATAGCGTAATAATACTAGTCAGGGCCAACCGATTACGAGACACTGCGTAATCGGACATACTAAAAAATAAAAATATTTTCAATCATATTTAATTAAGCCCCCATGCACGTTTTTTTTTTTTTTTTTTTTTTTTTCACCTATCGACCCTACTTTTCCTCAGTTCCTCACTTAATAAATCAGTGTTTTAAAATTCTCTCGCAGTTGCGTCTGCACATTTGAAAGAGATAAACTCTGCATATGAAAGGTGGCTACACTGTGCCACTGCGCCAGAGATTGCGCCAAAGAGTACTATTAAGCCGCCTCCACAGTGCTTGTTATGAGATTGTAGAAGTCAGTGGTTGTTGAGAGTTCATGGCAGACAGTGCTAGTAGAGAGCTCGTGGAGGTCAGTGGTTGTTGAGAGTTCATGGCAGTCAGTGCTTGTTATGAGATCGGAGAGGACAGTGTGTGTTAAGAGCTCGTGATTGTCGTGAAGTCGGAGTGAGATGTGGTAGTAAAGAGTGTTGCTCCTTGTTTTATGCAGTTATTTGATGGGAGAGATAGCAGATGTTATTGTAATGAGTGCATTTCGTCAATATATATGAAGGTAAAATTTATAATGTTTTTTTTTTTTTATTAATTGTCTATCTGAAATAATGTGTCACTACAGGTTCAGTCAACAAAGCATCTGGCTTGTGTTCTTGGATTAGAGTGGAATTCTGGTTTTCTTGCGTAATTATAGTTTTCTAATTTTCTTTTGTCACGTCTGTATAGTTGGTATTTAAAAATTCTTGTCTTGTTGGAAAAGAACCGTGCCAGATGCATACGTTGAGTCACACTCCCACTTACAGAACAGTTACATTTGTGCTTGGATTTTGTAGGTTTTTTAGTTGCTGGGGACTTAATTAATTAACTGTGTTTACGAAAATTTTCTTACATTGTTTGTTGCAGTCAGATAGCGTAATAATACTAGTCAGGGCCAACCGATTACGAGACACTGCGTAATCGGACATACTAAAAAATAAAAATATTTTCAATCATATTTAATTAAGCCCCCATGCACGTTTTTTTTTTTTTTTTTTTTTTTTTTTTTTTTTTTTTTTTTTTTTTTTTGCACTGACCTTTGCATTTGTTTAACCAAGCTGCCACAATCAATAAGACAAATTGCTTTAGCTGGAAGATGTAAGGACGACATCGAAACCTTTAAGACTTTGTTGCAAGAACTTGAGTATGACAACGATGACGGGACCTCTTGTAACTTTTTTTGTAACAGTAATTATAATAGATTTTCAGAGAAAATTGATAGTGGTAAATCAGTTCACAGAAAATTGGCTTTGGGAAGGAAGGAATGAAAATTGCGGATTAAAGACATAGACATCAAAGTCGTTAGAGACGGATCACAAGTACAAAAAAAAAAAAAAAAAAAAAAAAAAAAAAAAAAAAAAAAACGTGCATGGGGGCTTAATTAAATATGATTGAAAATATTTTTATTTTTTAGTATGTCCGATTACGCAGTGTCTCGTAATCGGTTGGCCCTGACTAGTATTATTACGCTATCTGACTGCAACAAACAATGTAAGAAAATTTTCGTAAACACAGTTAATTAATTAAGTCCCCAGCAACTAAAAAACCTACAAAATCCAAGCACAAATGTAACTGTTCTGTAAGTGGGAGTGTGACTCAACGTATGCATCTGGCACGGTTCTTTTCCAACAAGACAAGAATTTTTAAATACCAACTATACAGACGTGACAAAAGAAAATTAGAAAACTATAATTACGCAAGAAAACCAGAATTCCACTCTAATCCAAGAACACAAGCCAGATGCTTTGTTGACTGAACCTGTAGTGACACATTATTTCAGATAGACAATTAATAAAAAAAAAACATTATAAATTTTACCTTCATATATATTGACGAAATGCACTCATTACAATAACATCTGCTATCTCTCCCATCAAATAACTGCATAAAACAAGGAGCAACACTCTTTACTACCACATCTCACTCCGACTTCACGACAATCACGAGCTCTTAACACACACTGTCCTCTCCGATCTCATAACAAGCACTGACTGCCATGAACTCTCAACAACCACTGACCTCCACGAGCTCTCTACTAGCACTGTCTGCCATGAACTCTCAACAACCACTGACTTCTACAATCTCATAACAAGCACTGTGGAGGCGGCTTAATAGTACTCTTTGGCGCAATCTCTGGCGCAGTGGCACAGTGTAGCCACCTTTCATAATGTATTCGCAATACATTACATTTGTCTATGTTAAGGGTCAGTTGCCATTCCCTGCACCAAGTGTCTATCCTATCCGCTGGAGATCTTCCTGCACTTCGCTGCAATTTTCTAATGCTGCAACTTCTCTGTATACTACAGCATCATTCGCGAAAAGCCGCATGGAACACCCCACACTATCTACTAGGTCATTTATATATATTGTGGAAAGCAATGGTCATATAACACTCCCCTGTGGCACGCCAGAGGTTACTTTAACGTCTGTAGACGTCTCTCCATCTATTAACGTGCCATATACGTAATATATGCCTATCGTTTCTGTTTCACAACAGTCGTACGAGTGACGTACTATTGTGACGGCAAATAGTGGGCTGGTGCATAAGTTAGTAACGTTTTTGTTTTGCGTCTTGGCATTCCGTCTGCTATGCGTTTATTTATCGATTATGATTTTTTATTTGTAGTTCACTGTCGCTATTTGAGTTTACAAATTGTCATTTTGGCATTTGGGGATACTGAGTGGAGTTGCGGAGGTTAGAAAACCGAGTGCCAAGTGATGGAATCGGAACATTCCCGACATATTCTTCTGTTTGAGTTCAGCAGAGGGGTGACAGCAGCGGAGGCAGCCAGAAACATTTGCGCCGCGTGTGGGGACAGTGCCAGTGGATAGAGCACGGCAAGAAAACGGTTTTCTCGTTTTAACGAGGATCGCTTTGACATCAGTGACTCTCCACACTCAGGAAGACCTTCTGGGATTGGTGGAGATCGTTGAAACGCATGAACACAATTATCCACGTGAGTGTACTCGAGAACTGGCAAATGTGACGAAGTGTGGTCATTCCACCGTCTTGCGATATTTGCATGCAATGGGGAAGAATCAAAAATCTAGCGTATGAGTACCGGAAGCTCTAAGCCAAAATCGCAAAAATCAGCGGGTGGCTATGTGTGTACCTCTGCTTGCTCATCATCAGTTGGCCCGTGAATAACGCCAATTGTTCCTGTTCTGTATCGTTACTGGTCACGAGAAATGGCGTCTGTATGCCAGCACAAGGAAAACCAAGCAATGTTTGAGCCCAAACAAAGCAGCAAGTCTCCATACAGACTTGCGCGCATCCACGAAAGACAGTGTTCTTCTGCTGGTCGAACAGACAAGGTGTGGAGTACTGCGAACTGCTTCGCCGAGGCGTCACAACCACTGCTGACACTTATTGTCAATAACTGAGGCGTTTTGCAGATGGAATTCAAGAACGTCAAGGTGGACTGCGTGCAGCTATTCTACTCCACGATAACGCCCACCCGCATTATGCTAGACACAAAGAGCGCTAAACAAGAGTTGCGTTGGGAAGTCATTCGCCGGCCATCTTTTTCACCTGATCTTGCACCCTCAGATTTTCCTCTTTTCCGCTCTCTACCGAACAACCTTCAAGGAACTTCCTTTCCGGATGAAACCGCCCTCCGATCACGGCTCGATGACTTCCTCGCCTAACAACTACGCGATTCCTACAGTCGCGGAATCTAAAATAAACCACAGCGTTGGCAGACGTTTGTAAATAGTGAAGAAGAATATATTATTGATTATTAAAGTCTCTGTATCATTCTTGAAAAATCAAGTTTGGCAAGATGGCTAGTAATAAAAAGAATTACTAGCGTTCTTGCCGATCTTGATTCTTCAAGAATAATGTAACGTCCAGATGGCCCCCAACGACTGAGGCAACGTAAAACGTGTATTGTAAAGTGTCTGTTACGTGTATCTGTTGTGTTCATTAAACTTATGGAAAAACGCTACGAAATTATCCCCCAACCTAATACTTTTGCTGCAGCAGCCGTATAAGCTGAGCCAGCCTTATGCAACACGCGTTATGCAACACCCAGCGACCACAAGAAGGTACCGTGCCGACGTTCAGCGTTCCAGACTTCTGATTTAGCTGCGATACCTACATTTCGATTTTAATGAAAATAGATAAATAAACTACTAATCAGTTCTATCACAAGACAAAATGTGTACTGATTTGTACACACACACACACACACACACACACACACACACACATATATATATATATATATATATATATATATTAGTGTGTGTGTGTGTGTGTATACAGTCTGTGCCCGCACACCCCTATGTAATACAGAACGGACCACTAAAGACTGATCCACTGATCAGCCAGAACATTACGACCACTGATCTAGTATCGATATGAACCCGCCCAGGGGACAGCAGCGTCACTGATGTTAACACTGCCAGTCAGACGCACGCACGGTGCGTGCAGCGTGCTGTCCTTGTGTGGAACAGGGAAGGCGAGCGATCTGTGTGAGTTTGGCTGAGGGCAGATTGTGGTGGCCTCGAGGCTTCCCACGAGCATTTCGGAAACTGCACTATTTGTGGGGTGTTCAATCAGTGCTGTGGTGGGTGTCTTGACCACGTAGCGAAACGAAGGTGAAACCACGTCCAGACACGTCGTGGGGCAGGCAGCCCCCCCCCCCCCCCCCTTCCCCCACTGCAGATGTCGAACGCCGTAGGCTGGGAAGACTCGTAAAACAGGACAGGCGGCAGGCTGCGGCGGAACTAACAGCAGACTTTAATGTTGTGCAGAGTTCAAGTGTGGACACACAGCGCACCGAACACTCCTGATGATGGGCCTCCGCCGACGACGCATGCATGTGCCAATGTTAACACCGCGGCATCAGCAACTGTGATTGAAGTGGGCACGTGACCTTCGGCGCAGTACCAGAGCGTTGCACGGTCTGATGAATCACCTTCTTCTTCATCACCTTCTTCATCTTGCCGACGGAAGGGCGCGAATCCGTCGTTTTCCAGGGGCACAGCTTGACACCTGTAATGCGGCGGCTCCTTCACGCTCTGGGGAACATTCACGTGGACATCCGTGCGTCCAGTGGAGCTCGTGCAAGGCACCATGAGGACCAAGCAGTATAGTAGACCTGTTGCAGACCGCGTACGCTCCTTCATGACGATCATGTTTCCTGCTGGCAGCGGCACTTTTCAACAAGATAATGCCCCATGTCACAAGGCCAGGAGTGTAATGGAGTGGTCTGAAGAAAGTAGTCGCAAGTTCCAGTTGATGTGCTGACCCCCCCAACTCGCCAGATCTCAACCCTATCGAACACATGTGGGACGTGACTGAACGTGGCGTCAGGGATCGTCGTCCCCCTCCGCGGAATCTGCGGCGATTGGGTGACCTGTGTCAGCAGGTGTGGTGCCAACTCCCTCCAGCGGACCGCCAACGCGTCACTGCTTCCATGCCACGACGCTTCGCCGCTGTTATCCGTGCCAAAGGTGGACATACCGGCTGTCAGATAGGTGGTCATAAAGTTCTGGCTGATCATGGGGACACCGCCAGTATAAGAGGAGACGGGGAGTTCTGTGTACTGTGTTGTGAGTAGAGAAGCGTTAGCAGCAGAGTGGCTCGGCCAGGAGAGCTCAGCCACTTCGTGCGTGGACTGATCACTGGATGCCACGCGAGTAACAAATCTACAATGGACATGTCAAGACTTTTAAAGCTGCGCACGTCGACTGCTGAGGATGTGACTGTGAAGTGGAAAAGCGGAAGAGCAACCACAGCTGAACGAACACAAGGCAGACCTGATGTACTGACGGACAGGGACCACCGAGAACTGTGGAGGCTGGTTCTAAAAAACTGCCTGACAGCAGCGGAAGGAATCGCTCGGGAGTTGTAAAATACTACCAACAGTCTAGCTAGCACAATGACTGTGCGTAGGGAGTTTATAATATAGGGTACAAAATCTAGCTGCTGCTCACAAGCCATATACTTCTGTTGTCAATGCTAAGCAATGATTGAGGTGGTTAAAAGAGCTGAGCCACTGGGCAACGGATGGCTGGAAACGAATGGTATGGGGTGACGGATAACGACACAGCGTGTGGAACTCCAATCAAAAGCTTTGTGGTTCAGGAAAACCTGGAAGACGTTAGCTGTCATCCTGTGCAGTGGCAGTAGTGGAGAACAGACGATGTTATGTTACGGTATGGGTGTGTTTTTTGTGGTTAGAGTGTGATCCTCTTACTCCGTTTAAGAAAATGCTAAGTACAGAAGGATATGAACATATTTTACAGAATTATGTGCTGCTCGCAATAGAGGAATAGTTCGGAGACGATGATTGTTTCAGCATGACAATACACCCTGCCATAAAGCAGCATCTGTAAGACAATGTTTTGCCGACAATAGTATTCTTGAAATGGACCAACCTGCCTACAGTCCCGATCGAACCGAATGGAACACATTCGGGATGCGTTAGAGCGTCGACTTCGCCCCACATTCCGTCTTCCAACATCACTGCCTTCTCTGGTTTCGGCTCTCGAGAAAGAATGTGTTGCCATTCCTCCACACATACACAGACACCTCACTGAAAGTGACCCCAGCAAATTTTAAGCCGCCTTAAAGGCGAATCATTGACACATACCATATTACAAGCCGTTAATCAGTATCCGGAAACTTTTAATCAAATAGTTCAAATGGCTCTGACCACTATCGGACTTAACTTCTGAGGTCATCAGTCCCCAGGAACTTACAACTACTTAAACCTAACTAACCTAAGGACATCCATGCCCGAGGCAGGATTCGAACCTGCGACCGTAGCGGTCGCGCGGTTCCAGACTGTAGCACCTAGAACCACTCGGCCACCCCGGCCGGCAAACTTTTAATCAGCTGGCGCATATTTTGTGGTGAGTTTGCACGAGTTCAAAACTCAAGAAAAGATTGCCAGGTAGTGATAAAACAACAGAAACTTTGTTCCAATAGAAATCAAATGAAATAATTCACAGCCAATATCCATTGGGACGGAAAATCAGTATAACTAATAAGGACAAATTAACGATCTTCTTTACCTGATATAAAGAGTCAATAATAGTCTCCTTTACTTCGTCAACATATACCAACACATAATGTAAATATATCTCTGTCAGATTTCTGTCACTGCAGTGTGTCTATCAGCACAGTTATATGTCCAGTCGGATGCCTATCACTGACGATAGTTCCTGAACACGCTCATTGTCTGTTGGAGACTCATGTGGAAGAGGTGAAGGCTATCTGACGGATGGCTGGCTACTCGTTGTAGCTGCCGTATCGTATCCATGAGATCGGTACTGCGTGTGGTACTGATGGCTCTGGGGCTGGGCGACCACCTAAGTACAACTCAAACGGGCACATGACAGGCGGAAGCATGTAGTACCGCCTCAATCGCGCCTCTAATCCAAGCGGATGCCTCACATTTTTGTGGTGTCGGCTGGAGTTTCACATGAAACCAAACCCGTGCTGAAACTGTCGGTCAGAATGTTTACGTGTGATCTCCTGCACCAGCATCGCCTGCGGTACTGGCGCATCGGCATCCCGCTAGACACACCTGTATTGCTAGGGACTGAGTGTTCCGATACGGCCCCCATAGGGGAGAGATGGATGAACTGTCTCCACAGAACGGGAGTCAGTGATGTGCGGTGGAGGTGGCATCAAGGGTCCATCCCACCGATATGGGATCGCCTGTCCTGGCAGCTTCCAAGAGACCACTGTCACACTGATAGCTGTGTTCCAACTGCGGCAACTGCTGAGACTGCGTCGATGGAGTCACCAACTCGGGAACCGGACATGGCGTTTCTGGAACAGAGAAACTGGTTGAATCACTCAACAAGGTGTCCGGGTCCCTTTGTGAGTGAAGATGATTAATGTGTTTTCGGAATGAGACTGGTCTTGTAGATCGAGTTCCACCATGCCGTTGCGTGAACCACATAGAGCTGAGGATGTGACACTCTCAGGGAGTCGTTGTGGGCTGGTATGGAGAGGCTAGTTCTCAGGGTACAGCCGCGTAGTTTTTCCTCCAGGCCAACCAGATCTTAGATGTTGGGCAGCAGGACACGAGTAACAGCGTGATCGCGTCATCGATGTTGCAGTCCCGCTGCAAAAATGGTTCAAATGGCTCTGAGCACCATGGGACTCAACTGCTGAGGTCATTAGTCCCCTAGAACTTAGAACTAGTTAAACCTAACTAACCTAAGGACATCACAAACATCCATGCCCGAGGCAGGATTCGAACCTGCGACCGTAGCGGTCTTGCGGTTCCAGACTGCAGCGCCTTTAACCGCACGGCCACTTCGGCCGGCGTCCCGCTGCACCTTCGTCATTTATCTAAAGGTGTGTCCAAGGTGTTCTGCTACACCGCTTCAAGCTGGGTGGAAAGGGGCCGTCTGTGTATGGAGAACGCTGTTGGACTCACAAAACCGCTGGAAGTCTGCAGAGGCAAACTGCGGACCACTGTCTGTCACCATCGTCGTTGGAAGATCTTCAATGGAAATGTTTCTAGCCAAGACTTGGATGTCTCGGCCATCTTTGTAGACTGCATGTCGGTTACATAAGCGAACTTATTACAGGCATCCACTAGAATAAGCCGGTGTCTCCCGATGAATGGGCCTGCAAATTTAAAATGAAGTCTGGCCTGAGGCCAAGAAAAATATTACTGCACGGGACCTGCCTGATCTTTTTTGCACTGGCAGCACTGGGCGAGTGTAGGCTCAATATATGTTTCTGTTCATCGCAGTTCGATGCGTTTGGAGGTCATTCGTTTGGCCGACACCACGCTCCAGTCCAGGACGTATAGCCGTGCAGGTTTGGGAATGACCGGTCTTACCTTCCCATTGCTTCCTTGTAGGAGGAGGACCCCTCAAACACAGGAAGTTCATGGTAGTGGTGGCAGTATGCTGCCCCATTTTGGTTGCCTATTAATTTCCTCTCCATACGCCACCTGTGCTGAGTACACTATATAACATCGCGCACAACTGCTTCCTCCAGAAGCCACTTGGTGATGGATTTGGCGTGGATGTCAGACTGTGTTGCTGCCATCTGGGTTGCAACGTTCGTATGGAAGCATGAATCTGGAGCATTTTCAGAACTCATCACCTCATCTGCTGGCAGTCGAGAGAGTCCATCTGCATTTGTAACTTCGTGGTGTGGTACCCAATGTCAAAAATGGAAGTAGACAAAAACGTGCCCCAACGTTGGAGGCACCTTGCATTTTCGGAGATATACTCGCGTTCGCATTGAAAAGAAACAACAGTGGCTTGTGGTCAGTCAGTGGTATGAACCACTGGCTGCAGACATAATCATGAAATTTCTTTGAAGCAAAGTTGATCGCCACAGCCTTTTTCTCAACCTGGCTGTTATTTCGTTGCTCTGGCATCAATGTTTTGGATGTAAAAGTGATAAAGAGTTGCACGCCAGTCATTTTCTAGGACAGAACCGCTCGCGGCCCATAATCTCATATGTCAGCTGTGACTATGAACAAATTTCGTGGATCATATGTTGCAAGCATTATTGTGGCCAAGATAGACACGAAGCCCACGCCTACTACAGTAGTACAAGTTTATATGCCAACTAGCTCTGCAGATGATGAAGAAATTGATGAAATGTATGATGAGATAAAAGAAATTATTCAGATAGTGAAGGGAGACGAAAATTTAATAGTCATGGGTGACTGGAATTCGAGTGTAGGAAAAGGGAGAGAAGGAAACGTAGTAGGTGAATATGGATTGGGGGTAAGAAATGAAAGAGGAAACCGTCTGTTAGAATTTTGCACAGAGCATAACTTAATCATAGCTAACACTTGGTTCAAGAATCATAAAAGAATGTTGTATACATGGAAGAATCCCGGAGATACTAAAAGGTATCAGATAGATTATATAATGGTATGACAGAGATTTAGGAACCAGGTTTTAAATTGTAAGACATTTCCAGGGGCAGATGTGGACTATGACCACAATCAATTGGTCATGAACTGCAGATTAAAATTGAAGAAACTGCAAAAAGGTGGGAATTTAAGGAGATGGGACCTGGATAAACTGACTAAACCAGAGGTTGTACAGAGTTTCAGGGATAGCATAAGGGAACAATTGACAGCAGTTGGGGAAAGAAGTACAGTAGAAGAAGAATGGGTAGCTCTGAGGGATGAAGTAGTGAAGGCAGCAGAGGATCAAGTAGGTAAAAAGATGAGAGCTAGTAGAAATCCTTGGGTAACAGAAAAAATATTGAATTTAATTGATGAAAGGGGGAAACATAAAAACGCAGTAAATGAAGCAGGCAAAAAGGAATACAAACGTCTCAAAAACAAGACTGACAGGAAGTGCAAAATGGCTAAGCAGGCATGGCTAGAGGACAAATGTAAGGATGTAGAAGCTTATCGCACTAGGGGTAAGACAGATACTGCCTACAGGAAAATTAAAGAGACCTTTGGAGAAAAGAGAACCACTTGTATGAATATAAAGATGTAACCTCCCCCTCACTTATCGACCTTAATGACAGTGAAAAATTAAACCGCGTGTACCTAATGGAAATTTGGGAAAAAGCAATCGTCACCGAAGTTAATTTGTCGGTAAAGAGGGAGGAAAGGGTTACATCTAAATTAAAGGAAAAATGCAAATGAAACTGGTGGAAATTAATTTTGAAAAGGGGTAAAGTTAATAAAGAAAGTGAATGTGCGGCCGTTACATTAACAATTAACTAGCGGTAATTAGATATTTGAGATTTGGGGGAAATTACGGTCGCCAGTCCTAAGGACAATTACTATAGTAACTGAAAAAGAAAGGTTATTACACATATAATTAGCACTAGAAGCGTGGCAACTGAAGGTTGACACGTGTAGTGTGAAAACTGAAAGTTTGTCAGAAGTAATAAATTTCGCTACACTCTGACTTAATTTATCAAAAGAATTAATAAAACCGGAAAATTGAAAGTTAATTTAGTGACTGAAGTTAATAGTGAGCTTTCTATCTGAAGCACATCGAAATTCAGTAAAATACGGTTAGTCTTGGACTACCTCAACAATCATTTCAAAAGCTACTTGAATCTACGCAATTTAGAAATAAAAGATTTAACTTTGAACTTGAATTAAATGATTCTGAACAATTAACAATAGTAAAATTTAGTACGTACCAAGCTGAGCTGCAGTCACAGGTAAGCTAAAATACGGTAACAAAACTCGCACTCTTAATTTGTGCTTGTGTAATCTAAATATTGTAGCCAGCTGTGAATACCTGAACTGAAATTTGAAATTAAAGCAGTGAAATGCTATAAAATTACTTTAATGCTGGCGTTTGAATTTCAACGACACTCGGGTTCATTCCGGAAAAGGAAGGGACCCTGCTCAGTAATGCAATTGGGACAATGAGCAACAAAGGTTCATGCTACGTTCCTGTAATTTAGTTATGAAAGTGGAACAGTTTGAAAAGCTGAGGTCTGCCATACAGTTCTAAAACTTTACGTGCTTTTAGTCTTCCTTGTTGGTTGATTGAAGGTTTGAAGTCGCCGATCGAGGAGGTGGCGACAGTCACTCATTGTCGGCCGTCGCTGTTGCAGAAGCTGGATGCTGGCGCGCCTTCTTCTCGACACGGTCACCAGGCGAAACGGGCTCTTGATGTGCGCCAGCTAATGCTTCCCGTCATAGCAAGTCGAGCGCAATTACATGCTGCCCAACCCCGAAAGCGCGGCAACTCGCGGGAGCGTCACACAACACACCTGCTCCACTGCACCACCCCAGCCAGACCCCTCTCTGCTCTGCCCGCGTTCCACGCGACAGAGTTAACACTACCAAAGATCCTAAACACTTTGGTTCTCCCCACGGCCTATCGATGTATTCGTTCGATAGCATAGTTTTCCCTAGGCCAGACCAAGCGTATAAATACAAACAATATTCACAAAACAAACCAACATAAATGCATAAATATATATATACAAACAGTAAAACAGTTACAATATATAAAGACACAGAAATGTCATATCTTCAGGTAACAAAATAAGGAAAAAAAATTACAGTGCAGCAGATGGAAACAGGAGGATATGCATTTCCGGCGTTAAAAAGAGCTCAGATGGAAACCCAGTCCTAACCAAAGAAGGGAAAGCAGAAAGGTGCAAGGAGTATATAAAGGGTCTATACAAGGGAAATGTACTTGAGGACAATATTATAGAAATGGAAGAGAATGTAGATGAAGATGAAATGGGAGATACGATACTGCGTGAAGAGTTTGACAGAGCACTGAAAGACCTGAGCCGAAACAAGGCCCCAGGAGTAGACAACATTCCATTAGAACTGCTGACGGCCTTGGGAGAGCCAGTCCTGACAAAACTCCACCATCTGGAGAGCAAGATGTATGAGACAGGCGAAGTACCCTCAGACTTCAAGAAGAATATAATAATTCGAATCCCAAAGAACGCAGGTGTTGACAGATGCGAAAATTACCAAACTATCAGTTTAATAAGTCACAGCTGCAAAATACTAACGCGAATTCTTTACAGACGAATGGAAAAACTGTTAGAAGCCGACCTCTTGGAAGATCAGTTTGGATTCCGTAGAAATGTTGGAACACGTGAGGCAATACTGACCCTACGACTTATCTTAGAAGAAAGATTAAGGAAAGGCAAACCTACGTTTCTAGAATTTGTAGATTTAGAGAAAGCTTTTGACAATGTTGACTAGAATACTCTCTTTCAATTTCTGAAGGTGGCAGGGGTAAAATACAGGGAGCAAAAGGCTATTTACAATTTGTACAGAAACCAGATGGTAATTATATGAGTCGAGGGGCATGAAAGGGAAGCAGTGGTTGGGAAGGGAATGAGACAGGGTTGTAGCCTCTCCCCAATGTTATTCAATCTGCATATTGAGCAAGCAGTAAAGGAAACAAAAGAAAAATTCGGAGTAGGTATTAAAATCCATGGAGAAGAAATAAAAACTTTGAGGTTCGCCGATGACATTGCAATTCTGACAGAGACAGCAAAGGACTTGGAAGAGCAGTTGAACGGAATGGACAGTGTCTTGAAAGGAGGATATAAGATGAACATCAACGAAAGCAAAACGAGGATAATGGAATGTAGTCGAATTAAATCGGGTGATGCTGAGGGAATTAGATTAGGAAATGAGACACTTAAAGTAGTAAAGGAGCTTTGCTATTTGGGGAGCAAAATAACTGATGATGGTCGAAGTAGAGAAGATATAAAATGTAGACTGGCAATGACAAGGAAAGCGTTTTTGAAGCAGAGAAATTTGTTAAGATCGAGTATAAATTTAAGTGTCAGGAAGTCGTTTCTGAAAGTATTTGTATGGACTGTAGTCATGTATGGAAGTGAAACATTGACGATAAATAGTTTGGACAGGAAGAGAATAGAAGCTTTCGAAATGTGATGCTACAGAGGAATGCTGAAGATTAGATGGGTAGATCACATAACTAATGGGGAGGTATTGAATAGAATTGAGGAGAAGAGGAGTTTGTGGCACAACTTGACGAGAAGAAGGGAGCGGTTGGTAGGACATGTTCTGAGGCATCAAGGGATCACAAATTTAGCATTGGAGGGCAGGGTGGAGGGTAAAAATCGTAGAGGGAGACCAAGAGATGAATACACTAAGCAGATTCAGAAGGATGTAGGTTGCAGTACGTACTGGGAGATGTAGAAACTTGCACAGGATAGGGTAGCATGGAAAACCGCATCAAACCAGTCTCAGGACTGAAGACCATAACAAGAACATGTTGCAAGCCGAATCCACCAGACAAAAGCTGCTTTTAACAAGATAAGAAACCTTTTCACATCCGGCAGCAAAGACATGCATCTCAGGAAAATCCTTATAAAGACGTTTCTTTGGAGTGTGCTGCTGTACAGAAGTGAAACGTGGACACTCAGAGAAGCAGAAAAACATAAAATTACAGCCTTCAAGACGCGGTGCTACCGAAAAATGCTCAAGATGTACCGGGTGGACAAGATATCAAACGAAGTGGAGGAAGAGAAGCAGCGTCGCCTGAAGGCAATCGAACACGGAAGGGACACACAAAACGGTCGGTCATCTGCTAAAACATGATGGTATCGTTAAAAGTGCCATTGAAGGGAATAATTCAAAACGCAGACCGAGACTATAATAAATCAACCACATTGTGGAGGGTACCAGCTGCACCATGTATATCGCTCTCAACAGGAACGCCGAAGACAGACATCCATGGCGAATTGCTGTTGACCAACGTGATGGTCGAAGACCTAAGAAGAAGAAGAAGATGCTACGATACATGTATCTTGAATGAGAGTCTGCTTCATGTTCTGGGAGTTCTTCTGACGGGCAAGTGACCAGTGACACTCGACATCTTTGTGTAGGAGGTAGTCCAGTGGCTCCGTGATGACTGTAGCATAACAGATATTACCAGGTAGTTATACTTAAAGCGTAATATTTTGGAGGATCGGCCTCAGTTGCGCAAATTTTCCGGTCTTTACCAGATTTCGGCTAAATTAATCTAGCCTTCTTTAAAAGCATAAAATTACTATAACGTGCCAGAGTAAGGCACAGTCAACACTAAAATTAAAACCTATAGTACCGTGGTACCATGTCGAATTAAATCTACTTAGCTGAAGTGCAGCCCCGGCATCTCTTCAGCACGCGGTCGGTTGGCGGCGGCACTGAAGGTCACTTAGAGGGCAACTACTCACAGAGGTCCAGTGTGGGCTGTGCTTATCGTACGGCAGCAGAACTTGGTAGATGTTAATGTGGAACCGATTTGCGATGGACGAAATTAGTTCCAAGGCGCTGTGAAAGCAAGAATGACGTATAGGAATCCTTCCATATGTGATGGGTTAGGTGCGTAGCGTGGGAAAAAAAGGTCAAACAATTGAGAAAGTCATAATGATAATATTATTATTGGGGCCCTACCTAAAGAACATTGAAAAATGCAAGCATTTATGACCTAAAACTTACACGAATATGGCCTTAAAAAATAAAATATGACTTAATAGAAGTTTTTTTAAAGCATTCTTGTTTGTTTATTTAATTTTTTATTCACAATAAAGTAATATAAAATTCACTTCTCAAAATATTGTAAGTATAGTTCTTTCTTTCTGTAGGGTTTGTGGCTAATTTGCACCTATTTTTTGGATGTCTGAATGTTTTATTCTCTAAACACAAAGTACAGTGAAAAGATCATCTATCGAAACAGTAAAACAATGTTTTTATTTCTACATAATATTTAAAGAGTTTCACATTATTTAATACCGTATGTCAATCTTCAGTATCTGCAAAGTTGCACTGGATCACAAGGTGCATTTTCAGGTTTTCCATTGTCAAAGACCTATGGTTGTCGCTGAGGATAGTTTTGTACCTGGAAAAGCTCCTCTCCACTTCACAAGACGTCGCTGGAGCGTAATTGAAGGCACCCAGGTCACTGGAGTTCAGCTTTGTTTCACTATCTTCAAATGTTGTGGCATTCCCTGGAAGACTGTCACTAATTTTGCACAGTGTAGAATATCCAGGATTCCGTTGGCGAACACTTTGCAATTTGGTTTTCACTTTTGTCAGCCACAAGACCACGAGCTCGACCCAACTCACTCTGCACATGTTGCACAATACTCAGGGCCTCACATAGCCGAGTGCCAACAGCTTCCAGTCGTTTGATGGCTTCTGATGTCACTGAAAAATTGGCGTTGATGTATGCTAAGTTTCGAGACAATGTATCTGTAAAAACTTCTTTCGCAATTTTGATAGCACTTGATTCATTACTATTAAGTTCACAGATGATTCTCTTTATTTGGGTGTAGTTGGTGCAGTAATACTCAGCAGCATTAAGCCAAGAACCCCATCGTGTAAGAACAGGTTTAGGTGGGAGGGGCGTTGAGGGTGCCTGTTCCTTGAACTTCTGCACCCGTAGCGGAGTCTTCAAATAGATTTTCTTGCCACAGGAAATTAATTTGTCCAAGTTAGAGTAATTTGATCGCACCTCTTAGGCAACTCTGTGCAACGCATGTGCAAGGCAAGTGGCGTACACCATACTGGGGTAGAGAACCTGTAGCCCTTTTGCTGCTTTAACCATATATGAAGCACCATCTGTTACAAGCAGCAAGACGTTGTCTCTTTTTACACCATCCGGCCACAGTAGCTTCAGAGAGTTGTCAAACAAAATAGCAATTGTTTACTCTATCGAGAGCTTCACACGTTAGTAGGAATATATCGCTAGGGCCATCAACTTTTAGAACAGCAACAACAACGTTTGCAATACATCGCCCACTAATATCCATAGTTTCATCTATCGACAGCCAGATCTTTTGCTCAACAATAGTAATTCGTATTTTGTTGAGCACATCAATGTAGCATACGGATAAATAGTTCTTTCTCAGTTGTAGATTCATCTAGAGCTGGATGTGTTGTGTACTTCTCCAAGAACCATCTGAAGTGTGGATTCTTCAGCTTTTCCAATGGGATGTTGCAGGACACCATCATCTCACACAAATACTTGCAGAAGGATTGCACGGTTGACGATTTACCTGTCTGTTCAAATAACAGCGTTTGTCTGCTGTTATTTTCAGCATTTCGTTTCACACAGCTGCTGTATTTAGCGATATTACAGTGTTGTTGCACATTAAAGCGCTTTTCTGTACTAACTTTAACTTCACACAGCTTACAAAATAATATTTTCCCATCAGTACTAAAGAACTTCTCTCCAAAATCTCGAACATATCCTCGCAAATTCACGCTGTCAGAGCACTTTGCTTTCGGCATGTTAAACAAGGCAAAGGCTGTATTCAAACTGGTTACAGGAAACACCTGTGCGACTGCGATGATTATTACAGCAGAAGCCGCCTATGTTGGCTCTGAGAGCGTATTGTCGACTCTGCGCAACAATGTTTTATGTTCGCGAAACGACTGTTGTGGTACACCGATATTCTGCTACAGTCCTGAGGAATAAAGCTGTGTTCTAATTTATCTGTTTATCTTTCATAATAGCACGTTCAATATTGTCTCGGAGCAACATATTCATTTTCTTATTCGCGTGTCCCGTAAGATACGAGAAAAACGGTGTATGCATTTTTGGCAAAAGTTGACGTAAATGTGACCTACTATATTAAAAGTTGGCCGCAATATGACCTATTACTAATATTCGTCGAAATATGACTTGATATGCACAATCAAAATACATTTTTCGACACTAAAATGCCTAGATTTGTGTATAAATTGTTCTAAAATTCAGCCGATAGTTCAGAAAAAAATTTGACTTGTCATTAAAATCCGGGCCCTAATTATTATTAACCACCACTTACACAGTTTGTTCAATATGAGGACAGAAGATATCGACAATATGCTGCGTCCATAAAATGACGCAGCAGTTCCAGCAGAGTCTGAGGAACGTGTAGGTGTACATCGGCCTTCAACTGAGGCAGAGACCGAACGTGTCGCTGGTAAAGGCATTCAATTATACATCGGCAGAGCCGAAAGTCACGCGGATTCAGGTTAGTTGACCTTGCAGGCCGTGCATTTGGAAAACGTCTACAGATAACACATTCATGGAACTACATAAAGCAGGTCTTTCACCGGGCAAGCGATACGAGCTGTTGCCCAGCCTTGCATGAAAACAGTTGAGATGTCACAGTGCTCCTGACAGGTCCTCTAGGTATATTCTCCTCAAAGAACAAAGGACCGGGAATAAAGGTGCTTACGACTCCAGACCAAGCAGTCACAAACGGGGAGTGATGCGGTTCTTCGTGCGTGACGTGCGGTTTAATAGTATCACAAATTGAGCAGTTCCGTGTATTCAGTCCACCTTCTAGTGTAAAATGTCCCTCATTACTCCATAAAATATTGACTGGCCTCATTTCATCAACTTCGATCAGTTCCAAAAACCGAAAAGCAAATTCAGAATGTTTCTGCGGATCGTGATGTTTCAGATCCTCTGGATCATGTGCGGGTGATAGCGTGTCGACTTGGACAGTTCTCTTGACACTACACTGACAACACCCAGGAAAAGTGCTGTATGGTCACTTAGAGCAACACCAACCCCGTAAATAACTTCCGCGTGAGTGTTGTTCGGTTTTAAGAGGTTGAATCTCGCGGTTTTGTAAGTGAAAATCCATCCAGCCTGTAGCGCAGTAGTTGCTCATTTCTTTTGTTTTGAAGACAGGCGTACGTTCGTTTAGTATGCCAGTCAGCCAAGTGCAGCTCTCGGTTGATACATTTCTTCAGAAAGTGTAAATGCGGGCAGTGTGTAGCAAAGTTGTCTTTTCTTCTGAACAGCCAGCTACGTAGCTCAATGAGGCATCAGCGTTCATTGGTTACATATCAGTTGGGTAGAAAGTTGCATATCTAATATTTATCTCCTATTGAAATGATAAAACATGGCACACAAAAATTTTACTCCCTTTTCTAGTTGAGCTGAACTCTGCCTTCCAGCGTCGTCGCTACATCGGACCAGAAAGTGCGTCGGTGGACGACGATGTTTGGGGGCCAATGTCGGATGTGAGTATTACGCTGTTCGAAAAATAACATTGCCCGGATTCTGAGAGAAAACCATGTTCGCCCGTGACTACCAAACAAAATGCACAATAACACCACGTATAACATGAATAGCAAGGAAAGGAATCGTCAAAAGAAACATGACTACTTAACATAAAATGAACGTAATTTTTCAACAAAAGCGTAAAAGTGACACACAGCTTCTCTCTGTAGCGGAGGACCAGAGAGAGAGAGAGAGAGAAAGAGAGAGAGAGAGAGAGAGAGAGAGAGAGAGAGAGAGAGAGGGCGAACAAGTCACGTTAAGCTTTTTATATCGTTAGACAAATGAATGTGCCTTTGTCTCAAAGAGTTTTCTTTGCACATTTTGACCATAGACATTTCTTTACAAAATAATTCATGAATAACTAAAAATACATCATCTCATTAGTACACCGTTTCTTTTAATTAATATAGAAATTAATTTTTATATGAAAAATTATTTATATCCCCAGACGTTAATTAAAATTAGGACTACTTTTTTATATATTTGTGAAGTAACATTTCAAACGATTCTGTTGCCACCAACATACACTGGACGTAAGGACCATCAATACACGATAGGAAAAGTTAGGGCTCATATGGAGGCGTATGGATAGTCTTTTTCCCTCGTTCTGTTTGCGAGTAGAACAGGAAAGGTAATGACTGGTAGTGTGCACCGTAAGACGGATTTGTGGAACATCGATGAAGATGTGGAGATGTCTGTGTAGGACCCCTTCCTTTTCCAAGTGCCACATGAATTTCACTCATATTTTCTAATTTCGTTATCATCTTTTTTAAACCATTTAATCACACCGGGCTTCTCCTCAGACTCAGTCATCGATACTCTCTCAATG
This sequence comes from Schistocerca piceifrons, assembly GCF_021461385.2. Taxonomy (NCBI): domain Eukaryota; kingdom Metazoa; phylum Arthropoda; class Insecta; order Orthoptera; family Acrididae; genus Schistocerca; species Schistocerca piceifrons. The sequence continues at coordinate 2,280,968 of NC_060139.1, forward strand.
CAGAATCAAACAGCTGCCGCTCACATAAAACAGTTTCAGTAACAGCGCACCGTCTCTCTTCCCGAGAGCCATACTATTCACTCATGTTATGGCTTGCCAAATGACAGCGTGTATCTCATACCGTCATACAAGCAGCTTACAGCGCCTGATTTCCAACTGGTTGCCAAAATTGGAACTATGTTTTTTCCAGATTAAATCGGCCTCGCCTTAATACATTAGGACATCTACAAGGTTCACCGCCCTGTGATAATTACAGCCTACACCAGGCCTGTGTGGGTACCTGCACGTTATAACCACCCAGTATTTAAGTTGGCCGAGCACCAACTTTAATTTTTCCAAATTAATTCGCTGACTATGAATTAGTTGGCATCAGCCCTATTAGATATAGATCTACTGCCCTATAGTGACATGTGAAAATATGAGCCAGACCGTGACTCAAACCTGGATTCTCTGTTTATAGCAAGCGGTCACCTTAACCACTTTGGCTAGCCGTGCATGCTCCTTGGAGCGACCCAAACTTCCGTGTGTCACTCTGTCTATATCCTCGTATAATAATCCACAAAGTGTATCACCTAATGGTCGCAACATCATATGAATTCCCGCTACAGGGAGGATGTAGACAATGTAGCATATGAAAGTTTGGGTCAGTCTGCAGAGCGTTTAAGGCGAGCGCTGACAATTAGCGGGAAATCCCAATTCGAGTCCCGGTCTGGCAATAATTTACATATATGACTATTGGGTAGTATATAACACAGCTGAAGACAAGGAATTTGCAGTCAGCGAATTAATTTCGAAAAATAATTTGTACAGTTGTGAATTGTAAACAGTGCCGGTTCTTTGAGACATCCAGGTAAGCTGACATCAGTAGTTGTGTGGGTGTTGGCGACCCTTGCACGGGTTCCACATGTCGAAGTGCTGGGCGGATGCCTGAACCGCTAAATATATGGGTATTCGACCCATTTAACAAAAGAAAAACACATTTTCCTTCGTTGCAGTTGAGACTTGCTTTCACCAACACTTAGAAGGGTGCCTTCAAATTTGTTGATAGGTCCAATGAATCTCATCCCAAGACTATAACGTCATCCAAGTAGCTTGCTGTTCCCGGGACCTCCTGAATCAACTGGTCCAGATAACCTTGGAATACCGCTGTCGTACTTGGAATCCCAAATGGGAAAGGACTGTACTGATGTAGCCCAAACCGAGTGTTTGTCTCCAGAACTTGTCTGGACTCTGTGTCCAGAGATAACTGGTGATGTGCCTCATAAAGATAAATCTTCACAGAAATGTCTTAAACCTTTGAAAGAGGGTATCTGTCCTCCACTGGCTGGGCTTCCACGGTGCACTTAAGCTACCAAACATTCGCCAGGACCTGAGGTTTCTCAACCAAAAGTAGTGGGATAGCCCACAAACTGTTAGTCACTGACTAGACAACCCCTTCGTCATATAGCTGTTGGAGCCCTAGCCACAACGTCTCTTAAGGCAAAATTTGGGAACCGCCAATGGTTGCAATGTGATTTATGGCTCACGGTTCCTTGCACATGTCATCTGCCCGTTAAAAGTGGAGACATGTTTTACACAGAGGACATGGAGACGCACAGGCGAGGAGGAGTTTATCTTATTAGGTGGCAGAATAAATGAAGGTCAACTGCCCACCTTACGTAAGAGATTTATACATCGTAAAGGGAAAGTGAATATGACACCTAACTTACTTTAGCAGTAATGAGCACATTTGCCTATAAGTATGTAATGCAAAAGGGATGACACTCAATCGATGGTATTAACACACCACTCCTATGTAATGCATGTCAGTGAGCAGAAGGTGAAACAAGCAGCGAGAGGAAACGTTTTGTGTGGAAGCCAGCAGAGGCCGCACCCCGGGAGGCACTACAGGCAAGTGTTAAGGGGGGGGGGGGGGGAGGGGCATCCCGCAGCGGGTCAGTGACTGGACAGGTGACACACACTGCAGGACGACTAATGGGGCCACTAGAAGTCGGACAGAAAGAAGTTTTAGAAAACTGCGTTTTGGTATTTCCAAATGAATACCAACAAAACCAGTGACGCATTCGATCACATGAACAGCAAGTGGTACACACGTGATAGACACATTTAACTTTTAAGGCGTGTGGAGCAGGCACAAAACATCCGACTGGCGGAAACGCACCGGAAAGGAGTAAAATGCCAAGTTTTCGATGCAGTTTAATGGTAGGACCCTTACATTTGGTAGAGAGAGTTTCCACAAAATAAGAAGAACGCTCCTATTGGTCGAAAAAAGCCGTGACATGGAGAACAAATGAACCCAGGGGTGGGGAGGCAGTTCGACCATGAGTAGGACAAGAGAGAAATTTTCGGGGACTCTTGTCTGAACTGGCTTCAAGTGCAGAACGGAGCACATAACGCTTTGTATGACGCAGAGGAGAAATTTGTGTGAACACTGCGTTCACAGCGGCTGACTTGCAGCTAGAAATTACGCGTAGCTTCGTTGAGCTCTAACTGTGAAGAAACGAACCAGCCAATTAGTTAATTGTTCTTGCGAGAACTGAGATGGCATTATAATATCCACGCTGCTCCAGTCATCGGCGTGTATATCGCCATAGTCTGAGACTAGGGATGAGGTCGTGTTTTCTCGCATATCGAGAGACATAGGGAGAGTTTCTGCTGGAAAGTTCAGCAAAGGCATAATTAGATTTTATAGGAATTTCAGTGGCCGAGAGCAGCCAGGCCGGCGACAACTCATCACAGCTAAGGTAAATACCGCGTGCAGAGGCGTAAACTTGCTGGTTCACCAGCTTGCGTCCACTGTAAACTCGAGACACCCCGGATAATCTTTTGCTCACTTTGTCACAGAACTAATCGTCCTCCTTAGATTTGATTGTCATAGTACAGAACTTTGAACCGGAATCGGATGATTTATCATAGTACTGGTCAACATAGTAATGTAATCGTAAGAATAATTTTGTGAAGAAACTTCTAGTTAAAATTTAATGTTGTTGTGTTTAGGATTATTTAACTTTCTGAGAGTTTCAATTTAATACTGTTGTGTTGCGGATTAGCTCACTTCTAGAGGCCGAGATGGGTCGTTTTGATAACTGTCTTAACATTGTCACATTGTAAACTTTGTAAAAGCGTGTATTTCCCTGAAAAATTGCATTATTAAACAATGGAATTACAGCTTACACAGTTGTGTTCAGTCCTAGAATAAGAAACCACCCAACCATAGCCGGCTAGTGCGGCCGAGAGGTCCTACGCGGTTCAGTCCGGAACTGTGCTGCTGCTACGTTTGCAGGTTCGAAGCCTGCCTTGGGCATGGATGTGTGTGATGTCCTTAGGTTAGATAGGTTTACGTAGTTCTAAGTTTAGGCGACTGATGACCTCAGAAGTTAAGTCGCATAGTGCTCAGAGCCATTTGAACCATTTTGAACCATAGTGCTTAGAGCCATTTTTGCAACTAACCATAACCGTACAACCTGATTGGTAGAATCATTCACCTCAAGACCTAATTTGGCAAAAAGATCAAACCGTAAAACGCTGATGATTCCTTTTGTTTGAACCATCAGTAATCTGGCTGGTATGGATGATGCTTTACAGTGGATTATGGTGCTCTATTGGCCCATGACTGTGATGTGGTTTCTGCTGAAACTCTTGGATTCCTTTGTAAATAGCCGAAATGCCGGCGACCCAAGCTACCGGTAACTGAGCATGTTCGCGATCGTGGAGGAGTCAGTATGTATCTAGAAGTCGACACGTGTCTCAGCGACGAACACGTCCGATGTCAACGTGCAGGTTGAAGCGGAGAGTACTGTATGAACTTAGAGCATTTCTGGACCTTTGCCCAGAATATCGGGTACGCTATAAGATTCGGCGTCCTAAAGGTGCATGAATTTTGAGGGCACAAGTTTCAGTGTAGTTGCAGTATCATCAGTGGGCTTTAATTTTATTGCTTTTTACCACGTGGTGTGGTTTTCCTGAAGTGTCTCTCTAAAAACGTAACACATCAGGAAAATCACACCACGTGGTAATTAAAAGCCCACTGACGACACTGCAACAGCAGTGAAAGATATTGAGGTAAAAAACAAAATTGCGTTTTGCAAAAGGCGGACCTCATCCAATATATATATGTCGTTAAAGCAAACTCGGACAAAAGAGGTTCAACCTGAAGATGATTATTTGATAGCTGAGCTGCACACTTCACTTTATGGCCTGACATGCGACACAGCGTTCGACTTGCTTGCCTGACGTAGCATTGTCGTCTTCGATATGTAACGAAACAATCAGGGATTCAACATAATTGTCTGGAAGACCGTCTGCCTAAAACTTCTTGAAGATGGGTGACAGTGCCATGCGGAAACGTGTCCCCCAAACAACTACAGCGGTCTCGGTCTCTCCGGAGCTGGCGCGTGGAAAAAACATCTGAGAGGGATCCTGTGGCGCTGCCGAAGACCTCACCTATTGCTCGAATGCGCAAATGAGCGGGAGACGAGGGGCGCCCAGTTTCGTCTGTCTCTCAAAGTCCCTCCTTCGGCGAATGCACCGGGATAAAGTCACGCACCAAGGAGCCTGCGTAAGACTGTTTACACTTGGAACTGAAACATTGGCACTACATAGTTTTTTCCAAATAGACGTACTAATGGTGCATCACTGAAACGGTATTACACAAAAACGTCTGTGTCGGTTCAACCTCACAGATGTCATGGGTCAGATACGCACGATGTGGCCACGATCGAGTGAGCTGACCTGCCACGTCTTATATGAATGAGGCGATATGAGTTAAGGCCGGTTGCCACCAGAGCGAGGCAGCGCGTCGTGCGGCAACGGCAGCGGCATGCGTTTTCCGCTTTGACGCGGCGGCTCGCGGAACTGGCATTCCCATCTGGAAGCGGCAGACGCTAGCGGTAGCCAATGACGGACAGCCACTGAGGTACGGGGCGAGACCCACTGAAACGCCCGGTGCGTTTGATTAACTATATCTTACACCTACATGAAGGAAAGACGAAGTTGGGTGAAGACATACCGATTTTTCATTTTCTGTACAATGTAATCTTTCACATATTTCATTATTCATGTTTTCTCATTTCACCATAAACAGATGTCATGACTACCGTTCATGATTGTTCGCTATCTCCTAACACATTGAAACAATGTACGATAAAAGAGATTATTCGGATAGTTAAGCGAGACAAAAATTTAAAATGTGATACGGCAGCAGGTACACGAAAACAGTAGAAACACAAAGGCTTGGGGCGGGGGGATGAAAGTGGAAGCCACCTGATAGAATTTCGCTCAGATCATAATGTAATCATCGCCAGCACCTTGCTTAAGAATCACGAAAAATAATATATATTTGGAACAGAGTTTTCAGAACCAGATTTTAAATTATAAGACATTTCCCGGTGCAGATGCAGACCTACAATAATTTACCAGATGCAGTTTACAACTAAAGAGACAGTAAACGGTAGCAAATTAAGGAAATGTTACTTGAAAAAGTCAAGACCCACAGTTTTTCGATAATCTTAAAGTTACCATAATGCAACGACTGACTGAAACAGAGGAAGGAATCCGCTAGAATACGAATGGATATCTTTGAGTGAAGAAATGGTGAATGCAGCAGAGTATGTGAATGGGAAGAAAGTACAGTAGAAATCGTTAGATAAAACGTGATATATTACATTTGACAAGTGGGAAAAATATAAAAATGCAGCAAATAAAGTAGGCGATGGGAAATAGAAATGTCTAAACATGACGTTGACAGAAAGTCCAAAATTGCAACGCGATTTTCCATTTGGAAAACATAGGGGAATGAAAATGATAAAGAACAAAGAAAACTTTGCTCAAAGGAGAAGCAACTGTCAAGAACTCATTTGGCAAGCCATAACTAAGCAAATAAGAGAAGGCTAGAAAGTGGAAGGAATATGTAGAGAGGAGAGGGGGAGGGGTTGTACAAACTAACATAAGCAGAATGTTAGATTCCTGTGAGATGTCTGAACACGCAAGGCAATACTGATCCTACCACTTACCTAAGTAGACACACTGAAGAACTGCGAAACTGTGTTTATAGCATTTGCATGTTTAGAGAAAGGTTTTAGCAATCTTAATTAAAACATCTTTTGAAGCTCTGGAGATGTCATCGATAAAACACAGGGCCACAAGATTATCTACAACTTGTACAGAAACCAAACTGCATTTCTAAGTCTTCAATGACTTGAAAGGAAAGCAGTAATTGAGAACGCAGAAGTAGAGAGGATATAAAATGAAGACAGTGAATAGCAAGAAAAGCGTTCTGAAAACGAAAATTTGTTCACATCGAATATAAATTATAATGACTGGGTACTATTTTACAAAGGTATTTGTGTGGAGTGTGGTATTTGTGTGGAGTGCAGCCTTGTATGTAAGTGAAACGTGGCCGATGATCAGTTCTGTCAAGAAGACAATGGACGATTTCAAAACGTGGTGATCAATAATAGTGCTGAAGATTAGATATGAAGATTGTGTAACTAAAGAAGAGGTACGGAATTAAATAGAGGAGGAAGAGGAAGTTATGCCACAACTTCGACTACAAAAGGGGTAAGTTGACAGGACATATTACGAGGCATCAAAGAGTAAGGACAAAGGGGGTGGGTGGTAGTATTCTGATAGTAATCATCTGTTGAAATGCTACTCTACTATTTTATCTATTACTGTAAACAGTGAATTTACTCTTCCATGCACTCCTCCACAAAACATTTAAACCAAAACTGAAATCAGCTGAACACCAAATCTTTCAACCACTGTCTGACAACTATTGCATTCACTTTCAACTTTCTGTAACTATCACTGGCTAGCCACACACACATGCAGATATAAGGGGAATAGACATAAACAAACATTAGTTTTAAGCGTATAATTCTTTAGGTTGGCAACATGTACATAAACAAAGGAAACAGGAAGGGACATGAGGTGAACACACTGTAGTTACGACTTCAAATCAGTGTTTTCGGTAAAATGTCTACAGCTAGTGACAGAAGAAAAAAGAGCGAACATGAAAATGTGCTTGTGTTCCATAATCTAAATTTTAGTTCAACCTTCAGCATGTGACCAGGTGAGGGGAAACGCAGATGTCCGCCAAAACCTCGATTCACTGTAAGTAATCAGTTATTCACGTAAAAAAAGATGTGAAGTGTTTTATAATCTGCAAGTATCACATATAAAAGCAAAACTGAATCATTCTAGATTTCGCCCAAGATGCCTTAAAGTAAAAGGTGAAACGCGTCTTGAACCAATAAAGTACACTGGATCAGGAAAAAAACGTTTGTTACTTACCAAAGGAAATAATCAATAGCTGTAGATCCTTAGCAAATTACATCTTATGACATACCAGCAAATTAGTTTCGGTTTAACTTCTCATTCCACATGCTATTAAATGCCGTTTAAAAAAATTCATCTACCCCTTGTGGAAAACTGTAGTTATTTTTGTATCTCGGTAGATAAACAGATTTAGGATATTTATCATGCGACGAAATCATGACTTTTTACAAGTTATCGTTAGCAAAAAAAACACGTTTCGATTTCTTGAACCGTTTACGAAATTTGCAGTTGATACAACCACATGGTTTACGACGAGCAGGACGAAGTATCGGTGGCGGCACGGCACAGCCCATCCGCCGACATATCATTCAATATCTCGAGAACGGTGATAGCTATCGTTCTGCTCTCAGCTTTAAAAACAATTTCGATATGTTGACTAAATTTCATACGCAGTAATGTATTACCTAAAATGAACTGTACGCAAAGTCCGCGCAATGCGTTTTTACCTCTGCACACTCGTACAGCAAGTAACCACGACGAATAACGAAAAGAAATTCGGTCCTTTATCGAGAGAAGATATCAGGCCGTAACATGCCCAAGAATCAAATTTTTCTACCGAACAGTTTCGTTGGAATCGGATGATAAGTATTTCATAGCTGCCGCTGCGTCCGCGCCAGCGGTTCGGCGAAAGTTCGTGTGGCGCAGGGTTCCGTACCTGACGTCACGCGCAGCGCGTTCTGTGATTGGCGGCGCGGACCTGGAGCGCGGCCCGCGGCAGCGACAGCGGTTCGACACGGACAAACCGCGACGCAGAGCCCGCCGCGCTCCAGGTCCGCACCGCTGACGGCGTTTCCATGGCAACCACGCCGCTGCCGCGCGGTTTTGACGCGTGGCAGCCCTAGTGGGAACCGGCCTTTAATAAAATACTCTCAGGCTTTCAGCCGCGCCAGGTGCAAAATCCTGCAAGCTCTCGACCGAACTCTCTTCGGCCTCGTCAAGTGGTAAGTGACTGCCTCGCCACTATACGGCCGGGCCATGCTGCTACCTGTGACATCACTGGTGCTCTCTATTTCCCCGCCAGATGTGGCAATGTTTTCGTTCCGCGTCTGTCACACCCGCTTCAACGATGGCCAGTTCCCAGACTGTGCTGAGTTGCAAACCGCCATCCTTGTTGATGGTGTTTTCAGATATTTTTATTTCTGTCGCTTCTCCTAGACGCTATTTCAAAATCCCTCCGAACTTATAGTGACAGATGTTTCGTCGAATAGAATTCGGGGTCGATTTTCTAAAGGGTGTTCTGCCATGGCTGATTTTTCAGGATGGCACAGCCGTAAGCAACCTCTCGCCTTCCGTCCGACGTAGCTCCCCAGCACGTACTGCTTGGCCGACGTGGCAGCAGCTGCAGTGGCGTGGTGTTTTGTACACTGCAGTCATCTAAGCCTTAGGTCGTCCTTCACAGGCCTCGTGAGCTGTCGTATTTTTTCTGGGGGTCTGGACACTGATGAGGGAAAAAACGCAAGTTTCTTGTTCTCTTCTTTGGTGGTGTTTTTCTTGGGTGTCTCACCAGAAACAGCCTGTGATACCTGGTGGTGATTGTAGCCATTTTCTCGGAAGACTTTTCGGACGTAGTTCTAGTGGCAGCTTTTGAGCGCCTGAGACGGCTTTAGCACTGTCGACGATGGTGTTCAGAACGCCACGTCTTTGCGCAGGATTTTGGTTGCTGAGAGCGTGCAGATACCGATCTCTGTGTGTGGGTTTTCTGTACATGCTGTGGCCGAGCTGTCAAGTTGTCTTTTCCGGTGAACAAAGGGCGGAGGAATGGCAATGCACGAGTTACCTCTACTTTCAACGTAAACCTAGTGTGGTCTTGAAGGCCGTTGAGGTTTTCCAATAATTCTGCTAGTTTTTGACGTCCGTTGGGCCAGATGATTGAAATGTCGTCGACGTAACGACAAAAGCAACTAGCCTCATCTGGAGCCGTGTTCAAAGTGATGTCTTCAAATTTGTGTATGAAAAGGTTGGCTATGGATGGAGCTAATGGACTTCCCGTCGCCACGCTGTCCTACAGTTCGAAATACTGACCGCCGTATAGGAAATACGATGACGTGCCACTATGTCGACCGGACATTACGTACTGTGCTCCAACGCTGGACGCAACGTGAGAGATCCTTAGGCCTACGCCATCCTGAAAAATCAGCCATGGTAGAACATGCTGTAGACAATCGACACTGAAATCTAATCTAAGAAAAGCCCCTCATTATGAGGACGAAGGTAATTTGGGATAGCGTCATGAAAGAAGCGATAGAAATAAAAGTATCCGAAAACATCATCAACAAGGACGGCGTTTTGTAGCTCAGCACAACCTGAGACCCGGTCATGGCAAGGTTGAAGCGGTTTCGACGGACGCGGGATGAAAACATTACCACATCTGAGGGGGAAGAGAGCACCATTGACGTCACAGCCAGCAGCGCGGCAGAGTAACGGCGAGGTCACTGCGACACGGCAGCCATTTTTGAAATGACTGTGGCCGAGGAGAGCTCGGTCGAAAACTCGTGGGCTTTTAATCACATGACACAGCTGGAAGCCCTGGAATGTTTTATTAATGCCACGTCTTGCCCGTCCTGCAGCTGACTATCACACTGACAGTCGGTACCAGGTAGGACGACGTCGCGATAACGCCACACGCCGAAGTGTTTTCTTTCTCTCCAGAACAGCTGCCAATTTAAATTAATGTGTGTGAAATCTTATGAGACTTAACTGCTAAGGTCATCAGTCCCCAAGCTTACACACTAATTAACCTAAATTATCCTAAGGACAAACACACACACCCATGCCCGAGGGAGGACTCGAACTTCCGCCGGAACCAACCGCACAGTCCAATACTGCAGCGCCCCAGACCGCTTGGCTAATCCCGCGCGGCAAACAGCTGCTATCGCTGCTGAGTTGCTCTTGAGTGTAACTAGATATAATTGTATAGAGATCTAAGAGTGATTTATGTGTGTGTGTGTGTGTGTGTGTGTGTGTGTGTGTGTGAGTGTGTGTGTATTTTCCTCTCATGTATAATTCCTGACGCTTTTTTGAGGTCTTTTAATCAACGATTAAACAGGCTATACTGGAAGAGACAAAAAGTTCGGAGGTGTCAATGGAATACGTTGTACTTATTGTCTTATTCTCATCCAAAATCCAGAACGCTGCTGAAGGTGGTTGTGACTATCACAACAATTTCCAGAACCTAGCTGTTAACTGTGCATGCACTCCCAAGTGCTGTTATGGTGTCAGTAAGACAGTCACACCTTCCTTCTGCAGCGACTTCTGTTTTCTCCACTAGGCACAGCAGATAATGTCATTGGAAACAATGCCTTACATGATTAATGCCTAGATATTCTTGCGTCTTCGCTGTAACGGAAAATATCTCTTGCTACAGTGTTATATTCACGAAATCAGCTTCGCCATGCTAGATGTATTTGCGTTAGTTATTTCATTTAAACAATGTTTTTTAAAACATAGTATTCCATAGCAGGTTGAAATATGTAACAAAAATTAGCGCGAAAGTCTCTAATGAATGACGGTAAATTTTACCAAGCACGGTAATAAACAAAGATAAATTTTACTAAGCACGATAATAAACAATTTTTGGCCATTTAACAGTTACCTAAAATAAAAAACGCAATAAATCAGTTTCTACCAGTATCTGCAATGCTACATACTATGAGGCTGTTTTGGGCCAGGTTTCTTGGGGCAATCTTTTTCGGCTGCGGAATGTAATATTTATTTCAAAATTAGTCACTAAACCATTCTCCAGTCCTGCATTCCTTATCTCAACACAATACGCTAAAGTGACACTGCCGAATTTTCCCAAGAAGGAGAAAAGTACTGTCACACTGGACTTTCAGCTGGGCCACGATAAATTGTCTATTTACTTTAGTACATGTGGTAAACACAGATTAGAGGAAGGTCCAGCTTGATAGGACATTTCTTAAGACTTCAGGGAATAACTTCTATGGTACTGCAGGGACGTGTAGAGGACAAAAAAAAAATAGCTGGGGAACAGAGACGGGAATATAATCAAAAAGTAAATGAGGAACCTGGTGTAACTCAGAGATAAAGCTGAAACTTCCTGGCAGTCGAACTCGGTCCTGCAGACAGCTTTAATCCGCCAGGAAGTTCCATATTTGCGCGCACTCTGCTACAGAGTGAAAATCTCATTCCAGAGATAAATCTATGCTTTAGGAGAGTCAGGCACGGCGGGCCGCGTCGAAATAGTGAGAAGACTGAAGAAAAAAAAGCACACATTCCGCTGATGGTAAGAGTTTCATTCTGGAATGCTCCATTTGATGCGAAGTCCCAGGCTCTCGGCAACGTCCCTTACGTCTGGAAGGAACTACAGGAGAATATTTCATCTTAAAAACTGATCCGGTCACCAGTCTTACGTGTCAGAATTCAGTTGCGTTCTCCGAGAGAGGAAACAAAGGAAGTACAGAATTTTCACTCTACTTGAAGGACGATAAGATGTATTTATACACAAGATGCAAAATTTTGTGGCACCACATCCCAATCTTGTAAGGCTGTTGCCGTCCAAGCCAATGTACAGTACGTGCATGTATTGTTATGCAGGTTGACCCGTATGCAAACGAGGCCACGCTTCTTCTGCCGCTTTAATAGGCTTGGACAAGTAGCTGACCGTTCCGTTTTTAGAAGGGGCGATCAAAAAGATTCCGACCGAAGGCCGTACAGTCCAGAATCGGTGTGCCAATGGGGCAAAATTGTCTCGAGCATTAACGTCATCATCCCACCGACGCACTAGGTTGAAGATAGCCATTTGGTAAAACACGGTGTACTGCTGCGTGAAGTAACCCGTGAACTGCCTGCTACACGTCCTCCTGGCTCTTCAGGGCCTTTTTTAAGGTACCGAAGGCGTGGTAGTAGCACGGGGAGAGATCAGGTCTACAGGGCAGGTGCTCAAGTGTGTCCCACTTCAATATGCGTAACTATTGCGTTACGACATTTGCGATAGGCAGGGTTGTGAAGCAGCTGAATGGGTTGAGAATAAATAAATCGCCAGGTCCTGATGGGATTCCAGTTCGGTTTTACATAGAGTACTCTACTGCATTGGCTCCTTACTCAGCTTGCATTTATCGCGAATCTCTTGCCCAACGTAAAGTCCCGAGCGACTGTAAAAAAGCGCAGGTGACGCCTGTATATAAGAAGGGCAGAAGGACAGATCCTCAAAATTACAACCAATATCCTTAACATCGGTTTGTTGCAGGATTCTCGAACATATTCTCAGTTCGATTATAATGACTTTCCTTGAGACAGAGAAGTTGCTGTCCTAGTATCAGCACGGCTTTAGAAAGCATCGCTCCTGCGAAACGCTACTCGCCCTTTTTCCACATGATATCTTGCGAACCATGGATGAAGGGTGTCAGACGGATGTCATATTCCTTGACTTCCGGAAAGCGTTTGACTCGGTGCCCCACTGCAGACTCCTAACTAAGGTATGAGCATATGAGATTGGTTCCCAAATATGTGAGTGGCTCGAAGACTTCTCAAGTAATAGAACCGAGTACGTTGTCCTCGATGGTGAGTGTTCATCGGAGGTGAGGGTATCGTCTGGAGAGCCCCAGGGAAGTGTGGTAGGTCCGCTGTTGTTTCCTATCTACATAAATGATCTTTTGGATAGGGTGGATAGCAATACGCTGCTGTTTGCTGATGATGCTGTGGTGTACGGGAAGGTGTTGTCGTTGAGTGACTGTAGGAGGATACAAGATGACTTGGACAGGATTTGTGATTGGTGTAAAGAATGGCAGCTAACTCTAAATATAGATAAATGTAAATTAATGTAGATGAAGAGGAAAAAGAATCCCGTAATGTTTGAATACTCCATTAATAGTGTAGCGCTGGACACAGTCACGTCGATTAAATAGTTGGGCGTAACATTGCAGAGCGATATGAAGTGGGACAAGCATGTAATGGCAGTTGTGGGGAAGGCGGATAGTCGTCTTCGGTTCATTGGTAGAATTTTGGGAAGATGTGGTTCATCTATAAAGGAGACCGCTTATAAAACACCAATACGACCTATTCTTGAGTAGTGCTCGAGCGTTTGCGATCCCTATCAGATCGGATTGAGGGAAGACATGGAAGAAATTCAGAGGCGGGCTGCTAGATTTGTTACTGGTAGGCTTCATCATCACGCGAGTGTTACGGAAATGCTTCAGGAACTCGGGTGGGAGTCTCTAGAGGAAAGGAGGCGTTCTTTTCGTGAATCGCTACTGAGGTAATTTAGAGAACCAGCATTTGAGGCTGACTGCAGTACAATTTTACTGCCGCCAACTTATATTTCGCGGAAAGTCCACTAAGATAATATAAGAGAGATTAGGGCTCGTACAGAGGCATATAGGCAGTCATTTTTCCCTCATTCTGTTTGGGAGTGGAACAGGGAGAGAAGATGCTAGTTGTGGTACGAGGTACCCTCCGCCACGCACCGTATGGTGCATTGCGGAGTATGTATGTAGATGTAGATGTAGACGTCCGTTGTCATGAGGGAGCAGCACACTTTGACGCGCACCGTTCAACAACTGTGATTTTCGACAGACATGCTGCCCTTTGGCATTCTTCATTCTCCGAGTCGCGTGTACCGGTATTTGTCCTCCAGCAGTCAAGGAAAGAATAACAGCACGTTGGTCTCGTTCGGATGCATTTGGTAGTCGCCGCAGTTCACGTTTCCGCATGTATCGCACGCACGTCGTAAAGCCACACTGACCCCTCGCCCACGTAACGGTGCTTACACACTCGCATCGGAGTCGCGCTACGTCACACATAACGCTGCAGCAGCGCCGCAAACGGAAACTTTTTGTTCGCCCCTTTTACAACAGATTCATTGTATAGACTGAAACGTCCCCTTTGAACAATTATATATGACTGTGTTTAAACTGACACACAATATTTTTAGCGCAACGCAATCTGACTTTCAAAAATCCCTACAAAAGAATGGCCCTGACTAACATTAACCTATACCTTTCACAAATCACTTACCTCACCAAAAATCTTCGTTACTCGAACTACTGCAATACAGCGAGCGCCATTACTGCCAGCTATATAAAAGATTCAAACTACTGAAAGCACTAACTACTGATAGGCACAGTTAGCAAATGAAAGATTTTGATAGAGAACAAACAATGTATTTACCTTACTAGTGTTCAAAAGTCATAATATATATAGCAGTTCATGACATCCAGTCTTACAAATTTCAAAACTCCGCCATTTCTCTCCCCATATCCAGCACTGCTGGCGGCTCACCTTCAACTGCGCAACGCTACGCGCTGTTAACATCCAGCTGCCCAACACTACAATGGTAGACAACAATGGAAATCAGCCACAGACTGCACACAGCACAGCCAGTGATTTTCATACAGAACGCTACGTGGCGTTACCAATATAAAAACCTAAACAGCCTACTTACATAGCCCCCATGGTCCCCACAAAAAATTTTACAAATTGTTTTGGGCACTGGCCCATACAGATTTGAAAAAAATTTTCATAATTACAATAACAAAGATATGAAATGCACACACTTATTGATGCAATGTTGGTCAAAAGCTAAAATTTTCTCACAGTCCATAAAGACAGTCCCGATCGTTCATCACAGTAAAATAGCAGTGTTTTTCTCAAAGTCTGAGCAGTAAAAGAAAATGCTCATGGAAGTAGTGGATTTCCATGCAGTCTTGAAGAAGTAGCGTTGTCAAATCAAAATGGCTCTGAGCACTATGGGACTTAACATCTTAGGTCATCAGTCCCCTAGAACTTAGAACTACTTAAACCTAACTAACCTAAGGACATCACACACATCCATGCCCGAGGCAGGATTCGAACCTGCGACCGTAGCAGTCCCACGGATCCGGACTGCAGTGCCTAGAACCGCAAGACCACCATGGCCGGCAGTAGTGTTGTCCTTCCAACAGAAAGACAGTGCTGACTCTTGACATGCAGACAGGTAATGGGCCACAACAGAGCAAACCTACAGCAGAGTCAGTCGAAGTTTTGAAGAATATTGGTAGGTAGGTCATCACAGAGCAGACCCACTGTAGTCCTGATAGAGATTACGGTATTGGTGTGCCACCAGAGGTGTAGACCCACTGTAGTCCTTGTAGAGATGATGGTATTGGTGGGCCATCAAAGGTGCAGACCCAGTGCACTCCTTGTAGAAATAGTGGTATTGGTGAGTCATCAAAGATGCAGACCCACTGTAGTCCTTGTAGAGACGGCTAGCAACCAACTGTTGTGACTGTGCAGGTGCACAATCACCATCGAAGAGTCTTGTGGAGAATATACCAAGTCCATAAACCACCACTTGTGTACTCACAAAGTTTTTGGAATTGTCCTTAGAACCAGCAATGCTGTTAACCAGTCCCTTGCTGAATTATCAACACATGTGGGAGCACTAACAGTCCCCCCCCCCCTTTTTTTTTTACATATTGTGCATATACTATGACCAACAGAATTGTGTGCAGTGAAATGAATGCTTACAAGTTACTTAATTTGCTGAACTGGTGTCAATTACAGTATTGTAACATGAGAACACAATAACAAAGGTACAAAATATATCATTAAAGAACATAACAATACAGATAACATTTGTAATAATACGGGCTTTACAAAAGAATCGAATATCAGTGTTACAGGAATTATGACATAAGTAAATACATAAAAGATCAGAATAACTTTTGAAACATCAACTTCACACATGAGCATTAAAACAAAACAGAACAAATAATGTCTAAGCATATTTACAAGGTAAATAACATATTATCAGAAAAATTCTACAACATAAATCTTATTAGCTAAGCACATACGGACAGGAAAAACACAAATTCACATAGTATAATGACACAAAAATACAGGACAGGGTTTGCTTTCAGTGTAACATTTGTTACTGCAGTCCAACCCAAAACTTCATTCCATAGATCTTTCGTCTTATTTCAACATTTGTTTCCACCAAAAAAATCCTATCCAAGCATGCTTTCAGCATTTACATGTTCACATATTTCTTACCTCATTATTTATTTTCCATTATCTTACCTCATCATTTATTTCCAAGAAAATCCTACCTAAACCTGTTGTCCCTAAACCCTACTTTTTTGTTCATATCCTCTTTTAAATACTTTTTTGGCCAAACCATTTTCTTATAGCTTCTCGATGCATTTCTTTCCATTCATCAAAGCTCGTTCTCTATTATAGCCTACCCCATCTTAAGCTAACTTAAATCTACTGAGCTCAAATGCTAAACTAAGGGACGAGGTAATGCAGCAGCGCAAAACAATTAACACAAACAGCAATGATAAAAAATGCAAATTGGCAAAGCAAGCAGCAAAAAAAATAAATTAGCAAAGCAAATGCAATATTACAACTAATATAAGGCAACGCGCAGCAAACAAGAAAAATAAATCCGTAGTAAAACTGGCTTAACAGAGTAATACAAAGTCAAATTCAGTAACATTATGCCTGGCAAACAGCAGCAGCAGATGCAGTAATACCTATGTCACATCTTAACACTAGAGTGATGCATCACTGTAACTTACTCTAGCAGACAAGTTACCAAGTCACTGACAAAAATTATGTATGCAATTCCTGTGAAGTGGAAATCTCTTTTTGCGCTCCCTCATCTTTTTTTCTTTTTTTTTCTTTTGGAAGTAGATCATAAAATTATTGTTTACTGGGTCTGTAGACAGAAAATATTTATATTAGTACATCTATTAAATTTTATTTTAACCAATGCTGCAGTGGAGCTAGAAACTAGATATTAAACAAATTGAGCAATCTCTCAACTAGAAAGACAATACATGTAAAAATGTTTCTCATCATTTCATTAAGCATTTTAGTAAATATCATAAATTAAGAGCTCCACAATGTAATCATATGTTTTCAAGTTTGAGCGTGTCGTATTTGCGATGCTTTCGACAAAGAAATGTCAATAGCGAGGATAAAGGCCTCTTTTTTTTTCACCTAATGGCTTTCTTTTGTCAGACGACTATCTCTCAGCTGGGTGCCCAAAACGCATTACGTCAAGGTCACGTGTCTTTCTTACTGAAATATTTAGTACAGCAGTTTCCGCTACAGTGACAGTCTCATATAAAAATATTTTTACAGGTTGAGAATTTCTGTTACAAATGTGTAGAAAATAAAATCCTTTAAATATAACAATGTCCAAAAAATTTTCGACAGCATTGTAATACAGGGTGATTCAAAAAGAATACCTCAACTTTAAAAATGTGTATTTAATGAAAGAAACATAATATAACCTTCTGTTATACATCATTACAAAGAGTATTTAAAAAGGTTTTTTTCACTCAAAAACAAGTTCAAAGATGTTCAATATGGCCCCCTCCAGACACACGAGCAATATCAACCCGATACTCCAACTCGTTCCACACTCTCTGTAGCATATCAGGCGTAACAGTTTGGATAGCTGCTGTTATTTCTCATTTCAAATCATCAATGGTGGCTGGGAGAGGTGGCCGAAACACCATATCCTTAACATACCCCCATAAGAAAAAATCGCAGGGGGTAAGATCAGGGCTTCTTGGAGGCCAGTGATGAAGTGCTCTGTCGCGGGCTGCCTGGCGGCCGATCCATCACCTCGGGAAGTTGACGTTCAGGTTTCATAACTAACCTTTTTCGTAGGACTTTCCATACAGTTGATTGTGGAATTTGCAGCTCTCTGCTAGCTCTGCGAGTCGATTTTCCTGGGCTGCGAACAAATGCTTGCTGGATGCGTGCTACATTTTCATCACTCGTTCTCGGCGTCCAGAACTTTTCCCTTTGCACAAACACCCATTCTCTGTAAACTGTTTATACCAACGTTTAATACACCACCTATCAGGAGGTTTAACACCATACTTCGTTCGAAATGCACGCTGAACAACTGTCGTCGATTCACTTCTGCCGTACTCAATAACACAAAAAGCTTTCTGTTGAGCGGTCGCCATCTTAGCATCAACTGACGCTGATGCCTAGTCAACAGCGCCTCAAGCGAACAAATGTACAACTAAATGAAACTTTATAGCTCCCTTAATTCGCCGACAGATAGTGCTTAGCTCTGCCTTTTGTCGTTGCAGAGTTTTAAATTCCTAAAGTTGTGGTATTCGTTTTGAATCACCCTGTACATTCACGCATGTACACACATGGCGCTCGCTGTATTGCAGTAGTTCGAGTAACGAATATTTTTGGTGAGGTAAGTGATTTGTGAAAGGTATAGGTTAATGTTAGTCAGGGCCATTCTTTTGTAGGGATTTTTGAAAGTCAGATTGTGTTGCGCTAAAAATATTGTGTGTCAGTTTAAACACAGTCATGTATAATTGTTCAAAGGGGACGTTTCATATGTCGACCCTTAGCCGAGGATACCTCACTGGAATCTTCTGATTTTTTCTTGTAGTTTGTGCAATTTTTGCAGCCTTTGTTTATTGCTAGCGCGTAATTGTAGAGAGAATTTCCTTTGTAGTTGTAGTTTTTTATTCTTGTACAGTAAAACAGTTGTGGCATGCATGTAGATTTGCACCAAGTATTTCGCAGCTGCGCTTGCAATTAACGAGGTATTATTTTCAATGTTATGTTAATGTGTTTTCTTGTTTTGCTCTTCAAATTGTGTTTTTCTGTGTTGTCGTGTGAAATATTGTGACAATAATGACGTGTGAAAAACGTAATACTAGACTCCAAAGTAAACTGAGAAATGACAGTGAAGACGAAAGCAGTGTGTTAGCGCCGCCGAGTAATGAATTAACTAATGTTCAAAGTAGTAATTTGGTAATTGTGTATAGGGAAATGGAGCGGGCTGCAAATAATTGTGTGGGCAGTGAAACAATTAGTGAACAGGCAAGCATTATCGATCGATCGGTCGGCAACAGCTTGCCTCAGGAATGCGAAATGACAGGACACAATCTTGCAAATACTGTATATTGAGGTTTTGCGTCCTCGCCGTTTTCTCAAGTAAGTCAAGACACATTTTCTGCTTTTCAAAATGCGAATATTGCCGGTTCAAATGCATTGCCGAATAGCACTGAGGAACATGTTTTAGACACCAGTGCATTGTTATTACAATTAATGCAACAAATGGGACAAAAGCTTCAAAAGTTAGACACAATGGAACAAAATCTTCAAAAGTTAGACACAATGGAACAACACCAGAGACAAACACAGCAACAGTTAAACACAGTCATGTATAATATTTCTAAGGGGACGTTTCAAGACTAGTGTAGCTAGTAAACAGACAAAAGCAATTCTACAAATTGCACTGCGTGTCGCTAACTGCCGGACGGAAATGTTGGGGCAGCCTACTAACGTGGCCATCACATGCCAAACTTCCCAACTGGCGACGTGAGTCTGACGTCATCAAAGACGACCTGGCATTGACACACACACACACGGGGGGGAGTGATCAAGCGCTGCTTGTGTTAGTCCTAGGACTGCAGACCGTAACAACAACAACAACAGGTTTCTTTCTCAGACAGTCTCGAGATCTCTGTGGAATGCAATCTCGAGAGTGAGCCTGTACGGTCAGAAGACGCTTAAGAGACAATGTGCATTATTTTACATTTTTGTAAACCCTAATCCGTGAATTGCTGATGTTCCACGAAATCTGTAGCTTACAGTTCCTGTAAGCTTTGAGCCTTGTAAGGACAGCTCTTGAGGATGATTCTAAGCGATAGTGGCACAGTTCAGTGTCTGACAGCAGACCGTCTAGAAGTTTCATTTTATTCCGCATGTACAGTACCTTGCCTCTGAGCGTAACTTCAACAGACAGTTTGCATTCCCCTTTTCTTGCACGTGTCTTCGAAGTGTCATCAAACATGGCCACAAGTATTTCAGGAATGAACAGTACATCAATCCTTTCTATTTCAAAGGTCTTCCAATGATCCAAACCCAACAAAACTCCACTTCTACTGTTGATATTTTGATAATACAGCTTTAGAGAAACCCTGTCTCGTGAAGGTAAAAAAATCTTAACTAAACGCTTAACTTTATGCAAAAATGTTAAATGCATACACCCTAATTACAAATTCACCACATGACAAATTTATTTTTTTCACAGTGTAGTCGATGTGATCACAATTCGTAATCATCACAGTATGAACAGCTGCAGCCAAGAACATCTGTTTAAACAACGCCAACTGAGAAGACATGCTTGCTAAGACGCCGTACTCAGATACGGAAGAACTAGATTCCAAATATCACGATGATTCCTTTGAAAAGCACGATCGATTTCCTTTCCCATTCTTACACGACACTAGTTTGTGTTCGTCACTAAAGATCCCGTCGTTTCAAGATCTCGTCGCCTTCTTTCTACTAATACAACGACAAGCATCACATGCTGGAAGACTGTATGCCCATTGTTAATGAGAAATGTAACTATTGTCACCATTATCTTCGATTCAAGTATTAGTCCGCTACCTGTTCCGAACTCACAAAGAGATCAGTTCTGTCTTTCTCGAGGTCTTTCAATATCTCGCTTCCCATCCCGTTTATAGATCATGACCTTCTGGGGAATTTTGTGACCTGACTTTCTCATGAAGTACTGTCTCCTATCTTCACGATATTCTAATTCTATCCATTCATTCTTTCATGTCGAAAATATTTAAATCTTTTGTACTACCTTCGCTTTTATTCATGTCCCTTCTCGTGCAGCCCGTCGTCCCTTCTTTTCTTTTTTTAAACCAAGCTTTCGCTTCCATAGATGTAACTATAGGGGCTATAATTATTTTCATATTTAAAGCAGTCGCATTTCTCTGAGCGTTTCTGTGAAAAGTGCGTTGCTCTAGAGACAACACTTATCAAAATAATTACTTTCGTTGTCACATCACTCTCGCACTCTCGGACCATTCTGTCTCATAAAAGTACCAAGGAACTTGCCTTGACTTTTGAAACAAGTATGTAAATGTAGATGTGCAAATAACATATGACCTAATTTTGTAAGCCACTTATATGCGAATGTTGTTATTGTCGTCTGGAGACTGGTTTGATGCAGCTCTCCATGCTACTCTATCCTGTGCAAGCTTCTTCATCTCCCAGTACGTACTGCAGTCTACATCCTTCTGAATCTGCTTAGTGTATTCATCTCTTGGTCTCCCTCTACAATTTTTACACTCCACGCTGTCCTCCAATACTAAATTGGTGATCCCTTGATGCCTCAGAACATGTCCTACCAACCGATCCCTTCTGCTCGTCAAGGTGTGCCACAAATTTCTCTTCTCCCCAATTCTGTTCAGTACCTCCTCGTTAGTTATGTGATCTACCCATCTAATCTTCAGCATTCTTCTGTAGCACCACATTTCAAAAGCTTCTAATCTCTTCTTGTCCAAACTATTTATCGTCCATGTTTCACTTTCACACATGGCTACACTCCATACAAATACTTTCATAAACTACTTCCTGACATTTATATCTATACTCGATGTTAACAAATTCCTCTTCTTAAGAAACGCTTTCCTTGCCATTGCCAGTCTACATTTTATATCCTCTCTACTTCGACCATCATCAGTTATTTTGCTCCCCAAATAGCAAAACTCCTTTACTACTTTAAGTGTCTCATTTCCTAATCTAATTCCCTCAGCATCACCCGATTTAATTCGACTACATTCCATTATCCTCGTTTTTCTTTTGTTGATGTTCATCTTATATCCTCCTTTCAAGACACTGTCCATTCCGTTTAACTGCTCTTCCAAGTCCTTTGCTGTCTCTGTCAGAATTACAATGTCATCGGCGAACCTCAAAGTTTTTATTTCTTCTCCATGGATTTTAATACCTATTCCGAATTTTTCTTTTGTTTCCTTTACTGCTTGCTCAATATGCAGATTGAATAACATTGGGGAGAGGCTACAACCCTGTCTCACTCCCTTCCCAACCACTGCTTCCCTTTCATGCCCCTCGACTCTTATAACTGCCATCTGGTTACTGTACAAATTGTAAATAGCCTTTCGCTCCCTTTATTTTAGCCCTGCCACCTTTAGAATTTGAAAGAGAGTATTCCAGTCAACATTGTCAAAAGCTTTCTCTAAGTCTACAAATGCTAGAAATGTAGGTTTTCCCTTCCTTAATCTATTTTCTAAGATAAGTTGTAGGGTCAGTATTGCCTCACGTGTTCCAACATTTTTGCGGAATCCAAACTGATCTTCTCCGAGGTCGGCTTCTACCAGTTTTTCATTCGTCTGTAAATAATTCGCGTCGGTATTTTGCAGTCGTGGATTATTAAACTGACAGTTCGGTAATTTTCACATCTGTCAACACCTGCTTTCTTTGGGATTGGGATTATTATATTCTTCTTGAGATCTGAGGGTATTTCGCCTGTCTCATGCATCTTGCTCTCCAGATGGTAGAGTTTTGTCTGGGCTGGCTCCCCCATGGCTATCAGTAGTTCTACTGGAATGTTGTCTACTCGCGGGGCCTGCTTCGACTTATGTCTCTGAATCCTCTGTCAAACTCTACATGCAGTATCATATTCACGATTTCATCTTCATCTAAATCTTCTTCCATTTCCATAATATTGTCCTCAAGAACATCGCCCTTGTATAGACCCTCTATATACTCCTTCCATCTTTCTGCTTTCCCTTCTTTGCTTAGAATTGGGTTTCCACTTGAGCTCTTGATATTCATGCAAGTGGTTCTCTTTTCTCCACAGGTCTCTTTAATTTTCCTGTAGGCAGTATCTATCTTACACCTAGTGATATACAACCCTACATCCTTACATTTGTCCTCTACCCATCCCTGCTTAGCCATTTTGTACTTCCTGTCGATCTCAGTTTTAAAACGTTTGTATTCCTTTTTGCCTGCTTCATTTACTGCATTTTTATATTTTCTCCATTCATCAATTAAATTCAATATTTCTTCTGTTTCCCAAGGGTTTCTACTAGTCCTCGTCTTTTTACCTATTTGATCCTCTGCTGCCTTCACTATTTCATCCCTCAAAGCTACCCATTCTTCTTCTACTGTATTTCTTTCCACCATTCCTGTCAATTGTTCCCTTATGCTCTCCCTGAAACTCTGTACAACCTCTGGTTCTTTCAGTTTATCCAGGTCCCATCTCCTTAAATTCCCACCTTTTAGCAGTTCCTTCAGTTTTAATCTACAGTTCATAACCAATAGATTGTGGTCAGAATCCACATCTGCCCCTGGAAATGTCTTACAATTTAAACCTGGTTCCGAAATCTCTGTCTTACCATTATATAATCTATCTGAAACCTTCCAACCAGCCGGTGTGGGCAAGCGGTTCCAGGCGGTACAGCCTGGAACCGCGAGACCGCTATGGTGGCAGGTTCGAATCCTGCCTCAGGGCATGGATGTGTGTGATGTCCTTAGGTTAGTTAGGTTTAAGTAGTTCTAAGTTCTAGGGGACTGACGACCTTAGAAGTTACGTCCCATAGTGCTCAGAGCCATTTGAAATCTTCCAGTATCGGCAGGCTTCTTACATGTATACACCCAACTTTCATAATTCTTGAACCAAGTGTTAGCTACGATTACGTTATGATCTGTGCAAAATTCTACCAGGCAGCTGCCTCTTTCATTACTTACCCCAATCCATATTCACCTACGACTTTTCCTTCCCTTCCTTTTTCTACTATCGAATTCCAGTCACCCATGACTATTAAATTTTCGCCTCCCTTCACTATCTGAACAATTTCTGTTATATCATCATACATTTCATCAATCTCTTCGTCATCTGCGGAGTTAGTTGGCATATAAACGTGTACTACTGTGGTAGGCGTGGGCTTCGTATATATCTTGGCCACAATAATGTGTTCACTATGCTGTTTGTATTAGCTTAACCGCATTGCTATTTTTTTATTCATTATTAAACCTACTCCTGCATTACCCCTATTTGATTTTGTATTTATAACTCTGTATTCACCTGACCAGAACTCTTGTTCCTCCTGCCACCGAACTTCACTAATTCTCGCTATATCTAACTTTAACCTATCCATTTCATTTTTTAAATTTTGTAACTTACCTGCCCGATTAAGGGATCTGACATTCCACGCTCCAACCCGTAGAACACAAGTTTTCTTTCTCCTGATAACAACGTCCTCCTGAGTAGTCCCCGCCCGGAGATCTGAATGGGGGACTATTTTACCTCCGGAATATTTTACCCAAGAGGACGCCATCATCATTAACCATACAGTAAAGCCGCATGCCCTCGGGAAAAATTACGGCTGTAGTTTCCCCTTGCTTTCAGCCGTTCGCAGTACCAGCACAGCAAGGCCGTTTTGGTTAGTGTTACAAGGTCAGGGCAGTCAATCATCCAGACTGTTGCCCCTGCAACTACTGGAAAGGCTGCTTCCCCTCTTCAGGAACCACATGTTTGTCTTGCTGTAACGTGCGCACGCGGCACACAATACTGATTAAAGCCTGTACTATGGTAAGTGAGTGGGGTTTACCTTACAAGACAGGATTTTTGTATAGATATTGACCGCGTGTACCTGAATGGTGGCAAATCAGACTTACACCCACTCTGTAATAACAATGATATGTCCAATAAGTCCGGAATGCAACTACATGTTTGGACGGACAAAAAGCAACACAGCAGATGCTACCAATTTGTTAATAATACGGTCGCCAGCCTAATTAGGCGTTAACCAAGTTTCTTCCCTGTACAGGTTGATGTACGTTCATGCCAAACAACACATAGTAACACTGCACAATATGGTAAATTTTGGAAACAGAAAATCTACTGAACTAATAATTTCACTTTCTGTACTAATATGGATAAACCATAAATACATAACATTACACTATAATGTTTACCACAAAACTTCATACTGTCTATTGATCTGATTAAAATCGGGCATAGGTTACCCTAGAAATAGCACTTTCGAAACACACACACAATGTCAATTTTGATAAAGGTAAAACTGATAAATTTCGTTTTTTTTATTGACTTTAACTTTGCTGGTCAAATCAGTTTAGAACAATTCAGAATTCAAATGAATAAGAAAGGGGGGGGGGGGGGGACTCTGAAACTGTTATGATCACTGTATTAAAACAATTGATTACTGAAATCATTATGCCCTCATGATTTCCAATATATGATTTACTACTCTTTTTGTCTTGTTTCTGGCTCATTTAAATGCCATTATATCTGTCTCGAAATAATTAAGCTTCATTACTAAATCAATATCAAAATTATCTTCCAACTTTGTCAGACCTTGTTATTCATCTATTGGTTCATTAACAAAAAAGTTCTTTAAACATGATTCTAACATAGCTAGGTCTGCTGGTAATTATTATTAACATAAATTTTAATTCTTCATTTCGGGACACTCGGATTGCACAACATTTGGAAAGGACCCTGTGTAGGTTAGTTGTGAGGATAATTAAATGATAGGACAGTTCTGGTAAAATTTAAGTTGTTATTGAACAGTATGGAACAAAAGTAACACTGGTCCACACGAATACAGTACTAAAAATTTCAACCTGTTCGTATCGATGCAGCGGTTTGCAGGCGGCGGGATGGCGAGACACGGAGCACACATACAACCACAGCAATGACTCTTGATGTATCGGCACTTTACTTCTTCATAGCGTCGCAATACTTTTCCATTTAGTGCCTATGGAATTTTGCCATGCTGTATAGGCATCGGAACGGCACATCCGAGGCTCAATGAAACCCTGTCTTCCAGGAGAGCCTCCTCCATCCAGAACGTGTTTCTCAGACCAATGCCAAACTCCAACTACTACTGCTGAGCCCGTTATGCCGTACAGTGCCCATGTGCATTTTCCCACGCTCGCCTGCCATCCACCTTTTACCGCTCCCTTACAAGCCGGGTATTCACCCGAGGTTTTGCATTCTACATATTCTAATAATTTGCCTACGTATGTACCAGACGCACAATTAAAATTTCAACATCTTACAACAGTCTCAACATTTCTTACATTTTAATTCTGTTATAATATTGCTTGAAATTTGACATAAACATTAATATTCACATCGAAATTTGTTTACAGTTTTCTTAACACAATGACATGAAAAAAAAAGAAATGAAATCAGAACATCGATTACACTAATTTATCGAAAATTCAGAAGAGAAAAAAAAATAATATTTATATGTACAATAGTACAGCGTTGTTGTTGTTACACATGCCCCTGTTACCAGTAAATTTCACTAAGTGCAAATTTGATGAGAACACAAAATTTTATATTTATACAGTGGTTCTGAATCTTTGTGTGAATGTCCCATCACAAAAGTTTATACCACAAACTTCCTTTCACTCACATTATATAGGTCTATACTTTTTAATATATCGAGAACATTTACTTATCATTTACTTAAGTGCCTTTAGCACAGTCTATCCTCCTATCACAACATTATTTAAGTAGCAAATTACTCATCATTATTAAATTTCTCAGACAAATAAAATCAAAATTTGGAACACAAACACTTATCCACAAAAGCAGATACAAACACCTATATATACTATAAAACAGTTTGTTGCTGCTTGCATTGAATGGCAGTCCATTTCCTTACTTACTAAAAAAAAGACACAATACTATTTAGAAAAATCACTACATCTATTTGCTGCCTATTATTCAGATTTGGGCAGTCCATTTCGCATCTTTTTACCACATCACCTGCACCACACTTACAATTCTCCTTTGACTATTTATCTGCCCTCTTTCATTTTTGGCAGTCCCATCTTTTATTTGGCTTGCAGCATTTACCCTTTCTTTTCAGCCCTTTTCTCCATACATCTTTACATTTATAGTACATTTGGTAATCTGAAACTTACATAAGTACATTAGCACACTGACATTAGTATACATACATTTACAAAGATCTGTTATATTTAGAATAAAATGGTTCATGGTGTGGGTTCCTGTAGTCATGTCCTAGTTCATGAACCATGGGCAACGTATGAGTGGCCAAGTAAGTGGTCCCGACAGTCGGGATACCAGTTAGTTTGGAATAAGGCTGGGCATCTCGGACATATTCTGAGTCGTGGTCACCTTTGTGCTCATACGGCAAAGACTACCAAATCCACCGGTTAGTCCCTCAGCCGTTAGGGGTAAACCCCAATGGGACTCGGGGCAAGTAAGGCTAGCAACCTGCTTCCCTAGTACTTTAAATATGATGCTGGCAACAATCAGAGCAAAATGCCTCGGACCTTTGGAGGTGACGGAGTCCCACCTCTAACTGACAAACCAGGGACTCCTAAGATACGACTTGGCAAACAAATGGTAATGAGATAGGAGCTATTAATATCAATGGGGGCTACTCTGGGAAGAAAGTAGAGCTGGCAGAGGCTGCAAGTAAGATGGGGCTGGACGTTTTAGCTGTTAGTGACATTCGGGTAAGGGGTGAGAAAGAAGAGGTTGTGGGAGAATACAAGGTCTACCTGTGAGGAGTCAAAGCAGGAATAGCACAATGGGGTGTAGGGCTTTACATCAGGAAAGAAATGGAACCCAGCGTAGTTGCAATAAGGTATGTAAACGAACGACTGATGTGGATAGATTTGACAGTGTCTAGCAAGAAAATTAGGATTGTGTCAGTATATTCGCATTGTGAAGGGACAGATCAAGATAAGATGGATAGTTTTTATGAGGCACTCAGTGATGTAGTTGTTAGAGTAAAGGACAAGGACAGTGTTCTGCTCATGGGTGATTTTAACGCCCGGATTGGAAATCGAACAGAAGGGTATGAAAAGGTTATGGGTAAATTTGGAGAGGATATGGAGGCCAACAGGAACGGGAAACAACTCTTGGATTTCTGTGCCAGTATGGGCTTAGTAATCACAAATTCATTTTTTAAAAATAAGAACATTCACCGGTATAGTTGGGAAGGCAGGGGAACCAGATCTGTCATTGACTATATAATAACAGATCAGGAATTCAGGAAGGCTGTGAGGGACACATGTGTATTCAGGGGATTCTTTGATGACACTGATCATTATTTAATCTGCAGTGAAATTGGTATTGTGAGGCCGAAAGTGCAGGAGGTCAGGTCCATATGTAGGAGGATAAGAGTGGAGAAACTTCAGGATAAGGAAATCAGGCACAAGTACATAACAGCGATCTCAGAAAGGTACCAGTTAGTTGAGTGTGGTGAATTACAGTCATTGGAAAAGGAATGGACAAGGTACAGGGACACAGTACTAGAAGTGGCTCAAGAATGTCTTGGAACAGTAGTGTGTAAAAGTAGGATGAAGCAAACAGCTTGGTGGAATGACACAGTCAAGGCAGCCTGTAAAAGGAAAAAGAAGGCGTATCAAAAATGGCTACATACCAGAACCCACGTAGACAGAGAAAGTTATGTTGAAGAAAGAAACAAAGCCAAATAGATAATTGCAGCATCCAAGAAGAAATCGTGGGAAGACTTTGGAAACAGGTTGGAGACTATGGGTCAAGCTGCTGGAAAACCATTCTGGAGTGTAATTAGCAGTCTTCGAAAGGGAGGTAAGAAGGAAATGACAAGTATTTTGGACAGGTCAGGAAAACTGCTGGTGAATCCTGTGGTTGCCTTGGGCAGATGGAGGGAGTATTTTGAAGAGTTGCTCAATGTAGGTGAAAATGCTATCAGTAATGTTTCAGATTTCGAGGTAGAATGGGATAGGAATGATGATGGAAATAGGATCACATTTGAGGAAGTGGAAAAAATTGTCAATAGATTGTAGTGCAATAAAGCGGCTGGGGTGGATGAAATTAAGTCGGAACTCATCAAATACAGTGGAATGTCAGGTCTTAAATGGCTACACAGGATAACTGAAATGGCCTGGGAGTCGGGACAGGTTCCATCAGACTGGAGAAAAGCAGTAATCACACCAATCTTTAAACACGGAAACAGAAAAGATTGTAACAACTACAGAGGTATCTCTTTAATCAGCGTTGTGGGTAAAATCTTCTCAGGTATTGTTGAAAGGAAAGTGCGAGTATTAGTTGAGGACCAATTGGAGGAAAATCAGTGTGGGTTTAGGCCTCTTAGAGGCTGTCAGGACCAGATCTTTAGCTTACGGCAAATAATGGAGAAGTGTTATGAGTGGAACAGGGAATTGTATCTATGCTTTATAGATCTAGAAAAGGCATATGACCGGGTTCCTAGGAGGAAGTTATTGTCTGTTCTACGAGATTATGGAACAGGAGGCAAACTTTTGCAAGCAATTAATGGTCTTTACATGGATAGTCAGGCAGCAGTTAGAGTTGACGGTAAATTGAGTTCATGGTTCAGAGTAGTTTCAGGGGTAAGACAAGGCTGCAACCTGTCTCCACTGTTGTTCATATTATTTATGGATCTTATGTTGAAAACAATAGACTGGCTGGGTGAGATTAAGGTATGTGAACACAAAATAAGCAGTCTTGCATATGCGGATGACTTAGTTGTGATGGCAGATTCGATTGAAAGTTTGCAAAGTAATATTTCAGAGCTAGATCAGAAATGTAAGGACTATGGTATGAAGATTAGCATCTCCAAAACGAAAGTAATGTCAGTGGGAAAGAAATATAAACGGACTGAGTGCCAAATAGGAGGAACAAAGTTAGAACAGGTGGACGGTTTCAAGTACTTGGGATGCATATTCTCACAGGATGGCAACATAGTGAAGGAACTGGAAGCGAGGTGTAGCAAAGCTAATGCAGTGAGCGCTCAGCTACGATCTACTCTCTTCTGCAAGAAGGAAGTCAGTACCAAGACTAAGTTATCTGTGCACCGTTCAATCTTTCGACCAACTTTGTTGTATGGGAGCGAAAGCTGGGTGGATTCAGGTTGCCTTATCAACAAGGTTGAGGTTACGGATATGAAAGTAGCTAGGATGAACTCTGCTACAAGCAGGAAAACTAGAAAACCTAAAAAGAGAGATGGAAAAGAATCATATGGACCTCGTAGGAGTTGCTGAAGTAAGATGGAATGGACATGGAGAGTTGCAGTCAGATGAATATGTATTCTACTACTCAGGAGGAGAAGTAAAAGGAATTAATGGAGTAGGAATGATTATGACAAAGGAATTGGCTAAATGTGTGGAATATGTAGACTATGCAAATGACCGGGTTATTGGTGTAAGGCTGAAAGGAGCACAAAAAGATTTACTGATTGTCCAGGTGTATATGCCAACTTCAGAACATGATGACCAAATTGTAGAGGAAACGTACAATGTAATAGAGAGAATAATGGACGAAAATAAAAAATGCTGCAAAATAGTAATGGGAGACTGGAACGCCATTGTGGGAGAAGGGAAAGAGGGAAACATAGTAGGCAGTCATGGTCTTGGAAAGAGAAATGACAGAGGTGAATGGTTAATTGACTTCTGCAGGGAAAGGTAGCTGATAGTGGCAAACACATGGTTCAAGAACCATAAGAGGAGGCTCTACACTTGGAAATCACCAGGGGATAAATATAGAAACCAAATCGATTTTATACTGGTAGAAGAAAGATACAGGAATGGAATCAAGAAGGTGCACACATTACCAGGTGCAGATATTAATAGTGACCACAACTTACTTGTGGCAGAAATAGAAATAAGAATGAAAAAACTGAAGAAGGCGACAATGGTGAAGAAATGGGATCTAGAGAAGATAAGGTCCAACAAAGAACAAATTACAGAAATGCTGTCTCGGGACTTTCTAAACACATTACGAGACAAAGAAGCACCTGATAATGCCAACGAGTACTGGAATATGCTGAAAGAAGGAATCATTAAAGCAGGACAGCAAAATATAGGATATGTAAAAGGGAAAAGGTCAAAAAAACCATGGGTCACACAAGAAATGATTTCCAAGATGGAGGAGAGAAGAAAATTGAAAAACAAGAACACTGAAGATGCAAGAAAGATATACCGAAGGTTAAATAACGAACTGCGAAGAGAAACAGAGCAGGCTAGGAAAAAATGGCTAAAAGAGGAATGTGATGAAATTGAAGAACTGGACAGGAAAGGAAGATACGACTTACTATACAACAGAGTAAAGACTATGACATGGGAACAAAACAGAGCAGGAACTGCTACTATGGAAATTTTGAGTAAAGACGAAGAGGTAGTGTATAAAGATCGTGACGATGTCCTCCAGAGATGGGAAAAATATATAAAAGAGCTATATGACACAAATAGCAAACCAGAAACTCTGGAACTTGAATCACACAACAGTGTAAGTGATGAAGAGAAAGGACCGACCATCATAATGGAAGAAGTAAAGTCTGCTATTGCTGCAATGAAAAATGGCAAAGCAGTAGGTAGAGATACAATACCGGAAGAAATACTAAAATGCTTGAACCACAATGGAATAAGAGAAATATTGAGGTTATGTAATAAAATATATGACAGTGGTGAATGGCCTGAGGACTTTTTGACAACAGTAATGATTCCATTGCCGAAAAAACAAGGAACCAAGAAATGCAGCGAGCACAGGACAATCAGCCTCATTTCACATGCAGCCAAAGTGATGTTAAGAATAATTAATAAAAGACTTGAAAAAGTAATAGAGGAGAATCTCGGCGAGGAGCAATTTGGCTTTAGACGGAATACGGGCACCAGAGATGCAATAGGGCTCCTACGAATCTTAGGAGAAAGGTTTATTGAAAAAGGAAGAGACCTATATATGTGCTTCATCGATTTAGAAAAGGCATTTGACAATGTGGTTTGGGACAAGCTGGCGACTATTATGAGGGAAAAGAGAGTGGACTGGAAAACCAGAAGACTTATAAACTCATTGTACCTTAATCAAAAAGTTTCAGTTAAAGTGAGAGGAGAAAGTACAAACTGGATCAGACTAGGGAAAGGAGTAAGACAAGGATGCTGTTTATCACCTACTCTTTTCAACCTGTACTTGGAAAATATGATTGACCAATGCTCATTAGATGACAAAGGAGTAGAAATTGGAGGAAGAAGAGTAGGGTGCTTGAGATTTGCTGATGACATGGTCCTTCTAGCCACAGGGGAAAAAGAATTACAGGATTTGGTGGACACCATTGCAACTAACGGAAAAAAATATGGAATGAAAATTAACACAAATAAAACAAAAGTATTGGCAATAGGAGGAAATAAGAAACTAAAAATTGTGCTGAATGGAGAAAAACTAGAACAGGTGCAAAATTTTAAGTATCTTGGAAGCAGGATAGACACCGACTGGAAGTGCACCACAGAAATTAAAACAAGGATAGCAATGGCAAAAGAGGCGTTTTATAAGAAAAGGAGAATCTTCTGCAGCGGTATGGACAGAGAACTCAGAAAGAGACTCATAAAATGTCTTGTATGGAGTGTTCTTCTATATGGCGCTGAAACATGGACTATGAGGAAAAAAGACAGAGAAAGGCTGGAGGCTTTTGAGATCTGGACATGGCGGAAGATGGAAGGAATAAGTTGGATGGACAGAGTAAAAAATGAAGAGGTACTGAGAAGAGTGGGAGAGAAAAGGCAGTTACTAGATGTAATAAAGAGAAGAAAAAGAAATTGGATTGGGCATATATTAAGAAAGAATGACGGACTGATAAAAACAGTTTTAGAAGGTTATGTAGAAGGGAAAAGGAAGCGAGGAAGGAAGAGATTCCAGATACTGGATGACATGATGGACGGTACAACATACAGCAGCCTTAAGAAGGAAGCAATGGATTGCAGAAAATGGAGAGGCAAAGGACCTGCTAATATAGCAGATAACTGATGATGATGATGAGGATGATTGCAGGTACTAGTAGATGGGAACAATGGCAGGAGGGTGTCCACAATGAGGAAATCAAAGAAAAACTGGGAATGAACTCTTTAGATGTAGCAGTCAGGGTAACAGGCTTAGATGGTGGGGTCATGTTACACGCATGGGAGAAGCAAGGTTACCCAAGAGACTCATGGATTCAGGAGTAGAGGGTAAGAGGAGTCGGGGCAGACCGAGGAGAAGGTACCTGGATTCGGTTAAGAATGATTTTGGAGTAATAGTTTTAACATCAGAAGAGGCACCAATGTTAGCACTGAATAGGGGATCATGGAGGAACTGTATAAGCGGGGCTATGCTCCAGACTGAACGCTGAAAGGCATAATCAGTCTTAAATGATGATGATGATGATGATGATGATAATAAAATAGTTTCAGCATAAGATACAGCACATTTACTGCAGATTGCTCTCTGAGTGTACTTAGGTCACTCACTTCTAGGAACATACAGTTTCAGGTCCACAACATTTCTTACACCTAAAGGTCTCTTAGATTTTGGGTAGATCAGGTAGTAAGCATTATCGTGTGGAATGTTCTGTATTATATATGGTCCATTATAAAAATATTTAAATTTGGAAATTTCATGGTTCAGTTCACTAGATTTTTCGTGGGTTTTTAAAAGAACGTAATCTCCAATTTTAAATTTTGAAACTTTCAGGTTTTTATCGTGTCTTTTAGATCTAGATTCAGCTTTCTGCTTTGCCCTTTTTCTGACTAATTCTTTCTTTTGACTCAACCCCAAGCTTGTACAAGGTGGAAACTCTAGTTTTTCCTCAATTAAACTTTTACTTCTGCTGCCTAACAAAATTTCTTCCGGTGGGAACCCAGTAGTTTCATGATGTAATGTGTTCATGACATTCTCAAAGTCCAATATAAATCTGCCCCAGACTCTATGGTTATGACTGCAGTACGTTCTACACAATCTCCCAATTTCTCGCACGTACCTTTCAACTGGGTTGCTGGCTGGGTGATATGCTGAGATATATTTAACCCCCACACCAATTTGCTCCATTCCTTCCTTCCAAATTTTGGATATAAACTGGGGTCCATTGTCAGATAGTACTGCCTTGGGTTTCCCGATGGTTCTGAAGTATTCGACCATCCTACTAAATACAGCTTTTGCTGTTGCCTTTTTCAAGGGGTATAATTTCACAAACTTTGAGAATACTTCCAAAATTACTAAAATATATGCACAATTTCCCGAAGTCTTTGGGAGGGGACCATACAAATCTACTGATAATAATTCTAGGGTGTCCTCAGGTAATGTACTTTGCATTGGAGCTCTACTAGTTTTGTTCGGTACTTTGGCCCTTTGACAGACATCACACGACTTCATTCGTTCCTTTACCTTCTTACTGACACTACCAGCAATCACTATTACATTATTCAATTTATCCGAACATTTCTTCGGCCCACTATGCCCCAATGCTAAATGAAAATAGTCTATGACATCAGTATCAAACTGGTGTGGCCAACATACTCTCCATTCCTCAGTGACTAAATCTTTCCTCCTATATAAAATGCCTTTAAAGATTTTGTAATACATCTTAATTTGAGGATACTGCACACTGTCAAAATTTACCTTCACAGATTTCCATGTCGGATCCTCATTCTGATGGTATCTCATATTTTTACATATTTGCTCAATTTTCCTTTTTCCTGAAACCTCTTTCATATACCTGATCTGAAAAGTACCCTCTTCACCATTTTCATTGGGCACTTCACTCTTACCATTAGGCAATCGAGATAAAGCATCTGCCACATAATTCTCAGTACCCTTAACATAGCAAATCTCGTAATCAAATTGTTGCAGGTACAAAGCCCAACGAGTTAGCCTGCCATTAAGTAAACGACAATCTTTAAGAAACGTTAAAGCTTTGTGGTCAGTATGTATGATGAGCTTATGGCCCCACAGATAATTTCTGAATTTCTTTAACCCCCATATAATGGCTAAAGCTTCCTTTTCCGATATAGTGTAGTTTCTCTCGTATTTTGTTAGAGTTCTACTTGCAAACGCGATAGTCCTGTGTTCGATTTCTTTGCCATCACAGATTTCTTGGAAAACTTCTATACCAATTCCATAAGCACTACTGTCAGTACTCAAGTGGAAAGGTTTTGACAGTATGGGGTGATGCAAAATATTGTCATTCAAAAGTTCACTTTTTAAATTTTCAAAATCTCTCATGCACCCTTCAGTCCACACAAAAGCACTATTTTTCTTAAGTGGATTATTCAAATGAGGACTATTAAAAACTTGCCCCTTGACGAATTTTCTATAGAACCCACATAAACCTAAAAAGGCTTTCAACTGTTTTCTATTTCTAGGAGCTGGGCACCCTGCTATTGCACTTAACTTTTCCGGGTCCTTGCCAATGCCGATCGTAGTAATAATGTGCCCCAGAAACTTTATTTCCGACTTCACAAATTCACATTTCTTCCACTTAAGCGTCATGCCCCCTGCTTGTAGAGCAACAAAAACTTTCTGCAATAATTCACAATGCTCTTGCCATTCTTCTGTAGCAATCAGTAAATCATCTACATAAATGGTTACCCCGGAACTCAATTCTCTCCCTAATACAAAGTCCAGTGCCCTAATAAAAACTGCCACAGAAGTGCTAAGCCCAAATGGCACTACTTTATGCTGATAGCATTTCCCGACGAATAGAAAAGCGGTATATTTACGGGATTCTTTTCTCAATGGGATTTGCCAGTATCCGGCAGTCATGTCCAGACTGGTTAAATACTTCACATTATAAAATTTTTGGAGGATTTCGTCCAGATTTTCAGGTCTGTCTATTTCCTTTTCACAATTTTTTTCAAAGTCCTGGCGTCAATAACTACTCTTACTACCCCATCCCTTTTATTCACGATGATAAGGGGACTATTATATTCGCTGCTACTCCGTTCGTTTACACCCCATTCTATCATTTTATCTATTTCCACTTGAACAGCCTGCCTCTTTGATATGGGTACCGAAAACGGTCTTACAAAGAAAGGTTTATGCTCTATTGTCTCAATCTGGTATTCAAAGTTCTTAACTAGGCCAGGTTTGTCCGAAAATACGGGGCTATTACTTTCTAAAATATCAAGCAAGTCTGTTTTCTGATCAGGAGATATCTCCTTCAAATTTTCCACAATTTCTTTAAAATTATGCCCCTGCTTGTCACTCTCATCTATTAACTTCTTGACATCGTACACCTCATACATGTTTGTCAAACCATCATTTCCTTGGTCGATCTCCAATAATAAAGAATCAGTTTCTGAATCGAACACCTTCCCATTTTCCTCAAATTTTAATTCCAAATTCATAGACGCATTATTAATTTTGATCACTTCCTGGCTACAATCAATAATAACCTTTTCTTTATCTAACCAATCTATACCCAGAATCATTTCAGTACTCAAGTCTGGCACAACCAAAAAATCGTGTTCAAACTTTTGTCCTTTAATACTAAATTCAACCAAAATCTGGTTCTTTACCGGCTTGCTAGTCGTGCCAGTAGCACCAACAATTTTTACACCCGTCACTGACATAATTACTAGTCCAGGCTTATCACAAATGTGTTCGAAAAACGACTGGGAGATTGCACTTATCTGAGATCCAGTATCAAGAAGTACTTGCAATTTCACATTATAAATTTCAACTGGTATTATAGTTTGTTTAACCATCAATTGTTTTTCATTGTTGTAATCTTCCCTAAGCAAATCCGGGTCGACGATAACATCGTCCCAAGATATACTTTTGACATTCACATCACCTATATCTGGCGGTTTCTTTGGTTCCCGGAGCTCAAAGTCATTAATTACTTGAACTCTTAGTAAAATAGACCCTGAGTCGTCAGGTGGCTCTTTCTTTCTGTGTTCAGTCTCAACATCTGGGTTTTATTTTGACACTTCATCATCGGTAGGTACAATATCGCAATTAGCTGTATTCCCACTATTTTCACTAGTACCGAAATACTCGTCATCTGAACTATCGTCCGAATCCGACCATTCTGGATCGCTTTCAGGTTCTAACATAAAAGCTTTTCTGAGACAGGCACTAAGTTCTTCCTCTGCATTTTCATCAGGCTTTGATTTTAACTCGGTATCTTCTTTCGACAAAACGGCCTCATTATCAGCTTTACTCACATCCACTGTTACTTCATATTTAGTGTAATCCTCGTGGACTTCAATTACTTTTAGGTAATTACCTGCCCCTTCCCCACGGTGCCTTTCGGTAGCAGCTTGTACTGTTGGCGGATCGTTAACAGAAGTTACTTCCTCGTCAATGCTTAGGATCTCATCCTCCAATTCCTTCCTATCTTTAAACTTCGTCCCATCGGCAGCACGCGTACTTTGCGCGGCGCTATTTACTCTCTCCTCTTCAAATTTTGGCCATGTCACCTTATCGACGTCCCTACTATTTCCTTTTCCACTAATTAACCTCCTTGCCTCATACTCCTTCTTAAAATCCTCCGACTCACATTGCTTGAGGCCCTTGTACAGATCGTCGATCTGCACACGCCAATCAGTTACTTCTGCTAATTCATTCTCGCCATTTACTTCATTGCTAACACTGCCTACCGCATCTCTCTGTGTATCCACAGTTCCATCTATTATTTCCTTCGCCACAGAATTACCACTCGTAATGTATTCACCAGCTCTTACTGCAATGTTCGTACCTAATGCTGCCGTATTGCTAGCGGCTTCTTTCCGAACAGCTGTTCTGCTAGGCTGGGCCGTTGCCCTCTGATGCTCCACTCGCCTGTTAACAAGTAGCGCTCTGCGCGGCCGAGATGACTCATTCTGGCTCGCACCTGGCGCTTGTTTCGCAACAACAGGTTGCGTCGCTCCACGCCTGTCTCTAACCTGTCTCATAACTTTACTGTCAGTCCGGTAAAATTTCTTAAATCGGGGCCGGTAAATACAGTCCGCTTCCGTTTGGCCCGCAACGTTCGCGGAAATCAGTTTCCCGCGTCGTTATTATTTTACGCGGCGTACCCTCTACCGCGACCTGGATGACTCCCTCTTCCTCTTCCTCTGCCTCTACCTCTCTGTATCATGTTGACGCGAAACCCATCGCCGTCATTTCTCTCGTCATTATTGCAATTATATCTGTTACCAAATTTCTGATAATTGGCACGACTTTCACGCCAGTGGTCATCCTCTTCGACCCTTTCGAGAAATGCTTGGAAGCTGCGATGATTGCTTCCCACATATCTCTTTGAATCTTCTGGAAGCTTTTTATATAGCTCCCATACGATTTCTGAATCGGATCTTCTCCCTCTTAAATGCGTCAACTTTCGGTACCAATATTCGCAGAAATCCTTCAAAGAATTCCTGTCCCTGTTATCATGAAGTTTGGCCATGATAAACTCGCGCCACAAATGATCCTGTTTTTGTTCGGACCAGTATTCTTCCGTAAATTTTTGTTAAAACTCTTCGAACGTCATTAGTTCGGTATTCAACTTAATTCCCCATCGCTTAGCGTCACCTGCTAAGGCGCTAATTACTACGTTTATCTTATCCTGACCAGACAAGTGTTCAGGAAACATCCTCTCGGAATTTTTGATGAAATCTAACGGATGCCATCCGTTATGTTTCTTGGCGGGATCGAAGCGTTCCTCACCTTCCAACAGCTTCGTAAGTGGTGTTCCATTACAGACAACACCAGGCATATCTTTGATTTTACTCCCGAGATCGAAAATTTTGCCTTGAATTTTCGATGTATTTTGTTCACACTTTTGTACACATCCGGTAACTTTCTCGCCTAAATCTCTTTCAGTGTCTGAAACTGCCTTTTTCAACTGTGATATTCCGTGTTGACATTCGTTTACGATCTCAGTTTTAAGACCGAAAACTTTTTCGTCTACTTTTGTTTCAACCAGAGGCTCTACTTTCTCTTGGATGCTGAGAATTTCAACATCAAACCTACTGTTAATGTTGTCCATTTCCCCCTGCATAGTATCCATATTTTTATTAATAGTGTCAATTTCAAATTTCATAGTATTTACTACAGAGCTTAAATTACCCACTTTTTGTTCTACCTGTTCTATTTGTTTACTAATTTTAATTCCTTGTTCTTCGACCTGTGCTTTAAGCTGACCATCGTGTGTTTAAAGCTGATCATTCTGTGTTTTGAGCTGATTACTTTGTGTTTTGAGCTGCTGATCAACGCGTTTTTTAAGCTGATCATTCTGTGTTTTGAGCTGCTCGTCAACGTGTGTTTTAAGCTGATCATTCTGTCCTGCAATTTGTTTGGTTAATTGTTCAAATAAGTCGTTCATGCTTAAAATTTTAACGCTGTTTTGTTCTACTGAATCGGTGCGTTCCGATCCTACCTCAAAATTTTCTTTCAATTCTTTCTTTATCTGTGGTGAATCAAACATCTCAGTGGATTCGTTCACATACCCACTATCATCTACAAAGTCATCCTCTACTTCCTGTTTTATTCCTTGCTGTGTTCTAGGTAATCTCGACATTTCAATCTGTTCGTTAACATGTTCGTGGTATTGTATGTACGCCAATTGTCTACCACTAACGCCATCTGTTATCTGGCCGCGTACACTCCTGTCATTGCCAGCCGCATTTTCCATTACGCTCGGCACATCTACTGTGTCTACGTTCCTGTCCATACTGAATGCAAATTACACCCCACTACCGTACTTGACGTTCACTGCTATTTACTTTACTGAATAATATTGTAATTCGTGCCACTCAACATCCAGTGTTCGGTATTCACATTAATTTGTGACCGACAACAACTGGATGTCCTGTCACGGTCGCCACTTGTAACGTGCGCGCGCGGCACACAATACTGATTAAAGCCTGTACTATGGTAAGTGAGTGGGGTTTACCTTACAATATAGGATTTTTGTATAGATATTGACCGCGTGTACCTGAATGGTGAAAAATCAGACTTACACCCACTCTGTAATAACAATGATACGTCAAATAAGTCCGGAATGCAACTACATGTTAGGACGGACAAAAAGCAACACAGCAGATGCTACCAATTTGTTAATAATACGGTCGCCAGCCTAATTAGGCATTAACTAAGTTTCTTCCCTGTACAAGTTGATGTACGTTCATGCCAAACAACACACAGTAACACTGCACAATATGGTAAATTTTGGAAACAGAAAATCTACTGAACTAATAATTTCACTTTCTGTACTAATGTGGATGAACCATAAATACATAACATTACACTATAATGTTTACCACAAAACTTCAAAAAAATGGTTCAAATGGCTCTGAGCACTATGGGACTCAACTGCTGAGGTCATTAGTCCCCTAGAACTTAGAACTAGTTAAACCTAACTAACCTAAGGACATCACACACATCCATGCCCGAAGCAGGATTCGAACCTGCGACCGTAGCGGTCTCGCGGTTCCAGACTGCAGCGCCAGAACCGCGCGGCCACTTCGGCCGGCCCACAAAACTTTGTACTGTCTATTGATCTGATTAAAATCGGGCATAGGTTACTCTAGAAATAGCGCTTTCGAAACACACACACAATGTCAATTTTGATAAAGGTAAAACACTGATAAATTTTGGTTTTTTTTTATTGACTTTAACTTTGCTGGTCAAATCAGTTTAGAACAATTCAGAATTCAAATGAATAAAAAAGGGGGGGGACCCTGAAACTGTTATGATCACTGTATAAAAACAATTGATTACTGAAATCATTATGCCCTCAAGATTTCCAATATATGATTTACTACTCTTTTTGTCTTATTTCCTGCTCATTTAAATACCATTATATCTGTCTCGAAATAATTAAGCTTCATTACTAAATCAATATCAAAATTATCTTCCAACTTTGTCAGACCTTGTTATTCATGTATTGGTTCATTAACAAAAATGTTCTTTTAATATGATTCTAACATAGGTAGGTCTGCCGGTAATTATTATTAACATAAACTTTAATTCTTCATTTCGGGACACTCGGATTGCACAACATTTGGAAAGGACCCTGTCTAGGTTAGTTGTGAGGATAATTAAATGATAGAACAGTTCTGGTAAAAGTTAAGTTGTTATTGAACAGTATGGAACAAAAGTAACACTGGTCCACACGAATACAGTACTAAAAGTTTCAACCTGTTCGTATCGATGCAGCGGTTTGCAGGCGGCGGGATGGCGAGACACGGAGCACACATACAACCACAGCAATGACTCTTGATGTATCGGCACTTTACTTCTTCATAGCGTCGCAATACTTTTCCATTTAGTGCCTATGGAATTTTGCCATGCTGTATAGGCATCGGAACGGCACATCCGAGGCTCAATGAAACCATGTCTTCCAGGAGAGCCTCCTCGATCCAGAACGTGTTGCTCAGGCCAGTGCCAAACTCCGACTACTACTGCTGAGCCCGTTATGCCGTGCAGTGCCCGTGTGCATTTTCCCGCGCTCGCCTGCCATCCACCTTTTACCGCTCCCTTACAGACAGGGTATTCACCGGAGGTTTTGCATTCTACATATTCTAATACATTGCCTACGTATGTACTATACGCACAATCACAATTTCAACATCTTACAACACTCTCAACATTTCTTACATTTCATTCTGTTATAATATTGCTTGAAATTTGACATAAACATTAATATTCACATCGAAATTTGTTTACAGTTTTCTTAACACAATGACATGAAAAAAAAGAAATGAAATCAGAACATCGATTACACTAATTTATCGAAAATTCAGAAGAGAAAAAAAAGCATAATATTTATATGTACAATAGCAGAGCGTTGTTGTTGTTACATGGCCTCTCAACAGATACCCCTCCGTTGCGGTTGCACCCACGGTACGGCTATCTGTATCGCTGGGGCACGCAAGCCTCCCTACCAACGGCAAGGTCCATGGTTCATCTAGAAAGCCGTAGGTAAATAATGAAAGAAGTTATAGACCGGGTTCTACATTAAGCACAATTTGTGAAGCGTCCTCTATGCAGACAACCCAAAAGATTTCCCAACATCGTTCTGGCGAAAGCGAATGACATACAGTTCACTTTTACTCGTTTGCAACTGAGAAAATTATAACAATTATAGTTGAACTAAGTACAGTTACACTTTGTTATTACATACGAGTTAGATTTTAGTCACCAATTTCAAATAATATAAATGCTGAAGTATTTTTATACAAAAGTTAGCAATGTTCAACTTTCCAGCAGATTCAATGCTGTTACGGGATTTCCTCGTGGACTGAAACTGAATCGAAATCTGACCCATGGCTAATGCCAGGAATTTTCTTACTGAGAGAGGTCTCTTGTCAGCAGGGGCAAAGACTCCGACAGGCAAAGGACTGAGATCAAATCGCGATCTGGCGTTTAAATTTCGTAGCAGTGTACCCCACACTAAAATTTAACCATAAGTTACGGTACCAAAGTTAAAGCTCCGTCTAAGTAGTCTTGCTGCAGGCAGCTAACAGGTGGGAGCGTCTTCTAGACTCGTAAAAAGAATTTTCATGTTTTTGTTAAATATCAAATGTATTCCCAATTTATTATGGAGTATACTATAAAAAATGACACGATGTATAATCCCTTCCCAATGATCTTTATGTAGAGTTCACTTTTTTAAATCTTTTCCTTTCTTATGTTAATTTTGTCATATCTACACAACTAATATACCCAACAGTCTCTTTAACTACTCCTACACCCTACCCCTACTTTCAGCGATGCGACAGCACCTTATGGTTATTGCTAAGCAGAAGCACTCCTTAACAGCAGTCCATACGAGCAGAGCAGTTGCGTCACTACCTGCAGTCGTTCGTACATTAGGTACTGGGGCCATGCACGGCTCTGTTTAAAAAGAATTGCTCGATGGAGTCATAGTGTCACGTAGAAGAAGGTGTGATTAGATGATTGACGAACACCGACTTCTCTTAACGAAGGCTTATTCAGCACTTGCGCGTACAGGAGCGCGGAGCGATCTGCCTCCGGCCAGAACACATACAGTATATATACAGCTACCGAACATTCCAGTACACTGATTCTTGACATTTGTGGACACTTCCAGAATGCACGCGAACCGAATATAGAAATTAAAATGTTACAGTCTAGGTGAGTTTTGAACTCACGGCGCTTGTTAGATGCATTGTTTAGTATCATAACCACTGCACCACGGTGCTACTCAACGTCTGTTCCGCCATTGCTCCCTCCTTAAGACAACAGCGTCTCGGTGCTACCTCGTCCCAGTCCGGGAACGAGTCATCTGTCCTGCATACTCCGAATACCGATGACTGATGTTCGCCCTGGCGGTGACCTTTTTCGAACTTCCTTTGCCGCTATGCTCTTCGTCACCTTTCCGCTTGTCGCCTGTCGCCGGAGCCTCGAATTTACCCTCGGTTGCAGTATCTTTATACGACTTCATTCGAAGGACGTGGACCGTATCGCTGATCTTTCGTCGTC
This sequence comes from Schistocerca piceifrons, assembly GCF_021461385.2. Taxonomy (NCBI): domain Eukaryota; kingdom Metazoa; phylum Arthropoda; class Insecta; order Orthoptera; family Acrididae; genus Schistocerca; species Schistocerca piceifrons. The sequence continues at coordinate 2,324,298 of NC_060139.1, forward strand.
TTGCGTCGGGGTCGAAATCTTCAACTTCATAAGTAACGTCAGACAACTGTCTTACAGCCTTATAAGATCCAAAGTAGCACCCGAAGAGCTTCTCAGAGAGACCAACCTTCCGAACAGGAGTGAAGATCCAGACGAGTTCACCAGGCTGGTAGGCAACAGGGCGGTGGCTCGCGTCATACCTTCGGCGATCGTTTTCTCGAGCCTGCAGCGTGCGAAGTCGAGCTGACTGCCGAGCTTCCTCAGCTCTGGTTAACACCTGGCCGATGTAGTCGTCGTCCACGTCACCAGGATGTAACGGAAACACAGTGTCCATCGTCGTAGTCGCCTCACGCCCATGCGGCAGGAAAAATGACGTAAATCCTGTGGTGTCTTGTTTGGTGGTGTTGTAGGCAAACGTCACGAAAGGTAGCACCTCATCCCAGTTGCTCTGCTCAACACTGACGAACATTGATAGCATGTCCGCCAAGGTCTTATTAAGGCGTTCAGTAAGCCCGTTAGTTTGCGGAATGTAGGCAGTCGTCATGTGATGAGTAATGTTGCACCGACGATATATGTCTGTGACAAGATTCTATTGAAAAACTTTCCCTCGATCCGTAATTAACGACCTGGGGGCACCGTGTTTTAATACAATGTCTTCCACGATGAATTTGGCTACCTCTAATACTCGGCTGCTCTCACGGCTTTTGTAATGGCATAGCATGACAGATAATCAGTGCAAACAATAATCCATGCCGGCCGGAGTGGCCGAGCGGTTCTAGGCGCTACAGCATGGAACCGCGCGACCGCTACGGTCGCAGGATCGAATCCTGCCTCGGGCATGGATGTGTGTGATGTCCTTAGGTTAGTTAGGTTTAAGTGGTTCTAAGTTCTAGGGGACTGATGACCTCAGAAGTTAAGTCCCATAGTGCTCAGAGCCATTTGAACCATTTTTGAACCAATAATCCATCTATTGCCACTAGCAGACGTTGGAAATCATCCTAGGAGGTCAATCCCAACACGCTGGAAAGGCGTTTCGGCTGGTGGAATTGGTATGAGTCGGCCAGGTGGTTTCTGCCTTTCTCCTCAGGCACTCTCGACAGTGCGACACATGGTGACAGACACTCCTAAATAAACCTGGCCAGAAAAATCCTTTGCGGATCCTATCGTATGTCTTAACAAATCCTAAATGTTCGGCCTCAGGTTTCTCATGGGATTTCTGTAGAACATCTAAGCGGACGTGTTTAGGAATCACTGGGAGCCACCTCTTTCCAAACGGATCAAAGGTTTTCTCGCAAAGTAATCCATTAACTACCTTAAATTGTCCTTTCACATCCTCTGACCAGTTCAAGGCAAGCATAATTTGAGATATCTCGGCGTCCTTCTGCTCAGCAGAGAGATCCTGTAGTGCAGCGAGACAGTCACTATCTTCATCAGAGTCTTGATGGTCTTGCACAGGGTTTCTTGAGAGACAGTCGGCATCTTGGTGTATTCTTCCACTCTTGTACACTATGGTAATGTCATACTCTTGAAGACGTAGTGCCCACCTGGTGAGTCGTCCTGTCGGATCCTTAAGACCTGTCAACCAAGACAGTGAATGATGGTCTGTAACAACTGTGAATGGCCTTCCATAGAGGTACTGTCGAAATTTGCACAAGGCCCAGATCACAGCAAGAGATTCTCTTTCTGTAGTTGAGTAGTTTCTCTCGGCTTTTGTGTCTTAGAAGCATAGGCTATGACCTTCTCTTTACCATCCGAAATCTGCACCAGAATAGCACGTATCCCGTACCCACTGCCATCTGTGTGTAGTTCTGTAGGTGCTCTCTCATCGTACAGACCAAGAACAGGGTCAGTCGTCAGAGCTTTTCGCAGCAGATCGAAAGAATCTTGTTGAGCACCACCCCAGATAAATTTAGCATCAGTTTTTAACAACTCTTGGAGTGGCCTAGCTTTGTTACAAAAGTCTTTGGTAAAACGACGGTAATACGAATATAATCCGAGGAAGCTTCTCACATCTTTAATACTTTTAGGAATAGGAAATTCCGTTACAGATGTCACCTTTTCTGGGTCTGGCCGCACACTTTCGTTTGACACAAGATGGTCAAGTATTTTGATTTCTTTTGCTCTTTGGTTAAGTTTCAGTCCGCCTTGTTGGAGACACTTCAGAACGGCCCTGAGTCTTTTTATGTGTTCATCAAATGTCTCTGAGAACACTATAATGTCACCTAAATAACAAAGACACATAGTTCACTTCAGGTGCCTTAGAAGATTATCCATCATCCGTTCGAAGGTTGCTGGTGCATTACACAAATCAAAGGGCACTACCTTAGACTCGTACAGACCCTCAGGCGCGATGAATGCAGTTTTCTGACGATCAGCCTCATCCACTTCGATTTGCCAGTATCCCGAGTACATGTCCACGGTTGAGAAAAACTCAGTCCCCTTCAGACATTCTAGTGTATCGTCAATTCGTCCTTTCTAGTTACCTTATTAAGCTTCCTGTAATCAACACAAAAGCGCCAACTGCCATCCTCCTTCCTGACGAGGACCACTGGTGACGACCATGGGCTCTGCGAAGGCTGAATGATGTCATTCTTCATCATTACTCTACCTCGTCGCGAATTATTCGACGTTCGGCTGCTGACACACGGTATGCTCTCTGGCTTGTTGGTTGATGGTCTCCAGTGCTTCACCGTCGATTTGTCTAATTTGCTCTTCACCTGTGGACTGAAGCATTCAGAGAACTCTTGAAGAATGGCAAGTAGCTTCTTCTGTTGTTCCTTAGTGAGATCTGGTGATAGTCGAGCTAGAAGATCTTGTCTCGTAGTGGTAGCGCTAATTTCGCCCACAGACTCGGCATCGGAGGTTTCTATGACGCTCATCTGTTCTTCAATTAACGGCTCAGCGTTTGCTACGCACATGCGTCATGGAAGGATCTGCGGTTCTTGGCGACAGTTAACTAGCCACAATTCACCAAATTCGTTCTTAAAGGAGACGACAGAGGCTGGGATGACCAAGTTATTTTTCAGCGGTATGCTCCTCTTACATCCCACTACAAGAGCCATGGGTTGATGCATGGCACGGCACATGACAGCTACCTTTCTAGCGCTGACTGCAGGAATGATCACTTCATCCAGAACACATAGTCTCCACACACTCGGATGCGCATCTTCCTGTCCACCGTATCTCATCTCGTCTAGCATAATCCTCGAGCGATCACAATCTATAATCGCCTGAGAAGAAAAAGTCCCATCCGAGAATAACGTCATGACTACACTCTTGTAAGACGATGAATTCTAAGGGCTGTGTATGGTCACTTACACCCACACGAATGACACATCTTCCTGTAGGTTTTACTTATTTCCCATTAGCCACCTTCAGCAGAGATGTTTTGCTGTCGACCAATACGGTTTTCTGCGACTGGTGACGGTACTTCTCCGAAATGACTGAATATGATGCTCCAGAGTCCACAAGAGCTTGGGGTGGTCGGCCACCCATGAAGATATCGACGTAGTTTCCTATCATTTTTGTAGTGATCGACGGTGGAGGATTTTTCTCATCGGCAGCCTCACTTCCAAGGAAGGTCGCACATTTTAGTTTTCCAGGTTGTGGCGGCTAGGTAGGTGATCGGCTGGAGCTTCTAAACGGCAATGGAGACGTTGATCGGCTTGTTGGGGAGCGTCCTCTCCAGCGGCTAGCTTGCGGCCATGATGACCTACGTCGTCCTGCACACACATCTTCCTGTTCGTCTTCGTTGTCCCGGAGTTTGCGTCGACTAAGGTGAAAGGATATCAATGATACGATTCGCTGATGACATTGCTATCCTGAGTGAAAGTGAAGAAGAATTAAATGATCTGCTGAACGGAATGAACAGTGTAATGAGTACACAGTATGGTTTGAGAGTAAATCGGAGAAAGACGAAGGTAATGAGAAGTAGTAGAAATGAGAACAGCGAGAAACTTAACATCAGGATTGATGGTCACGAAGTCAATGAAGTTAAGGAATTCTGCTACCTAGGCAGTAAAATAACCAATGACGGACGGAGCAAGGAGGACATCAAAAGCAGACTCGCTATGGCAATAAAGGCATTTCTGGCCAAGAGAAGTCTACTAATATCAAATACCGGCCTTAATTTGAGGAAGAAATTTCTGAGGATGTACGTCTGGAGTACAGCATTGTATGTATGGTAGTGAAACATGGACTGTGGGAAAACCGGAACAGAAGAGAATCGAAGCATTTGAGATGTGGTGCTACAGACGAATGTTGAAAATTAGGTGGACTGATAAGGTAAGGAATGAGGAGGTTCTACGCAGAATCGGAGAGGAAAGGAATATGTGGAAAACACTGATAAGGAGAAGGGACAGGATGATAGGACATCTGCTAAGACATGAGGGAATGACTTCCATGGTACTAGAGGGAGCTGTAGAGGGCAAAAACTGTAGAGGAAGACAGAGATTGGAATACGTCAAGCAAATAATTGAGGACGTAGGTTGCAAGTGCTACTCTGAGATGAAGAGGTTAGCACAGGAAAGGAATTCGTGGCGGGCCGCATCAAACCAGTCAGTAGACTGATGACCTGATGACAAAAAAAAAAAAGATCATTCTGCCGTCTTCTGGCGCGGGCGTCGTCAAGTATCCGCCGCCTTTCTCGCCATAGAGCACCACACGTCCCGGTCGTCAGCAGTGGAAACATACTGGTTGGTTATCCTGGGTCCTCCAGACGTCAGTCTTACTTGGTACCCAAACAGGTTCCTCATGCGGCGTTGTAGGAACGTAACTCAGCCTGGCTCTCGACTTTTTCACCGTCTTAAAGGGAAATGAAGGACGAGAGATGGGGTTCAATGTATGTTTCACTTCTTGCCTTATGATCTCTTGAAGCGTCTCGGTTTTTTGCTCGCCGTGCAATCCAAGTGCCTTCTGAACTTCCTCTCTCACTATCTGACGAAAACCACTTGTGAAATCAGTTGCTTCTTCCATCATAGACATCGATACGACATTTGGAAGCCGTTCAAACTTCTTACACGTAATTCTTTTTTGATGCATTCTCTCGATATACTGGCACCATTTTATGAAGTCGTCAGCTGTTGAAACGTCCTTCAGGAGTAGGGCTATACATGTCCTCAGCAACACCCTTCATGAGACTTGCAAACTCATATTCCTCCCTCATTCTAGGATCCACACAGCTCCAAGACGTCTCGAATGTAGGATGCTGTAGATTCTCCTGGACGCTGTGCCCTGCACTTTAATTTATCTTCAGTCTTGCACTCCTGTCGTTGTGTCTCGCCGAAATACTTGCGCAGATCTGCCTGGAATGCTTTCCAGCATGTGAACTTCTCCTCGTTGTTCTCATACCATTGCTAGGCAGTGCCATCCAAGTAGAAAAATACGTTAGCCAAACACACGGTGTCATCCCATTTGTTAAATTTGGCTATGCGCTCATAAACCTTCAGGCACTTGTTTGGATCTTGGCCATCGTCACCAGAGAACCCGGAAGGATGTCTCATGTGGTGGCACACAGTTGATGTCATCGTAAAGTCCGCTTCTTCTTTTCTCCGATAGATTGCGATCTGTAGAATATGGCTCGAACTAGGGTTTCTCGCCACGTAAACGGCGGCTCTTTCGTGACCTGTACACGCGTAAAATGGTCGTATGGGAAAATACCTACTTCATCGCTATCTCGGACATGCTGTGTCCCATCGCTCCTGCACCGACCCTAACACTCTCAGAATCACTTAAGTCTTGATAACGTGCCATTGTAGCGGCAGTAAGCGATCTAACAACTGCGCCAGGCACTTTCTGTCTTATATAAGCGTTGCCGACTGCAGTTCCGTGTTCTGCCTGTTTACATACCTGTATTTGAATACTCATGCTTATACCAGTTTCTTTGGCGTTTCAGGGTATTAGCAAGACTGTAGAGAGTAAAATACGCATAAGGTTAATACATGATTCATATCACGACATTTGATGAGACCCAGCTATGAAACTGTCGAAACTGTTGTGTATCCAAAATGAATGTCCCTCATCGAAAGTACGACGTGGACAGCCTGTAACAACAACTTCATTTTATCTTTCACTGAGAGTGTGAGAGAAATAGTGCCATTGAATAACGGAAAAATATAGCAAAGACAAGAGGTCTTCGTACAGTTCTGCTAGATGTAAGACCGCTTGGGATCTATGTTCGCAAGATGTACCACCGAATGATCACTATCCGCCATAGTGGTCCACTCGTGTGAACGCTTGTTCTGCGCGTGAGAAATATAGGACCCATATTCTTCCGATGAGTTAACTCACGCAATACCGTGGGGAGGGGAGTTGCGGAGGAGGGGGGGAGGGGCACTTTATGCTCACCTTTTAGAAATATTGTATTCCAGACAGTTAATTAAAAGTTTAAAATTTTGGAAAAATATTTATTTTTCCAATTAATTCGTCTAGCAAAGTGCATACACGTTATCAATATTCCAGTTAGATTTGACCCAAAAATTTAAGTCTTTGTGGTATTTGTCACCTTCCCCGGTGAGTGTCATATTCAATATTTTCAAGTTCAGGACCTGACCTACATATAAATATCTCTTTAAAAAGTGCGTTGTGAGAAAGAGTCAAGAGCTATTAACGAGAACTGCATTTTCTTTTTCTTTTCTGGTGGTGGGCCTAAAGTACCCAACTTGCTTTTACACTTTATAAAACATGCAGTGAAATTGCTCAGAGTTTTCTAAAGGATATTTTCAGGTTCTGGACCCTGCTTACACTTCAGTATCTGAGCAAAAAGTACGTTGGAATATAATTCAATGACAATTAACGATTCTTTTGTTTTTTCTTCAGTTTTTTAGGGTGGCCTTAAAGTACCCTCCCCCCCCCCCCCGCCCCCCTTGCTATTGCACGCTACGAAAAATTCTTTGGTACTGCTAGGATTAATGTAGGGCTTTGTGACCACAATTGCTTTTTGCCCCTGAAGATATAACACTTTGACAGCATTTGCGTAGCTTGTGCAATCAAATACCAAATTTGGTTTATTTCGTACTATGCCCCAACAGAACAAATAGTCCTGTCACGGAAAAGCCACGTATAACACTATCGTTCTCTACTGCTATACAATAACCTTAAAGCTGGCGGCAGTTCGTACAGTGAAATTATTTTTATTCAAGCAATTATGGCATAAAGCAACAGAGCAGTGTTACCCTCTGAGAGGAATTTTGTTGTGTTGACCGTGTTGTACCTAACGGGGTTAGCTTATCGGAAATGAAAGTCAGAATTACGTAAATATTTGAACAGTAACAAACAATATTTTACCTATCTACACCGCCCAAAGAATAAAGAAAACGGTCGACGGTCTAATTAGGCAAGAGAATGACATTCTTGTTCAAGAAAATAGGTATGAGTAACTTTAACGGATAAACACAGCCTATACTTTGCCACACAAGAGTGCAATAAACTCTGGCACCTGAATACAGTGTGTTCACGTTAAAGAAAGTGCTAACAGTTATAAGAGAACATAGCTATTTGCATAATGGTAACAGGAAATGACATATACTTTTGCCTTCAATGCTTGGTCAAACTGAATGGTCTCAATAATATTAGTATCAATATTCACTGTAGAATCATAAAATAGGCTTAGGTTCAATATTACTTTTCAAACATTTTCCTATCTGACATAACATTGAAATGCAGTTCACTGCAAACTTATGAACTGGTAATAGGTTTAAGTCTCTCTCTCAGCTAAATACTTTTCTGTTTAGAATGAAAGTTAAATGCATTTCACTAATAAGCAATTCCTCTCCGAATTTTAAATAAAAGAAGTTACTCTTTTCATAGATAGTGGTCTTTCTATTAATTGTTATTTATCATGAGCATAAAGGATACACTGTGGATCCTACTACACTATTAATATGCACTTTCGATACGCAAGAGAAACAAGTGCTTAGCAAGCGTGAGTACATAACTTTCCACAATTGCAATTTTCAACTTTTACTACAGTGAGACACAAAATTAACATATTTTTGAGATACTGACTCACCTTTTGCGATTTACAACAGGCAGCAATGTGATCATTTACCAAGCAAAACTTTTAGGTCTCAGTTTCAAGAACTTTTAATTTTGAAGTTGGCAACAACATATTAATAAGCAGTCTTAATAGAAAATTTATTTTCAGCAAACATCATTTACTTTAGCTCACTCTCTTGCAACATTAACTTTAACTTTCTTTCTACTATATTCAAAAGGGATTACTTAGTAATACACTGGGCTTTAATGTTCTTTCAATAAGGACACTCGGTAATCACTTTAGCATGGGAAGGACCCTAAGTGGTTGTGTGACTAGGTATAAAAAAAAACAAGGTAGGTATAAGAGTTCGAGCATAAGTTAACTTATATTTGCATACACAAAAACATCCAATGAACTGATCCTTCACCATACATTTCTACTATTCCTTGGTTCCTGTTCAGTGATTGTGCAATGTGTTGGCGATTGCATGTTGGTAGGTGGATTTGCAGGTAGAATTCCTGGACTCTCATTTCTTGGTGGCGATGATAGATATCAATTCCAGAATAGTTCCAGCTCTTTAGCCATCCATCGAAGGCATTGGAAAGCGGCACAGAAAGCCTAACTCGGCACCAGCACATATATACTATTTTTACATGAGCAGTTGACAGTTTGGTAGCTCGTCCCCGACTGACTCTTGGTTCCACCTTTTTATCCATGCCAACTACATTTTGCGCCCGTTACTAAGTTCCATTCCGGAGGGGAACCACAGCATCTTTTACATACAAGATAACTAAGAACCCTAAGTGAAGATCAGCAGTTTACATAACAACAACCAAACATATTAAATAAAACTGAACATATGCACATATTGGTGGTTCTACACAAAATTATTTAAATAAAATTATTCAGTTTTAAAGACAACCAAAGAGATTATGTGAGAAAAACAAAACATATCATTTGCTCATATTGTGCATATTACAGAGATTACACTTCATTACAGTATTGAATTAATCATACACTAATTACTGGTGGTCAATGATGGGATGTTGAACAAAACCGAAAGCTACATGCATCAACAAAAGGTATGTAGTGTCTAAGCTATGGTGTTACAAAGACTAAAGCGCATTCTGAGTATATGGTTACAGAAGATTGGGGATAACGACATCTCTTTTCATTCGGATATGCCTCTCATATCTTTTACTCACATCGATGGACATACTTTTTATCCCAGACTTTAACCTCTTATTGGTCTCTGATGGAATCATGTGGAGCCTTTCTGCGCCCACTGAAGTAGTATCTAATTACTTACAACATACAGCCACGGAGTTGTGGCTTCAGCTGTACTGAAGACTCTTCTGAGTAAATTCGGTGTGCTGAAAACAGGTCGCCAGTCCCCTAGACCTAGAACTACTTAAACCTAACTAACCTAAGGACATCATACATCCATGCCCGAGTCAGGATTCGAACCTGTGACCGTAGCAGCAGCGCGGTTCCGGACTGATGCACCTGTATAACCGCTCAGCCTCAGCGGCCGTCTGAAAACCAGTTATGGACAACGCAACCTCTTCGGCAGCACTCGAATGTCGGTAGTTTACTCATTTGTTTAATAAGCCATGTTGCTTACTAAAGGCATACGTGAAGCCGCGGTCTAGGGGTAGCGTCCTTGACTAGTAATCAAAACGTCTTGAGTCCCCAGCCACTGCTTAAATTTAGAACAAAAATCATCAGCAAAGGCAACCGAAGATATCCAACATAAGAAACCTTCGCTCTGGCAACGACCTTGTTAAAGAGGGCGGAGCGCCGACAGAGGTTCGGATCACGCTATTGCCCTTGCGATGGGAAACTGCCCACAAAGGCAGAAGGATCACCAACGATTAATGGCATGAGGATGCAGAAGGCAATGGAATCAGCAATGATCAACGGAAAGAGAATGTAGAAGGTAATGGAAGCCACTGCGTGAATGACATAAGTGTATATCCACAGGACAGGTGGCCTGCAATTGAAAAACTTCCACTTTCCATCATGGCAGGCTGTTACAGCAAACGGTTTAAAAGTGTTTCTGAACAAAAACAGTCTGAGTTGCAAAATTATTTAATATCAATGACGCGTTGCATCCTTTTGGGGTATCATAAGATTGCCTACAAGAACAAGAAACCAGTCAGATACAAATGGAGGAAAATCGCATGGCTTTATCTTGCACGGCTACGCAGACAAAGTTCACTAAAAGTGATAAAAACTTACTTTAAAGTAGGTGAATATGTGACCCATCAGTCATAAAACCACATATAACGTAAAACTGACACCAAGGTACATGGATACATAATCCATCCGTCATGAAACATATAAACCATGAAGTGGATCTAGTGAGAAATAGAGACAGCCAGACTAACACCGAGAGAGTACACACATGTGCTGCGGAAACATTTGCCACGGTTATCATGTGTCACCCTGACCACACCAGCAGTCTCCGCCGTGGCAGTACGAGATGGGGCCACAGTCACAAAACCGCGGTACGAGCCGCACACGGCCAAATGTCTGTACTGGCGCGCACACACAAACACTGCCGAAACAATCTGAGATACAGGTGCCGCGTGCAGCGCGGCAAGAAGTACCTAGTTGGCGCGTATGACCGGCTTCAGGAACATTTTCGAAAAACTAAACTACGTAAAATTAGTAACTGAAATGCTTACAAGCGAACCAATGCAGACACATAAAACTCAAAAATAAAATAAAAGCACTCACATATAAAGCTCAAAGAATAGGTAAAATGATTACGTGAAAAACAACGAATCAAAATATGTCGTTAAAACTCCGTCACATGGAGTAAAACAGCTAAATTTTGGTGTACATTCATAGCGTATGAATTCTGAATTGATAGAACTTTAAGATACCAGGAGCGGTGGGAGCATTAAGTATACAATGTTACCAGTTTTCCGAATGTCGCTGCAATGATTAATTTATGTCGACAGCATTACTCTCTAATTTTTGGTTTTTGTGTGAGAAGTTGGAGGAACAATATTTTAAATGGACTTATTAATGACTATTTGTCGTAGATGACTTTACCGCTTTACATTTTATAACTCTTTATTTGAATGACTTGTTTGCGATACTTAAGGCTGCCCCACGATAACCGTGGAAAATTTTTCCGCCACATATGTGTACTTTCTCGGTGTTAGTTTGGCTGTCTCTCTCTTTTTCCACTAGATCCACTTCATGGTTTAGATGTCGCCTGAGAGATGGATATATATCCGGTTACCTAGGTGCCAGTTTCACATTATATGTCGTTTTATGACTGACGGGTCACGTATCCAACTACGAGGTGCATTCAAGTTCTAAGGCCTCCGATTTTTTTTCTCCGGACTGTAAAGAGATAGAAACATGCGCATTGTTTTAAAATGGGGCCGCGTTCATTGTCAATACGTCCCAGAGATGGCAGCACCGTATGGCAGATGGAATTTTACCGCCAGCGGCGAGAATGACAACTGTTTTAAATACTTAAAATGGCGACGTTTCCCTTACTTGAACAGAGTGCAATCATTCGTTTTCTGAATTTGCGTGGTGTGAAACCAATTGAAATTCATCGACAGTTGAAGGAGACATGTGGTGATGGAGTTATGGATGTGTCGAAAGTGCGTTCGTGGGTGCGACAGTTTAATGAAAGCAGAACATCGTGTGACAACAAACCGAAACAACCTCGGGCTCGCACAAGCCGGTCTGACGACATGATCGAGAAAGTGGACATAATTGTTTTGGGGGATTACCGAATGACTGTTGAACAGATCGCCTCCAGAGTTGGCATTTCTGTGGGTTCTGTGCACACAATCCTGCATGACGACCTGAAAATGCGAAAAGTGTCATCCAGGTGGGTGCCACGAATGCTGACAGACGACCACACGGCTGCCCGTGTGGCATGTTGCCAAGCAATGTTGACGTGCAACGACAGCATGAATGGGATTTTATTTTCATCGGTTGTGACAATGGATGAGACGTGGATGCCATTTTTCAATCCAGAAACAAAGCGCCAGTCAGCTCAATGGAAGCACACAGATTCACCGCCACCAAAAAAATTTCGGGAAACCGCCAGTGCTGAAAAAATCATGGTGTCCATGTTCTGGGACAGCGAGGGCGTAATCCTCACCAATTGCGTTCCAAAGGGCGCTACGGTTACAGGTGCATCCTACGAAAATGTTTTTAAGAACAAATTCCTTCCTGCACTGCAACAAAAACGTCCGGGAAGGGCTGCACGTGTGCTGTTTCACCGAGACAACGCACCCGCACATCGAGCTAACGTTACGCAACAGTTTCTTCGTGATAACAACTTTGAAGTGATTCCTCATGCTCTCTACTCACCTGACCTGGCTCCTAGTGACTTTTGGCTTTTTCCAACAATGAAAGACACTCTCCGTGGCCGCACATTCACCAGCCCTGCTGCTATTGCCTCAGCGATTTTACAGTGGTCAAAATAGACTCCTAAAGAAGCCTTCGTCGCTGCCATGAAATCATGGCGTCAGCGTTGTGAAAAATGTGTACGTCTGCAGGGCGATTACGTCGAGAAGTAACGCCAGTTTCATCGATTTCGGGTGAGTAGTTAATTAGAAAAAAAATCGGAGGCCTTAGAACTTGAATGCACCTCGTACTTTAACGTAATTTTTTATTACTTTTAGTTCACGTTGTCTGCATAGCCGTGTAAGATAGGACCATGGCGTTTTCCTCTATTTGTATCTAATTGATTGGTTTCTTGTTCTTGTAGACAATCTTATGATGCCCCAAAAGGGTGAAACGTGTCATTGAATTAAATAATTCTGTATCCGAGACTGTTTTTATTCCGAAACGCCTTCAATTGAAATTAAAGTCTCATGAAGATCTGTTTATTAGCAGAAGACTCTCCATTAGCCACTCATCAGCACTCCTAGAGGGACTGCCAAGGGGGAGACAGTCATGAGAAGAATATGGAATACCTGACCAAGGGATAACATTCTGCGAGTTAGAGCACGGAACGTCAAAAGTTTGAACTTAGTAGGATAGCTAGAAAATCTGAAAACGGAAATGCATAAGTTTCAATCTAGATATAGTGGGGTCAGCGAAGTGAGAACGAAAGAAGATAAGGATTTCTGGTCAGGCGAATATAGGGTAATATCAGCACCAGCAGAATATGGTATAGCGGGGGTAGGAGTTCTTATGAACAGGAAAGTAGAACAGAGAGTGAGCTAATGTAAACACTTCAGTTATAAGATTGTTGCCGTCAAATTCAGCAGCAAACCAACGGTGACAATGACAGTTCAGGTATACGCACCGAAGTCATAAGACGAATGTCAAGACATAAAGGAAGTATACGAAGGTACTGAACGGGTAATTAAGTGGGTAAACGGAGAAGAAAAGCTAGTAATCACGGGGGATTGGAACGCGGTTGTAGGGGGAGAAATTGAAGACAGGGTTACGGGAGAATATGAGCTATGCAGCAGAAATAAGAGAGCAGAAAGGCCAATTGAGTTCTGCAAAAAATTTCAGATGGTAACAGCGAATACAGGAGGAGGAGGAGGATATAAACTTGAAAAAGACCCAGAGACACGGGAAGATTCCAGCTGGATTACATTATCGTCAGGCAGAGATTTCGAAATCAGATATTGGATTGTAAAGCGTACGCAGCAGCAGATGTAGACTCAGACCACAATTTAGTAATGGTGAAGAGTAGACTGAAGTTTAAGAGATAGGTGTGAAAGAATAAGTGTGGAAGGAAGTGGGGTACTGCAGTACTGAGGAATGTTGAGACTCGTTTTATGTTCGCCAAGGATGTGGATACTGCTACAAGGAACACCAGAGTTAAGTTGAAGACACGTTGACATCTCTAAAACTGCGGTCTGACATGTTCGATAATCAGACATAGGTACAAGGAAGGTACACCCCATGGAACCTTGGATAACAGAAGAAATACTTCGGTTGGTCGACGAAAGGCGGAAGTACAAAATCGTTCAGGAAAAAAAAAACAGGGATACTGCAGTACAAATCACGAGGAACTGCATGGCAACCAAGGCGAAAGGGCTGCACGATACTGAAAAAGAAATGATCGTTGGAAGGACTGGCTCAGTATACAGAAAAATCAAAACATTTTTCTGTGAAATTCAAAGCGATGGTGGTAGATTACGTGATAGAAGAAGAAACTGGAATCGACATTGAAAACGCAGGTGATTCAGTATTAGTCAGTATTTATAAGCACTCTGGAAGATTTGATATCAAAAAAATCAGAAGGGATAGATAATTTTCCATGGGAATTTCTAAAATCATTGTGGTAAGTGGCAGCCAAACGATTATTCAGGCTGTGTATAGTGTCTATGGGACTATCGAAGTACCACCAGAGTTTCGGAAAAATATCATCCACACAATTCCGAAAATACCAAGGGCAGATAGTCGCGAAAACTATGGCACAGTCAGGTTAACATCTCATACAATTTACAGAAGAATGGAAAAGAAAATTGAGGATCTGTTAGATGACGTTCAGTTTGGCTTTAGGAAAAGGTGTGAGGAATGGAAGGAATAGTCCAATGAATACAGAATATGGATTGACAGTAAATCGAAGAAAGACGAAAGTAATGAGAATTAGCAGAAAGCCGCGCGGGATTAGCCGAGCGGTCTCAGGCGCTGCATTCACGGACTGTGCTGCTGGTCCCGGCGGAGGTTCGAGTGTGTGTGTTTGCCCTTAGGATAATTTAGGTTAATTAGTGTTTAAGCTTAGGGACTGATTACCTTAGTAATTTAGTCCCATAAGATTTCACACACATTTGAACTTTTTTTTTTGAATTAGCAGAAAGAAGAACAGTGAGAGAATTAACATCAGATTTGGAGATCACGAAGTAGGCAAAGTTAAGGAATTCTGCTACCCAGGCAGCAAAATAACCCATGATGGACGGAGCTACGAGGACAAAAAAGCAAACTGGTACTGGTTGGTTGATTTGGGGTAGGGGACCAAACAGCGAGGTCATCGGTCTCCTAGGATTAGGGATGGAAGTCGGCCATGCCCTTCAAAGGAACTATCCCGGCATTTCCTTGAAGCAATTTATGGAAATCAAGGGAAACCTAATTCAGGATGACCAGACGCGGTTTTAAGCCGTCGTCCTCCCGAATACGAGTCCAGTGTGCTAACCACTGCTCCACCTCGCTCGGTAACTGGTACTGGCAAACAGCTCGCTCCTGGCCAAGGAAAGTCCGCTAATGGCAGACATAGGTCTTGTTTTGAGGACGAAATTTCTGAGGCTGTACGGTTTGGAGTACAGCATTCTATGGTAATGAGATATGGACTCCCGGAAAACCGGAGCAGAAGAGAATCGAAGCTGTCGGAACGTGGTCCTACAGAAGAATGTTGAAAATTAGGTGGACTGATGAAGTAAGAAATGAGGAGGTTCCCAGAATCGTTGAGGAAAGAAATATTTGGAAAACACTCACAAGGAGGAGGACAGGATGACAGGACAACTATCAAGACGTCAGGAAATAATTTCTATGGTCCTAGAGGTAGCTGCAGATGGTTAAATCTATGAAGGCAGAGATTGGAATATCAGAAAATAACAGACAACGTAAGTTGCAAGTGCCACTCCAAGATTGAAAGGTTGGCACAAGAGTGGAGTTCGTAGTAGGAAGACTGATAACAAAAAAAAAAGTGGGACAGTGTACCGACATTCGGATGGACTGTGATTAATTTCTCCAGCCAGTCATCAAATAATGTTTCCGGCGGTTTCCCTAAAAGACAAATGCAAAGATGTCTATTCTGAGTATTTTTGGTTGTGGGGCACTATCCAGCTAGGGCAATGGTAAGTGACTACTAATATTCGGTTGGACTGTGGTTAAATTCCTGACCCGGTCATCCAGTACTGCTTTCAGTGGTTTCCCTGAAAGGGGTGGCTCCTCTAAGGCTTTATGTTGGGGTGCTGGGCTGGAAAGAGTAATGGCAAGGCACTGTACTCAATCGGGAAGACTGTTTATATTTCTCCTCTTGTCATCCAGTTCTGTTTTTGGAGGTTTTCTTAAAAGACAAATGTAGGGATGGCCATTGCCCAATGGTAAGACGCTGTACTGACGTTCGGATGAGCTGTGATTAAATTCCCTGTCCAGTCACCCAGTTATGTTTTTGGTAGTTCCCTAAAAGACAACTATCGGGATTTGTGATTGGGCTCCGAAGTAGATACCCTAATGGTAAGACACTTGACCGACATTTGGGCAGAATGTGATTAAAATTCACGTTCGGCCCCACAGGTTTGTTTTTGGTGGTTTCTCTAGAAGGAAAATGCTGAAAGGGTAGTGGGGCACACATGTAGGCAGAGCAGTGGCAACACACCTTCTGGACATTCAGGTGGACTGTGGTTATATTTCCCACTGAGTCATCAATTCTTGTTTTCAGTGGTTTCCCTAAAAGGCAAATGGTACTTTGTATTGGGTCACCAAAGTAAATAGCGCAACTGTAAGAAACTGTACTGACATTTGCACAAACTGTGGTAGCCCTCCCCATGAGGTCATCCAATTTTCTTTTGATGGTTTCCCTCAAAGGTAAATGGTGAGATGGCTCCCCTGGGTCTTTGTTTTGGTACTAGGTAGTGCAGTCGTAAGATTTATGTTTGTCTGTAGGTGGGGTGTTCAGCAGCTGAAGGTTTCATCATGAATTTTAGCAATGGTAAGAAACTGTACTGGCACGTCAGGGTACTGTGGTTAAGCTACCTATCCGGTATACAATTTTGTTTTTGGAAATTTCCCAAAAAGACAAATGGTGAGATGACTCTCTGAGTCTGAGTTGGGGGCTGAACTAGGTGGAGCATTGGTAAGTAAGAGTGCTGACAATTGGGATGGCTGTGGTTATGCACACCACCCGTTCGTTCCTTTGAAAGGGCGCAGCCGGTTTCCTTCCCCGTCCTTCCCAAAACCGAGCTTGTGCTCCATCTCTAATGACCTCATTGTCAACAGGACGTTACTAAACACCAATCTCCTCCTCCTCCTGCCCGGTCATCCGATTGTGTTTTTGGTGGTTTTCCTAAAAGACGAAACAGAGATGTAGGTGCTCTGAGTTTTTGTGTTGGGACGCCGAGATAGTTAGAACAACTGTAAGACACTGTATTGATGTTCGGGCGGACTGTGGTTAAATTCCTCATTGGATTACCCATTTTGGTTTTCGGTGGTTTCTCTGAAATGCAAATGCTGATTTGGGTCCTCTGCGTATTCGTGTTGGGGCACCGAACTGACTGGAGCATGGGTGGAACATATGAGAGGACGACGGTTAAATGCACCGTCCGGTCACATAGATTTTTTCGGTTGTTTCCTTAAAAGACAAACGCTGAGATGTCTGCTCTGAGATGACGTGGTCGATTTCCTTCCCCATCCTTCCTTAATTAGAGATTGCGCCCCCCTCGATTGACCTCGTCTTCGACGGGACGTTAAACTCTAATCTTCAGTGTCCCCTTCTGTCGTCAGGAACATCGTTAATATTTAAGAAAAATCATTTAGGTCTGTGTCACCCAAACATAGGTGATTCTACAGGCGACGTTCTAACGTATGGGCTCCCTTTCTAGGTGATGTGGCGTACGACTGTAATGACTGTGCGAAAATGAGTGATGGCATCAGGTTTACTTTACTTAGGTTATTTAGTGTACAGTTCCATCACTGAAATTTAATATTTACAATTATTTCATGATACGTTTGTTTGCGTGGCCATCTTCCGCAGCAGCTCAAGACAGATAACCTATAAAAACAATTATTTCAATTTCCAAACTTCTATTTATTTCCTGCATTGATCCCTCCATCACCACCTGGAACTCTGTTGCATTGCGGAGGAAATTTCTCCGTGGACATTCTTGAACTACATGTTGAACAGTCTCACATTCACGGCCACAGTCACAACTTGGAGAAGCTATTTTCTTCCCGCTGTGCTGAAGATCGGCACTCCTGCAATTGCTGGTTCTTATTCGGTTCATAACCGACAAGATCTTTAATAATAATTCAAAGCCAAGTGGCTGCTTCGATATTGCATGGCGTCTTAAGCTTTTCCCTTGTAGCATTAATGGTCCATGTGTGTCTCCTACAGTGATTAGTATTAAAGCCGTTGTCACTTAACACCCTTGCAGCCTCCCAGGATGGATGACGAGAGCGAAGCCTTTCTTTACTGATGACTGGCATGTCTGCGTGAACACGGAGGTCAGGATTTTTCTGTGGTTTTTTGTACTCCTGTACCTTGAAGTAGGTGAAAGGATGACGGTTGCTCACATCCGCAGGTTTAATGTTCTAATTATCTAGCACGTGTACCTTAGGTGGTGCTAAATGAGCAACAAAACACTGGCAACGCGACTATGAAAGACATCTTCTGGTAAGTATTACATCCACACCCCAGAACATAAATCGAGGTAGCAGAGCGAGAGACTGGAACACTGAGTTGGCAAACAGCCTGCAGACAGAAATCTGTGTTATAGGGTACGGGCGTTGCGTAACAACTGTGGAATGGCGCAAGTGGAAGAACAGAGTGTCTCGGTCAAGGCCGACCGCACTGCACGGATGGAAACTGCCTCATGTGGCACTGTGGGCGACGTAGCGCTCTGGCTATCGGAACGGAACAGACACGTGCTTTAAAGCGCGTGTAGAGTTGCATCATAACTGAATTATTACCCAAAAGTAAAAGTTGAATCTCTTTACGACCTCAGTTGTTACCACGGCGTAATTTACTTACTGTGCTCCTTTGTTTTATAAAGTTCAGCCCCGCACCTCCCAGTTAACTCTGACACTATAGACGTAGATGAGCCGACACAATGGTCAACACAGTCGCCACATCAGGAGCAGTAAGTATCACACGCCGTCGGCTACCCAGGTTTACGTTTTCGATGCTTTCCTTAAATCCAATAAATTAAATGCGAAGTTGGCTCCTTCATCACAGGAAAGGCTCATTTCCTTGTGTACCTTTATCGTACCCAACCTTGTTCTATCCGTAAAAACGTTGTCGACGGGACGTTAAACGTCTTGCACAACAGTTATCAATCTTCCGTTAAAATAAAACTCTGAGCGTTTGCATCTCATAGGTTTCCCTTACTGATGTGACTGTACGGGCCACGGTTCACGACACCGAGTGGTTACAATTAAAGTGCAGCTGCTCACAGACGTCGAGTATGCGAAACTTAGCAGATATTCCGAGAAGTTAATGAGGGACTGGTGTATGCCACAAAAAAATATTTCTAATCCTGGTCACCATGCGCAAATCTGGCGTTGTACAGAGTTTAGTCGACTTCTCCGGTGCCCATATGGAATAAATTGCGTAAGCGGCATTTAGTAATAATATCTGCATTGTTCCTTTCTCACTTATTTGATCTTTTCTGCCCACGTTCCGTCCCTAATACATTACATATGGGAACATTTTAGTACGCCTTTCTTGCCTTCACAGTGCCAGATTTGTACCATGTGGCCAAAATTGGAACTAATTTTTTTATCGTTAATCTGTTCCGCATTAACTCACTAGAATATCTACCATGTTTCTGTGCTATACGATAATTACATGCCACACTGGACATCTGTAAGTGGCTGCACCTTAATTACAACTAGCCAGTACAGTGGGGCTTTTTTTTATTTTTTCAGCTGTCAAAGGGCAGCAGTTCCGAAGTATAGTCACGAAATTTTCCGAACATTGCTTGAAGTACCATTTACACGTTATCGACACTGTAAAACTGCTATAACACGTGCTGTTGGGAAAACTTCTGTAACAGCCATTGAAACGTCCCCTTAGAAAATTTGATGAATTACTGTGCTGATAAACCTGTTACGTTATTTGATTTTCCAACAGCTGAGCAGAACTGAACGTACTCAGACATTTCTCTCTTTGCTTATTCTGATCAACACTGAACTGACACACAATATTTTTAGCGCAACGCAAACTGACTTTCAAAAATCCCTACAAATGAATGGCCCTGACTAACAATAACGTATACCTTTCATGAATCACTTACTTCACAAAAATCTTCGTTACTCAAGCTACTGCAATACAGCGAGCGCCACTACTGCCAGCTAAATAAAAGATTCTAACTACTGAAGGCACTAACTACTGATAGGCATAGTTAGCAAATGAAAGATTTTGATAGAGAACAAACAATGTAAATTTGTAATATATATATATATATAAATATAAATATATATATATATATATATATATATATATATATATATATATATATATTCATGACATCCAGTCTTACAAATTTACTGTCTCTGATGGACACACGTCCAGGTCATCCGCTCTCAAAACTCCGCCATCTCTCCCCCCACATCCACCACTGCTGGCGGCTCACCTCCAACTGCGCAACGCTACGCGCTGTTCACATACAACTGTCCAACACTACAATAGCGACTATTCCAACAATGCAAACCAGCTACAGACTGCACTCAGCACAGCCCGTGATTTTCATACAGAGCGCTACGTGGCGTTACCAACATAAAAACCTGAACAGCCTACTTAAACCTAAACAGCCTACTTACACCATCTGACTCCCCGTTGACTGTTTCTCCACTGAAAACAAATTATGGTTTTTAATTAAATAGCAAAAAAGATGCTGGCTGCGATTATTACGGGCCTAGTCACGTCAATGTGACCAACGCCTTTGTTTGACGGCAACGTGCAGTAACCACTCATAGAAAGCAGGCGGCCCGACAGCCAGTGGATGGTGTATAAAGCGAGTCGGGGGGTGGGAGGGGGAGGAAGCAGTGCAGTCATTGTCACAGTGCAGAAATGGAAAGATTTATCTGAGGTCCAAAAGGCCGTGATCATTGGATTTCGACCCAAGGATGAAAACTTTTCCGAAGTTATTAAGTTTGTAAACTGTTCGCGTGCAGGCGTGGTTAAAATATACTGAGCCTGGCAAAATGGCGCTATTCAAAATTGGCACCGAGGCAACTGCGGCGAACCGCGGCCATAGAGGACGTGTGTGAGCGACGGCTGCGCAGCCGTGCGCGGGCGAACAGAGGCGTAGCTGTCGAGTGTGTGGCTGCCCAGACAATCCAAGCGGCTACCGGCAGTCTCTCCTCATCGATCATTCTGCGAACACTGCTGCAGCAGGCGCCTTGCCAGTGCAGCCATGCCGAATACTGTTCGTCGGCGACGAAGCCTGCAGTTTTCGAGCCTCTACCGCAACTAGACTTCCACTGAGCGGCGATAGGTGGACTTTCCAGATGAATGACCTTCGATGCCCCGTCGGTGTGAAACGTCTGAAAGCAAACACACCCTGCAACAATCGGCGGAAGAGTCCAGACCGGAGGAGGGAGCGTTATGGTCTGAGAAATACACTACTGGCCATTAAAATAGCAACACCACGAAGATGACGTGCTACAGACGCGAAATATGACCGGCAGGAGGAAGAAGCTGTGATATGCAAAAGATTAGCTTTTCAGAGCATTCACACAAGGTTGGCGCCGGTGGCGACATCTACAACGTGCTGACATGAGAAAATTTCCAATCGATTTCTCATACACAAACAGCAGTTGACCGGCGTTGCCTGGTGAAACGTTGTTGTGATGCCTCGTGTAAGGAGGAGAAATGCGTACCATCACGTTTCCGACTTTGATAAAGGTCGGATTGTAGCCTATCGCGATTGCTGTTTATCGTATCGCGACATTGCTGCTCGCGTTGGTCGAGATCCAATGACTGTTAGCAGAATATGGAATCGGTGGGTTCAGGAGGGTAATACGGAACGCCGTGCTGGATCCCAACGGCCTCGTAGCAGTCGAGATGACAGGCATCTTATTCGCATGGCTGTAACGGATCGTGCAGCTACGTCTCGATCCCTGAGTCAACAGATGGGGACGTTTACAAGTCAACAACCATCTGCACGAACAGTTCGACGACGTTTGCAGCAGCATGGACTATCAGCTCGGAGACCATGGCTCCGGTT
Organism: Schistocerca piceifrons; assembly: GCF_021461385.2. Lineage (NCBI taxonomy): Eukaryota > Metazoa > Arthropoda > Insecta > Orthoptera > Acrididae > Schistocerca > Schistocerca piceifrons. Next base: position 2,346,144 of record NC_060139.1, read on the forward strand.
ACCCTTGTCGCTGCATCACAGACAGGAGCGCCTGCGATGGTATACTGAACGACGAACCTGGTTGCACGAATGGTAAAACGTCGTATTTTCGGAAGAATCCAGGTTCTGTTTACAGCATGACGATGGTCGGATCCGTGTTTGGCGATATCGCGGTGAACGCACATTCAAAGTGTGTATTCGTCACCGCCGTACTGGCGTATCACCCGGCGTGATGGTATGGGGTGCCATTGGTTACACGTCTCTGTCACCTCTTGTTCGCACTGACGGCACTTTGAACAGTGGACGTTACATTTCACATGTGTTACGACCCGTGGTTCTACCCTTCATTCGATCCCTGCGAAACCATACATTTCAACAGGATAATGAACATCCGCATGTTGCAGGTCCTGTACGGGCCTTTCTGGATACAGAAAATGTTCGACTGCTGCCCTGGCCAGCACATTCTACAGATCTCTCACCAATTGAAAGCGTCTCGTCAATGGTTGCCGAGCAACTGGCTCGTCACGATACGCCAGTCAGAACTCTTGATGAACTGTGGTATGGTGTTGAAGCCGCATGGGCAGCTGTACGTGTACACGCCATCCAAACTCTGTTTGACTCTATGCCCAGGCGAATCAAGGCCGTTATTACGGCCAGAGGTGGTTGTTCTGGATACTGATTTCTCGGGATCTATGCACCCACATTGCGTGAAAATGTAATCACATGTCAGTTCTAGTATGATATATTTGTCCAATGAATACCCGTTTACGATAGTCATTTCTTCTTGGTGTAGCAATTTTAATGGACAGTAGTGTATTTTCGTGGTATTCCCTGTCTGATATTGTCATTCTGGAAGACACAATGGATCAAAGTACGTACGCTTTTATCCTTGGCGACCACGTCCACCCATATATGCAGTTTGTTTTTCCTTGACACGACGGCATCTACCTGCAAACACGTGTCACGCGACTCCCGCTGTACGTGCCTTGTTCGAAGAGAGCCAGGATGAATTTACCTCAAGCCCCTTGCAGCCAACCTCCCTGGATTTAAATCCATTCGAGAATCTGTGGGTCCACCTCGATGGAGGTGTTTGCACCAACGATCCTCAACCCAGAAACTTTGTGCAGCTGGCAAGGCACACTGGATTCGGCATGGGCCCATTTCCCTATCGGTACTTCCCAGAACTTCATTGACTCCCCTCCTGCACGTCTCAACTGTCCACGCTGTAAAAGGGGTTTTTCGAGCTTTTGACAGATAGTCGCATTAATATTACTGGACATTGTGTAACCATACTTGAAATAAAGCTGCGTGGGAGATGTGCGTGCTTTATGCACGGCGAGGACTTAGAAGAAAATTAATTTAACCGCAACGTAATTCCACAAGATGAGAAACTGCAGCGAGCAACATTGAGTATTTAGCTTTGTCTACTTGCAGCGTGCTGCGAAAAGCAAGTTAGCAGCGGGCGTCCACTGACAGTGGGGGCCGGCCTCTGAGCCGGGGAAATTTCCATTCGTCCCCGACGCCTAGTTGCAGCAATAGGGAGGTGGTATGATGTGGTCCTGCAGCGGAAGGTTCAATCAGTGCGCCAACGGCGGCAACAGGATCAGTTGAACAGAACCGGCCTTTTCTCAGCGTGTACAAATAACACACCACAAAACAGATGTTTTGCTTAGAGTAGGGTGCAACAGGTGATGTCCACAAGAGGCAATGATTCAGATTCGAGCTGCACTTCCGTGACGCCTAAACTTAAATACAAAACAATTCGAAATTTTTTGCTTAGCATCAACGTCACGGCTTCGTACATGTTTGATCTCGTCGATGTTAAAATGCTATAATCCCCATTCTTCCTTTGAGAATATTTTTCTACACTTCATAACTACCAATTGCAACAGTTTTACTTGTCCGTGGAGTTGTATAGTCATTTTTTATTACAACGTAGCTTTACGCAGTGCTCGATTTGTGACAATATCAACCAGTACCTCGTGCCGGTACCTCTAACGAAAAAGATCAGTATCACAGACTTAAATTTGATACGATAGAACTTTATTTTTACCAGTAAAAATGTTGCATCCGCACTTCTAAAATGTACATCAAAGAGTTAATATAACGTTTCAAGAAGTCTAAATTTCAAAAGCATCCCCACCGCCGTATGGAAGATCACGGTACCAGAACCTCTTTTCTACAAATCCAGTGCTAATCGTTATACGTGACACACAGTCGTTACTACCAGACTCAGGACAGGTATTGTTTTCACGTCTGCTGTGTCAGTTTTACGCTGGTTTCTAACCACTAGTATTCTTGAAGTTAATTTGTTATATTTCTCATAAGTGCCTTCTGATAACTGTTTCTCTTATGCTTGATGATTCTGTATATTGCCCAGTTTTTAGGTTAATTAACAGATCTGACAGTTCCAATAGGCATTTCATGCAGCAGTAGAGATTCAATGCCAGTTTTACCCCAGACAACGATATTATCTCCAAACCACGGTGTAATATGATACTTGGTCCAAGCCTGTCAGGCATGGCTTGAGACTTATCTGGAAGTGAGGATGCAATCTAATACCTGCCACATGCCCTCCATTTCGACCGCCAAACACCTATACTGCACTTATATGTGGTACATTCAGGGTCATGATGTAACTTGATACGGCACCCAAGCAGCTAAGGCAGTTTCGTCTCATAAAAATGAAGGTCACCCATCCGCTGTGAGTGTTCTGGAGCCAAAATCAAGGCCCCCCCCCACACAGACAGACAGCTAAGCCATCAGGATGGCTTAAGAAAGGTGTGACACCTCACTTCCTCTCCAGACCAATAGGAATCCCTTTTCTTTTGTTATTATTTTTCTAGTAGCGAGATTCTCATCATTCGAAGCCTGTATGCTACAGAGAGAGGAGCACGAAACACCAGTAGACATCATCAGCATACAAAAAGTGATGTCTGAGCTCCAACAAGCCAGGTTAACAGGAATTCATAGAAGGGCTGGGCACCAGGCTATGCCATCATTCATTATTTGCCAAGAGATTCACATTTATTAAATATTATCAAGCAAAAATAGTAAAACACAAATAATCTTTTAGCAATCAGCTGTTCTTAAAACAGTGAGTGGAATGCTTTAAATTCAAATGAACACGATGGCTTAACCAATTTAACAACGACAGTAAAATGTTCCAACATACCTAATACAGCGGCTTTAAATGACAGACCCAAGATTAGATAACATGGTTCTTTAAGAGGCCTGACAAATTCAAAGCAAGTTCAAATGTTTACAATGACTAGCACAAATTTAGTAACAGGTAAAATGTTTAAACAAATACGAGAGTAAGTCAATTATTATCAGCAATTTAGTTATATTTTGGTAGTACTGTCATTTTACGTTGACGACGCGTGCTTTGTTTATTTGTTGTTATACCTCTGCAATTTTCAAACTGCTAGGGTAGTTTCCTTGTCGCTGCCGTGCTGTTAATAATGGCTGCTCCGCTGTCTGTTTGCACCAAAGAAGAGCAACGTTCAGTGATCTGCTTTTTTGTGGTCGCAAGGCGTACCAGGGGCCGAAATTCATCGACGACTTTCGGTGCAGTACGGGAACAGTGTTTTGCCACAACGGAGTGTCTACGAATGGACTGAAAAATTCCGAAATGGTCGTACAAGCGTTACGCACGATGAAGGAGCCGGACGACCGCCATAAATGAAGAAACCGTTGATCGTTCATCTGAAATGATTCTCTTAAACAGACGATTAACTATTGACGAAGTGTTACATCGTCTGAAAATTAGTCACGGTTCTGCCTACGAAATCATCCACAACAGACTTCAACAGACTTGGGTTTCATAAAGTTTGTGCAAGATGCGTCCATAAACAACTCACACAGTAGCATAAACAAACGCGCTTGGACATCTGCAAAAAACGTTTGGATCGCTATGGTAACGGAGGGGACAACTTCTTAGACAGAGTCATTACTGGCGACAAAACATGGATCCATCATTGCGAGCCGGAGAGTAAACGGCAGAGTGTGGAATGAAAACGTCCAAAATTGCTGTGCAAAAAACAGTTCGAGACCGAACCGTCCGCAGGAAAACTGATGCTTACAGTTTTTTGGGACGCACAGGGTCCAGTACTGGAACATTATGGGGAATGCGGCGCAGCAGTAAACAGTGTACGTTACAGTGAGATGTTTACTGCGAGGCTAAAGCATCCAAATCGAAGCAAACGCCGAGCATTGCTGTCGGAAGGTGTTTTGTTGTTTCACGACAATGCCCGTCCGCATACTGCTGCCCACACTGCTGAAACGCTCCAGAAACTCATATTTGAAGTACTGGATCATCCTCCATATAATCCCGAAATTGGCCCTTCTGGCTATCACTTGTTTGGTCCACTCAAACAGGCATTAAGGGGCCTTCGATTTGCCTTGGACGAAGCAGTGAAAGAAGCGATGCATTCCTAGCACGCAGCTAAACCGAGAATCTCCTTTCATAAGGGCATCAGGAAGCTTTTACAACGATGGACAAAGTGCGTTGAAACGCAAGAAGACTATGTCGAGAAATTATGTTCTTGTAAGTTTCCTTTTTGATTACAATAAAATTTTATAGCTTCTTTGCGGATAATAATTGACTTACCCTAGTAAAGCTGAAATATTAAACACTTTTTTCTAAAGCTGTTTCACAGAGGAAGACCGCACTGCAGTTCCTTCTCTAAATCCTCGCACGAACGAAAAAATGGCTGACATCGAAATAAGTGTGCAAGGAATAGAAAAGCAACTGAATCACTCAACAGAGGAAAGTCCACTGGACCTGACGGGATACCAATTCGATTCTACATAGAGTACGCGAAAGAACTTGCCCCCCTTGTAACAGCCATGTACCGCAAGTCTCTAGAGGAACGGAAGTTTCCAAATGATTGGAAAAGAGCACAGATAGTCCCAGTCTTCAAGAAGGGTCGTCGAGCAGATGTGCAAAACTATAGACCTATACCTCTGACGTCGATCTGTTGTACAATTTTAGAACATGTTTTTTGCTCGCGTATCATGTCATTTCTGGAAACCCAGAACCTACTCTGTACGAATCAATACGGATTCCGGAAACAGCGATCGTGTGAGACCCAACTCGCTTTATTTCTTCATGAGACCCAGAAAATATTAGATACAGCCTCCCTGGTAGATGCCACTTTGCTTGACTTCCGCAAGGCGTTCGATATAGTTCCGCACTACAAATGGTTCAAATGGCTGCGAGCTCTATGGGACTTAACATCTTAGGTCATCAGTCCCCTAGAACTTAGAACTACTTAAATCTAACTAACATAAGGACATCACACACATGCATGCCCGAGGTAGGATTCGAACCTGCGTCCGTAGCAGTCCCGCGGATCCGGGCTGAAGCGCCTAAAACCGCACGGCCACTGCGGCTGGCAGTTCTGCACTGTCGCCTGATGAACAAAGTAAGAGCCTACGGAATATCAGACCAGCTGTGCGGCTGGATTGAAGAGTTCTTAGCAAACAGAACACAGCATGTTGTTCTCAATGGAGAGACGTCTACAAGACGTTAAAGTAACCTCTGGCGTGCCACAGGGGAGTGTTATGGGACCATTGCTTTTCACAATATATATAAATGACCTAGTAGATAGTGTCGGAAGTTCCGTGCGGCTTTTCGCGGACGATGCTGTAGTATACAGAGAAGTTACAGTATTAGAAAATTGCAGCGAAATGCAGGAAGATCTACAGCGGATAGGCACTCGGTGAAAGGAGTGGCAACTGACCCTTAACATAGATAAATGTAATGTATTGCGAATACATAGAAAGACGGATTCTTTATTCTATAATCATATGATAGCGGAACAAACACTGGTAGCAGTTACTTATGTAAAATTAATTGTTGGTAAGGCGGGTGCCAGGTTGAGATTCATTGAGAGAGTACATAGAAAATGTAGTCCATCAACAAAGGAGGTGGCCTACAAAACACTCGTTCGACCTATACTTGAGTATTGCTCATCAGTGTAGGATCCGTACCAGGCCGGGTTGACAGAGGAGATAGAGAAGATCCGAAGAAGAGCGGCGCGTTTCGTCACAGGGTTATTTGGTAAGCGTGATAGCGTTACGGAGATGTTTAGCAAACTCAAGTGGCAGGCTCTGCAAGAGAGGTGCTCTCCGTCGCGGTGTAGCTTTCTGTCCAGGTTTCGAGAGGGTGCGTTTCTGGATGAGGTATCGAATATATTGCTTCCCCCTACTTATACCTCCCGAGGAGATCACGAATGTAAAATTAGAAAGATTCGAGTGGGCACGGAGGCTTTCCGGCAGTCGCTCCTCCCGCGAACCATACGCTACTGGAACAGGAAAGGGAGGTAATGACAGTGGCACGTAAAGTGCCCTCCGCCACACACCGTTGTGTGGCTTGCGGAGTATAAATGTAGATGCAGATGTAGATAAATGTTCAAGCTAACAAAATGGTTTAAAAATTACAGACCAAAATTTAAAACGATCCTTTAAGAAACCTGACATATTTAAAGCAAGATTTTTAAGAGTCAAATGCAACAACGACTAGCACAAACTTAATAAAAATGTTTAATCAAATTTAAGTGTCCTGAGCTAATAGATGGTTTTAAATTACGGACGAACATTGAAGACTGTCCTTTGAGAGAATTGAGAAATTTAAGCAAATACAAGTGCCAGCAAATAGTCCGCGTGACTGGGGAAAACTCGATACAGGAACGACACGGCACCAAAAGCGTTCCAAGCCAAAAGACAAAAAAATACGTGAACTCTGAAATAACTTAGGCCAACGCGAACCAGTGGTGACATGACTTGACTCAAGCAGCAGTCACCGAGCCGCACAGCATCTTCACACGAGATTGCGGCAGTGGCGAACCCCAGACGTCGGCCAGTGATGTCGAGCCGCCAGTGATGCTCACCCGTTTCAGGCCGGGCCAGCTGCGCGCACAGCCTGCTGAGACGGTAACTCACCCACAAGGCAACAGCAAGGAGCTCGTAAAATACGCGTCATGCGACAAGCAGTTGCCTACAACACCAACAGGTCAATTAATACGATGACACACTTTTAGTAAACAGCTGCATGAACAAGCAATCCGGAATAAAATACAACAGCCGGCAAACGGCGATTAACAAGTAGATCAATATAACGAATCTAAAAACACACTTTAAGTAGATTTTAAATAACAACTTTGAAAAACAGCCCACAGACCAAGTCAGGCTCGAAGAACCAGGTAAGGAATCTCGTCTTGCAACACCCAAGGGTGCCAACACAAAACATTTGACGGCTCTCCGGCAGCTCGCCCGGTATACTAATAGATCTGGCCAGATCAGAATCTAAAGCATAATTAAAAGAGCGCATTCAGCATTAATGTTTACAACAGCACCAGCAGTACCTGCGACCGCCGTCACATTCCCACCGCTTGCACAGCTGTTGAAAGTAACAACGTTAGGCATCATATGGCAGGAAGAAACACTTTTAAGGGAGAAGATTCATCAGGACGATTCAGTGAAGACACCACCCGCCGGCGCGTAGCAACACACGTTTTGCTCAACCGACTTCCTTCCTTCCCGTCCCCGGTGATTGTCCATTCCGCATTCGCTCGTCGGAAACATTACAAACTGGAAGGCGGGGCGCAAGAGCGCCGCCCGACGACCAGAGGGAAAACGAACCAGAGATTCGACCTACAGATCGCAATCGATACAAGCCGATACGGCTCAAACCGTCACAAACGAAAGTATTTGTCAAACCATTATTATTATTAACAATAATATCATTTTTCAATTGTTATCTGTTTATACTCACTATATTTTTCCTGGAAATGATCATTTATTTGTTATATACTACGTGCTTTTACGAAATATTTACTGTTTTACCTTTCTCCAGAAATGACCTATTATTTTTTTAAGTTCTGTGTATTTCACTTAGGATTTCTAATTTTTATTTTCCAGCAGCACAACACAAGACCCCCACCCCCAACGCACAACAAGCTGAAATGCTGGACCAGGACACGAGTGTGTTCAAGATTCTGTTGTCTGTGCCGCAGGCCACAGCCAGCCTTCCTGATTTATCGAATCCTCCATTTTAATGTCCTTCAGTACGACAGCTGCACCAGCTATCTCAATTATGGGATCAGGGAATGCAGTAGGCGCATGCACACCAGTAGCGGCATCACACTAACATACTAACTGAGATACAATAATTGTTCCAGACACTGAGGTCCAATTATCACCACCATTGGGACCCCTCATCAAACTACTCTCACGGCACAGTTTATCTTTTAAGGTGATGCAATTTTCTATAACATACAACCTAGACGTGGATAGGAGTAAACATTTGGTTATAGTTTTATCCACAAATTATGGGTCCAGTGTCGTGGAAATGATGATACATTCCCAATATATGTATTATTTCAGAGGTCCTCAAATAAATCTGCAATGTTCAACAATCAAACTTCTCCTGTGTTAATAGATTACCATACAGTATGTGTTGGTGACATCCTGAGAACAATTAAGGTACATCATGACTAGTACACCGAGAAGTGCGTTCGCAGTCAGGAACGAACGTTCGGAAACTTGATGTAAGAAAGCTGGATCATTCAGTGTTCTGTGACCAAACATCTCGGATGTTGTGAGCATGTGTACGGATTTTTAGGAAATGTATGGTACACACTTACAGAGGTTACCCATCAGAACACCTCAGAGGACGTTTCTGCAAATAATTTCGATTGGTCTTCCGCTCATGTACGTAGTATGTACTGTGTATCGCCGCTACATGGCGTAGGCAAACAATTACATATTTGTATATACACGAGGGCTATTCGGAAAGCAAGGAACGGTCGGCCGCGAAATGGAAACCACAATGAAAATCAAAACTGTTTTTTTGCGATTTCAGTCTGTCTCGGCGTATTCCACTGATGAACTCTTCTCGGGTTATGAGCCGAGTGGTGGCGTCGTCTTGTCGCAATGTTTCAATGAGTTTCGTACCCATCATCTTCTGGCGAAGTGTCGGGATGCTGTGTTCTGCATATCTATAGGGCTGCTTGGCCGTCGTCCGCTTCTGTAGGCCGGCCAATCACGTTCCTCCGGAAGGGGGTACCGCGTTGGTGAGGGGGCGGGGGCGGGGGCGGGGGGGGGGGGCGGGAGGGCCACCGGCGTCGAGACCCGGTGGCTATCCATTCTGTCTGCGAAAGCCGCTGCCTTCAGATCGGAGCGTTCCTGAAGTATTTTGTCAATTGTGGGATTCCACTCGGCACTGTGCTGAAAACTGCTATCCCTGTATACTAAATTGTTGTGCAGACGTATCTCCACTGCCTCTTTGAAGATCGAGTCCCAGAAACCGCTGGCGCTGCACAGCTTCTTCGTTTTCTCGAATTCAAAGGTGTGTCCCTCGACAATGCTGTGTTCTGGTACAGCGGACTTGTCTGTCTGTCCTGGTCGTACGTTCCTGATATGTTCACGATGGGAGATACATCGTTGTGTCTGCCCGACACATTCCCTCCCACATTCGCACTCAATACTGTAAATGCCCGGCGTCTGCAACCCCAGCTGTCTTCGGTTGAGCCAAGTATACCTTCGACTTTTTTCGCTGCGCGAGAGATGGTCGTTATTTCGTGTTTCTTTAATATTCTTGCGATCTTGGCTGTCGGCGGTCCAGCAAACGGCAGAAACGCCACGCGTTTTGCTTCGTCTTTTTCTGGTTTCTTCTCCCGCCTCTTGTCTGCACGCCAGGCGTGTCTTATTTGTGTCTCGGTGCAGCCATTCTTACGGAAGGTTTCCCGCAGATGTGCTAACTCAAGCGGCGAACTCTCGCTGTCACAGATCGACCTGGCTCTTGGTACTAATGTGTTCAGTACTGAGTTACGTTTTGCTTGACGGTGGCAGCTCCGAGCAGTGAGATATATGTCCGTGTGCGTCTTCTTCCTGTAGACAGGGTGTCCCAACGTACCGTCCGAATTCTTCTTGATCAAAATATCCAAGAAGAGAAGGCAGCCATTCTCTTCTACCTCCATGGTGACTTTGATGCTGTCATGTATGCCATTGAGATGGCGTAGGAACTCCTGTAGTTTTTCCTTGCCATGGGGCCACACTGCAAAAGTGTCGTCTACGTGTCTGTAGAACACCTTTGGTTTATGGCGGGCGGTGTTCAGTGCCACATCTTAAAAGTGCTCCATGTACAAGTTGGCAATACCTGGGGCCAGGGGGAACCCATGGCAACACCATCTGTTTGTACATAGAATTTCCCACCACATTTGAAGTACGTTGTGGTTAACACGAGACGAAAGAGTCTGAGTCTGTCCTCATCGAAGTGATCTTCGAGTAGACTTAAGGAATCATCCAGCGGCACCCGGGTGAAAAGAGAAGTGACATCAAAGCAGACTAGTAGATCCTTTTCGTCCAGACATAACCCCTGAAGGTAGCGCTCAATGAGCCCAGAAACCAGCAATGGCAAAACCGCCTCGCAGCCCTCAAAGTAGACGATCACACACTATGGCAAACAACCAAACAATTTACCAAAAGACGCGCTAGGGTGCGGCCACTGCACGGCGAGAAGGGTCTGGCCTACAGCCATGCTGAAAAGGCCAACGCTCTCGCCGACACCTTCGAGAAGCAGTTTTAAGCGGCGGAACGCCAGGATGATGAGTATGAAGAGGTAGTCCGTCATCAACTGGCTGCCTTCCGCAACGGTGAAGTGGACCCAGAGGACGAACCCCCACTTTTCGCCCCCGAAGACGTGGCAAAAGTAATTACGTCCCTCCCTACAAAAAAGGCACCACGACATGACAGTGTCACCAACTAGCTGGTTAAAAAACCTACTGCCCTCGGCTATCGAACACCTCACGAACTTCAACGAGATTACTCGTACCCGCGAGTTCCCAGCGTACTGTAAACACACGAAAGTGGTCGCGATACACAAACCAGGGAAAGACCCTCTATTCCCGCAGCACTACAGGCCGGTTAGCCTCTTGCCAACTCTCAGCAAGATCTATGAGCGCCTCCTGCTAAGACCCATACGAGACCACATCACCAACGAGCGACTTTTGCCGGATTTCCAATTCGGATTCCGACAGAAGCACTCTGCCGCACAACAGATCATGCGACTAGTGGAAGCAGCCACAGAGGGCTTCAACCACAGAGGCTACTGCGGGATAGTGCTACTTGATGTGGCCAAAGCCTTCGATTCAGTATGGCATAAAGGGCTACTATACTAGTTATACAGAAAAGGGTTCCCCGGGAGCATAGTCAGGTTAATCCAAAGCTATCTCACGAATAGAACCTTCTCTGTCAAGGTAGAAACAGCCACCTCCACCAAAAGGCGTATTTGTGCCGAGGCGCCACAGGGATCGGTCTTGGGACCCGTTTTGACAGTCTGTACACTGTGGACACTCCAACGGCCCCCCTGGTGCACACCGCACAGTACGCTGACGACACCGCCTTTTAAACTCGTAATGCGAATAGGGACCTAGTCATTCGTAGGTTACAAAGGGTTTTAGATAACACAGAAACCTGGGCCTATCGCCGGCGAATCAGCATCAATCCTGAAAAGACACAGGCTGTACTGACCATCCGGAGACTCGGGAGACGCGGACCCCCTCAACGCCCCCTTCCCCCTTCAGCTACACCTACATGGATCCCGACTCCCCTGGCGCCGATCCGCCAAGTATCTTGGCGTAACCTTGGACTCGAGACTACCGTGGAAACCCCATATAGACGAGATCCGCAGGAACATCTGCGCCAGAATGCCCATCCTACCCCCAGCCCTCAACACAACCAGCGCCCTTCCCTGCTCTGTAGGACTAAACGCCTTTCAGGCCCTGATCCGGCCAGTAATGGAGTATGCGTGTCCTGTCTGGGGATACGCGGCAAAGCAGCGCCTGGAGAAACTCCAAAGGCTGCAGAACCGCGCCCTCAGAAGAGCACTGCACCTACCCCTGGGAATCCCCACGGACGATCTGCCCGCCGCTGCCGAAAACCCACTCCTCAAAGAAAAATTCCAGGATCTGGAAACAGCTTTCTACTAGAGCTCTTCCAGATCTTGAAATAAGCTCATCCACTCCTTAGGTCGGTATGACATGTCCCGCGACAAGCACAAACGCCCCATGACGATCTTCGACGACTAAGTCGAACAGAAAAATCCCATAAAATCTCCAAATCACAACACCAACCCTTAATCCTTAAAATACCCAACATCTCGCCAACCTCAGGCAAGTACTAGACACAACCAGAACATCAATACAACACACAGACAGAAAAACAGTCAAAGGCAATCAGACATCCACAACACACTTAGTGGAGTAAAAGCCAGCAGGCTACAAACTCCTCTATACACTTCCCCAAGGAGGGGAAAGTAAAAGGTGAGAGGGAGAGCATCCCGACACTTCACCGGAAGATGATGGATACGAAACTCACTGAAACGTTACGACAAGACGACGCCACCACTCGGCTGATAACCCGAGAAGAATTCATCAAAACTGTTTTTATTTTCAACAATTAGCCACTGCTCTACAAAGTCGTCCCTCAGTCTTAGACATATATCGTAGCGTTTTGCTCCAGATTTCTGTACACACCGGTACCTCTAATACCCAGTAGCACATCCTCTTGCGTTGATGCATGCCTGTATTCGTCGCGGCATACTATCCACAAGTTCATCAAGGCACTGTTGGTCCAGATTGTCTCACTCCTAAACAGCGATTCGGCGTTGTTCCCTCAGAGTGGTTGGTGGATCACGTAGTCCATAAACAGACCTTTTCAATCTATCCCAGGCATATTCGATAGGGTTCATGTTTGGAGAACATGCTGGCCACTCTAGTCGAGCGATGTCGTTATCCTGAAGGAACTCATTCACAAAATGTGCACGATGGGGGCGTGAATTGTCGTCCATGATATGGCTGGACTATCAGTCGGAAGATTGCATTCATGTATCGTACAGGCGCTACGGCGCCTTCCATGACCACCAGCGGCGTATATCGGCCCCACATAATGCCACCCAAAACAGCAGCGAACCTCCACCTTGCTCCACTCGCTCGACAGTGTGTCTAAGATGTTCATCCTGACCGGGTTGCCTCCAAACATATTTCCGACGATTGTCTGGTTGAAGGCATATGCGAATGTCGTAGATGAAGAGAACGTGATGCCAATCCTGAGCGGTCCATTCGGCATGTTTTTTGGCCCATATGTACCACGCTGCATGGTGTCGAGGTTGCAAAGATAGACCACGACGTGGACGTCGGGAGTGAAGTTGCGCATCATGCAGCCTATTGCGCACAGTTTGAGTCGTAACACGACGTCCTGTGGCTGCACGAAAAGCGTTATTGAACATGGTGGTGTTGCTGTCAGGCTTCCCACGAGCCATAATCCTTAGGTGGCGGTCATCCACTGCAGTAATAGCCCTTGGGCGGCCTGAGCGAGGCATGTCATCGACAGTTCCTGTCTCTCTGTATCTCCTCCATGTCCGAACAACATCCCTTTGGTTCACTCGGAGATTCCTGGACACTTGCCTTGTTGAGAGCCCTTCCTGGCACAAAGTAACAGGGCGGACGCGATCGGACCGCTGTATTGACCATCTAGGCACGGTTGAACCACAGACAACACGAGCCCTGTTCCTCCTTCCTGGTGAAATGACTGGAACTAATCGGCTGTCGGACCACCTCGGTCTAATAGGTGCTGCTCATGCATGGTTGTTTACATCTTTGGGCGGGTCAAATGGACTGACTGTGTCTATGATACAATATCCACAGTCAAGGTCTATCTTCAAAGTTTCTGGGAACCGGGTTGATGCAAGACTTTTTTTGATGTGCGTAAGCTGCTGCTGCATACCAAGAATACAAGGAACTGGGACCATGTGCGGTGAGAGCACTCTGCATGCCTGAACCCCTAGCAACAGCTGGAAGCGTACCATGCACCTGATAAATGACAGAGAGAGAGAGAGAGAGAGAGAGAGAGAGAGAGAGAGAGAGAGAGAGAGAGAATAGTCGCTCTCTCTGTGGCACCTGTGACAGCCAACGGTCAAGATAGCTCTCACATCCAGCTGCAATAAGGCCAACAGGTCATATCATGTCACTGGTGAAGCAGACACCTGTATAAAACACTCTGTAGGTAGAAGTGAGTCTGCGGTGATGTCGTAGGTTGTGGGGAACCAGTGGAAACGCTGTGAACAATTTAACAACATAAATTTATTACACCTGCAATTCTATGGGAGGTAGCAAGCCTTTTCTCATGGGCTCTGTAACGGGCATCAGTTGCTAGGATGGCACCCGACGCTGCTGCGTCAAGACTCGGGCCCAGTAATCAAGGCAGGGCCACAGCCAGTCACAACAGGGGCCCTTCCCAGTGGAGCGACATTGCCTGCCAGGCGGCGGTCCCACTGCTCTTCGTATGGGTCTCGACTCGCGCCCTTTGGACAGGCGGGGTCAGCGGCTGGCGCTGTGACGCCCTGGGCCTATTGTCAGCAGCATCAGGCACGGGAAACAGGTCGGTGGGGCTGTGGCACCAAGTCCCATGAAGGACCCAGTGCAGTGCGAACACAGCCTGGTCTCGAACCGGAGGCCGCTGCTAGCGCTGCCCAGTTGTCTCATGGCCCGGCAATGCTCGGGTGACACGGTGCTGCTATTCAGCGATGACCAAGTCCCCAAATCGAATGACGTCCTGTCCCCATCTTCAGCCTCATTTATACTCAGTTATCACCCATTTGTTTCTCCAGTACCTGGTGCCTAGTCATGTCGGCCGTAAGAATGAGGCTCGCTCGAGTGTGGTGGTGATGACTCGCTTACTACATCCTTCTTTGCTGTGCGGGGCAGTTTACCACTGCACTCCGTCATCCTTCTTCACTACTCACATGTCCAACTGTTATTGTACACTACATGTCGACATAACGTGGGTGACGGGCAGTGCTGTTAACACAACACTCAATGGCTGACCTTCATGCTACTTTGAGCCACTTACCCTACAGATGTAATACTTTTACCTGAAATATTGCGTAGTACCACTACACTGTCTTCCTCCATGGAGAAGACCCGGTCATCGGGTCGTATTTACTCTAATTTATTTATTCTAATTTGATTACAACTATACTGGAATGAGATTCTGGAAACATCCCCCAGGCTGTGGCTAAGCCATGTCTCCGCAGTATCCTTTCTTTCAGGAGTGCTAGTTCTGCAAGGTTCGCAGGATAGCTTCTGTAAAGTTTGGAAGGTAGGAGACGAGGTACTGGCAGAAGTAAAGCTGTGAGGACTGGTCGTGAGTCGTGCTTGGGTAGCTCATTTGGTAGAGCACTTGCCCGCAAAAGGCAAAGGTCCCGATTTCGAGTCTCGGTCCGACACACAGTTTTAATCTGCCAGGAAGTTTCGTTTTACAACTGCACAGTTACCGCAACTCGTTTATTCCTAACTGTTACACAAGTCGATCTCTCATAATCTCTTACCCTGGGAATCCAATCTGTTGGAATTTGTGTTACCCTTGATCGGGGTTCCCCACGCGAAGTCGCCTCAGATAAAAAAAAAAAAAAAAAAAAAAAAAAAAAAAAAAAAAAAAAAAAAAAAAAAAAACTAGGTAGATCAAAACCAGAATCACCGTGGTGTTAGGAACTGCGACACTTCAAGTCACTGTTATTGTATGTCTTCCATTCATATACTGTTCAACATGCTGTGGAGTTTGTTGCGCAGTTACCCATCCTTCTTGGACTGGTATCATTGGGCTTAAGGAGTGGACCATCTGTAGTGGTTCGTCTAGCCAGTACAGCTGTGGCCGTGTAACATTAAACAGTGTAACTCCCGTCACACTCTCTGGTAAATTAAATGTAAGTCCTACTATAGCACGCCTAGTCCTGGTTATTAGTAGTCCGCTGCATCGCAACTCCAAACGTTTTGCCTCTGTGAGTTTCCCTCGTTCATAACACCGAGCGACCATCACCGTGTCATCGTACTCTGAATAGACCCAGTGGAGCCACGCTCCCCGATAATAAGGTTTCAATTCAATCACCTCCTTTGGGCAAAGATATTCTCCCGTTTTTCCCTCAAATAGTTGCCGGATGCGTAAGCCCCTACTCATTATAACGTCGCAAGTTTGCCATATGATGATCACCCCATCTGACATTCCTGGAGCTCACCCGAGCTCAGCTTCACATGACGAACCCCGTCGTCTGCTGGTAGTAACACCCCTTGTTCCCTTACTTGCATAAATTTCCCAACTGTCGCTAGATACACCGGATAAGTGTGCACTGGGTAACACCTAAATACTGCGTGTTTCCCAGTTACTGGTATCTTTACTGATATGTACAACCACTCTAACTACGCCCACTGCTGCACTATAGTAACAAAACGGAAAGTTCTGACACTTGGTTCCACTAATAGCTGTAATTATGATGGCAACTCTCCATTCACCTTCCTCAGTCCCTTCAGAAATTGATAGGATGATAGCAGACCGGACTTAATTGACGACGTAGCTTCTGATGGACTGCTTCCTGCAAATTTGTTAGCTCGACACTTAAGTCCAAGATGTATTCACCTATCGACTGCAATGACCTTGCCAAAGTTAACCTCGGATCTAATACCTGCTTACGTGCTTGCACTGCCTTCAAATCCCGGTTCAGGATATTAGCCGAGGTCCTGGCATAATGCAAGACTTCCTTAATCAGCTGGTGGAACACGCATATGTTTTTCAGCACGCCACTATCTTAGCTCATAATTTGCGTGGAATGCTACCCCACACTCATCTTACTCGGTTCTGCTAACCCTCTTGCGGCGTATGCTGTTTCATTAAGTTTTGGTCCACAACAGGCAGCGTTGTCGGAGCACACTGAAAAAGTTCAAAGAAGAGCAGCTCGTTTTGTACTCTCGCGAAGTAGGGGAGAGGGTGCCACGGATATGATAACGAATTGCCGTGGCAATCATTGAAATAAAATTCGTTTCTCATTGCGGCAGGACCGCCTCATGGAACGTCAGTCACGAACTTTGCCCTCAGAGATAGGTTTACTTTTTATGTGTAACTTATGTTTCGTATGCAGAGACACCTGGTGGTGAGCAAAACGAATTGGAAATACGGGTGCTTGCGTTAAATGTCCGGAATATATTTCATGCGCCTTAATTTAGGCAACCCAACTTACACATTCCTTGTCAGGGCATGCGGTGAAAGTTGGGTTGCATGTCTGAACGTGAAAGAAATATTTTCCAAGCCAGTTGTATTTTGCCCTCCCAGTGCATGTAATGCGGCCGACAACAGTACTACGCAGATAAAAGTTTCAAAATAAAACGAGGAATGTTGTGGTCAAAGTCCCTAGTATCATGGGTTCATTAGAGGTGAAATACAGGCTCAGATAGGACGAGGGCGTCTGTGTGGTGAAGCTCGGCTCAGAGACAGCCGCTTCGAGTTGTCGTGGCAGAAGAAATCGGCGTCACCGGTATTTGGCTGGCAGGGCGAGGACAGGTTGTGGCGTAAAGTTCCAGGTCATCAAAATTTGCGACGCAGTTCTGGATTAGATTCCAATTATACCCGCAGGGTCTCATGAATTGGGGGCATGTGGCACTGCTGATGGTGGTCCATCCGTCGAACAACAAAAATGTGACGTCACAGTGGACACACTTATTGCACATACTCTCAACAGACCCACGTGAGAAATTGCTCCAACACTACGTAAAAAGTGGTCATTGGGCTCAGAGGAAGAAAATCCTTACCGATCAGGAGGCTGAACTGTCCCTCTTGGTCTCCCAGTCAACAATGCCACACGATTCATTCTTTCTTTACTTCAGTAAATTTAATTCTGTAGATGAGTGTCCCCGTGGAAGGTGCCACAGTCCTCTGTCACACACCTTGCCCAGGTTGTTTGCTCGTGCGGAAAAGTAGGAGGAAAACACACGTGACACTGAATGTTTGGGTCTGTCAAGAGGGCGCGCTCTGACGTCCCAATAGGATAAGGCAACTGTTCATCATAAGGAAATGAACTTTGATATGTTGCAGGCAGTATTTATTAACAGATTTCAATGACGCCATTACATTTCAACGCTCTTGTCTTAGTGATTCAATTCATTTCATTCAAATCAATGTAATCCGACTGATCGATACACAGGAAAGTGGTATTTGAGGCAGGATGTACGTGTCATCATGATGCGAACAAAACTAGCCAAATGTAAATGATGTGACAAAGAAACACCAAAAAAAAAAAAAATAAGGAAGCTATGAACTATAGCTAGGGATCATTTGAAAGCAATCGTTCTTTCCTTTGGACAGATCATTTCCGCTTCTCGCTTCTCGTGAGGCTGAACAGGAACTGCTGCTGGCAGAGCGAGACATCCTCAGTAAACCGCCCATCCACTGCCACTGAGCTATTCCATCCAGGTGAAACGTGTCACGGCGTTAGGACAGACAGTAGTGTTGAGGACACCACGATATACAGTTTTTTTAACTGAGCGAGCAATTTAATTGACTTTGTGACGGGGCTGTCGTAGAGTAACCATTGAAAATGAGTGGCGATGGCACGAAAAAAGATGTGCACAGACTAAACTGGCCTTCATTCACAGCAAGATGTTTATCCCAAAATGTTATAGTCAGTGTGATGTACATGTCATTGCAGTTCTCTACCCGAGGTTCTGGGCCTGTTGCCCATAGGAAGCTATCTAACGAATTCTCTCTACGTTATGCCCCAGCGCCGCGTTCAGTGAATACCGCGGATTACGCAAGACAAAAATTAGTCTAGATCGAAATGCGGTGGTTAGTCCTTAAGACGCGTTCTGGTCATTGCCGTCATCACATCAAGTAAAACGTGAAGTATTGCTAGAACGCATCGCGTCAACACCTGCACTGTACACTACAGTTTTGGCACTCACTGCCACGCACAGTGTGCTGTCCTAAGGCATCGAATGGCACACCGACCAGCGCAGCGCCGCGAAACGGCATCGAGGAGGCGATGACCAGTGAGCCAATGGAAAGACAGAGTTCAACGCTACCTGTCAACGCTGACTTAAACGGACACCCATCGCTGGTCGGTCCAGTTTGATCGCAGTCTTCGACAGCATCACTACTGAGTAATAGAAAGACAATACGTTGCCTGCATTCTGCGAGTAGTAATAGTGGCCACATGTAATTGCACGGAGGGGGCACAGGAAGACAATTTCCTTTTCTGTTTTAGAAATAAGCTGCTCATATAATACTCAAGTGTTTTTACAGATGACTTTGGATTCCTACCACCGGTCATCGCAACTGCTCTCCTTCCTTGTTTGTGTCGGTGCTGACTCCCCCAGTAGCCGACACAACGTGCAGTACATTTGTTGTCATGACACATTGTAGCTGTGCTTCAGGTTTTATTCTGAGCTGATAACAGTAATGGCTGAGACGCTTCATAAAGACATCTGCAGTCTGCAAAATACTGACTTCATGTCACAATTATGTTGCTTCATCAGCAATAACAAACTCATTGCGACTCTGACAAATGCTACATGTAAATGCTGAAAACTATCGTCGCCCTTTGTAAGGATCTCATATTCTCCCATCACTGTTCCTGTCAAGATAGTAGTGGTGTAGGCAATTATAACGACGGAGTACGTGTACCAGGTTACTTTACAAGATCGTTTTACGTTCAAACCATAGTGCTACACACGCCGGTGTGTTTTCCTGTCTCGAAGTCCTACTATCTAACGCAAAAAGGAACTGTTCCATTTCGTCTTTAATTACATATTCATGTAGCTTGGCACCCGTATCGACAAGACGACGTATTACGTTTCCAAGTTTTGAGTTCAGCTCGTTGTTGTTGATGTGGTCCTCAGTCCAGAGACTGGTTTGATGTAACTCTCGATGCTACTCTATCCTGTGCAAGTTTCTTCACCTCACAGTACCTACTGCAACCTACATCCTTCTGAATCTGTTCAGTGTATTCATCTCTTGGTCTCCCTCTACGTTTTTTACCCTCCGCGCTGCCCTCCAATACTAAATTGGTGATCCTTTGATACCTCAGAGTATGTCCCACCAACCGATCCCTTCTTCTAGTCAAGTTGTGCCACAAACTCCTCTTCTCCCCAATTCTATTCAATACCTCCTGATTAGTTATGTGATCTACCCATCTAATCTTCAGCATTCTTCAGTAGCACCACATTTCGAAAGCTTTAATTCTCTTCCTGTCTAAACTATTTATCGTCCACGTTTCACTTCCATACATGGCTACACTCCATACAAATACTTTCAGAAAAGACTTCCTGACACTTAAATCTATATTCGATGTTAACAAATTTCTCTTCCTTGCCATTGCCAGTCTACATTTTATATCCTTTCTACTTCGACCATCATAAGTTAGTTTGCTCCCCAAATAGCAAAACTCCCTTACTACTTTAAGTGTCTCACTTCCTAATCTGAGTCCCTCAGCATCACCTGATTTAATTCGACTACATTCCATTATCCTCGTTTTGCTTTCGTTCATGTTCATCTGATACCCTCCTTTCAACACACTGTCCATTCCGTTGAACAGCTCTTCCAAGTCCTTTCCTGTGTCTGACAGAATTACGATGTCATCGGCGAACCTCAAAGTTTTTATTTCTTCTCCAGATTGAATAACATCGGCGATAGGCTACAACCCTGTCTCACTCCCTTCCCAACCACTGCTTCCCTTTCATGCCCCTCGACTCGTATAACTGCCATCTGGTTTCTGCACAAATTGTAAATAGCCTTTCGCTCCCTGTATTTTACTCCTCCTACCTTCAGAATTTGAAAGAGAGTATTCCAGTTCAGCTAGTCAGACATATAATCGATGCATCTCATTCACGCTCTCGACTGTTATCTCTAGTAGTGATAGCCAAAATCCGACTCAGGCACAACACGAAAGATAGTCTGCAGAATAATTCTGTTGGGATGTTCTTGATATACAATACAGCGGAATACTCGTACATTAGACGACGGTTGACTTACGTATGGATCCGCTGTCGGTCCTCTATGTCTTCTACAGTCGAAACACCAAATATCTGTCTCAGTTCTGATCGTGCTAGCCTCCAAGAACAGTTCTTTGCAGCGACACTGCCTGGGTCACAAATCGTAAAAGGCGATTCGTGATGCATTTCATCGTTCCGTGTCTCTTCCATACTTTACTCTTTTTTTTCTGAATCGAGCTGGTAAACAAAATAGGAAAGACGTGAATGTACACCGCACAACACAATTAAATATTTAGTTTCTCGAAACGTTGTAATGGTTTGAAATTTAGTTCCTAGGTGCCCATAACCATCTTGCGAATGACGCAAAAGCGTGGCCTTGTGACGTCACGACCGCGCTCGGCGATGTTTCAGACAGCGAGGTGCGAGACAGACCAGAGCTCGGAAATGCACGTAAGGTGGAAGGCGCGTCAGTAGTGTAGCATTGTCGCCAAAATTCCGCCCACCGCCAGCGTGAATGTGCCGCGCGGTGGGAAAGTGGTCGCACGCGCTCTCACCCACATTCCACCTCTCCTCTCCTCTCCTCTCGACGCCTCTGCGTTGGACGCCAAAACTGCAACGGCTAGAGTTGAAATCATGCGCTTTTCTTGTTTGTGGCCAAGGGACCAAGGGAAACATTTCAAACACACCGTCGCTGGGAATCGACGCAAAGAGGTCTCAGGAGGTGGCATGGAGGGCGTCGGTGTTACCACTCGTTTCCTAGGGGCGTTAATTCCCACACATTTCTCAATTATTGTACCTTGGAACTCTTCCATTTGGTTCACGTTTGCATAGGAAAACATTAATGTCAGAAATTGAGTCTGTCTTGATGCAAAACACCTTGTTATTCGTTTATTTCTTTATCATCCCAAACTAGTTTCGGCGACAGATATCACCATAATCAGTAGGTTTTTTAAATCTAAAACATGCAGAAAATAGCATGGTGATACAAACACAGTAAAACATTATTACATTTTTATTATTTCTCGTTTGAAATATAGTTTTCTATGGATACTTTCATACTATCTTATTTATTGTATGTTGCAGCAAGTTTTAATGGCGCTGTTTGCGACATATTTTCTGTGCTCTTTCTTTTATGTTGCCGTTTTTTATTTAGCGAACATACTGTTACAACCATGCGAGCGGCTGTTAGTAAACGAAATACTAATAAAAGGTGAGCTTCGTATGTCAGCAACACGTACGTGGGGTTGTGGCAGTGTTGTGGAAACCAGTTATTTGGTGTGTACTGGGCTGTTACTTAGCTGTACTTGTGCTCACGTTCGTTGGATGGTATGTGGCTGCTTTTATACACAGAAAAACAAAACTTTCGCACTTTCTTTCTGATCCAGAATGTTACGCCATCTTGCTGTTCGCTTGTGTCGCAAGAGGCGTATCGCATGTGGCGAGAAAGGCTACGAAAACTGTAGCGCGAATTACGACGACTTCTATTCATTATTTATGTCTCTGACAGAGTTGTTAGCAGGGGTCAGTCTGGTCGTAGCCATAGCTGGCCACCCAGGTCACCGGAACTGTCAGTGTGAGTGTACTTTGTGTGGGAAGCCTTCAAGTCTAACATGTCTTGCAACAATCCTCAAGGTCTTCAAGAACTGCAGCAGGACATTTCTGATGAGAGTGCAGCAATTAGAGCTGTCCAGCTTCGATTTGCCTTCAGTAACTTTCTGGCCGGGGTCCAAATGTGCCAAGAGATGAAAGGCGATCACCTTCAACGTCTCCTGTAGTCAGGTTAGCACTGCATTTCCCTTCCTCTGGTGTGGTTCTTGTCACCCTGGACCTCTGTTTTCCGGGCCACTTTTATTTGCCTCGCCCTGTATAAACGCAAGCCTGCAGCCGAAACTCTTATCGTCCTTAAAATAAGGATGGATCGAAGCACCTTCATCAATCTTTACATCAATGTAGCAAATGACGATGGCAAATATATAAGCGTTACACAAAAACAAATAACATTGTCGTGCGTACACATTTGAGTATTTAAAAGCAAGATAAGCGTTTCACGTTCAGGTTCGCGTCCACAGCCAGTGGGCGCATCGAATTGAAAAAGAGGCATGGCCGCGCCTTTATTAACCGGTCACACTCAGTATAAAATGACAATAAAAAATAAATTTGTTGCTCACATAATGAATTTTGCGTCATACGGACGGATGGTTATCATCTAAAAGCTTACATATACAAAACATTTACATATATTTAAAACAATACACATTCTTCATATAGCCAATAAAATTTTTTAAACAACAGTTACATAGCCATAATAAAATAGTGTTTCATGGCACAGAACTATTACGAACGTCTTGTCATAGGCGACCATATCGATATCGCCTTGTCTTGTAATCATAGTGTGTATCCGATCGTACGAATCCTGTTGTAAATTACAGAGGACTAATGCTAAAATACGGATGCTCAACCATTTTACATAAATTTAAACAATTATGTGACACTGGTCATACATGTTATACGCACAACCTTATTCATACAGTCAGTCTTGAACTACGGCACTTCTCAAATTCAAATATCACCATTTCTTACATCTGACCTGTTCATATTGTAATTGCACGTTCATCGTTAACTGGCGTTGCGTTGCGCTGTTCGAGGGAAGAGACCAAACAGCGAGGTCATCGGTCTCATCGGATTAGGTAAGGACGGGAAAGGAAGTCGGCCGTGCCCTTTCGAAGGAACCATCCCAGTATTTGCCTGGAGCGATGTAGGGAAATCACGGAAAACCTAAATCAGGATGGCCGGACGCGGGATTGAACCGTCGTCCTCCCGAATGCGTGTTAACTGGCAACTATGCACAATTTTTTGTAGCCTCAGTAGGCAGGCTCGAAAACGCAACAGTTCATTCGAAACTAATCGACAAACATACGAGATGTGTGAGAAAAGTAATGAGACTAACAGCACTGCAGACGGGCGTGTTCATCCCTTTCAGATCCTCAGTCTGAATTTCAGACGTGTGCAGCCATCACGTGACTTTTGAGTGCGCCATCACTGAAGTTGTCTTTTTATAGTGTGCGGTGTAAATGGAACTGCGGAATTTAGAGCAACATTACGCCATGAAGTTTAGTGTTAAACTTAGGGAGTCCGCGAGTGTGACCTTTGAAAAGTTGAAACGGGCCTATGGGGTACATTCTTTATCAAGAGCTCAAGTTTTGCGTTGGGACAATTCATTTCTAGAAGGCCGAGAACACGCTGAAGAGGAACATCATTCAGGCAGACCATCAACTTCAAAAACCGACGGAACGTCGAACTTGTGCGCGCTCTTGTGAGATTGTTGCTCCTGGACAAACTGTCAATGAAGTGTTTTACAAATATTTCATTGAACGGATCTGGAAACCGGCGAATCGAGTGAGACCAGACATTTCAGACAAGTGCATGCCGCATCATGACAATGCCCCATGTCACACGGCCACTTCCGTGACGCAATGTTTGGCCTAAAAGGGCATCATTTTGGGGCTCTGGTGAACATTCAAAAGAATGTGACAGAAATGTTTAAGACCCTACCAGCTGAAGCCATTCAGCGCTGCTACCGAGACTGCGAACGGCGGCTTCGCCGGTATGCATCTGCAGATGGGAACTACTTTGAAGTGGACACTATTTTTGTTTGAAAAAAAAATAAAGAGAACTGTGCTAGATATAAAATAATCTCATTATTTTCCTCATACACCTCACAGGTATTGCAACAGTGACAGATTGTTAATAAACGCTTCACGAAAAAAATAACTAAGGAGTACATCGTCCTTTTAATGGAATAACATCTGTAGTTTATGACATCCAGGGTTACCTAATTTTTCCACATATTCTTAGCCCTGAAATATCCCTGGACAGTAATAATGGGACACGTGAAACAATGTCACACGCCGTCTTGTTCTTAAAAATACACTGCTCTTGGAAAGAATGTAAAGGATAACGTATCACGTGACAAAAACCTTTCCAGTTTTAAGTGGCCCAGACAGCATTGTCTTGACAGAACACCCGCCATGTTAACGCTGCCGCTGCTAGGCCGGTAGTTCAAAGACAGCCACGCACTGGTCTTCGGACTCTCTGCGGAAACTAGTTGTTCCAGATATCCACTCAGATCTTACGCAATGCGCGTGACACCAACTCGACGGTCCTTTCCAAGGCAATCCTGAGTTGCTGGCGAAGGACAGGTATCAATGGCCCGCTTTAGTATTTAGTTTCAACATGTCACAAATGTTGAACTCCATTATGCACTCCAGGAAAGAAAAAATACATTTTATATCACCAGTTCTATGATTGTTACGCATTGTTGACTTACTATCTCGTTATGACTTTCGACACTGGACAGTAAGAATTTGTTCCTCTGAAATACAATAAAAATTTGTGCCAGGTAAGTTGTTATCGCTAGGAGAACTGCGTGATGGTCCTAAGAAGCCTGAAGAAAGCGCCTTTCTTCCGAGGAAGCGGCGTCATGCGGTAGTTCCCCGGCGGAGTTCCTCTAGCGACTTGTGACGCCATAACGTTCGAGCATTGTGCAGTGTAAAAGTGTTTCAACGCGACAGTTACAAAACTTACCTTCCTCAGAGGAGTGAAATGACTCATTCAGACAGTTAATTGATGAAAATAAGTCGGAGTCTAGATCATTATAATTTTTCAACTCATCAGCGGCGTTCAGGCTTCGTAGGACACATTACTGTAAATGCTAAAATGACGCAGTTGCCGATGTCAGTCATCTCCTGTAATCAGGAACATAGTGAAGGGAACCGGCCTTTACCCCACGTACCCACCAATATACTTTCCAAAGCACGGCAGGTTCCTCCATATTCACTTCTGTTAAAACAACTTAACAACAGTAGTTTAAACTCTTATTATAAACCAATAATAAGTAGGTTAAAAGAACCAGAGGTTGTTGAGAGATTTAGAGGAAGAATTAGGCAACAGTTAACGATAACAGGAACAAGGAATACAGTAAAAGGCGAATGTGCATGTTTGAGAGATGAAGCAGTGAAGGCAACAGAGGATCAAATAGGTAAAAACACAAGGTCTAGTAGAAATCCTTGGTTAACACAGGAGATAGTGAATTCAATTTATCAAAGAAGAAAAAATAAAAATGCAGCAATGAAGCAGGCAAAAGAAATTAGTTATACAGGAAATACCAAATGGCTAAGGAGGAATGGGAAGAGGACAAATGTACAGGAAAATTAGACAATCCTTCGCAGAAAAGAGAAGTAGGTATGTGAATATCAAGAGCATAGATGGAAAACCAATCCTAAGCAATGAAGGGAAAGCTGCAAGGTGGAACGAGTACATAGAGGATTTATGCATGGGACATAAAGCTGAAAGCAATATTGTAGAAATGGAAGAGGACTTAGATGAAGATGAGATGAGAGATATGATACTGCGAGAAGAATTTGACAGAGAACTGAAAGACTTAAATCGAAACAAGGCCCGGGAGTAGGCAACAACCCGTCAGAAATAATCATAGTCCTGGGAGAACCAGCCATGACAAAACTCTCCCATCTGGTGTGCAAGGTGTATGAGACAGGCGAAATATCCTCAGGCTCCAAGCAGAGTATAAGTAATTCA
This sequence comes from Schistocerca piceifrons, assembly GCF_021461385.2. Lineage (NCBI taxonomy): Eukaryota > Metazoa > Arthropoda > Insecta > Orthoptera > Acrididae > Schistocerca > Schistocerca piceifrons. The sequence continues at coordinate 2,372,537 of NC_060139.1, forward strand.
AATTCCAAAGAAACCAGGTGCTGACAGGTGTGAATACTATCGAACTATCAGTTTAATAAGTCATAGTTGCAAAATACTAACACGAAATCTTTACAGAAGACTGGAAAAACTCGTAGAACCTAAGGGAGATCAGTTTGGATTTCCGAGAAATGTAGGAACATGAGAGGCAGTGCTGACACCACAATTTATCTTAGAAGATAGGATAAGAAAAGGTAAATCTCTATTTACAGCAGTTGTAGACTTAGAGAAAGCATTTGACAATGTTGACTGGAATACTCCCTTTGAAATTCTGAATGTAGCAGGGGTGAAACACAGGGAGCGAAAAGCTATTTACGACTTGTACAGAAACCACACAGCGGTTATAAAAGTCGAGGGGCATGAAAGGGGAGCAGTGTTCGAGAGCGGAGTGAGGCAGGGTTGAAGCCTCTCCCCAATGGCATGCAATCTGCACGCTGAACAAGCAGGGAAGAAAGCCGAAAAAACTGGACTGAGAATTAAAGCTCAGGGAAAAGAAACAAAAACTCTAAAATTCTACGATAACTTGTAATTCTGTCAGACAGCAAAGGACATGGAGCAGCAGTTAAAAGGAATGGACATTGTCTTGAAAGGAAAGATATAAGATGAACATCAACGAAAGCAAAACAAGAATAACTGAAAGTAGTCGGATTGAATCAGGTGATGCTAAGGGAATTAGACTGCGAAACAAGACACTGAAGGTAGTTGATGAGTTTTGTTAGTTAGGCAGCGAAATAGCTGATGATACCCGAAGTAGAGAGCATATGAAATATAGACTGGCAAAGGCAAGAAACGCGTTTCTGAAGAAAAGAAATTTGTTAACATCGAATATAGATTTAAGTGTTAGGAAGTCTTTTCTGAAAGTATTTGCTTGGAGTGTAGCCATTTATGAGAGTGGAACACAGACGATAAAGAGTTTAGACAGGAATAGAATTATTTATTTAATCGTATTGCCAGGGCCCCCCCGCCGGGCAGGCCGTTCGCCGGCTGCCGGTCTTTCAATTTCAGGCCACTTCGGCGACCTGCAGCCGATGAGGATGATAGGATGATGGTGAGGACAGCACAACTCCCAGTCCCTGGGAGGAGAAAATTCCCCGACCCAGTCGGGAATCGAATCCGGGCCCAGAGGATTGACAATCCGTCACGCTGACCATTCAGCTACCATGAGCGGTCGAAGAATAGAATAAAAGCTATCGAAATATGGGACTGCAGGAGAATGTTAAAGATTAGGTATATTACGTAACTAATAAGGAGGTACAAAATATAATTGGGGAGAAAAGAAATTTGTGGCAGAACCCGACTAAAAGAAGGCAAGACACGTTCTGAGACATCAAGAGACCACCAATTTAGTACTGGAGGTCAGCGTGGGGGTAAAACTTGTAGAGGGAGACAAAGAGTTGAATACAGTACGTGAAATGCGTACAGGACGTATCGAATTGTCTTGTAAAAAATATCGCCACAGCCTCAGTGTTACAGATGTGCTAATTAAATTATACCATTCTCTGTTTAAGAACTGAACTGTTCGTTCTGGAATACTTCTTGTTTTCTGAACACTTTTTCGCACTACACGTAAAATACCAAATGATGCTTTGTTCTATTTATTACATAACTGTAATCGTATAACATCTGCTTATAGATCTGTAATCCACGTATCACTTTAGTGTGAGTGGTGCATCAGAATCATCCATCTCACCTGCCTTTTTCTTCCATCTGTATATGGTGCACAAGAAGAAAGATTTTTGGTACTGCTCTATATCTTACAGAATTCTTCTGCTCCGCTCTCGTGGCCCTAAGTCCATTTATAAGTTTGAGGAAGCAATGCGTTTCTTGACTATTTTTTAAATCTTAACTAACGGAGTTTTAAGAATACGTCTCTCCAAGATCCATCGCACCGTTATTTAGCATCTGCCTTTTTCGTTTGTTGAGAATAACTACAGTGGCTGTTGCGCTGAATTAACGAACCGATCATTCTTCGATTCTACCTTATGTACTCCGTTAACTCAACTTTTTGAGACTCTTAGACCGACCAACTTTAGAAAAGGCTGCGGAAACAGGTATGGTGAACTAGGCTTTCCCCTGCAGCTTCGCTCATGTGTCCATTCGACAAACGTACTGCAGATGTCTCCTCCTCCCCTTCCTCCCTCTCATCCCTCTGTCCATCTCGTCCACCTGTATATGTCCACCTCGTCCTTCGCACTATGTCTCATCCTTCCCCTCTCTTTGTCCATCTCCAGCACCCCTCTCTCCAACCACATCTTCTTACCCCTGCTTCTGTCCATATCTTCCTTCAATCCCTCTGTCCATACCCTCCAGCCCCTCTTCCTTTTCCACCTCCCCAGTATTCTTCTACCCCTTCCACTTGCCTCCAGCATCCACCCCTCTGAATATACATCTTCTCAACCCCCTCTCCCTATCCATCTCCTCCTCTCTCATTTCTCTGTCCATTTCATTTTCCCCCTCTATCATTATCTCCTCCCTCCCTTCTCTTTCTGCTCGGCTGCGCCCATCTGCACATGTAGACCTTGCAAGGCAAGCCGATGCTACCTACACAACATGCCTCCTCCCCTCTCCCTCTCCCTCCACCTCACCACAGTTTCTGTCCATCTCATCTTCCCCCCCCCCCCTCTCTCTCTCTCTCAGTCCATTGTCTCTACCCCATTCTGCCATCTCCTCCTCCCCTTTTTCTCTGTACATCTCATTCCCTCCCTCTGGTGGCACTATCCATCTCCTCCCCACATCTCTCTGCTCAGCTGTGCCCATGTGCACTTATAGCCCCTGCACAGGAGGTTGGTAAAGCAGTCCATTACTATTCGCACACAACGCCTATTGTGCAGGCCAGCCTGCGCATGGGGTGCTGGAAAACTGATTCTGGCCCCTGAGATGCAGGCTGCACTGCAAAGCGGGACGATGAGGCAGGTTGGTGCTATTCCCACATGTTGTGACTGTAATGCAGAGCAGTCTTTACAACTACATCATATCTCAGCTCCTTTTGGAGCTAGGAGGTTTTAAACTCCACAGTGCTGATTCTCATGAGGCCTGCTGTTTCTGTACCAAATTTGGTTGAAATCAATCCAGAGGTTTTGGAGGAGATCCCAGATCTAAACACTTACACTCTACTTTATACTCATATATAGGCAGGTTATATAAGTTGTGGACAAATTACTATTCCATAGGTTTCTTACTATAAATCTCGATATTGAAGCTGCCACACAAAACGCTAGTTTTATGTGACAATCCCATTCATCATCACTCCAGACAAATGCCCCTAGATATTGACCATAAGACTGACTCCAACGGCTAATAGCGAATTGTTTAAACAAATTAGGTGGTCCCAGTCCTCGTCTATGACATTTGCATGTGGCGATTATCAGCTTCCAGTCTTTGCATCAAGCGCTGATGAGCTTCAAGTCTTTCTGCATTTTATAACAAGCCTGTAACGATATGATCTTCATACAAACGACTGTGTCATATTCCATAAGGCTTCAGGATTTGAGCCGGACAACATCGACCTCCTGCCACAATATTTCGGCTCACAACTGTAAGACTGTCTCAGAGATGGCTGCATGGTTGTCAGCCCAAATATCTAGTGAAGAAATGGACGTCATCCGGTTGCAATCCTAAAGCCTAAACGAATACTCACTACAGTGAGAAAAGTTCAAAATACACAACTGCCAACTGCCAACTGCGTTGACTTGGAAGGGCGTGAGAAAACTAAAACACCTATCAAGTCGTTACATACACAGTGGGTAAACAAGGTCCATGACGTAAATGGGGCTCTACTTTCACATCTGGCAGTGTCCCTTTTTTAACGATATCATATTAGATTCTGTTAACTAAGATGTCTTCCATGAAGAGACTTACCTGCTTTGACTTTTTGTAAGCATATATTTTGTTACCTCAGCGCTAGCGTGACATTCTTTCTGGTTCTTTCCAGTAACCAAGAAATCCAGTATTAATCTACTCTCTGCTATAAACTGCCTAATGGATCTTATGAGTGGAGTGAGCAACCTATCATATAATCTGTAGAGGAGACTTGCTCGATACTGTAAGTGTCATGATACACGAAGACAAATTTTACAGGAAACTGTTGCCATTTTCCATAATGCCATTTTGTTTTGTAGCTCTGTACATCTGCCCGGAATACTCTAGTTCTTCCTCCAGTGATGTGTGACACTCGTTTGAGATACGACTCACCATTTACTATTGCTAGAAGAGAGAAATTCTTTCCCATCATTCGGCTGACCATAGTCGAAGTAGGAAAGATGTAAAATGCAGACTGATAATAGCATGAAATGTATTTTTGTGACATCCGGGGGTAGTTTCAGTTAGCTTTCAGGAACAATCCATGATTATCTCCACAGATATCGTGATGCTGCATGACAACCACATTTATCCAACAGTGTACATGGACTGCAACTGTTCTTTGAATGGTATGTGCTGGAACTTTACCCACACAACTTCCAAATCTCACCATCGGTTTCCATCTGTCTGGAATATTGGCGAAGAAATTGGTTTGTAAGTACATTGCTTGACATTGTCCATTGACACAAATTTTTCGTATCTGGCTGAATGATCAGCCAATAAGTGGAACCTGTAGGATACCAGTTTCGACACAACAGATTTTAATTACAAGCGTTTCATATACTAACATAAGGGCGACCATCTGCTTGACTGGCAACCTGTCACCTTTCTCAGCTGACAATGGCATCTATGTAATACGCATTCTAAAACTCTGTGAAGTTTCAGGTCTCCTTTCTAAAGTGGGTGAGGTACTGAATGAGCTCTGTTTGAATGTTTCGCTCCGTAACTTTTATTTGAATAATTAGGCAGTACCACTTAGCATATAATGTTATCCTGGGGAATCGTCACTGTAGTTTCTCTTGTTGGAACAAACGTTATTAAAATTACGTACAGAGTAATTCCGTTATGATGTTCCAAACTTTCATGTGTGATGGAGAAAGATGCATGTATCACTTGAACGTAAGGGACCGTGCTCTGGAAACCACCAAGTCAAAACTGATAATCGAAAATCGTTCTGACATCTCCGACAGTGAAACACATGTGCCAGTAATGTTGATGCAAAGATTGTGTGGTAGGCAACTTTCAGAGGTGGTAGTACGGACCGAAACAAGAAAAAAAAGAAGCCTACTCAACAGGGATTCTAAATTTCACAACGTAAGAGTTATGGCCATTCGTTCAGTAGAAGAGATGTGTTGCACAATAGTGACGACGAGTAAGTCTCGCCGGCCGGTGTGGCCGTGCGGTTCTAGTCGCTTCAGTCTGGAACCGCGTGACCGCTACGGTCGAAGATTCGAATCCTGCCTCGGGCATGGATGTGTGTGATGTCCTTAGGTTAGTTAGGTTTAAGTAGTTCTAAGTTCTAGGGGACTTATGACCATAGATGTTAAGTCCCATAGTGCTCAGAGCCATTTGAACCATTTTTTTCAATAAGTCTCATACTTCTAAAGGCATAAATTTTAGAGAGCATGTTTATTCGAAATCATTTTCTAGTTTTGGTCGACACTGCCTTCTCCAGAAATATACGAACCAAAGAACTTTCAGTAGGAGAGATGTATTTCACAGTATCAAAAGTTAACAAATGCTGCCGGCCGTTGTGACCGAGCGGTTCTAGACGCTTCAGTCCGGAGCCGCGCTGCTGCTATAGTCGCGGGTTCGAATCCTGTTTCGGGTATGGATGCGTGTGATGTCCTTAGGTTAGTTAGGTTTAAGTAGTTCTAAGTCTAGGGGACGTTTGACCTCAGATGTTAAGGCCCATAGTGCTTAGAGCCATTTGAATCATTTTTTTTATTTTTTTTTTAACAAGTGCTTATAGATCTAAGGTTTGGACTTCAGAGTCCATGTTTACTGGAGAGTTTTGTCTCTGAAAGTTGCCTACTCCACAGTCTTAGCAAGAACAGTAGCACTGTATATATTTCACTGTTAGAGGTATCTGAACGATTTTTGCTTATAGCTTTCGACTTGGTCGTTTCCAGACTAGGGTCCCTTATCTCAAATTGATACATTTGGAGACACGCACGGAAAAACGAGCTAACCCTCAAACGTAAAAACTTAGAAATAAGTGCTGTCATCTGTTGCTAGATATACAAACTATCAAAATTTACATTGCTAACAACCTTAAATATCACGTTAGGATGTAATAAAACACAGAGAATGTCTTCCGTTTCGCTAGATATGATTTCTGTAATGTCAAAAACGGGCTAACCTTCCATTGCACTCCGGCTTCACTCCAGCAGAAAAAAGCCCAATAGCTGAGTAGCAGGATAGCCAACACTGTGGTATGTGATAAAGAGACAACAGATAATTAACTGTAATTAGAAAAGGTTTAGGGGCTGAGGTAGATTATATTGGAGTTAACAAAAGTGTGAACACTAAATATAATCCTTGTGTAACAAGTGATATTAATCTCTTACTGAACCTAGTTTAGAGTGTTTGAAGTGTTCAGTTGACACATTGAGTATAGAATACAAATAGTAAACATTCCGGATATAGAAATGAGAAACATTGACGAAAGTGTAAAAAATCAGTGGAAATTATCGAAAGAGGAAGCGTAATCCACAGAATTGGCGCAAAGAATTTGAGAAGAAGAAGCTTAACAGTGTTACAAGGTACAGTAATGATAAGGGTGTAGTAAAAAAGGCAAAATCACAAGGTTCAGGTTAATCATATGCGAGAAAATGCTTCGATATTGTTCCTGCAGGTATACGGGAGAAATCGTTTCGTGATTTCCGAAATCTAATTAACAACGATCCTTAAAATTCTTATATATTCGCATGTGTGAATATGAATCCTGTCAAGCGGAGGTATACTGTTATCCAGAGAGGAGTAGGCGGTAGACAACCCACATCTATAAGGTTCCCGTAGGTGGAGTAGGTGTTCAGATTTGTAAGAAAGCTTGTCTAGCAATCTTCGGTACAAGCAAGGAACGCCTAAACCGGTGTGAATCAACAAAAGAAAACAACTGAACTCCTGAAGTTAGTTTCTGTGTTTCATTAGGCAACATAACATCAGACGTACGATCACAATGATAGATTTAAGTCTATCACGACATTAAAAGTTAGATATTTTGTTTAATGTGGATAAGCGGGGCAGACATAACAATCACCCAAATAAATGCAGCGAGGAGGACCAGGAATTGGCACGGAATCATGTATGAATAAATAGTTTCCCTACGCAGTCAAGTCACTACTGCAGGAAAAAGAATCTCGAAATGACGAATCTGTGTGCAGAGCTAAACATGAGTAAGAAGTACAGTAAAAACATGTAGTGGCATCTCTCAATTTTGTTATCACCTTAAGATGCAAATTTCGTGTCAGGAAAACGGTTAAAAAAAGAAAGAAGTAGAAGCAAAACTGAACTTCCACGTTAAACAGGCCAGTACTGCCTATGAAAATCTGAAAACAGACTTAGAATATTCAAAAAGTTCTGAATTATGTTATGGTCATTGCTTTCATCAATCGTTGCATTCTTTTTCGACATCAGACCATGACAGTGGGCATTAGCTCGATCTACTTGAGCTATCCGTCTGCTGTTATCATCAATTTTCGCATTTACAGTACTTTTTACTACAGTTAATGGTAATTTTTCGTTGTAGACATTTGATAATGTAGAAAATAAATCTTCACGTATTTTTGTACTTCTTAATTATTAAGTTCCAGTATAAAGGATATGACAGATCACAAGCGATAACTGGTCCGTACTGTATGGATTTACGTTAAAAAAATAAGAATAAAATAGTCTGAGTTTTTCCAGCGTCATTTACACAACTTCATTTATCACCATTTGTAATAACTGTGGTTTCGCTGGTTTTTCCGCTCATGTTTTCATTTACCCTTCTCCATCATCTTTGAAAGTTTGTTACATCGTCAGCAAATCACCTTGTGTACGTTGATACCCAGTAACGATGCTATTGAACACGCTGTTGACGGCCCTAAATTGAACATTAGCGTCACTTTCAGTACGCTGCCATCAGATGGAAGTAAGAATAGGATATAGTTTCTTAGTTTTTAGTCGCAGATACCTCTGGTGTGCATGTTATGTTAATAAATAAAATAAGACAAAGAATATTATGTGAATGTTGCACCAGTTTGCTCTGCTTCTGGATGGTCTTTTTCTGAATGTAAAATCTCTTTACGAATGGGAGCTGTTGCATACCAAAAAATTCCAGTCTTGGTAAAGAAACATGTGCATAAGCTAACCTCATGTTTACAGTTAAGAACTAAAGCAGAGTGCGTGAAGGGGAAGCAAATCTGACTGCGAGAATGAAAATGAGATATGCATGTCTGAACCAACACTGTCTGTTACAGAAAAAAAATTACTCTGAACTTTATTAGGATAATTAAACTCAACACTCTTAATTGACCCAGTGAAAATGAAAACTAGTACCTCCTGCATTTAGCTATCTGTGTTGCAATGGAAAACGCCATGCAATTGCTCTCGTAGAAAAAGAAGGAAATGCGCGTCTCAGTTTCTGAGCTGCTGCTAACTACAGAGAATCGCGGTAGTGCAGTGTGATCTGTTACGTACATGCAATGGAAATTTGGTTCTCATAAAATTTATCTGTCATCCAGTAGCGGGAACAGGGTAATGACGTAGCCTCTGAATTAATCTCCAGACAAAAATTCTTCTCAAGAAACTGTATTTAAAAAGTACATCGCAATAAACCTCTTGGTATAATTTACAAAATTTCACCACTGAAGTCTTAGCAAGCACTAAGAAAATAGTGCATCACAAATTACAATCACGTACGATGAACACTGGAGAAGTATCAAATTGTAACTGAACATGAAAGTTTATTCTAACACGAGAGTCCTCATACTAATGATATAAATCTTTTCATCTTTTGAAATCCATTAATACTGAATGTGAGAATGCTCTGTAAAAATAGCGAGAAATTTCTGATTTGGATGTCTGTAGTGAACCAAGAATACCTAACTAAATGCTGCTGCAATAAAGTAAACTATGTTCATTTGTTACCTTACACCTCGGTCTTCTCAAAATAGAATCAAAATAGAATCTATCTCAGTAAATGTATCTCAGTTCAGTGCATAATGGTAATATTCCTTCTTGTAATAACAATATCTTCCATCAGATCAATGAAATAATTCCGGAGAGCAGCATGTTCTGCGTCATTCCTGTACAAGCTCACTGCCACGACACCCCGCTACAACTCCATTTTTCCTCTCCTCTCCTCTCACCTTCACAGAGCAAAGATGACGTAACTAGTCTCTGAGCAGTGCAGTGTCTCTGACGGGGCTGCGCGCGCATAACTATCTGTATGGTGTGAAAAGTGGTTACTGACCGTGAATAAAGAAAAGTGCGAAGTTATTCACATCAGTATTAAAAGAAATGCGCTACATTTCGATTACGCGATAAGTCACACAATTCTGAGGGCTGTAAATTCAACTAAATACTTAGGGATTACAATTACAAATAACCTAAATTGGAACGATGACATAGATAATATTGTGGGTAGAGCAAACTAAAGTCGTGATTCATAGGCAGAACACGTAGAATGTGCAAGAGGTCTACCAAAGAGATTGCTTGCACTACGCTTGTCCGCACTATTCTGAAGTATTGGTGTGCAGTGTGGGATCCGCATCAGGTGGGACTGACGGATGACACGAAAAAGCACAAAGAAGGGCAGCCTGTTTTGTATTATCGCGAAATAGTGGAGATAGTGTCAGAGACATGATACGTGAATTGGAGTGGCAATCATTAAAACAAAGGCGGTTTTAGTTGCGACGGGATATTCTCACGAAATTTCATTCACTAGTTTTCTCCTCCGATTGCGAAAAGATTCTGTTGGCACCCACGTACATAGGGAGAAATGATCATCACGATAAAATAAGAGAAATCAGGGCTCGCACAGAAAAATTTAAGTGCTCGTTTTTCCCGCGTGCCGTTCGAAAATTGTTCAAATGGCTCTGAGCAGTATGGGACTTAACTTCTAAGGTCATCAGTCCCCTAGAACTTAGAACTACTTAAACTTAACTAACCTAAAGACAACACACACATCGAGGCCCGGGGCAGGATTCGAACCTGCAACCGTAGCGGTCCCGCGGTTCCAGACTGTAGCGCCTAGAATCGCTCGGTCACCCCAGCGTGTCGTTCGAGGGTGGAACGGTAGAGCCGGCCGGTGTGGCCGTGCGGTTAAAGGCGCTTCAGTCTGGAACCGGTTGGCCGCTACGGTCGCAGGTTCGAATCCTGCCTCGGGCATGGATGTGTGTGATTTCCTTAGGTTAGTTAGGTTTAATTAGTTCTAAGTTCTATGGGACTGATGACCACAGATGTTAAGTCCCATAGTGCTCAGAGCCATTTGAACCATTTTTTTTGGAACGGTAGAGAGACAGCACGAAGGTGGTTCATTGAACCCTCTGCCAGGCACTTTATTGCGAATAGCAGAGTAACCACATAGATGTAGATACAAAAATTACATGCGCATTGTAAGACATCCAAAATCAAGAAAATCACCTATAAAATTACATACAGGCACATTTCAAGTGTACCAACATAAACGTTTGTGCATGTATACTAATATGTAATAGTATATTTGTTTAACTGAGGAGATTAGTAAGGACTGTGACCGGGAAGTGCGCTCGTCCTCGACATCGCCATTACTCCAGTAGCGGTCACTCTAGAGCGGCGGCCATGATCTTCATGCCGGTGGCGCCGGTGATGGCCCGCACGGCGGGGTCCTCCTGGTCGGCGTATCGGGCCTCGGCCAGCGTGTGGAAGCCGGCGCGGCGCGCCAGCAGCTGCGACGCCGTCGCCGTGAACATGGTGGAGGTGGCCCTGAGCCCCAGGGCGCGGCCCAGCGGCCAGCGGGCCCGCAACAGCTGCTCGGCCAGGGCCTGGCCGCGGTGCTCTTGCGCCACCACCAGCCCCACCGACGTCAGGTACTCCGGCACGCCGAAGCGCTCGAAAACGTCCGGCTTCACCAGCGCCTCGAACTTCCTCACCACACTAACCACGCGCCGCAGCCTTTCACTCTGCGGCTGTAAAACAGAAAAGGAGAACTGCTCTGTTACTATCTCCTTAACCGACGACATGGGGGACAAGTTGTGGCATGTGCTCAATGAGTTAGAGGCTCCAAACCACCCTGTATCATTACCAAACTGTCTTTATAACAGCCACAGTGCAAGCCTTAAAGGTGGATGCTGAATATCCGGAGTTTTTCGACGTGAGAAACAGAGTCAGAGAAGGTTCTATAGGCAAGGTTGTATAGTGTCATCTCAGCTTTATAAATTCTGTGCAGAGTTTGCCACCAGGGCACCACTGCATGGCTTGTGTGGTGAAATTCGAATTGACTACGGGAAAATTAACACTCTAGGCTTTGCAGAACTTAGTCATCAGTTCTCCAGAGTGAAAACTGAAGCGCCAAAGACACTGGTACAGGCATGTGTATTCAAATACAGAGGTATGTAAACAGGCAGAATACAGCCCTGTGGTCGGCAAAACCTATTTAAGACAAAAATTGTCTGACGCAGTTATTAGATTTGTTACTGCTGCTGCAACGGCAGATTATCAAGATTCAAATGTGTTTGAACGTCATGTTATAGCCGGCTCACGTTAGATGGGACATAGCATTTCCGAGGCAGCCATGAAGTGGGTATTTTCCCGTACGACCACATCACGAGTGTAACGTGAATATCAGGAAACAGTTAAAACATCAAATCTCCGACATCGCTGCGGACAGAAAAAGATCCTGCAAGAATGGGGTCAACGAAGACAATTGTTCAACGTGACAAAAATGCAACCCTTTCGCAAATTGCTGCAGTTTTCAACGCTGGGTCATCAACAAGTGTCAGCGTCCGAACAATTGAAAGAAACGTCATCCATATGGGCTTTGGAGCTCAAGGCCTACTCGCGCACCCTTGATGACTGCGCAACACAAAGATTTACGCCTCGCCTGGACCCGTCATCACCGACTTTGGACTGTTGGTGACTGGAAACTGGTCGGATGAGTCTCCTTTTAAATTGTATCGAGGGTATGGACGTGTGCGGGTTTGGAGACAACCTCATGAATCCATGAACCCTGCATGTCAGCAGGGGGCTGTTCAAGCTGGCGGAGGTTCTGTAACGGTGTGCGACATGTGCAGTTGGAGTGATATAGGACCCCTGATATGTCTATATAAGACTCTGACAGGTGGCACATACGTAAGCATCCTGTCTGATCACTGTATCCATTCATGTCCATTGTGTATTCCGACGGTTCAAATACCTCTGAGCACTATGGGACTTAGCTCCTGAGGTCATCAGTCCCCTAGAACTTAGAACTACTTAATCCTAACTAACCTAAGGACATCACACACATCCATGCCCGAGGCAGGATTCGAACCTGCGGTAGCGCGGTTCCAGACTTCAGCGCCTACAACCGCTCGGTCACCCCGGCCGGCTATTCCGACGGACTTGGGCAGTTCCAGCAGGACAATGCGACACCCCACACGCCCAGAATTGCTACAGAGTGGCTCCAGGAGCACTCTTCTGACTTTAAACACTTCCGCTGGCCACCAAACTCCCAGACATGAACATTATTGAGCATATCTGGGCTGCCTTGCGACGTGCTGTTCAGAAACAGATCTCCACCCCCTCGTTCTCTTACAGATTTATGGACAGCCCTGAACGATTCATGGTGTCAGTTCCCTCCAGCAGTACTTCCAACATTAGTCGAGTCCACGCCAAGTCGTGCTGCGATACTTCTGCGTGTTCGCGGGGACACTAAACAGTATTAGGTAAGTGTACCTGTTTCTTTCGCTTTTCAGCGTAGCAGTCATACTATAACCTTAAAGGAACATAGTGAATACTTGGAGTTTTTCGATGTGACAAACGGAGTCATACAAGGTTGTGTAGACAAGGATGTATACTGTCATTTGAGCTCTATAAATTCTATACAGAGTACTCCATCAGGACAGGACTGGGTGGCTGATGTGGTGGAACTCGAATTAGTGACGGAAAAATCAACAATTCTACACTTTGCAAATGACACTGCTCCCATTGCAGCAAGTGGGTAAGAACTTAGTGATCTGTTGTCCAGAGTGAAAACTATTAGTTTAAGTTTCCGTCTAGAGTTCATCGTGAAAAGAACCAAATTCATGGTAATTCATCGTCGTGGTTCAGATCAAATTCAACTTGCAGGATGCTTAAAGGCTTTAGACGTAGTGAAAGATTGTGTGTATCTAGGATCTCTGAGCGATGGCATAGGAAAGAGTGTTCAAGAAATAAAACGAAGAATCGTCCTTGGCTCACTGGCAGAACCGAACAGTATCCAAAACAGCGGAGATGCGTCTGGTGGAATCATTTGTGTTTCTTGTATTCTTGTGCAGCTCCGAGACATGGACCGTTGTAGTGATTTTTTTTCGTGTGTTTGTGTGTGTATGTGTGAGTGTGTACTTATGCTGTTAATAATAAATCGTGAGACCACATAAGGTTACACGCTTCACTACAACTTGGTATCAGAAGCGAGTAATATTATTTTTGATATTGTTAAGGCTTTCCACATTCAAGTGCCCGATAAATAAGTCACTTTCGAATGTCTGTATATACGTAAAATAAATTAGGAACAGCTCGGTGTGAAGCACCTTGATGTTTTACATTTAGAAATATCTCAGGGTTCTTATTTAATGTCGTTTCACATGAATGAGAGTTTATGCTTTCGTGGATTCTCGTGGAGAAACGCCTTCTGCATGGTACGCTTATTATTAATTCAAAGATGATAACTTTCTTAAATGTTAAAATTTCATCATTTGAACAAAAGATAGCCGTGGAGCGGCAAGCACAAGAATGTTTTACTGTCGATACGACCCCTCCCAAAATGAACGAAATTAACTTGACTTTAGTACGTTTACTCAAGAAATTGTTTGTAAACCCTCTCCATTTTTCTTTACGCCACTTAATATTGGAGTGATTTGAACAGGAATCTGCCATCTTGAAAATGGCACCCAACAATACAAATTACAATTCGCGCTGTACCGCATCTTACTAATCTCTGAAAAACTTACGATTAAATTTTCACGCATGTAGGGATGCTACCGCTACTGAAATAAGTGGTTTGTTTATAAATAACACCATATATTTACGAGTAATATGTTACAAGATACATTCGTCTCCATCCACGTCTTTCTCATATGAAGATTCGAACCAGAGTAATATAATTCTGAAAATCTATTTCTATTGTTTCATTGTTCTCAAAACATAGATTATACTGGAATATCGATACTGCTTTTCATCTGCATCACAGTCAGATAATTAATATTTTTACTTACTCTTTTGCACAAACAGTAACAGTGCGTTTAAACATGTCATGTCAACTATAAATAAATGTTCCTCGTTCCCAGAGAACCATCACACCGTGAAATCCAGTGACAAGAGCCGAATCGATGCCTTCGAGATATAATGTTGAGGGAAGATGTTATGTGTACCATGGACAGAAAGAAGAACCAGTGCTTCCGTTATAGAGGAAGAAGTGTTTCTTCACGTTTCAGCCAAACATACTTCCATTTCCTTTGGTAAATTTTGAGAAGAGAATGGGTTAATATGAAAAGACTATCTTCATAATCGAAGGCAGAAGACGACCAGGAAGAGCAGCAAATAGATTGTTGGATCGAGCGGAGAAGATTACCAGCGTACCTCTTCACATTGTATTAAGTGGAGCTGAAGATCGCTGTGGTTGGAGAAGTGTAGTAAAAGATTCAGTTACTTAAGAAATAATAGAAGAAACGGGGTCACGACACTCAGCAATGAGTCAACTGACTATTTGTGGTGAAGCCTTGTAAAATCTACTGCCAGTATCACATGGAATAAAGTTCCTAAATCTGAGCCATTTCAGTTGCACACTCATAGGTTGGCTAAAGATTTCGAGTACTCCCCTCCTAATTATAATTCCCAGTCATCTCAGATGCCGTTTTGCATCCCTGTATGCTGTGGCTAACCCATTTCTCTGCCTTTTTTCCCAAAAATGCTTGTCCAGCAATGTATCCAGGAGAGCTTCTGAGTAGTGTGGAAACTAGGAGAGATGTACTGGCAGCTTTAAGTTACTAAACGAAACATAAATGGTGTCATAATTAAGCCGAGTGTTTGGAAAATTAACAAAAAGTTAACTTTTGGGGAAGAAAAATTTACGCACCTCAGCCTAAGGCTTAGGACGTGTAATAAAATAAAGCAGCTTTGAGATGTTTTATACATGTACACCATGTTCTGACAGTTGTCGAACATAAAATAGAAAAATGTATCCTTACATCAACGGTCATATGTGCTCTATCTTACATCAGTAGAACACCAACTTCCAAAACACAAAAGCCAGATGTAGATCCCTCTGATAATAGGTAGATATCCTGCGCATTATTATGCATAGTGGTCAACTATTCAAACGCAAAATACGGAAATAAATTTTCTTGTGCAGCTGGAACGGTCGAAATAGTTGATTAACACCTGGTTATATTGGCCAGAAGTGAGAGCATAAACTAGGCAGTAAAACCATGAACTATACATAGTCGAAATTACTGCAGCAGCTCTTTCCAGGGGGACGTAGAGCGAAGGTATTAGAGACAAAAGATTAAAAGACTACTAGGGGATACGTGACAGACATCGTCAAACACCACTCAAAGGAATTCTTCTCCCCTCACAAGGAGGCAGCGTGAGAAGCTATGGCATCCGACAGAACGATCTCCATATCAGTTCCCACACATTATTCTGGGAAGCTGGGGTTTTTTTAGATGTAGCGTCTTCCAGAGACTTGGCCATTTTTGCTGCTGCTTTGACTGGGTGAACATACTTAAAAAATGAAATGGGCCTTATTGCGCGGGGAGTGGTGCATCGTCGTTTCTATTTTTACACTTGGGAAAGTTGATTTAACTTACGCTGCTTATTATACATTTAGTGTTGAATGGTTATTAATTTGTGCTCTGTCTCCACCAGCCGCGGTACACAGCGGCAGAAGGCGTTCAAATAGGCCGTTAAGGAGCCAATAATTATTCCCGCCACTAGAGAGAGCGCTGATGCATCCAACAACTACACCGTGCAAAACAATTATAGGGTCACACTTCCGAAATTCTTTAATTGCCTCATACTGCAACGCAGTATGAAATTTGCCTCAGAGGTGCCTAAAACCTTCCCCTGTGATGGTGCAGAGGCGTTGCGCTCAGTGACGTCAATCGCGGGCTTAGTGACGCATCAAAAAGCAAGATGTCGGCAAATGTGAAGAAAGGCCACAGCTGGGAAGTTGATCTGAGGAGTAAGGTGGCTTAATGATGCCACATCGGCACCAAATTTCAGCAGCGTTCTTCCCAACCCCACCGTGGGCGTGTCACACGATGAGAAGGTCGCCACACCCCCTCTTCCAAACATTTCACCCCTTTTCTTGACGCCTCTGTGACGGAACTCAGAACAAGTTGAAATCACACAGTTTTCTTGCAGGTGGCTGAGGAAAACATTGCAGACACACCGCCGCTGGAAATCGACATGAAAAGGCGTCAGTGGATGGCATAAAGGGCGTCAATGAAACCATGCGTTCCCTCAGGTGTTGACTCCCACACATATCGGAGCCAAAAGGACAGTTTGCGGTGTAACGAGTAACAGGACGACGTTCTTGACAACCTTTGACACTGCTGACGCCCCACGGAGGATTCAATGTTTCTCTAAAGACGTCTACATCTACATCTACTCTACAAGCCACCCAACGGTGTGTGGCGGAGGGCACTTTACGTGCCACTGTCATTACCTCCCTTTTCTGTTCCAGTCACGTATGGTTCGCCTCCGTGCGCCCTCGAATGTCTCTGATTTTACATTCGTGATCTCCTCCGGAGGTATAAGTAGGGGGAAGCAATATATTCGATACCTCATCCAAAAAAACGCACCTTCTCGAAACCTGGACAGCAAGCTACACCGCGATGCAGAGCACCTCTCTTGCAGAGTCTGCCACTTCAGTTTGCTAAACATCTCCGTAACGCTATCACACTAACCAAATAACTCTGTGACGAAACGCGCCGCTCTTCTTTGGATCTTCTCTATCTCCTCTGTCAACCCCACCTGGTACGGATCCCACACTGATGAGCAATACTCAAGTATAGAGCGAACGAGTGTTTTGTAAGCCATCTCATTTGTTGATCATTCCACTTCAAATCGTTCCGCACGCATACTCCCAGATATTTTACAGAAGTAACTGCTACCAGTGTTTGTTCCGCTTTCATATAATCATACAATAAAGGATCCTTCTTTCTATATATTCGCAATACATTACATTTGTCTATGTTAAGGGTCAGTTGCCACTCCCTGCACCAAGTGCCTATCCGCTGCAGATCTTCCTGCATTTCGCTGCAATTTCCTAATGCTGCAACTTCTCTGTATACTACAGCATCATCAGCGAAAAGCCGCGTGGAACTTCCGACACTATCTACTAGGTCATTTATATATATTGTGAAAAGCAATGGTCCCATAACACTACCCTGTGGCACGCCAGAGGTTACCTTAACGTCTGTAGACGTCTCTCCGTTGATAACAACATGCTGCGTTCAGTTTGCTAAAAACTCTTCAATCCAGTCACACACCTGGTCTGATATTCCGTAGGCTCTTACGTTCTTTATCAGGCGACAGTGCGGAACTGTATCGAACGCCTTCCGGAAGCCAAAGAAAATGGCATCTACCTGGGAGCCTGTGTCTAATATTTTCTGGGTCTCACGAACAAATAAAGCGAGTTGGGTCTCACACGATCGCTGTTTCCGGAATCCATGTTGATTCCTACAGGGTAGATTCTGGGTTTTCAGAAATGACATGATACGCTGGCAAAAAACATGTTCAAAAATTCTAAAACAGATCGATGTCAGAGTTATAGGCCTATAGTTTTGCGCATCTGCTCGACGACCCTTCTTGAAAACTGGGACTACCTGTGCTCTTTTGTAATAATTTGGAACCTTCCGTTCCTCTAGAGACTCTGTGTAGAATCGTCGTTGGCCAGCAATCCCATGAACATGATTGGCTTCACTCTGAACTGCAATACAATCGCAAGTTTTGCTCTGGTGTACGCATTGGAACCAATGGGGACCGCTGAAAACCATTCGACAAAATCTGAACGTGTTCCGAAGCAGCAATAGGTTCTTATGCTTTTTCAGCCCTCCTGTTTCACGCCCTCCTTTGGCTTCATCACTTGGGGTGTGACATTGACGCATACAGGAATAAAACGGAAAAGGATCCTTCCAACACCCCCCCCCCTCCCCGGCCCAAAAGTATGGCAACAACCTCGGGGCCATCTGCCCACCTTTGCTGAGGACTGTAAAACTGCACCTGTACAGAGAGAACAGGTGAGGCAGTGGCAGAGTGCAACCCTCCAACAACCCTCTGATTCTGCATGCTAGCTGCCAGGGGCTAGAGTAGTAGTGTAGCCTATCTGCAGGCGCCTAGCACTTCGTCATTGCTTGTCCCTGTGCAGGGTGATTTTTAAAGGTGGGCGTGTGGCACTGAGGGTGTCGCCAAACAAGGGGAAATTATGGGTACCCTTTACCGTTGTATTCACGCACGTGTCAACGTCACCCACCCCACCCTCCCCCCCCCTGTAATAGTGCCGCAGGAGGGCGCGAGGCAGGAGGGCTGAAAGAGCATAAGCGCTCTTTGCTGCTTCGGATCGCGTTCAAACTTCCCGGAATGCTTTTAAAAGGTCTCCAGTGGTTCCACGCTGTTCACAAGAGCAAAAATTGTAGTTGTGGTACACTCCAAAGGAGTCCAGTGACATTCAGTGGGATTGCACGTCCACGGTATCCTTAGAGAATGGTTGTTGGTCCGGATGATGTCAGCAGTATCAAAGGGGTTGCCACGAACGTTGTCCCTTTGCTCATCGCATTCCGAACCGTCGTTTTCAACCGTGATGTGTGTGGGGACCAATGCCTGAAGGAAAGGGGTGATCTCATTGACGTTCTTCATGCTACCCTCCGAGGCGTTTTCACGTCAATTGTGAGGGGTGGTGTGTCTGAAATGTTGTCCTAGGCTACCCGTACGAAAACCGCGAGATTTCAACACTGGAGGTCACTGTTCTGACATGCATAGCATAGATGTCAGAAGAAGGGATGAAATGTCTGCAAGAAGGGGTGTGACGACCTTCCCCATCGTGTGACATGTCTACGGTGGGTTGAGCAGAATTCTGGTGAAATCTGGTGCCAATGTGACGACATTAACCCAACACACATCTCAAATGTCCGCGCGAGGTGTGGCCTTTTTTCTCGCAAGTGTTGACACATTGGTTCTTGAAGCATTCCCTAGCCCGTGGATTACGTCACAGATCACCACGCTTTTGCACCGTCGCAGAAGAAGGCTGCAGGCACCTATGACTCAAATTTCAAACTTCTGCGTCGAAATGAGAGACAATAACGGGGTTTCGAAAAAGAAACCCTTTAATTGTGTTGTGCATGTAGTTCACAGGATGACATTCAGACATCGAGCACACGATTTTAGCGACCGCACGCCGGCACTCGGACAGTTATTTCCAAGTTCCAGGCTGTCATCGGCCAGGTTCTGTGGCCCGAGAGCAACGCTTCCAGTTTTCCAGCTCTGCAGTTGCCTACAAGTTATCTACAGTGTCGACCATTGGTAGTCGTCGGACACAGCAGTCTTCGGACACTTATGCCGAGTATCTGACATTATTCAAAGTCACAGTCAAAGTGTTTACCTATTGACAGACTGAACTTAAAACTCTCTGCATACTGAATTTAATTAGATTAGTTAGTAATCGTGTAATGTGTTAAGTTAGCTTAGGCGCAGAACTTTACATCACTGTCACGACTCCTCCGCAAGCCAAACTCCGTATACTTTGATATATCTTATTTCAGTAAACGACAGCACCTTGCCGCAGTGATACACTGACTCCTGTCACAACACCGAAGTTAAGCGCTGTCGGGCTTGGCTAGCAATTGGTTGGGTGACTGTCCGGGTCTGCCGAGCGATGTTGGCGGTTGTGGTGTACTCATCCCTTGTAGCGAATTGAGGAACTACTTGTTTGATACAAGTTGAGGCTCCGGTCACGACAACGGATAACGGCCGGCAGGTCGGTGTGGTGACCACATGCTCCCCCATATCCGCGCCCAACGACGTCTCTTGGCTCAGGATGAAACGGCGGTCGGTCGGTACCGTTGGGCCTTCCGAGGCCTTTCCGGACAACTTTATTTCAATAAATGATTGTTGTTGTTTTAGATTAATTGCCCTGCGAAGAGTTTGTAGGTAGTGTGCAAGCAGTCCGCTTAAATTTAGGTACGGATATCTGTTGTAGGGGGTTCGCTTCCTGCTACCTTTATGGTGGGCACATCCTGTCTTGGGTTAACGCAACAATTTGTAAATTATTGTAGATGTAAAATTATTTTTTTAATTAAGACTTGTCTAGCAATGTATTAACTTAAGGAGAGTGCATTGAAGGCAGCAGAAATCATTTAGAAACACTACTGCGGAGTCATAAAGGTCATAACCCATTTGAAAAACGATTTTGATATCTGTTTCTCGTGGGTAATAATCTTACGGGCGGAATTCTATGAGTTCGTAGTGACTATTCGTCATATAGAACATAGATTATCAATACCTTTAGCATATTAAAAACTAATTTGAAGTGCAATCGATTTCTTCCATTATTTGTAGGATTTGAGGAAGCAATTCTACCCCGAGACCGCTGAGGTATGCTGTTCGAAATACTTTCGCTCCCTGTTCGAAATGATCTCAAATGGAACGATCAGATTACACAAGTAACGGGTAAGATTGCGGTTTATTGGTAGAATCCTGAAGCGATGCAATCCTTCAACAAAGGAAATTGCTTACAATACTTTAGTTCGTCCAGTCTTAGAGTATTGTTCGTCTGTATGGGAACCTTGCCATTTGGGTCTGATTCAAGAGATTGAGAAGGTTCAAAGAAGAGCGGCAAGATTCGCGACGCGACTGGTACATTTAATCATCGCGAGAGTGTTACAAATCTCATAGAAAGCATGAAGTGGGACACACTTGCAGATAGATGAAGTGCTAAACGGAAGGGGCTGCTCACTAAATTCCAAAATCCGATCTTCGCTGAGGGTGTAGAGCACATATTATTACCACCAACATTCATACCGCGCAATGATCACCGTTCAAAGATACGGGAAATAAGAGCTCGTACTGAGGCGTTCAGACAGTCGTTTTTCCCTCGCGCAATCCGCGAGTGAAACAGAAGGGGGGAAATACGACTTTGGTGCGAATACTGCCCTCCGCCACACACTGCTTGGTGGTTAGCGGAGTATATATGTAGATGTGTAGATGTAGATCCAACTGTAGCAACTCCGAGACTCCAGCTAAAATAGTATGCAAGTGCAGCCTCCGGAAAAACCGCTCCAACAGCATCACCGATGCTTTGCTCTTAGACACGCGTGGGGAAGGAGTCAGGAAGCGTTCTCTTGGCGCCTCCCGGCGTGTACTGGGGCAGACGTGCGGTGCCGGGACTCACCGTGGGGTTCGGGCCCGGCGTGCTGACCATCAGGATGTTGACGGCGACCAGCGGTCCCGCACTCCCGTCTGGACGCTCCAGCACGGCGCAGACGCTCGCTCGCTGGGACAGCAGCACTTGCCACATCAAATGTATCTCCTCGAGTGCCTGCAGATCAGACGCTGAAGTCAGACAGTGCTCATAATATCGACGGAGGAAACAGCGAAGAAAACCAGATCCGCGTTAAGGCATTAGTTAACGGGACTTGATCCCACCGTTTATAGACGCTTAAGATAACCATGCGTTCTGCACGTCATTACATCCAAATAACAACCTGTATCAGATAATGTCTGTGTTACCTGGAGTTCTAAGTTCTACGGGACTGATGACCTCAGATGTTGAGTCCCATAGAGCTCAGAGCCATTTCAACCATTTTGAACAAATTATCGATTGCCATTTGTAAGTCAGTCAAATTATGTATTCACAAAAAAAAATTAAAAATTTTGTCAATATAAGCAGAAAGATGTAAGTATTAACTAGCACACCATATCGCAGTTTCTTGTTTTTTTGTTTAGCTTTACACTGAGATGACAAGTCACGGGATGCCTCCTTTTGTCCAGTATCGTGCAGCAACTTGTAGCATGGACTCAACAAGTCGTTACAAGTTCCCTGCAAAAATATTGAACCATGCTGCCGCTGTAGCCGTCCACAGTTGCTAAAGTGTTGTCGGTTGCAGGAGTTTGTGCACAAACTGACCTCTCAATTATGTCCCATAAATGTTTGGTGAGTGGCAAAATCATTCGCTCGAACTGTCCAGAATGTTCTTCAAACCAATCGCCAACATAGTGGCCGGTGACACGGCTCACTGGAATCCATAACAACATCATCGTTATTTGGGAACGTGAAGCCCAAGAATGGCTGCAAATGGTATTCAAGTGGCCGAACATAAGCATTTCCAGTCACTGATCGATTTAGTTGGAACAGAGGACCCAGTCCATTCCATGTAAACACAGCCCACAGCATTACGAAGTATCACCAGCTTATACAGTGTCTTGTTGTCAACTTGAGTCCATGACTTGGGTTTGCGCCACTCTCGGACCTCACCATCAGCTCTTACCCAGCTCCGCCACTGCACCGCCCTTTTATACGACTCGTACGCAGTACTACCGCCATCTGTACACGTGCGTATCGCTTACCTACGATGTTTGTCACCTCAGCGTAGATCTAAGTGGAACTAAACTGATGCTGCAAGAAGACTTATCCCGAGCGGGATGGTGCAGCGGTTAGCACACTGGACTCACGTTTGGGAGGACGCCGTTCAAACCTGTGTCCAGCCATCCACATTTAGGTTTTCCGTAATTTCCCTAATAGCTCCAGGCAAATGCCAGGATGGTTACTCGAAAAGGTTGTGGCCTATACCCTTCCGCATCCTTGAAAAAATCCGAGCTTGTTCTCTGTTCTCGACGCGATGTGACACCCTACTCTTTCTTCTTTCTTTTTGAGAAGAATTAAGAGGATAAGTTAATATTTCATCCTATTTTTCTATCTGGCACATCATAGCTCAGTGAGATAGGGGTAAAAAGATGACACGCTATCTACGTCTCCAGTTCTGCTGCACAAGGCCAATACATTACTGCTTAGCTAACGAGCCAGTGTTCCCTGCACTGCATCCTCGTTGCCCTAGTGATTTATAAGACATATTTCACTGTGTAAAGTATGAGGGGTACTTGTAGATTATGTGTGGAATCACCGTCTTGGAATAAAAACCTTGGATAGAACTGGAAGGAAAATCAGCATTGGCCGTATTTTGTTGTTTTATTGTCAGCAAAATCGATTTTCAGTCACTGAGCTCAGTTAATGTGATCGCTTTAAGCTTGTGGTTATAACTTGATACCAGTGCTGATTTTCCTTCCAATTCTATCCACTATTTGGTCGTGGTGCACACAACACTCCATGGAGTCGCCACTCAATAGAAATCTTGAATTTGATAATCCAGTGTTACATATTAACTGATAATCATCCACATTATGTAACGGAAATTACAAGAAAATAGCAATTGAATTTACGTGTATAATTCTGTGCTACCCCAGGAAGTAAATCGACTACAAAAAATGAGAAATTTGTGGTAAGTACTACGGGACAAAACTGCTGAGGTCATCGGTCCCTAGTCTTACACACTACTTAATCTAACTTAAAATAACTTACGCAAAGGACAACACACACATCCATGTCCGAGGGAGGACTCGAACCTCCGACTGGGAGAGCCGCACCAAGCATGGCAAGGTGCCTCAGACCGCACGGCTACCTCGCGTGGCAGGTCGACTACCACGTACTTGCCAAACGTCTTCCAGAATGTTGCCAGTTATGTTACACCAGCAGCAGGAAGAGTACGTTTTCACAGCTCATACGTTCTGGCTTGCGCTTGTGATGCTCATACTTCAAAAGAAGTGGCGGCACCCGCCGCCGCCACGTTGGATGGGTGGGGCTTGACATCTGAGGTCACCAGTCCCCTAGACTTAGAACTACTTAAACCTAACTAACCTCAGGACAGCACACACATCCATGCCCGAGGCAGGATTCTAACCTGCGACCGTAGCAGCAGCGCGGTTCCGGACTGAAGCGCCTAGAACCGCTCGGCCACAGCGGCCGGCTGGCTGGGTACTGAATTGTCTGAAGTACAGTGTAGCAAATTAGTTTCATTCCCACTTCTGTAATGAGGGCTTGGGTCTAAAGGTAGTACGAGTAATATACACATGAACCGACAGTGATCTGAACCTCATAAAGAAAGAGCAGAGGAAATGTTTCTGGCAGGCCTCCTCTTCAGTAACGTATTGTAAAAAAATGAAGCGCCTGCCGCCGTCCTTATGATCTTATTTATTGCGTAGCTACCACTTTCGACTAGTCAGTGCGCCATCTTCAGGCCGTAGTTGATGCTGAAGGGGTTATCACGAACATATACGCGGCATCAGTTGCCAGCGTAACTGGTTTACGCGGAAATGATACAACATAATTGAGTGCGGTGCAAGTTCGATTTCAGCTTTTCCTAACATGGAACCGAAAGGAGAAGTAGTAGTAATCAAAAGACAGAACAAAAAACACAAAATGCTGACGGTGAAATCTCAAATGCGTCGTTCTTACTCAAAAGTGTAATTCAATCTATAAAAAACAAAGGAACGAAATGTATCATCTACTCTTAATGATTACAATTTTACCGCTCGTGATACTTTTTCAATAGAAGCGACAAATGAGCTTTTCAATTTTCAGAATTCTTAAGACTAAACAACAGCAAGAGGTTCACTGCGATAAGTGTGGGACGGAATTTCTATGCAACTCGTTGCAGTTGGTGCACTTTGCTAGCAGATTACTTCATGTTTGGAAAGCATTTGACGAATGTGCAGATGCCTGTGTGTCTCCACAGGTCAGCTGACCTCTGACTCGCTGGGTACACGTGGGATGCCACCGAGTGAAGTGGTTATTGTTTGGTTCCAACTTAAAAACAAGCTCGGTTATTTGTGAAGACGCGCATCCAGAGGGCCGCCCCAGCACGTTCGGTGTCTCCTAGGACCCGTGCATTGACACGTCGTTGTTGTCTGCGTGAAAGGCGCTGCTACAAGCAGCTGTGTCCAAATGTGATGCTGAACGAATTTACATCGAAACCACAAAGCGCAAATGAATACGTAAGATATTGTCTACAGTGCAACCTTATCTGAAACAGAAAATAACATCAGAAACTGATATCACTACGCAGACCTTGGCGTAACATACCTCTGGGTCGTCTCTTACGCCAAACGCTGCAGTGAGGGGTTCCTCGCGTAAGAAGACGTCGGCCATGAGGCGCATAGCTTCCTCCTGCCGGTCGTCGGGCACCTCCTGGATGACGTAGGTGGGCGGGGAGTCGCCACTGGCTCCTTCCAGGGGTCTCCGTCCCACGTAGCGTGTCTGGACGCTCGGGAACGGCACCGACTCCGGCCGTTTCCAGTGCAGCAGCTGCATAGCTTGCTGCAATCTGTTGATATATCACCCCTCAACGCTTACTGACAATCCAACTAAAAATCTTAGTTTTTATGTTTTACATCACGATCATATGAGCACTTCACAATGCCGTAGCCAATTTCGAGCAGCAGGTGGTCCTCTTCAGATTGTGAATGGATAAAAAGAGGAAACAAAGAAACGTTATAGAATCTGTAACATTTGCCGAGTACTACCTCCATAATGGTGAGAAACAATAAAATCGTACACAAAGGCACTTGCTGCAAGCGGTTTCTACCGCATTGCCAAGTACACTGAAGTTAACAGTAGGCAGACGTCGATGTTTTGTTGACGGAATGTAATCATCTCTTTGTATGCCGACGAAGGAAAGGAATATCTACTACAAAAGATTTTATAGTTCCATTCATTAAAACTAGCATTTAAATCGAGATGGAGTAGGGATGAAGGGGAGGGGGCGGGGGGAGTGGTTCATAGACACAACATGATCTGGTGTAAGTAGGCTGTTTATGTTTTCTCTATGTAAGTAGGCTGTTTATGTTTTCTTATTGGCAACGTTACATAGCGCTCAATATGAAAATCACTGGCTGTGCTGTGTGCAGTCTGTGGCTAGTTTGCATTGTTGTCTGCCATTGTAGTGTTGGGCAGCGGCAGCTGGATGTGAACAGCGCGTAGCGTTGCGCAGTTGGAGGTGAGCCGCCAGCAGTGGTGGATGTGGGGAGAGAGATGGCGGAGGTTTGTAATTTGTCATGAACTGATATATATATTATGACATATGATGATATCAAGGTAAATACATTGTTTGTTCTCTATTAATATCTTTCATTTGCTAACTATCCCTATCAGTAGTTAGTGCCTTCAGTAGTTTGAATCTTTTATTTAGCTGGCAGTAGTGGCGCTCGCTGTATTGCAGTAGCTTGAGTAGCGAAGATTTTTGTGAGGTAAGTGATTTGTGAAAGGTGTAGGTTAATGTTAGTCAGGGCCATTCTTTTGCAGGGATCTTTGATAGTCAGATTCCGTTGCGCTAACAAAATATTGTGTGTCAGTTTAAGCACAGTCTCGTGTATAAATTTTTCAAAGGGGAAGTTTCATATGGCGACCCTGCCAGGATACCTCACTGGAATCTTCTGATTTTTTGTTGTAGTTTGTGTAATTAGTGTAGATTTTGTTCATTGCTAGCACGTAATTGTAGAGAAAATCTCTTTTGTAGTTGCAGACTTTCATTGTTGTACAGTAAAACAGTTGTGGCATGCATGTAGATTTGCACCAAGTATTTCGCAGCTGCAATTAACTAGATATTATTTTCAGTGCTATGTTAATGTGTTCTCTTATTTTTGATCTTCAAATTGTGTTTTTCTGTGTTGTCGTGTGAAATACTGTGACAATAATGGCGTGTAAAAAACGTAATACTAGGCTCCAAAGTAAACTGAGAAATGACAGTGAAAATGAAAGCAGTGTGTTAGCGCCACCGAGTAATGAATTAACTGATGTTCAAAGTAGTAATTTGGTAATTGTGCATAGGGAAATGGAGCGGGCGGCAAACAATGGCGTGGACAGTGAAACAATTAGTGAAGAGGGAAGCATTATCGATCGATCGGTCGGCAACAGCTCGCCTCAGGAATCCGAAATGACAGGACACAATTTTGCAAATACTGTAGATTCAGGTTTTGCGTCCTCACCGTTTTCCCAAATGAGTCAAGACACGTTTTCCGCTTGTCAAAATGTGAATGTTGCCGGTGCAAATTCGCTGCCGAAAAGCACTGAGGAACATGTTTCAGACACCAGTGCATTGTTATTACAGTTAATGCAACAAATGGGACAAAAGCTACAAAAGTTAGACACAACACTTGAACAAAATCAGAAACAAATGGGACAAAATCTTCAAAAGTTAGACACAATGGAACAAAATCAGAGACAAACACAGCAAAAGCTTCAAAAGTTAGACACCACACTTGAAAAAACACGTGAAGATTTAACTACTGAGTTACATAACATTGAATCGAAATGTCAAAAAGTCTGTAATGACGTAAAAACACAAATTTGTGAGCATTTTCAACCTATTTTTTCACGGCATGAAAATGTATTACAGAATCACGAAGCAGCCATAAAAGAACTGCAAACCATTGTTCATGAAAATCACGACACCTTGCAAGCTAAAATTGACTCAGTTGCATCTACCGATTCGGTTACGCAACTTGCAAAAACTCAGGAAAACTTAAAGGACACAGTAGATACTCTGAAACTTGGTTCAGAAAAACATACAGAGGAAATAATTTCACTATCGGATAAAGTAGCTGAACTTTCAGATCAGTTCACTAACTTATCTACAAAGGTAGATGATGATCTGAATAACACAACACCTGTAGCCTTCACTGACACAGAAGAGTATGAACAAATAAGAAAATTCAAACAAAATCAAAATCAAATCAATACACAGTACAAAAGAGAAATCCGGGAAGTACAAGATCAGTTGACGCAGGTAATACAAGAATTACGTATTTCAGAGGACACTCGTGCTCCAGTACGGGAAGAGGGACATAGAAATACGGAACAACCACAAAATAATAACACAGGACACTTCGGAAATTATGAAAGAAATTGGCAAGGCGCATTGGATTTTGAGATGGAACCGCCGAAACGAAGTAACAATGACCAACATGCGACTCGCCGACATGACGATTTTGACTATAAGCTTTTCATTACTACACGTAAATTCAAAACATTTAAGAATTCTGGCAACGACATTCATCCACAAGCATGGCTCCATCAATTCTCTCATTGTTTTCCTCCCAACTGGTCGTTAGAACACAGATTAGAATTTATGTGTGGCTACTTGGAGAATGAACCAGCTGTAAGAATGCGATCGGTAATTCACGATTGCCACAGTGAAGGAGAGTTTTACCCTGCCTTCCTCTCAGCATATTGGTCTCAAGCCACACAAGACCGAGTAAAACATGGCATCATAATGATGAAACATTTCGAACAATCTGAATTTTCCAGTCTTGTGAAATATTTTGAAGACATGTTGCATAAGAATCAGTATCTTTCAAACCCATACAGCCCCTCAGAACTCATCCGCATTTGCTTACTCAAATTGCCTGAACATTTACGACATATTATTTTAGCAGGACGTTGTAAAGAAGACATTGAGGCTTTTCAGGGACTGTTACAAGAACTGGAAATTGACACAGACAGTCGCAGGATGCGAAAACAGGAAAACAATCACTACAGGTCACTTCTGTCACAATTCCGTGACGACAGAAACAATAACTTGACACGACAGGTTTATTCTTACAACGCAAATCGTGACCAAAATAGACACCACCCGTACAACAACCGTTGGCAGAGTAGTAATAATTACAGGGAAAGATCACCTCTCCGCAGTAGTGACTATCACAGAGACAATCAGAGAAACAGACAATATGGGAACGAAAATAATTATTATTACGGGAGACAGAATAACTTTAGACGCAACGGTCCAGCGCGCAGTTACGATTCAGGGAGAAATTCTCCACCACTTAACCGACAAGAAAGAAACTACAGGAACTACCGACATGACGACAGACGATGTGATCGTAATGACAGACCTGAATTGCATCAGAACTGGCGGGATTCAAACAGAGCAGGGCACTTTCGACAACGTGAATTTGTAGAAGCTAGGTCTCCTAATCCCAATAACGACGTGCGCCAACAAAGGGACAGACAATGACTTGCACCGCAGGCAGCCGCTTGCGCCGGCTGGCTCAGAGAAAATGACATAGACGCTAACCTTAAGAAAAATTCCAGTATTGTTTAACGACGTATACCGCATGATAATTGCGTTGAAGTTGAAACTCTGCGTACTAGGAAGAGTAAAGGTTTACACCACATTTCACATGTAAAACCGTTTATTGAAAGATAATCTGCTTTTTAACTTTGTCTTTGCCATAAAACTTTTCACTTTACATTACTAGTATGCTTTGAAAGACTTAAGAAACTGCTAACCTGCAACAATGTTTGAAGTTAAATATCCAATCTAGAACCTAGGGAACATTTTTAAACAGAAATTACGAATGCATTTTTATTGTGGACAGACGTCACAGTGTTATTGTGTGTGTGCATTCTTGCTTGTTTGTTGCACGATTACGTAATGACTATAAGGCTCACATACTTAGAACATTTACCAGTACTGCTAATGAGATTTTAATGCAACATTTTGGTTTACTTGAAAATACATTCTGGGTTTAAAGTACTTTCTGTGAGATACCAGACGACACAGTGGTTAGTTTATGTGACAACTACACGGTTTTATCACGACGCTACTAATGAGTGAAAATTTACAATTTTGCTTTTGCAGTGTCTCTGTTTTATATCTGCACAGTTTTCTGTATTATTCTGGAAAGTAAAACATGTTTTAGTAGTAACTTTTGTGGTATAGCTACAATGAGATTGCCTTTTCCGTAGCACAACAATACGTTACAGCACAGTACTTTCTTCATCATGGCAATAAGCGTAATAACTAAGATATCTATTCATAAAGCATTTCACTTTTGTTTATCATGAGGTAAGTACATTGGCTTCTGCAGAACTTAGCTTTCGGAGGAAAATAACTACGACACTTCCACAGAGATTATCTTACAACAAGATGCACATTTAGCGCTACAGGACACGCATTTCAGTGATTAATTTTGTACTTAAAACATTTATTTTTAAAGATTTTTGAATTACAAAGAAAGTTTTTCGTGATACATTTCATTCCATTGCTGTAATCTGTAACACCTGAGGGTATAATTACAATTATCCTCAGGGGGGTACACGCTTACTTTGTGTACCATGTGTGTGGCAACCACAAGGAACCCTAGCTAATATGGTATTTGCTTATACAACTTTACACATCGGTACCATATTTCTCTAACACACAAATTACACAGCTATCTGATCATTTAACTGAGAGATAAACATTTTTTTACTACATCAGTGACACATGTTTACGCAATACACAGTTGGATAACTTCACACTTATGAAACTGTATTTTGTCTGTACTTTGTAAACTGTTCATATGTTTTTGGAACCATTGTGATATTATGAGAGCTTTGAATGATGTATTTGGTATGAATTCATGATTTTTAAAGTACGTTTGAGGCAGATGACACTTTTGACATGAGCAGAGAATTTTTTTAATTATTGGAGGAAGCTACGACGATTTTGAGATTTGACTGAGGTGTTATGATGTTATTTTTATGACGACGATGTGTATTATGCTGTTGAGATATGTTTATGTCAATAAGATGATGCTACCATATATGAGGAATGTGATTACGTGTTTATATGTATATGAATAATGAATAGAAGTTAGGGACTCTTGACTTGTGAAAAAGGATGTTGGAAACCGAGAATCGTACTTTAAGAGTTATGAAATGTGTGTGTATATGCGTGAATGTATCACAATGCTGGCGAAAATATTTTGGACACTTATATTTATAGGATTTTGTTTCTACAGATTTGCAACGCTAATTCTTGACCTGTGAAATATTTTTATGTGAGACTGTCACTGTAGCGGAAACTGCTGTCGTAAATATTTCCGTAAGAAAGTTAAGCGACCACCTGCACATAATGCGTCGCGGGCACCCACCTGGGCGACTGCCGCCCGAAAAAAAAGCCATTAGCCTTTCAGTGGCATAGGTAGAAAAAAAAAGGGAGGCCATTATCATGGCTATTGACGTTCCTTTGTAGAAAGCATCGCAAATATTACACGCTCATTACCTGAAAACATATGGTTACTCGTACTTTGTGCTAATTACTGAAATGCTTATGAATTGATGGGAAATATTCGTACGTCTGCACACCTGATTATGACAAGTGTCTTTCTACGAGAGTTGAGAGCTACTGACTTACGAAATGCCACATGACTATTGAATGGTATTTTTATGCTTTGGTTTGCGTAATTGCTTATTTCATTTGACATCTGTTTTTCAGCTGTGTTGCAACATTGGTTTCATAAAATAAAATTAAATGCATTTGCTAATGTGAACACTTTCTGTCAACAGATCTGTTAAATAATAATTTTGTGATCCACATTCTTCAAAAAAGGAGCACTTGGAAAGGAAAGAACAATAAGAAGGGACTAGTAACAGTAACTGCATACATAATATTCTTTTCAAGTACATGGTAATATTTCTTTTACAATAAGTTGTTGTGGTGCACCACTTTAATTACATAGACATTAAGATGTGAATATACATTTCCCTTATCTGCATTGTTGTTTTTACTGTAATATTTTTTCTGCTTGAGCTATGTCATGTTTAGGTATAAGTTACTGCTGTTTGCCAGGCGTAGTGTTACTGAATTTGACTTTGTGTTACTCTGCTAAGCCAATTTTACTACTCATTTATTTTTCTTGTTGCTGCACATTGGCTCATATTAGTTGTAATGTTGCATTGCTTGGTAATTTAGATTTACT
The DNA here is from genome assembly GCF_021461385.2 of Schistocerca piceifrons. Classification (NCBI taxonomy): domain Eukaryota; kingdom Metazoa; phylum Arthropoda; class Insecta; order Orthoptera; family Acrididae; genus Schistocerca; species Schistocerca piceifrons. The sequence goes on from NC_060139.1 coordinate 2,404,415, forward strand.
GTAGCTTGCTTTGCAATTTTCCGTTTTTTTGGTCATTGTTGTTTGTGTTACTTATTTTGTGCTGCTGCATTGCCTCATTCCTTAGTGTAGCATCTGAGCTCAGTAGATTTAAGTTAGCTTAAGAGGGGGTAGCCTCTAAGAGAATGAGTTTCGATGAATTGGAAGAAATGCATTGAGAAGTTATACAAAAAAAAGTACAGAAAACAGGTTTAGGTAGGATTTTCTTGGAAATAAATGTTGAGGTAAGAAATGTGTGAACATATAAATACAGAAAGCATGCTTAGATAGATTTTTTTTTGGTGGAAACAAAGGATGAAATAAGAGGAAAGATATATGAAGTTTTGGGTTGGACTGCAGTACCACATGTTACACTGAAAACGAACCCTGTCCTTTCCTATTGGTGTTATCCCACTATGTGTTTGTGTACTGTAGGGAAGCAGCCTACTCACGCTGTAGTAAATTCACATCAGTTTCCATTGTGTGCCAGCCAGTCTGCTGTAACTCTGTAACTAGCTCTGACGTCATAAATGTTGCGCAATACCTTAAAAATCAAGCAAATGAACTAAAACTTTTCTAGCATGTCAGAAATAATACTAAATTAATGTGTGTTAAATATCAGTTCGGTAACTTCAGCCATTTTCGGAATTTGGACGTTTTTCTGGAAAAATCGTTGGCGCAACAGAAAAGAGCTAGAGACTTCAAAATTTATATTTAGATTCATCTTTCATAATGATTTAATAAAAATAGTACTTTGGATTTCACAAATTAAGACTTTAGTGAAAATTCATGATTTTCTGGTTTTCATCTCAAAACTGAAGGAAGCAAGATAGATTAAGTAGGCTAATAAATAAGGCTAGGATGTTTAGATTTAAATAGGTTGGAGGTCCGCTATGACTATGAAGATGTGTAAAGTTTCTTTTTAATACCTATAAAATTATAGCGATAGCGGATCTCAAAAGGGCCAGTTCAGAGCTCATCTACTGCGTGCAGTGTAATTTAATTAATTCTCTCGCCCAAAGTATTTAACTTAGCCACGTCAAAATTTTATTATCAATACTTACCTGCGTACTGAATGCACGTTTAAATTAAGAGCTTCTTCGGCCATCAGCAAAAGAAGCTATAAATTATTATGTAACTTGAAGTGGTGCGTTACTAGCCCAGCGGCTAGTCGGGAGAGCCGAAAAGATCAGGTGTTCCCTTAGCCGTCCGCACCGCGGCTTTATATATAAGAACACTGCGCGAGGAAGAAAGGCCCCAGTTCTCTCCAGACGCTGAATGACACGCCATCTGTGTCGGGAGCCGCGTCGCATCAGTGTCACTGCTACAAACAGCCTCGGGTGCCGTATTAAGTTACTAGAGATACGCGGAACCATGAAAACATTTCATGTGAAGTGTTAATTCTGGGATGATTTTCATTATCTAGCTTCAGTTTGCGTATTGTCGTATTTTCACGCGCCGTCGCGGGACAGACATTCTACCAAATATTTAGCGTGGCGTTTGATGAAGTATTTTCATCAAATTATGGCGAGCATTCTTTTTTAACATTTAATTCGGACATTTATAGTTGCATCAGCGCATTAGACTCTGAACTGCTCTGTTAGTTAGGTTGTAGGGATACTTGTGGTTTTTATCAGTGAATTTCAGAATATAATCAACTATTTTGGAAAACCGTTTTTGATTAGAAATCCCGGACAATCTCCTAATTCCTCAGAGCTATAAGCTGCAGCTATAATAACATTCTCAGGTAAAGTGGGCACTAGGATCTCTAATTACTGGTTCCATGTTTTATTAAATCACTTTCTGGTGGCCAAAAAGTAAATAGAGCCAGTGTTGAGAACGGCGAAAGACAGCATTAACAACATTCTAAAAGCCAGAAACTGATTCAACACGCAAGCATTTATCCAGCAAATTAGATTTGATTTCTTTTTACAACTTATCCGCCGCCCCACAGTACCCTTGTGTATTTGTTTTCTTCCTGTCTCTGTGTAATTTCATAGAATTTTTTTCCTCTTTTAATATTAAGCTACATTCACTACGATGAGGAATACTGTTATCCTCGAATATAATTGGCATTAATAATATGTTATTTACTTTGTACAGATGTTAGATATTATTAATTCTGTTCTGTTTAATGCTCATGTGTGAAGTTGATGTTTCGAAAGTTACTCTGATCTTTTATGTATGTACTCATGTCATAATTCCTGTAACACTGATGTATATGTTATTTCGATTCTTCTGTAAAGCCCATATTACTACAAATGTTATCTGTACTATTATGTTCTTTAATGATGCATTTGTACCTTTGTAATTGTATTCTTATGTTATTAAATTGTAATTGTCACCAGTTCATGATATTATTAACTTGTTAGTTACATTTCACTGCACACGTTTCTGTTGGTCATAGTATATGGACAATATGTGAGAAGTAGGGACTGTTAGTGTTTGCACGTGTGTTAATAATTCAGCAACGGACTGGATAACAGCATTGCTGGTTCTAAGGACAATTTCAAAAACTTTGTGAGTGCACAAGTGGTGGTTTATGGACTTGCTATATCATCCGCAAGACTGTTCAATGGTGATTGTGCACCTGCACAGTCACAACAGATGGCTGCTGGCTATCTCTACAAGGACTACAGTGGGTCTGCATCTTTGATGACCCACCAGTACCATTATCTCTACAAGGACTACAGTGGGTCTGCATCTATGATGACCCACCAACGCCATTATTTCTACAAGGACTACAGTGGGTCTGCATCTTTGATGACCCACCAATACCATTATCTCTACAAGGAATACAGTGGGTCTGCACCTCTGGTGGCCCACCAATACCACAATCTCTACCAGGACTCCAGTGGGTCTGCTCTGTGATGACCTACCTACCAATATTCTCCAAAACTTCGAATGACTCTGCTGTGGGTTTGCTCCATTGTGGCCCATTACCTGTCAGCATGTCAAGAGTCAGCACTGTCTTTCCGTTGGAAGGACAACACTACTTCTTCAAGACTGCATGGAAATCCACTGTGTGCAATTTCTTTTACTAATGAGACTTTGTGAAAAAAAACCTGTAATTACTATTATGATGAATGATCAGGACTATCTTTATGGACTGTGAGAAAATTTTAGCTTTTGACCAACATTGTATCAATAAGTGTGTGCATTTGATTTCTTTGTTATTGTAATTATGAAAAATTTTATCAAATCATTATTGGCCACTGCCCAAAAAAAAATTTGTAAAATTTTGTGTGGGGAGCATGGGGGCTATGTAAGTAGGCTGTTTATGTTTTCTCTATGTAAGTAGGCTGTTTATGTTTTCTTATTGGCAACGTTACGTAGCGCTCAATATGAAAATCACTGGCTGTGCTGTGTGCAGTCTGTGGCTAGTTCGCATTGTTGTCTGCCATTGTAGTGTTGGGCAGCGGCAGCTGGATGTGAACAGCGCGTAGCGTTGCGCAGTTGGAGGTGAGCCGCCAGCAGTGGTGGATGTGGGGAGAGAGATGGCGGAGGTTTGTAATTTGTCATGAACTGATATATATATTATGACATATAATGATATCAAGGTAAATACATTGTTTGTTCTCTATTAATATCTTTCATTTGCTAACTATCCCTATCAGTAGTTAGTGCCTTCAGTAGTTTGAATCTTTTATTTAGCTGGCAGTAGTGGCGCTCGCTGTATTGCAGTAGTTTGAGTAGCGAAGATTTTTGTGAGGTAAATGATTTGTGAAAGGTGTAGGTTAATGTTAGTCAGGGCCATTCTTTTGCAGGGATCTTTGATAGTCAGATTCCGTTGCGCTAACAAAATATTGTGTGTCAGTTTAAGCACAGTCTTGTGTATAAATTTTTCAAAGGGGAAGTTTCAGTGGCTAAAATAAATACGGACATTACTCCGTATGAGTAATAATTAAGTATATTACAACAATAGAGAAAGAAGGGAAAGATAGTTAGTTGGATCTATGTTCGTTAATAAAAACCCATATGAGGCCCACGCTGACATCTAGGTGGCGCTGCAGTTTTGGTGCACTGCTGTTGGGGGGCGATCTGCACTGTATGACAGTTGAAGAAAACATGAAAAGCCAGGATCACTAAAAAAACATTTTTGAATGACCGGTTTCGACAGAGCTGTTCTGTCATCATTGGACCTTACGCTTTAAATTTTTACAACATATTGTCGATCATTTTCAGATACATATGCACTTCCCCTTACCATCAAGATCACTACACATCGGCATGTCAAATATAAAATTATTATGTATAAACATAACGATAACTGTATTGCGCCGATTGTAAGTGTTCTTGTTCACCAACAGCTCGTGCATATACAATGTGTACCGAGTTGCAACACCGATGGACAATACATCGTAAAAATTTTAAAGAATAAGATGGCAGCATAGCTGTGTCGAAACCAATCATCCAAAAATACTTTTTCAGCGATCTTGTGAAGTTTTCTGCAGTCATCATTGAAAGAACAATTCTACGAAATAACAAAACTGCTCTGGGAGCACATTTTGCAACGGAGAATCATTATATTGGCTCTGTTCAGGATTTACGAGTGAAGGAAAGAGGGACACACTAAGTGATTTCAGAAGAAATTAAGATTGATGTTTCAAGCAGAAAACGACCTAATGACTTGCTGAACAAAGAGAACGAGTTCCCTCCCCGGAGCCTGATCCAATATTTACAGCGAACTGCTCAGCTGACATCGGTTGCGTCACCTTCCTGACATCCCGCTATGTACAGTGCCTAGCGCCGAGCTGCAGTATCCGGCTGTTGCACGCTGACCTCTGAAACCGGCCACGCTACGGGCTAATGCTGCCCTGATAGTTACGCACCCTCACAAATGCCGTGTAAGTCGTACTCATTTTTACTAACGAACACAAATGCAACTAATTACACGCTCCAGTCGCATTAACGAGATCATGCCTGTATTCGCCGTCAACGTGAAATAACCACACACAGACGGCAGGTGGCAGCACTACCAGTGGAGGGCGTATAAAGGATGCGGGAAACAGTGCAATCATTGTCGTAATGCGGGTACGGAGCAGTATATCTGACGTCTAAATAGGCTTTCGTGCCGAGGGTCGAAGCATTTTCGAAATAGCTAAGTTAGTAAACTGTTCACGTGACACTGTGGTTATAGTACGCCGTGCATGGCAAAATGGAGTATCCGAAGCCGGCGCCGAGGCAACTGTGGTCCACAACGAAACCGTAGATGACAGGGTCGAATGACAGCTGGGGATGTGTGTAGGGGCGAACAGATGTGCAGCTGTTGAGCAACAGATCGCCCAGATTAACGAACGGCCGTTCGGCTAACGTTGCTGTGTATACGCCTCCACATCAGGCGCCTGTTTCATTCACCGATTCTGATTTGTGTTCATCAGCGAGGAAGGTTGGAACTTGCACACGAATACCACAACTGCAAGTCCACTGACTGGCAACATGTGGCCTTTTCAGATGAATCGCGCTTCACCCTCCATCAGACATGGCCGTTGGTGTGTGCGCTGTGAAACATTTGAAATCAAACACCCTGCAATAAACTGTGGAAGAATCCAGGCCAGAGCAGGGAGTGTTACGGCCTAGGGAATGTTTCCATATCATTCCCTGGGTGATCTCGTCATTGATGAAGGCACAATATGTGCTGGTGTAAGCTGGCACCAGCACACAGTCTGGCAAAGAGGTTGCGATAAGGTAGATAGCAGGTGCAAGCAATGCGCCTGTCAGGGGAGAGGCCAAAGACAGACTCGCAAGAAACGCGCCGCCAATGCCCTCTCCGCCTACATTATTTAGCTCCCCACTGCGGACTGGAGGGCCAGTCAGTCAGCCATTGAGTCAGTCACAGACAGTCATCAGCCACAGCCCAGTAACTTGCAGTCAAGGACAGTTACAGGCCCAATCAGAGTCCCAGTCTCAGGCAGCACATAGTGACCAGAAGAGTGTACTTAGTGGGCACGTACTTCACCAGCAGTGAGGCTAACGTGGACTATTACAGAAGAGTTTGTGCCACATGGACTAGCTCAAGATAAGTAACTTTCTGTTCTGCTTAATAAAGAACCCTGTTAAGATACACGTGCAGTTGTGTTACAGAAAGAGGATACCGGCCACCAAACAACACCCTGTCCTTGCTTCCCATGGTATAAGCCTGCAGTGACAACGAGACGACACAAAACAATAGATCAACGTAAGTGTACATACACTACTGGCCATTAAAATTGCTACACCAAGAAGAAATGCAGATGATAAACGGGTATTCATTGCACAAATATATTATACTATAACTGACATATGATTACATTTTCACGCAATTTGGGTGCATAGATCCTGAGAAATCACTGCCCATAACAACCACCTCTGGCCGTAATAGCGGCCTTGATTCGCCTGGGCATTGACTCAAACAGAGCTTGGACGGCGTGTACAGGTACAGCTGCTCATGCAGATTCAACACGATACCACAGTTCATTAAGAGTAGTGACTGGCGTATTGTGACAAGCCAGTTGCTCGGCAACCAGTGACCAGACGTTTTCAGTTGGTGAGACATCTGGAGAATGTGCTGGCCAGGGCAGAAGTCGAACATTTTCTGTATCCAGAAAGGCCCGTACAGGACCTGCAACATGCGGTCGTGCATTATCCTGCTCAAATGTAGGGTTTCGCAGGGATCGAATGAAGGGTACAGCCACGGGTCGTAACACATCTGAAATGTAACGTCCACTGTTCAAAGTGCCGTCAATGCGAACAAGAGGTGACCGAGACGTGTAACCAATGGCACCCCATACCATCACGCCGGGTGAAACGCCAGTATGGCGACGACGAATACACGCTTCCAATGTGCGGTCACCGCGATGTCCCCAAACACGGATGCGACCATCATGATGCTGTAAACAGAACCTGGATTCATCCGATAAATGACGTTTTGCCATTCGTGCACCCAGCTTCGTCGTTGATTACACCATCGCAGGCGCTCCTGTCTGTGATACAGCGTCAAGGGTAACCACAGCTATGGTCTCCGAGCTGATAGTGCATGCTGCTGCAAACGTCGTCCAACTGTTCGTGCAGATGGTTGTTGTCTTGCAAACGTCCCCATCTGTTGACTCAGGGATCGAGACGTGGCTGCAAGATCCGTTACAGCCGTGCGGATAAGATGCCTGTCATCTCGACTGCTAGTGATACGAGGCCCTTGGGATCCAGCACGACGTTCCGTATTACTCTCCGGAACCCACCGATTCCATATTCTGCTAACAGTCATTGGATCTCGACCAACGCTAGCAGCAATGTCGCGATATGATAAACCGCAATCGCGATAGGCTACAATCCGACCTTTATCAAAGTCGGAAACGTTATGGTATGCATTTCTGCTCCTTACACGAGGCATCACAACAACGTTTCACCAGGCAACGCCGATCAACTGCTGTTTGTGTATGAGAAATCGGTTGGAAACTTTCCACACGTCAGCACGTTGTAGGTGTAGCCACCGGCGCCAACCTTGTGTGAATGCTCTGAAAAGCTTATCATTTGCATATCATAGCATCTTCTTCCTGTCGGTTAAATTTCGCGTCTGTAGCACGTTATCTTCGTGGTGTAGCAATTTTAATGGCCAGTAGTGTATATCCTCAGGGCCCATCGCCTCATACGGCACACAGCGTACATGTGTGTTTCGAAGTGATCAGGGAGAGTTTTCCCCACTCCCCTGGCCACCAAACTCGCCAGATTTAAATCTATTAGTGGATCTATGGGACCACCTCGATCGGGCTGTTGACACTGTGGAGGCTCAACCGAGAAACTTGGAGCAGCTCGGGTCGGCGTGGCTGCACATCCCCTCCAGTACCTTCCAAAACCGCACTGACTCTTTTCCTGCGCGTCTCGCAGCGGTCCGCGCTGCGAAAGGTCTTCACTCGGGCTCTTGTCAGCGTGTTTTACCTCCTTTTTTACCTTTCTACGATTATTCCTAGAATTATTACTCCTGTCTATTAAGTGTCACCTCATAGTGCCGATGACACGCTATTCAAACGGCACTATCCCTCCTCCCTCCATGTTATAAATGCTATAACTTCATAAGTGTTTTAAAACTTATTTTTGACTCTAAAAATTGTTGAAAAATAATATCATATTACTCTAAGGAACGTTAACTATACATCCTGCCGGAGTAGATATTCCTTTCGCAACTATAGACATGTATCAGTAGATAACGAGAGGATTGACTCTGCCTGCGAATCCTCGACCCGTGTCTACCGCTGCAATCATTACAGTTGAGAACGCAACGGAAACCCCTCGCAGTATGTTCCTTTACGTATGGTTTCATTCTTTCTTGTCGTTATCTAGATTATACATAGTTCTTCGTTTCCTCTTTTTATTTGATGGCAGTCTGAAGATGACCACTGGCTGGTAGAAACCGATTATGGTGCCGTGGAATGTTCATATGATTGTGTCCGAAAGCAGAAATAATGAACATAACTCACTCTCTTAATCATTAAGGCAGCATGTCCTTTTTTCCCATACACTTAAAAATATTACAACGGAGAAAAATTCTGGTCAGAAAATTTTGAACGGTTGACACCTGCACCGGATACTTTCCATTTTACATAGATGTTATTAATATTTCATAAACTGATCCGCATACTGAAGAAAGTTTCCGAAAATCCCTATACGCAGTCAGTCGTTAACATTCGATATCATTTATCTATGGTGATACGGAACAATTAATTTTTATTTTTAATAGAACTATGTATTTTCTGAGCCACGTAAAATACGTCGTGAAACATAAGGTATGGTGGCAGAACTCAAGTCATTGCTCGCTGTGAAACTTTTGGCAAACAAAAACTACTTTTATGTCGAAACTAATACTAGGTCTTCTGGAATAGCGCTGTGTCAACCTCATTCTGTGACGTTTACATAGAAATGAATATGACAATACCATTTTCTTGGCAGATATCGCAGAAAAATGTAGCTCATTTCTCAATTTTGTCTGAAGATTCAATATGATTGTCGACACATGTTCTGTCACTGCTTAATGCATTTCAAGCTGTGTCTAATGCTGTTAAAACAGAAATCGTTCCATCAAAAAAGAATCTCCATAATGCTCCAGAAGTGTTTACAAATATTGAAAGAAATGCTTCCAATACCTTGGCATCTTTTCAGAGCAGAAACCCCAAGTGTTTGCCCCCTTTCATATGTCTGGACATTGTTTTAAAACTAAGACTTTTCAGTCAGTGTTACTCCACACAAGCATCATTCCACTGAAGTGCATATATTTCTATTTTTCGATAAGTTACTTGAGAGAAGCACGAAAATATGAAGCAAATCGCGTAGCTTCTATGCGAATACATTTTCACAATCCTCTCTCAACAAATAACTACGTGCACTTGGTCTCAGAGAGTGAGAAACGCGGGCCGCTCATGTTCATTCACTGTTTGCACATCAATGCCAGGCAGGACCCATAATGAAATAATAGAACCATCACTTGCCACCTCTCAAGTGCGTCTCATTTATGGTTAATAATCACTCTCTACATCGCTACTGTGAATTAAAAGTGGATCACAAGATTTGTTCGAAATATAATATTAAATGAGGAGTCTTACTGGAAACGTTTGGCAATACCTGTTGACCCAAGACGACTCTTCTCCTACTGATAGCAAAATGAGAAAAGATAACTGACAAGTGGTATATCGCAACCAGCGCGATGCAACATAAATGTGCAATTGCACAATAACAGTGGTCTCATTAAATGACGAAAACGACCTTCAAAAGACAGCCAAAAAAAACATTTTCATTAGTTTACTCATCATCAGTAGTAAGTGGTGATCAGCAATAATTACTTGAGAGAAGGTGAACGTCTTATCCAAGATCGCTTGTAAACAATCTTTATTGTCGAACACCGGTTTCGGTAAGCATGGCTACCGTCTTCGGATCTCGATAAAAGGTTGTTACGTGTCTCTTTTTGTACCTGTACAAATACTCTCTCTCATCCACTGTCAGGTATGCAGTTCATCTCGTCCCCCACATACCTGGCAATGGTTTAGAAAGAGTATTTGTACAGCTAGAAAAGGAGACATGTAATAACCTTTTATCGAAATTTGAAGATTGTAATCACGCTTAAGGAAACCAGTAATCGACAATAAAGGTGTTTTACAAGTGATCTTGGATAAGAAGTTCACTTCCTCTCTCAAGTAGAACAGTTTTAGGTTTTATGTGAGTTTGACTGTAAGAAAACGAAATTCACATCCTTTTAGTAATTAAAAAATACTTACCAATTTCGAGACACTTCTATGGATACATGATCGGAAAATATTAGCAGAAACGAAATTGAGTAGGAATGGAGTATGGTAAGAACAGAGTTCGACACAATGAAGAAGAGCTAGGGTCAAGTGTAGTTTCAAGCCAATTTTTGAGACGGGTCCAAATCAACTGCTGGGGAGAAAACCGCCCGCCAAAGGAAATACCATGTAAGGGTACCATTGTTCTCAGTCTGTCTCGAGACTCAGCACCGTACACAAACAGCGTTCTGTATCTCGTACCACTTTAGAAAAAGAACATTTCCTCTCCCTGTCTAACAATCCACGATGTGCACAAGAAATTTACGTATCCGTCTGCGCGTAGGCTAATCGAATCTATTTACTGATAAATCAATAACTCATTCGGACTAGTTCACCAGTACTTTTCTTTTCATTATAATTCTAGGTAGTTCTCCAGACATAGCGAAAAAAAACAATTTTGCTGCAATATACAGTGTAACTTTCCTACAAAAGAGATATATGTGTAGTTTTAAATGAAGCACGTGGTCTGTGAAAAGGAAGAATATAGTGATCAACGTAAGAAAGACCGCAGACGAGCTGAATGACCAGGTATGTCTAAAGTACCACGAATCAAATAATGAAAGACTTGCACGAACCTGTAAAATTTGCACTGCGACATAAGCCCTAATAACTTTGCGGAAAAAAACCACTCGCGAAGGCAGTATAGTCCGAGGTAGTTCCGTGTTTCCTTGCTTTCTCTGTTCGTCTTTAATCTGGAGGAATGAGGATACTGCAAACTAGACTTCAGTTAAATCTCAAAGAGTGTAATAAGTGATGCGGCCTATTGGTTAAGGCTCTCGATTTTAAATATTACGAAGTTGGATTAAATCTCCACCCAGCCATGGAGGCATAAGTTCTCCGCGGATCCCGTAGATCACTTAAGACGAATGTTGTGATGCTTCCTTTGAAACGGCCCCTGCTGTTTTCTTGCCTTATTCTTGTCCCATAACATTGGGTGAACTGTCTCTCGCCACCTCATCCCTAACCTTATTTCGTTTTTGCTGCAGTCACATCTTTCACTCAACCGTCGTGAATGCACTGGTACGTATTTCTTATGGGATGTGAAAAATATATAATGGCCAGCCAAGCAATCATGTTTTAATAATTTTGTTGGTTTCAATAATACTTGTCTCGCAATCCTTTGTATTCGCCTTAATGACGATGTTGTAGATTGTCCAAAATTCACCTTTGTAATTATCATCTTTTCATGAGCATTATCTGTCAGTGACCGTTATACTACCTGGATTTAGATCTCTGATCTTAGCACATGGAACTTCGCCGTGCCTTCAGTTCCTTGTTACTTGCATACTCCGTGAAAAAACTGCCATTGGTCTGTATGTGACAAAGAATTCTTTGCACATTACTGGCACTGAACTTTATATCAGTATACGATGGGAGCAGAATCAGAAACTAATTTCATTTTGCTTTCTCGTGATATTTCGTGACAGCCGTGCTGTAATTAGCCAAGAAAATAAATAGGAGAATCTTTGGCGGGGACGTACAGACAGCTGAATTCGACATGAAGATAGCACAGAGATCATTGTTACCTATACGCTCGCTTTGAAATCTGTGGAACATTAATAAACTAGAAAATAATTGTAGTGTGTATCCCCCTTGGAACTATAAATTCTGTTTGGACCTCAGCTAACAGAGGCATTCTTTTCTCTACATCTACCTAATCCCTAGATTTCGTGTATTTCGTCGCTTCTAACAACTGTTTCTAGTGCGAACAGATACAAGGACAGATGTTGGATACTGCGACTGCCTGATAGACAATTAAAGCCGGATCCAACATGTTATCTGCTGTATACAGCCTGTAGCGTCGTTCTACTTGGGATGACAATGAACGCAGCTCATCTTACCTCTAGGAGAAGCCGTATGGCCCCGGGAAACCAATGGATACCAATTATTATGGTCTTTTAGACTCATAGCTGAAAACTAACAAATCGTGGGGCCGGTAAAGAATAACCACCAAGCACAGTGGTAGAAAGCAAGAAGTTTAAACACCCAGTCACAGCCTCCATAATGGTAAAAAATACTGCTTCCGAATATAAGTACAGAATCAACTTATGGACTACCACAAATGGTAGCTCTCTTCAGATGTTGACAAATGCAGGATGATGCCTATGATAAGGAAAAAGAACTTGATAATATCAGATTGCAAGAATAGTGATGAACTTCTTGAGGACATCACATCGTACAAATATTTAGCGGTAATACTAAGAAGCGATATGAAGTGAAACAATCAGGTGTAATCAGTATTAGAGAAAGCGAATGTAAGAATTAAATTTTTGGAAAGGTTTTGAGAAAATGCAGTACACTGGCAAAGGGAATCTCACGCAAGACACTATTGCGACCTCTTCTATATCTCCAGTGCTGAGTAAGCAGGCACGACAATGGGTGTGGAAGGAACTTGGAGACGCGCTGTTAAGAACGTAACATGTCGGTTTAGTCCGTACGGGAGTATCAGAGGAAAGGGGTGGGAAATTAAATGGGAATCGTTGGTAGAAAGACAGTGTAGTTCTCGCTGAACCTGTTGGGTAAATTTAGAGATTATGTATTCGAGGAAGACTGTGCAGCCATCGTGCTTCCACCAACGTGTTTCTTACATAGAGATCATCAGAACGAGATTACAGACGTTAGGATGCGTACAGAGACCAACAAAAGTCACTTTTCCCTCCATCGATACTCGACTGGAATAGGAAAGAAAATCAATAATACTGGTACGGTGTATCCTCTGCCATGCACTGAACAGTGGTTTGCGGAGTATCCAGGGTGTCCCAAAAAACACTCACAATCTTTAGGGACAGATTCCTTACGCCAAAACAAGAAAGAAGTCCAAAACATGTGCTCCAAAATGCATACGTCAAGAGCTCAGAGCACTTGTCCATCCTCGATACTATGAAACAGATCTCTTCTACTGGAAGGACTTTGGTTCAAATTGCTCTGAGCACTACGGGACTTAACTGCTGAGGTCATCAGTCCCCTAGAACTTAGAACTACTTCAACCTAACTAACCTAAGGACATTACACACATCCATGCCCGAGGCAGGATTCGAACCTGCGACCGTAGCGGTCGCACGGTTCCAGACTGTAGCGCCTAGAACCGCTCGGCCACGCCGGCCGGCAATAAAATATCCACATCCAACGTCTGTCTTGATGAGTTCTGGGAACCAGGGTGATGCAAAACTTTTTTTGACGTGTGTGTTTATTTTCTTGCCTAATTACAGCATGGCTGTCACGAAATATCATGAACACGCTAAGCGAAAATACTTTCCGATTACGCTCCAATCGCATTCTGATATAAAGTTCAGAACAAGAAAAGTTTCTGGTATCTCAACTGCAGATTTTTCAGCACTCGTTTAACTTTAGGACTCTGTATCTCAGAATGAACAAAAATGGACTTGTACCACTATTGAAATAAACCCTTCAATTAACATTCAGGTCAATCGTTCTAAGATTTAATGGGCAAAACTCCTAACTTCTCGATCCATGAAAAATATAAATTACAATAAATTTGTTTATTTCAATGTGTGTGGTTCCCTATTAGCCGCGTCCTAACTAAAATCGAGCACTGTTGGTTTATATGCATTGGTCTGTCGACTGGCAGTAATTAAAAAACCGGCTGATAAAATAGGAGAGCTAGCATACATTTTTTTCTTCACGACATTGGATTTACAAAATTAATCACTACGCTTTACTATGCACTAATGTTTAAGCTATTCAAGTGTAAAGAGCGTACAGGTACACCTGTCATTAACAGACTTTGTTTGTATCTCGAAGAGCACTCTGTCGTAATTTCAGGTACAGAACACAATCTGAGAATTAATAAATGCAAATGGTCTAACGCTGGCGCGGTTCGTAATGAAAGGTTCTGAGGTGGAACCGCCCCAAAATATATATTTAAAAGAATTATTAATGACGTATCATAGAATTCAAACTACCAGAAAGCATTTCGCGTATTTTCCACGGATTTAATTACTGGGGCTCAACATTTTTGAAACGGTTCATATGTGATGATGATGATGATGATGAAGACCCATATTCCTTGACAGAGCGTAGGGGAACGATGCGGGAGACATCTCTGCTTACTAGGCAAGGTCCTAGCAGAGGTGGTTTGCCATTGCCTTCCTCCGACCGTAATGGGGATGAATGATGATGGTGACGACACAACAACACCCAGTCATCTCGAGGCAGGAAAAAATCCCTGACCCCGCCGGGAATCGAACCTGAGACCCCGTGCTCAGGAAGCGAGAACGCTACCGCGATACCACGAGCAGCGGGCTCATACGTGATATCAAGCGATATTTTTCGAACATGTAGTACAGAGTCTTAAGGCTGCACCTTGAAATGCCGCTTAGCTCTATGTAACAGAGGCTTGGGGGGCACGATTTCTCCTTCTTTCCCTTTATTGTTATTTCATCACTCCTGCCCAATGTGGGCAGGGGAGGGTTGGCACAGGCACAACTGCCGCTCTTCAGCCAAGAGACTGTATAAAATAAAATGTTACACACGTAAAACACGGGGATAAAAGATGAAGTTTACAAATCAAAAGGGGAAACACTGGGAATTAAAATAACAAAAAAGGGTACTTCCGGCTCCCTCGGAGTACCGCTCTTATGGGCGTGCCGAAGGCTCTGATGTTTCAGCCCCAGGGTGTCCCACCAAATCGCACACAATTTTCATGTTCCACTGCTTACATCATAAAGGAATGAACAGAGTTGCTGAAACTTACCTATCGAGTCCCTCTCTCCATATATCTCTATTATGCTTAAGTGTGTTATTAATGGGCGTTTAATGGTGTTATTTCTTAGAGCTTTTTTTGTGTCTCCTTTATGCACCGTTGGAGTAAGTTTGCAAATGTCTCGCCAGAGTGCACTACGGTATCACCACCTACCGAGTTTCACGAATGATTAGAGGAGAAAGCGAGTGAAATTCATCCCCTGATCGAAGTATGTCGTTTTACTTTAGTTGCTTGCTGACAGCGGGTCATGTGAGTTATTAGCAAGTTTCTTTTTGTGAATGTATTGTACGTGAGTTTATTTTCTTGCAAGTACCACAATGTACCACAAATTCGAAAACAAGACAGTATGATTCCAGTGTGCAATTTGTCAAGTAACATTTTGGAACATACGGTTAGGATGAAAGTGAAGGAACTGGGTGCGTCCAGATCCGATGTGCCGCGCGGAGTGGCCGCGTGGTTTGAGACGCCATGTGCCGGATTGCGCGGCCCTTCCTGCCGGAGGTTCGAGTTCTCCCTCGGTCATGGGTGTGTGTGTGTGTTGTTCTTAGCATAAGTTAGATTAAGTAGTGCGTAAGTCTAGGGACCGATGACCTGAGCAGTTTGGTCCCTTAGGAGTTCACACAAATTTGAACATTTAGGTCCAATGTAAACATGGATCAATAACAAGAATTGTCTAAAGCCAGGATAGGGTACACACGAAGTGTTAACAGAGCAATGTACAATGCAGCTGAGTGCTTCTGTGCGCTTTATCATTTAAATACGGTGAGTAAATTACCATGGTGGTTGTTCAGGCTGCTCATGTCAGCCAATGACGGCACAAGATCCGCGACATGGAAAGAAACTATTTCCTTACGCGTACCTCATAAACGCCGCGGTTTGAGCATACAAAACACTAAACATTTGAAGCTTAAGTTTAGAACCGAAGATACCAAAACTATTAAGCATGGTGCGAAGCTAATATACACCGTATTAAAGAGCTTTCCAAAATGAGTACGGTTTGTTGTGGTGAACTGTCAGCCTGTGACATTAGGAGGATAAATAGGCTACTAATAGATCTTATCTTGGAGTTAGCATTGAATGTTATTTGGTAGTTGATTGTGGAACGGGAATAAGATACAGCATGTAAACGTTTGGCTAGAGTGTGATATGCTCTCCCGCCCCTCCTAATGTCTTGGTTGCGGTGACGTAGCGTAGTCCGAGGTCTGGGTCAGTTCCGATCGATAAACGTCGCAGTCTTCCCCAGTATGGAAACAAGGTGCCTCGCTTTGTCTAACGGACAAGTGATTGTCCTTTAAACACACATTTTTCAACAGCACGATATGTTTCCGTTTGTACAGATTTCGGAGACGAATGCAAGTCTCGCCTTTATTAATAGTCATCTAAGGACACTTGTTTTTTTTTATATCACATAAAAGAAAATTTCCACCGAAAAAATAGCAATTCAAACCTCTAAAAAGCGCTGTCTTAGACATTTCCACGCATATTTTACGAAATTACGAACTTCAATGGAAGCTAAACGTCCTTATCAGCACTGTTTGTTTACACTGTCTAGAGTTGTTGGCAACAGTTATCAAACGTTTTTGAGATATCACAGACAAACATCGCGTGGGCAGAGATATTCACAAAGAGGCTCTTGCTTAAAAAATTTTCAGTTGTCTGTCTAGGATTGGTCTAAGCTATAGGTTTTCGACAACCTCGTCTGTCCTTTTAACAGTCTTTTTCAATGGCGCAAGATATTACCGTTTGTATAGAGTTCAGAGAAGAATACAGGTCCCGCCTTTTATTAACCATCAACTGAGGTAGATAGAGTTTTTTTTATATGAAGTAAAGGAAAATTTCTACAGAAACAATAATAATTCAAGCCTCTTTTTAAAGACGACTGTTGAAACTGATGCTGTGGTGGTATTTTTCATTAAGTCAGACAACGTATGTCATGGTGACATCACAGAAAGGACAAGGAATCTGCGCATGCCAAAGGTTATGTTGACGTCCGTGGTGGGGAGCTGGCGGTAACAAGACCGATCTCCCAAATAGTAATCAGTTTAAATTTTTCGTAATGATCTAAACTTACGCAGCAACAAATCCAAGAGAGTTTCTTCCGAAAAGTAAACATCGTTTCTAAAACAACAACATCGCCACATGCTTCAATATTATCCTCATTAGCATTTGACATTAACTTCTATTGTTTCTCTGTTGCAAAATCAAATCTCTGATTTGCACGAACACCACTTAGATAGGTCGTGTTGTTTGCGCCAAGTTTCTGACAGTAACAGAGTAAAAATTCAACTTGAATATCGTTGCCAGTAGCACCTCGTGTTTCATAATCGGACAGAAACACACTGATATTATTTTCAGCAAAGAAGAAAATTATTATTCATTCTTTTTCCGACGCGTGTTGTTACATCTGTTCAGAAACTGCTTCTGCTTGTTATTTAAACGGACCCCTGGTTAGTACAAATGAATGTTAAAAATGAACTTTCTATCAAAGCTGAAGTTGAAAAACGAGCATTTCAATCCCGCTCGTCGAGGATACCGTCTCGGTGTAAACTAGTTCCACACCTCACCCGATACAGAAGAAGAATCGCTGTTCCATAATACGAAGAATTAGTCTGTGAAGCAGATAAGATAAAGAGGGACGAAAAGTTAAGGAACTCGAAATAAGGCGTATTCTAGTTATTTCTACGACACTTACCTATCGAGTTCTTCCATAGCGCTTGTGTGTGTAGTCGGAAGAGACAGCAGACTACTTCGTCCTCCTGGAGCAAAGCTATGTCATATATACTTACCTCCGTGACTTTTCTTTTTCTTTTGTATTAAATCATGTGATCTACGAGATTAAATGTCACAGATAAGAAGAGAGTCTCAAAGTCACCTGCTCATGATTCGCTGCGTTTTAGGCAGAGTATGGCGTTGCGCAACTGATTTCTGCCAATTACAATTGCAACATCTCCAGGACGGTTTGATTGACACTGTCTCCGCCGAAGAAGCTGTGACCTACAGAAAGCGGAAACTAATGAAACGGTACTACAGCTTCAGTGAAATTATAAATGCTACAACAGAAGAATGTTAGTAAGATTGTGGGAATTCTGTACACCACGAATCAATAAACACTACTAAAAAAGAATTTAAGCAGTAAGAGTACCTCAGAACCCTTGTCTCAGACGAGAAATGAACCGGACAGGCTTGTAGCATAGACTGACACAAGAGAGGAAATTTACCCAAAATTTCCGTTTCTTGGTCTGGCCCAGTAAAATAAAAAACTTTGAAAAACTCAGTATATGCAGAGAAATAGTAGAAGAATTCGTATGACAGCAAGAACACTCTCGCGGTTTTCCCACGCACCTGACTGCAGCTTTGCACGTCATTCTGGTGATTCGACTTCTTATGCTGCAGGGTTACAGGGGGTGTTTTCCAACAGGATAACGCTCGTCTATATACCGCCATTGTAACCGAACAAGCTCTACAGAGTGTCGACATATTGCCTTGGCCCACTAGATAAGCAGATCTGTCTCCAATGGAGCACCTATGCTTGCATTCAACATGGTGTTCACAACGGTAATTAATGTTCCTGGATTTCACATTTACAGTGGCTAATCACTCGCTTGCATTTTTTCGTGGTCTTGCAATGTTGAATACTTAAATATATTACCTAGACAAATGTATTCCCCACATTTCATTACTCTATCTTACTTATTTTTTGGTGTTGCGATTTTTTTCGTGTATGATTCAGTAGACTCACATGTTGAATCAACGCCTTATTTATTGACGTCAGTTGTTGCAGGTTTCGTTGAAACTGTAAAACTGGATCAAAAGCTTTCTAAAAACCTACGACTCACTGCAAAGTGGTAACTCATACTCATACCCATTGCTCCTTTCTATAATTTCTGTCAAGACTGATAAATGGTCGACTGTGCTGTATCAGTTTTGAAGGACCGCTTGTTCCGTTGCTTCAGCAAACATTCTTTGTCTTTTCTGTGCGTTTGATGACAGTTATGGTGAATATCTTGTGCATTAGTGAGAGGAGGATGAAATGCCTCTGTCTTGTCGTTTTCCTTTCTTGTGCAGGAGAATAATTACTTAGTCGTTCCATTCTTTCTCCAAAGGCATACAGTAAGCAATTTTGCTGTATATTTGCCCAAAGTTTTCAACGTTTTTACAGATACATATTTCCAGACTTCTCTCCTTGCTTTGTACCTTGAAGGGCTTAATATGTCTCATCTCACATTACTTCTGGGATGTTATTATACAGGGTGTTACAAAAAAGGTACGGCCAAACTTTCAGGAAACATTCCTCACACACAAATAACGAAAAGATGTTATGTGGACATGTGTCCGGAAGCGCTTAATTTCCATGTTAGAGCTCATTTTAGTTTCGTTCTTCCACCTACGCCCAATGGAGCACGTTATGATTTCATACGGGATACTCTACCTGTGCTGCTAGAACATGTGCCTTTACAAGTACGACACAACATGTGGTTCGTGCACGATGAAGCTCGTGCACATTTCAGTCGAAGTGTTCGTACGCTTCTCAACAACAGATTCGGTGACCGATGGATTGGTAGAGGCGGACCAATTCCGTGGCCTCCACGCTCTCCTGACCTCAACCCTCTCGACTTTCATTTATGGGGGCATTTGAAAGCTCTTGTCTACGCAACCCCGGTACCAAATGTAGAGACTCTTCGTGCTCGTATTGTGGACGGCTGTGATACAATACGCCAGTCTCCAGGGCTGCATCAGCGCATCAGGGATTCCATGCGTCGGAGGGTGGATGCATGTATCCTCGCTAACGGAGGACAAAGTGTTTGAAGTCACGCTGGTACGTTCTGTTGCTGTGTGTTTCCATTCCATGATCAATGTGATTTGAAGAGAAGTAATAGTATGAGCTCTAACGTGGAAAGTAAGCGTTTCCGGACACATGGCCACATAACATATTTTCTTTCTTTGTGTGTGAGGAATGTTTCCTGAAAGTTTTGCCGTACCTTTTTGTAACACCCTGTATATTCATTAACGATTATCTGTACTATTGACATAAATCCTTAAATGCTTGTATACTTTTCTCTGTTGCTAATTTAATTATGCCGTCCATCATCTTAACTGATTAAATGCGGTGTCCGCCCAAGATGTATTTCACTTTTGTCTTCTCCAAATTATTATTGTTTTCAATTGTTTCTCTTACCAGTTAGTTTTTGTAACTTGTCGCCACCTCTTGAAGACGTTTCTTCTTTAGTTTGGTTTAACTCAGCATATTCTACCAATTACCTATCACCCTTTTCTTAAAATTATCACCTTGTCTTTAGCAGCTGCCTCGTTCAATTTGAAAATATCTTTTCTTCTGCTCTCTTAGAGCCATCTTTTGCGGTTCACGTAAGAACTTTTGTTAAATAACTGCTCAGTTCCTCAATTGTCTGTATAATCTAAAGTGACGAACTTGTTACATAATTTAATCAGGTACACCTTCCTGTTCTTAAATAAATTCTCCGGCGCTGTCTGATGTTCCTGTTTCATTGCAGATTTGTGTATATTTATACTCTGATTTCTGCAAGTCTATAGTCACTTGAAATCTAATGTGCTTTAGGACCCCCCTCCCCCCCCTCCTCCTGCCTGCCTCAGTAGCTGAACCGTCATCGTGTCTGACTACCACACGAAGGACCTTGTTCTAGTTCAAGGTAATGCGACAGATTTTTTCCGTGCTGGGAGGACTAGAACGATATGCACCCGGTCTCATGAACTGTAGAGGTAAAGCAGGTACTGGCAGAAGTAAAGCTGTGAGTACCGGCCGTGAGTCGTGCTTCGGTAGCTCAGTTGGTAGAGCACTTGCCCGCGAAAGGCAAAGGTCCCGAGTTCGAGTCTCGGTCGGGCACACAGTTTTAATCTGCCAGGAAGTTTCATATCAGCGCACACTCCGCTGCAGAGTGAAAATCTCATTCTGGAAACTGTAGAGGTAGTTTGTAAAGTTCTCCGAATACAACAGAAAGAAACGCCTTACGTCAGTGAGACGTTTTTAGTTTTCTATGTAGGCTCCATGTAAACTAATACACTTAGTCCAGCGGGGTTCCATTGCTTTGATTCCATCTCGAAAACTAGATTCCCCCAGACCTGCAAAATACTTCGGTTGTCAGTTCTTCGTTGGAAGAGAATCTGCGTCCACCAAGGAAAATCTAGGGCTTGGGAAAGAGAAGGATGTGTGATGTAGCCATAGTAGGAGAAGGCGAGTGTGCCAACAGTTCGCGTCGTAGTTCATGCATTTTTGCCATGAGGACGGCAGCTCTGTGTGAACGCATATTGTTTTGATGAAAGATGAGTTTCTTCCTTGTCATATATGGCCTTTTTTGTGTCTCTTTTGCTGTAGATGGTTCAGGAGGTTACAGTAGTACTGTCCCGCAATTGTTTGATCAGCGTAAAAAATACTCTATCAGCAGAATCTCTTTCACATCTGAGAAAACTGACGCCATGACCTTTATGGCCAAACCGCACTGCCCTTGCTTTTCCTTGGTGGTGGTGAACTACATGTTCCCACTGCTATGACGGTCGTTTTGTCTATGGAGTATAGTAGTGGACCCGAGTTTCATCTGTGGTCACAAATCAACCCAAACATCTTGTTGGTTACTGTGAAAACAAGTCAAACACTTCCATTCCGTTGGGTTTCTGGTATTGCCTTATGAGTCGCGGCACCGATCTAGCAGATGGTTTACTCATATCGACCTCCAATGTTAAAATCTGACATTATCCGTTCGGGCGACATCTCTTACAGCTTCAGCAATTTCTCGCACTTTCAGTCGGTGGTCCTTCATAACCATTTTATGCACTTCTGCAAGAAATTCTGTGCTGGTGGCACATTTTGGCCGACCACTACGCCAACCACTATCTAAGCTGTCCCAACCAAATTTAAGGTTGTTCCTCCACTTGGCAACTGTTGAATACGAAGGAACAGAGACCCCCAGCGTGTTCTAAAAATCGGCAGGAATTTCCTTTGCTTTGGTACCTTTCTTTACGAAATAGTTAACCGCTGCCCAAACCTCGATTTTTTTCTATCTTCTCGAATCACTACACGGTAGCAGCAACAGATTGACGTGCGCGCCATAGATCTCTACCCAGTGCACTGAGGCATCACGCGTCAACACATAAAGGATAATCTATTATCACGCGCGATCCTCATTGCGCTAGCGCTGACGTCTGGTGGTGATTTCGCGAACTTTTCAAACTACCCTCGTACTTGAATGAGAAGTATTGTCTTCGAGGTCTGGAAAACTGACAACGGGCAGGAGAACAGTGTGCTTGTCCCATATCGCAATGGCCACTAGATATAGCAAGGTGCTTGCGGGTTACATTTTCTGCTTGGCTACATAGAAAAAAAATGTTAAGGGCATACGTAAATAAACTAGAGCTCATATACATGTGTAGACTAATAATACACGACGCTCTGGTTGTGAAACAATTGGTCTCCGTGGCAGAAATGTAAAATAGTTTCAATGCTGATGTCTTACACAAACACGACTTCCTCTTTCATCTCACGCCAAATGATCGTGAAGGGAAAACAGTAGCAAGTACACGACAGAAGATGCCTGAGAGCACACAGACTCCGTAAACAGGAGTAACGCGATGAAATATGGAGAGCAAATTACAACGACCCTACCGACCGCAAGCAGCGTCTAAGACTCAAGAGTTGAATGTTCTAAATCAGTGGTTCCCAACCTTCTCTACGACTACACCTGAGTGCAGTCGTCCTCTGCCCGTCCCCCTCCCCTCGCTCCCTGTCATCAACTTAAGCCCGTAGCTAAACTTTACAATGAAAAGGAATTTTCTTTGAAGACTTTTATTTTTAAAACGATGAAAGATAAATGAAATTTAGTTCTTGTAGGTGTCTTATTCAATCACGAACTAATGAATGGATGAGTCAACTGACACTGCTTCCCTCGCGGTGTATCTTCAACTCCTCGGAAAAGAAAGCTGACTATCCTCATCGAGGGCAGACACTTGCTACAAAACGTGCTCCTACTTCTTTCCCTAGCAACATGTGCTTTGCCGACACCCTGCACCCAATCTGTGTGTGCACTACGTTTACTATTAGTAAATCACTTGATTGCTGGACTCCTTACTTCTGAAATGGTAGAAATTGGAAGACTTCACGATGCCAATGCTTTGTGTCTGATGAATGTCATCAGTGATAATAATAATAACAATAATAATGTTGTTGTGACTTCAGTCCAAAGATTGGTTTGACGCCGCTCTCCATGCTATTCTATCCTGCACGAGCTTCTTCATCTCTGAATAACTACTGCAGTCTATATTCTTCTGAATCTGCTTAGGGTATTCATCTCTTGGTTTCTCTCCGATTTTTACACCACACGCTTCCCTCCATTACTAAATTGGTGATCCCTTGATGTCTCAGAATGTGTCCTATCAACCGATACCTTCTTCTAGTCTGGTTGTGCCGGAGATTTCTTTCTCCCAATTCTATTCAGTACCTCCTAATTACTTATGTGATCCACCCACCCAATGCTTAGAATTCTTCTGCAGCACCACAGTTCAGAAACTTCTATTCTCTTTTTGTCTTAATTGTTTGTCATCCATGTTTCACTTCCATATATGTCTACTCTTCATACAAATACTTTCGGACAAGACTTCCTAACACTTAAATCTGCTCTTGATGTTAACAAATTCAAGGGTTAATACTAGCATTTGATATAAAAAACGTCGTTATTTGTTACTTATGTAATCACTACTACAAACGTACGAAATAGTGATAATAGTGACAGTTTTTTAAAAGAAATCTAGTATCGTATCCGAAATACAATTGCGCCTTTTATTTTTAGCCGTCAGAAAATTTCATTTCACTCGTCGGGGGTAATTATCCTCAGGCTGCGAACCAAATCATTCAGAACTTGGCGAGGTGGATCGCCATCATCAAAGAGAAGAAAACACCAACACTATAACCATTTCAGTCCATATTTTGCTACCACTGAATAAGAAAGGCCTTATAGCACATGACTTCCTGCACGCATAATCCATCTGTCAGTTCCAGTAAGTATGACTCACCCACAGGATGTATTTCATTGTAGTACGTCATTGTTATTACCATTTTCACTTTAAAACGAAACAAGCTGTAAGGGAATTTCCTCTTATCATACCGATAACGTAAGATACCTATTGTGAACATTGTTATCTGTTTCACAAGTAACTCTTTGAGAAGAATTTATCATTTGGTTTAATTCCAGCTTTACTTAATTCACAGATTGAGAAAGCAGAGTCCATGTTTGATAAGTGTAAGGCATTGTGATGTTGAGTCGCCTTATTCGAGTTATGACTTTGCAGAAAACATCCACGAGAACTGGATTATATGGAATTAACGAGATGTCATTTCAGGATGTGTCACCTGAGTACACTGAATTGAAAAAGGTGCCCGGCACAAACAGTGCTTCCTTTACGTTAAATAACTCCTGGGTACAGTCTACACGAGCGGTAGTCAACCTGGCCCATACGGCACACTAGTTGACGTCTCAACTATCATGGTGGGCAGTAGATGGTAGGGGTTTTAAAAACATTTTCATAAGGTTTTCATAAAATTTTGAGATGAAATATTTGTAAGTAATTATTGTTATTATATGCTTTAACTTGCTGTAACTCTCTTTTATAAATTTTATAAAAGTAATGTTACATTCCTACTTTATAAATTACCGGGACTGTGGAACCGGTGGATGGTTAGAAAAGTTTACTACTAAAAGAGTTAGAAAAGTGGGCGTTAGGTAAAAGAGGTTGTCTACCCCTGGTGTACGTGAATGATTTAGTTGTTTTAAGAATGGTATTTCAGGAATGTGTAACTGTGAGAGAATTTATAGTCGTAGTGGGAGAGGATGAAGCAGAAAACATAGTAAGAAAGTTGAAAACATTGTGGGGTTTTCAAGATGTGTTCCGCGTTGAATGAGATGATGTTATGTATTGGAGTAGGGGATCTATACAGATCAGACCGACAGTTAAATAGAGAGAATGAGGCTATGTTGTTTGCGAACGGAAATTTCTTCCGGTCGATTTCTATCAAAATGTTTTATTTTGGGGCATGTTAAGTGGCGAGACTCTCATTTAATTTTTTGTCCATTTGCTACCTTCACAGCCACACTGAAATGTCAGAGTGCGGGCCCACTTTTTAATGTGGTGTGTGTTAAGGTGCAGCTTGAACGAGATAACCTGGTACGTGCACAGAGAGGTGTTCTCATTCTCAGCGCTGGGTGAGTCAACCTTTCCGTTGCAAAGGGGCGACCGCCAGCTTGGGCTACACTGTGCGAATGCAGACATGTGCTCACCAGATGCACTACAAATTTTCTCAACCGATTTTAAAGAAACTACACAGCCCCGTCGCATTAATGTTATCACCTTTCAAAAGCCTGAACAGCCACCTTTTAGCAGTGCAGACGTGCAGCAAGAGAGTCAGTGAGCACTAACGGTGGTACGGAGCCATGCCAGCTCCAGTGCTGTGGAAAATTGCTCCAGGTTTCTCGGTTGACGAACTGTGACACCAACAGCCTGATGGACGTGATTTCACAGATCCCTCAACTGGGTTTAAATTTGGGGAGTTCGGTGGCCAGGGGAGTATGGTAAACTCACCCCGGTGCTCTCTGAACCACGCACATACACTGTGAGCGGTTTAGATTAGACTAGACTAGATAAGATTAGTACTTGTTCCATAGATCATGAATACAACACTTCGCAATGATGTGGAACGTGTCAGGTTAATAAAAGGTGTCTATACAAGATATCACATCACACAAAATATTACATGACACTCTTTTTTTTTGGTGGGGTTGGGAAATTACCCACTTACTATATCCAAAAATTCGTCTAATGAGTAGATGATGTTGCCGTTAAGAAATTCTTTTAATTTCCTTTTAAATGCTATATGGCTATCTGTCAGACTTTTGATGCTATTAGGTAAGTGACCAAAGACTTTTGTGGCAGCATAATTTACCCCCTTCTGAACCAAAGTTAGATTTAACCTTGAGTAGTGACGATCATCCATTCTGCTAGTGTTGTAGCCATGTACACTGCTATTACTTTTGAATTCGTTCGGATTGTTAATAACAAATTTCATATTGTGAGGCTACAGTGAAGATCTCTAGCTCTTTAAATGTCTGCAGGATGATTTTGGATGAGCTCCAGCAATTATTCTGATCACACGATTTTGTGCAATGAACACTCTTTCTCAATGATGAGTTACCCCAGAATATGATGCCATACGAAAGCAGAGAATGAAAATAGGCGTGGTAAGCTAACTTACTGAGATATATATCGCCAAAATTTGCAATGACCCTAATAGCAACGTTTCAGCAGATCTTCAGTGTGTTTTTTCCAGTTCAACCCCCCATCAATTCATACACCTAGAAACTTTGAATATTCTACCTTAGCTACCGATCTCTGATCGATGTCTATATGTATTAATGGGGTCATGCCATTTACTGTGTGGCACTGTATATACTGTGTTTTGTCAAAGTTTAATGAGAGCCCATTTGCAGAGAACCACTTAATGATTTTCTGAAAAACATCGTTTACAATTTCACCAGTTAATTATTGTCTGTTGGGTGTGATAGCTATAATTGTATCATCAGCAAAAAGTACCAGCTTTGCATTTTCGTGAATATAGAATGGCAAGTCATTAATATATATTAAGATCAGCAGAGGACCCAAGACCGAACCTTGTGGCACCCCATTCTTGATTGTTCCCCAGTTTGAGAAATAACCAGTTTTTTGCATATTATGTGAACTGCTTATTTCAACTTTCTGCAGTCTTCCAGTTAGGTATGGTTTAAACCATTTGAGCGCTGTCCCATTCATACCACAGTACTTGAGCTTATCTAGAAGTATTCCATGATTTACACAATCAAAAGCCTTTGATAGATCACAAAAAATCCCAACAGGTGACTTAATATTTCGTTAGTGAAAGTATATATAGCATTTTCTGTTGAAAACCCCTTCTGGAAACCAAACTGACATTTTCTTAAAACTTTATTTTTACAAAGGTGTGAAGCTACTCTACAGCACATTACTTTTTCAAGAATTTTGGATAAGGCAGTCAGAAGAGGGATTGGGCGGTAGTTGTTGACATCAGACGTGTGTGACATGTTGCAGTGTCCTGCTGGTGGATGCTATTTTTTTCAAGGAAGAAAGAAACTGCATGACAGGTCTCCAAGGATATGCGTACTGGTGTTGATCCATTGTTACTTCCAGAATGAGGAGTTCATCCAAAGAATGCCACGAAAACATCGCCCAGACCGTAACACTCCCTCCACCTGTCTGCACGCTTCTGATGTTTATTGCAGGGTGGTACACGCCAACGGCCATCTGTCGGATGGAGCTTGAAAGGTGACTCGCCTGAGCAGGCCACCTGTCGCCCTTCAGTGGACGTCCAGTCGCGCCACTGGCGAGCAAACTCCATCCAGCCTTCATCGACGATGAACAGTAGTCAGCAAAGGTGCCTGAGCCTGCTTGAGGGGCCCAAACGTAGAAACATTTGATGAGTAGTCGTCGAGGAGACCGTGTTCGTAGTCCTTTCGTTCATCCGGAATGTCATAGCTAACGGCCCGGGTTCGATTCCCGGCTGGGTTGGAGACTTTCTCCGCTCAACAATTGGGTGTTGCGTTGTCCTTATCATCATATCATCCCCATCGACATCCAAGTCGCCGAAGTGGCGTCAACTCGAAAGACTTGCACCAGGCGAACGGTCTATCCGACCGGAGGCCCTTGTGACACGACATTTTATTTATCTTATATCCTCCTTTAACGCTTACACATATCTGTTTTGTGGCTGTGCGTAATAAAGTGTAATCATCATACCGATACTCCACGTATTTTTTATGTAGACAGTAGCGTCCCTACACGGCATTTCCATAGTAGACTGTTCCAGGATTTTGCGCAAATGCAGCTGAATTATCGTGTCAGTAAGGTGATATTATGTAAATACAGCTGTGTTTTGGGAATAGAAGCCAATTTTAACATGGCAACAAGAGAAAGGAGGAAAGAAGAAAGATTGGGTTTAACGTCCCGTCGACAGCAAGGTCATAAGAGATGAAGCACAAGATCCGATTGTGTCAAGGATGGGGAAGGAAATCGGTCGTACCCTTTCAAAGGAACCGTCCCGGTATTTGCCTGGAGCGATTTCGGAAAATCATGGAAAACCTAGATCTGGATGGTTGGACGCGGGTTTGAACCGCCGTCCTCCCGAATGCGAGTCCAGTGTGCTAACCACTGCGCCACCTCGCTCGGTGACACGAGAAAGAAAATGAGGTGTACAAGGCATGAGAAAATAAATCGCTCCCCCTGTTCCAGTTTCAGAGTAATCCTATATCCATTTGTTTTTAATGATAAACGATTGGCTCATCAAATTATTTGTCATACTGGCACAATCTGATATTATGACAGACTGCAGACTCGCTATCCATAGTTAGGTATAGACAACACGCGTTCGTGTGAAGTTTAAGGTAACTTACCAATGAACGTCTGGAAAAATACTAGCAATTTTCGAAAAGCTTACATGGGCCGCACTAAATGACGCGAACTCTAAGTAGGATGAGAATTTCAGGGCTATAGGAATGTTTCTTCCTGGACATTTTGATACACAATAAATATCATTAGTTCTCACGTGGACTTTATTACAATTTTTGTGAAGATCAGCAACGTACATATTGATACACTGGTACAAAATGGGAATTTACGCACATAGATGCTTCAAACTTCAAGTATACGTTAAAATAACATGTTTATCTAAAAACAGGATTAAAATCGTGTCATTTCGGCCCAAAGATTTCATACTAGCAATATTTACATTTGATACACGAAATTAAGATTTCTTTTTCATAATTAATCGGTATGTATTTTTGTTTCCTGTCGCTAGTATGTTAGTGTCTGTAGCCTGCTTGCGTCCAAGTAGTAGCCTGAACGATTCGAAAACGTATCACACCTCTAGCTCAAATAAATTTTTTGTGCATAAAGCAAACATACAACAAAATATCACTCTCGAGAAATTCAGTTCAAAGTTATGAGTATTTAATCTATGGCTCACCTACATTGTTACTAATACACGCCAGTTGCATAACCTTCTTGCTTTACATGTTCCTCAACTTCTCTCTTCTTTTTCTTTTTTCTCCTTGTTATTCTGAGGTCTTTATTTGCCTCGAGACCCCACTTTTCAGCTTCAGCTACTCTAATGGAATCAACAGCTAACACTAACAGCATCATATTAAAACTAGGATATATTCCTAGCAACTCTAGAACTTCACACCTGCTAAGTGCCCCACATTAAAACAAATTACAGACTTAACTTTCGACAATGATAAAGTAGCAGCAACTGAAACTACAGAAAAGTTTATAAGGCAAGCAATGCTCGACAACCAGATATATATACAAGTAAAACGTAAGAGCATGGCAAAGCGTATCTTCTAACAAGGCTGTCAATTTGAATAACAGCTGTACAAGTGAAACGTCCCCTTAGAAAAATTATAAATGACTGTGCTTAAACTGACACACAATATTTTTAGCGCAACGCAATCTGACTTTCAATAATCCCTACAAAAGAATGACCCTGACTAATAATAACCTATACCTTTCATGAATCACTTACCTCGCAAAAAATCTTCGTTACTCGAACTACAGCAATACAGCGAGCGCCAATACTGCCAGCCAAACTACTAACTACTGATAGGCATAGCTAGCAAATGAAAGATTTTGATAGAGAAAAAACAATGTATTTACCTTAATAATGTTCATAAGTTATTTTATATATATATATATCAGTTCATGATATCCAGTGTTACAAATTTACTGTCTCTGATGGACACATGTCCAGATCATCCGCTCTCAAAACTCAGCCATCTCTCTCCCCATATCCACCACTGCTGGCAGCTCACCTCCAACTGCGCAATGCTACGCGCTGTTCACATCCAACTGCCCAACACTAAAGTATTTCATCAATGCAAACCAGCCACAGACTGCACACTTCAGTCAGTGATTTTCATACGGAGTGCTACGTGGCGTTACCAACACAAAAACCTAAACAGCCTACTTACATAGCCGCCATGCTCCCCACAAAAAAAAATTACAAATTGTTTTGGGCAGTGGCCAAATTTTCATAATTACAATAATAAACAAAATCAAATGCACACACTTATTGATACAATGTTGGTCAAAAGCTAAAATTTTCTCACAGTCCATAAAGACAGTCCTGATCATTCATCACAGTAAAATTGCAGTGTTTTTCTTTTCTCAGGGTCTCAGCACTAAATGAAAATGCCACGAAAGTAGTGGATTTCCATGCAGTCTTGAAGAAGAAGTGTTGTCCTTCCAACGGAAAGACAGTGCTGACTCTTGACATGCTGACAGGTAATGGGTCACAACAGAGCAAACCCACAGCAGAGTCAGTCGAAGGTTTGAAGAATATTGGTAGGTAGGTCATCACAGAGCAGACCCACTGTAGTCCTGGTAGAGATTACGGTATTGGTGGGTCATCAAAGGTGTAGACCCACTGCAGTCATTGTAGAGATGGTTAGCAGCCATCAATTGCGACTGTGTGGGTGCACAGTCGCCATCGAAGAGTCTTGCGGATAATATAGCAAGTCCATAAACCACCACTTGTGCACTCACAAACGTTTTGGTGTGTCCTTAGAACCAGCAATGCTGTTAATCAGTCTCTTGCTCAATTATCAACACACCTGCAAATGCTAACAGTCCCCTTTTTTCTCGCATATTCTGCGTGTACTATGGCCAACAAAAACGTGTGCAGTGAAATAAAACTTAATTTGAAGAACTGGTGTCTATACAACTATAAATTTACAACAGAAGAATGCAATTACAAAGGTACAAAATACATCATTAAAGAATACAGATAACATTTGCAGTAGTACAGGCTTTACAAGAGAATAGAAATAAACAGATGCATCAGTGTTACAGGAATTATGACATGTTGTTGTTGTTGAGGTCTTCAACACCGAGACTGGTTTGATGCAGCTCTCCATGCTACTCTATCCTGTGCAAGCCTCTTCATCTCCCAGTACCTACTGCAGACTACATCCTTCTGAATCTGCTTAGTGTATTCATCCCTTGGTCTCCCTCTACGAATTTTACCCTCCATGCTCTCCTCCAGTTCTAAATTGGTGTGTACAGGATGGCGGGTATGGGCAGGCGGCGGGCGTTATGGAATAATAGAGTAATTTTTAGAGAAAGGCCATTTATTGGCTAAAGCATGTTGAAAAGGGGCTACATATGCCTAGGGAGGTGAGGGTGAGCCAGAGCTTGCAATTTGGCGAACATTGTTCGCGAAGCTACCGAAAGTGGTTGTCTGCCAAAACTAAGTCCTCAGTGCCGCAGCACCGGGAGAAGCGGGAGATGATCAATGCTACAGGGCGCGCATCCGACTCGCGGGTGAGCAAGAATACAAGAGAGCGAGCCCGGCGACGGGCGGCCGGGTATATTCGACGCACCACGCGGCTTCCTCCGCCCTGATTGGTCAGAACCGAGAAAACCGTGCGGGCGGCATGGAACTTTCCAGAGCGTTGCCTGCTAAGCGACGCCGGGGACGGCGTTACCTCGTAAGCACATGAGAGAGGCGCGTGATCAAGGTGCCCTTCGTCGGTGCTGACTTCCTGTTACTAGACCGTGGGACGAAAGAATTTACAGGCAGCTAACACTGCCGGCCGTGGCTTGGCCGCAATGAAAAAATGAAGTTAACGTTTGGGTGCTCATATAATAAAGTAAAATCCCTTATTGTCTGGCTCATTCTTTACAGGTGATCCCTTTATGCCTCAGAACATGTCGTATCAACCGATCCCTTCTTCTAGTCAAGTTGTGCCACAAACTTCTCTTCTCCCCAATCCTATTCAATACCTCCTCATTAGTTATGTGATCTACCCATCTAATCTTCAGCATTCTTCTGTAGCACCACATTTTGAAAGCTTCTATTCTCTTCTTGTCCAAACTATTTATCGTCTATGTTCCACTTCCATACATGACAACACTTCATAGAAATACTTTCAGAGACGACTTCCTGACACTTAAAATTATACTCGATGTTAACAAATTTCTCTTCTTCAGAAACGCTTTCCTTGCCATTGCCAGTCTACATTTTATATCCTCTCTACTTCGACCATCATCAGTTATTTTGCTCCCCAAATAGCAAAACTCCTTTACTACTTTAACTGTCTCATTTCCTAATCTAATTCCCGCAGCATCACCCGACTTAAGTCGACTACATTCCATTATCCTCGTTTTGCTTTTGTTGATGTTCATCTTATACCCTCCTTTCAAGACACTGTCCATTCCGTTCAACTGCTCTTCCAAGTCCTTTGCTGTCTCTGACAGGATTACAATGTCATCGGCGAACCTCAAAGTTTTTATTTCTTCTCCATGGATTTTAATACCTACTCAGAATTTTTGTTTTGTTTCCTTTACTGCTTGCTCAATATACAGACTGAATAGCATCGGAGAGAGGCTATAACCCTGTCTTACTCCCTTCCCAACCATTGCTTCCCTTTCATGTCCCTTGACTCTTATAACTGTTATCTGGTTCCTGTACAAATTGTAAATAGCCTTTCGCTCCCTGTATTTTACCCCTGCCGCCTTCAGAATTTGAAAGAGAGTATTCCAGTCAACATTGTCAAAAGCTTTCTCTAAATCTACAAATGCTAGAAACGTAGGTTTGCCTTTCCTTAATCTTTCTTCTAAGATAAGTCGTAGGGTCAGTATTGCCTCTCGTGTTCCAATATTTCTACGGAATCCAAACTGATCTTTCCCAAGGTCGGCTTCTATCAGTTTTTCCATTCGTCTGTAAAGAATTCGCGTTAGTACATAAGTAAATAAATAAAATAATGAGAATTGTTTTCAAAACATTAATTTCACACATGAGCATTGAAACAGAACAGAATTAATAATGTCTAAACATCTTTACAAAGTAAATAATGTAGTATTAGAAAAATTCTACAACATATCTCTTACCAGATAAACATATAAAGACAGGAAGAACACAAATACACAAAGGTACACAAACACATAGCGGAATAACACAAAAGGAAAGGGCAGGGTTTGTTTTCAGTGAGACATCTGGTACTGCAGTCCAACCCATAACTTCATTCCATAGATCTTCCCTCTTATTTCAACATTTGCTCCTGCCAAAAAAAAAAAAAAAAAAATTATCCTATCTAAGCCTGTTGTCCTGAAACCCTACTGTTTTGTTCATATCCTCTTTCAAAATAAATATTTCTCATTGTACAATACTCTTTTTTGCCCAAATCTTTTTCATATAAATTCTGAATTCATTCTTTCCCTATTCTTCATAGTTAGTTTCTTATATAGTCTACCCCCTCTTAAGCTAACTTAAATCTACTGAGCTCAGACATATATACAAAGGGACGAGGCAATGCAGCAGCACAAAACAATTAACATAAACAGCAATGACAAAAAAATGCAAATTGGCAAAGCTAGCAGCAGTAAATCTAAATTAGCAGAGCAAATGCAACATCACAACTAATATGAGCCAATGTGGAGCAACAATAAATATAAATCAGTAGTAAAACTGGCTTAACAGAGTAATACAAAGTACAATTCAGTAGCACTGTGCCTGGCAAACAGCAGCAGCAAATGCTATAACTTATACCTAAACATGACAAAGCTCAAGCAGAAACAATATTACAGTAAAAATAGGAAATGTCTAATACCTATATCAGATCTTAACACTCGAGTGATGCATCACAAAAACGTACTTTGCAAAAAAGTTACAAATCGTTGAAAAAATTATGTATGCAATTCCTGTGAAGGGAAATGTCTATTTGTGTTCTCTTTTCTAAGAAAGTACATCATAAAATTATTCTTTACTGGGTCTGTAGACAGAAAATAGTGATATAAGTACATCTATTAAATTTTATTTTTACCAATGCTGCAGTGCAACTAGAAACTAGATATTAAACAAAATGAGCAAATAAATACATAATGCAAGGCATGAAACGTCATTCACTAGCCATATGGCATTTCATAATACAGTAAAAAATCTCTCAACTAGCAAACAATAGATGTGAAATGTTTCTCATCATTTCATTAGTCATTTCAGTAAATATCAGAAAGTACAAGCTCCAAACCGTAATTATATGTTTCAAGTATGAGCATGTCTTATTTGAAATGCTTTCTACAAAGAAATGTCAATAGCGACGTTAATGGCCTCTTTTTTTCACTTAATGGCTTTTTCTATAGGCGACTGGCACAGCTGGGCGCCAATAACGCATTACATCAAGGTCACTTAGCTTTCTTACCGAAATATTTAAGACAGCAGTGACAGTCTCATATAAAAAAATTTCACAGGTTGCGAATTTGCGTTACAAATGTGTAGAAACAAAATCCTATAAATATAACAGTGTCCAAAAAATTTTCAGTGGCATTATGATTCATTCACGCATGTACACACATTTCATAACTCTTAAAGTACGATTCTTGGTTTCCAACATCCTTTTTCACAAATCAGTGACCCTAACCACTATTCATTACTCCTTACCTTATTATGCATATATCTATTCGTCGACACTTCTTCAATATTTCATCGTAATAAATATGTAGCATAATCAAATTCCTCATATAGCATCAGTTTATTGATCATAAACATACCTCAACAGCATAATACACATCGTCATCGTAATAGTAACATCATAACACCTCAGTCAAATCTCAAAAACGTCGTAGCTTTCTGCAATAATTTCAAAATCTAAAATGAATTCTCTGCTCATTTCAATAGTGTCATCTACCTCAAAGGTACTTTAAAACTCATGATCCCATACCAAATACATCATTCAAAGCTCTCATAGTATCACAATGGTTCGGAAAAAAATTTGAACAGTTCAGAAAGTACAGACAAAATACAATTACATAAGTGAGAAGTTATCCAACTGTGTAATTACGTAAACATCTGTCACTGATGCAGTAAAAAAAATGTTTGTCTCTCTCAGCTAAATGATCAAATAGCTGTGTAATTTATGTGTTAGAGAAATATGGTACCGATGTGTAAAGTTGTATAAGCAAATACCATATTATTTAGGGCTCCTTGTGCTTGCCAAACACATGGTACACAAAGTAAGCGTAATTATACCCTCAGGTGTTACAGATTGCAGCAATCGAATGAAATGTATCACCAAAAACTTTCTTTGTATCTTTGTGATTCAAAAATCTTTAAAAATAAATGTTTTAAGAACAAAATTAATCACTCAAATACGTGTGCTGCAGCGCTAAACTGTTTGTCTTGTAAGATAATCTCTGTCATTACTTAAGGGTAAAAATGTGCCAAGTGCCGTAATTATCATCGTCCATAAGCGAAGTTCTGTAGAAGTCAATGTACTTACCTCGTAATAAACAAAAGTGAAATGTTATGCATACAGATATCGTAGCTATTACCTACAGTACCGTGATCAAGAAAGTACTATACTGTAATGTATTCTTGTGCTACGAAAAAGGCTGTCTCATTGTAGCTATACCACAAAAGTTACTACTAAAACATGTTTTCCTTTCCAGAAGAATTCAGAAGAACTGTGCAGAGATAAAACAGGTACACCGCAAAACCAACATTGTAAATTGTGTCACACATTAGTAGCGTCGTGATATAGTCGTGTAGCTGTGAAATAAACTAACCACTGTGTCATCTGGTATCTCTCAGAAAGGACTTTAAATCCAGAATGTATTTTCAAGTAAACCAAAATATTGCATTAAAATCTCATTAGCAGTACCAGTATATGTTCTAAGTATGTGAGCCTTATAGTCGTTACGTAATCGTGCAACTAACAAGCAAGAATGTACACACACAATAACACTGTGTCGTCTGTTCACTATAACAATGCACTCGTAAATACTGTCTAAATATGTTCCCTAGGTTCTAGACTGGATAGTTACCTTCAAAATATTGTTGCATGTAAACAGTTTCTCAGTGTGACAAATTGTACTAGTAGCGTGAAGTGAAAAATTTTATGGCAAAGACTAAGTTAAAAAGAAGATTATTTCTCAATAGTCGGTTTTACACGTGAAATGTGGTGCAGTCCTTTACTCTTCCCAGTGCACAGAGTTTCAACTTCAAAGCAAGGGGTGCTAAAATTTTTCTCAAGGTTAGCGTATAAGTTATTTTTCCCTGAGCCAGCCGGCGCACGTGGCTGCCTGCGGTGCGAGTCATTGTCTGTCTCTTTGTTGACGCGCGTCATTATTAGGAGTAGGAGACCTAACTTCTACAAATTCACCTTGTCGAGAGGGCCCTGCCCTGTTTGAATCCCGCCAGTTCTGATGAAATTCAGGTCTGTCGTTACGATTATATCGTCTGTCGTCATGTCAGTAGATTGCATAGTTTCTTTCTTGTCGGTCACGTGGTGGAGAATTTCTCCCTGAATCGTAACTGCGCGGTGGACGGTGGCGTCTGAAGTTATTCTGTCTCCCTTGATAATAATTATTGTGATTCCCATATTGTGTGTCTCCAGTTATTATTTCTGTTACCGCGGAATTGTGACGCATGTGATCTGTAATTGTTGTGTTCCTGTTTTCACGTTCGGCGATTGTCAATGTCCAATTCGTGTAAGAGTCCCTGAAAAGCTTAAATGTCGTCTTTGCAACGTCCTGCCAAAATAATATGTCGTAGATGTTCAGCCAATTTGATTGAGCAAATGTGGATGAGTTCTGAGGGGCTGTATGGGTTTGACAGGTACTGATTCTTGTGCTACATGTCTGCAAAACATTTCACAAGACTGGAAAATTCAGATTGTTCGAAATGTTTAATCATTATGTTGCTATATTTTACTCGGTCTTGGGTAGCTTGAGACCAATATGCTGAGAGAAAGGCATGATAAAATTCTCCTTCACTGTGACAATCGTGAATGACCGATCGCATCCTTACAGCTGGTTCATTCTCTAAGTAGCCACACATAAATTCTAATCTGTGCTCTCTAATGACCAGTTGGAAGGAAAACAATGAGAAAATTGATCAAGCCACACTTGTGGATGAGTGTCGTTGCCGGAATTCTTAAATGTTATGAATTTACGTGCAATAATAAACAGCTTATAGTCAAAATCATCATGTCGGCGAGTCGCATGTCGGTCACTGTTACGTCGTTTCGGCGGTTCTATCTCAAAATTCGGTGTACCTTGCCAATTTCTTTCATAATTTCCGAAGTGCCCTGTGTTATTATTTTGTGGCTGTTCCGTATTTCTATGTCCCTCTTCCTGTATTGGAGCGCGAGTGTCCTCTGAAATATGTAATTCTTGTATTACTTGTGCCAACTGATCTTGTACTTCCCGGATTTCTCTTTTGTACTGTGTATTGATTTGATTTTGATTTTGTTTGAATTTTCTAGTTTGTTCATACTCTTCTGTGTCAGTGAATGCTACGGGTCTTGTGTCATTCATATCATCATCTACCTTTGTAGATAAGTTAGTGAACTGATCCGAAAGTTCGGCTACTTTCTCCGACAATGAACTTATTTCCTCAGTGCCGGCCGCGGTGGCCGAGCGGTTCTAGGCGCTCAGTCCGGAACCGCGCGACTGCTACGGTCGCAGGTTCGAATCCTGCCTCGGGCATGGATGCGTGTGATGTCCTTAGGTTAGTTAGGTTTAAGTAGTTCTAAGTTATAGGGGACTGATGACCACAGATGTTAAGTCCCATAGTGCTCAGAGCCATTTGAACCATTTTTATTTCCTCAGTGTGTTTTTCTGAACCAATTTTCAGATGATCTACTGTGTCCTTTAAGTTTTCCTTAGTTTTTACAAGTTGCGTAACCGAATCGGTAGATGCAACTGAGTCAATTTTGTCAATGTTGGAGTCCGAATTATCGAAAAGCAGCGGTTTTCTTGAGAAAAATAAAATAGAAATTTTTATGTGGATAAGATAGACGAAATACGACGGGGGTTGAATACGTAATGCAATAGTCTTCTTTATCGGCCAGTTTCGGTTCAAAGCCCGCGGAATTTGTTGTGGGACATCAAGAAATACTCCCGCTTCAGCCCCTATAGTTTCATGAAGATTCGATAGATGGCGGCGCTATACGTATCCTTCAACATGGCGCCTGTAACGGCAAAGAACTGCCGTCGAGTTTCTTTTGGCGGAAAACCAGAGCATCACAGATATTCATGGGTGCTTGCAGAATCTCTAAGAACACCTGGCAGTGAACAAAAGCATGATGAACCGCTAGGCGGGGCGTCCGTCGTAATCGCAACGAGGTTGCGCCAACCCGCCCGATCTCATGCGTACCGGCCGGACGTCCGGACACATGTGTGGCTCCTCCAGTGCTGGAAGCTGCAGACGCGCTGGTTCCAGGTCATCGGCGAATCAAGTGAACGTCTCTGATGTTAGCGCTGACACACTCGTCCGCCAGCTGGGCCAGTCAAAGGTGTGTGTCCGGCGGGTTGCTCGCGGCCTAACAGGATACTATAAAGAGCAACGAAGGACCACCTGTGCGGAAATGCTTGCGTTTTACGAGGCTGATAGTTTCTTGTCGGACATCGTCACGGGCGATTAAACATGGGTTCATCACTGCCAAACGGAAACAAAACAGCAATTCATGAGGTGGCGAAGAAGTTCAGAGCCGCACCCTCAGCCGGTCAGGTCATGACGATGGTCTTCTGGGAGTCTGAAGTGGTAAATGGAAATGTCGTGTGGCTAGGGCCTCCCGTCGGGTAGACCGTTCGCCTGGTGCAGGTCTTTCGATTTGACGCCACTTCGGCGACCCGCGCGTCGATGGGGATGAAATGATGATGATTAGGACAACACAACACCCAGTCCCTGAGCGGAGAAAGTTTCCGACCCAGCCGGGAATCGAACCCGGGCCCTTAGGGTTGACAGTCTGTCACGCTGACCACTCAGCTACCGGGGCGGACGAGTCGGAAGTGGTTACTCTGTTTCATGTCCTCTCTCACGGTGCAGCAATATACTCGCTACCCTCAGGAAATTGCAGAAACGATTTTAGCATGATCGTTGGCACAAAAATGCAAACGAATTTCTCCTTCTACATGTCAACGCACAGCCTCATACAAGTCCTTGCCCCCCCCCCCCCCCCCGCACCACCCACCAGGTAGAACTCACAAAACTTTACTGGACTGTTGTTTCTCATTCACTTTACAATGTGAATCTCGCAACTTGATTTCCATCTGCTTGGCCCAATGAAGGATGCACTCCACAGGGACCTTTACGTGGGTGACGGGAAGGTTACTGATCGACCGAGACGCTGGTTCCGATGTCGTCCAGCAGAGTGGTACCGTGCAGGCGTACATGCGCTGCCAGTGAGGTGGCGTAAGGCCGTCGCACTGAACAAAGATTATGTTGAGAAACAGTGTTTTGTAGCGAAAAGAGTTGGGAATAATATGGTGTATTCGAATCCTGAGTAAAACCAACCTGCTCTCAGAAAAAAAAAGTCTTGCGTTACTTATTGGACGCCCCTCTTACAACCTCTCTTTAGTATTCAATATATTCCCCCTGAAAAAAACGCCCTGAAAATGTGCCACGTGGACGTACAATTTTTCCCTATTAAAGGAAATATTCTCTGTCAGCCATATTCTGAACCTCTTGTGTGTGTGTATGTGTGTGTGTGGTTGTGTGTGTGTGTGTGTGTGT
The DNA here is from genome assembly GCF_021461385.2 of Schistocerca piceifrons. NCBI lineage: Eukaryota > Metazoa > Arthropoda > Insecta > Orthoptera > Acrididae > Schistocerca > Schistocerca piceifrons. The sequence continues at coordinate 2,444,031 of NC_060139.1, forward strand.
GTGTGTGTGTGTGTGTGTGTGTTTAGGGGATGCAGTCTCTTTATTCCATTTATGTCCAATAGGATTGTTTGTTGTGGAATAAAGTGACGTTCATGTACAGGAATCACAATGTGACAAAACTATATAATTAAAAAGAAAGAGTCCCAAATATGAGCTCTGAATAACCAAATCGGTAAAATAGATACTGAAATATACTTTAATCACCTCCTAGTGCCAGCAGCCCAGGGGGGGGGGGGGGGGGGGAAGGGAGATGGACTTCGTACAATGACCACCCCTGCACCCACGCAGGGTATAGGTAAGGGGATGCCCTCGGCTCGCATAAGAATAAACACTTTGTGAAAGGCCTGGTGGACAGTTAGAAACATTCCGATAGTTTGCGGGTCCCTGCAGGCATAGACAGAGCGTAGACGCAAAAGCACCAAGAATGTGCACATGAAGGCGGGTGCAACTCTGAAACAGCGGAAGAAAAAATAGTGTGCTTAAAAAACATTTGCCGTCCAATAAGAAGATTGCTTGTACGCCACGAACATCAGCAGATTCTTAGATGAAGCAGGAACACGGACTGTCTAGGTTTCACGCTGAGACAATCGTTACAAAGAAGTGTTGTGTGGTTGCTGAGATCCCCTGCTATACCCGCAGGACAGGACAGATTTACCGGCCCTAAAATACGCACGATGGTGCAAGGCCCTAGAAAATGGGGAGTAAATTTACTAAGATTCCCGCCACGCACCTGCCTCCGCGGGAAATTGCGGTCATAGACATGATCCCGTGGCCTCCCCTTACAGGTTTCTCGATAACGATTATAATTCCCAGCTTGTTTATTATGGGCTCTGAGGGTATTACGTCTGGCCCGGTTCCAGTTTTCCTTGATAACTTGAGGACTAATATCCGCTGGAATAAGATCTTGAATTCCCCACAAGTTCAAAAGAGGGGAATTAACCGCATAGGAAAGGATCAAGGAGGCAGGCGTAGCTCGCAAAGTATCATGACTGCCGCTATTAAAGGCAAAACTAAGCCAGGGAAGGCTTTAGTCCCATTTACTAGGGGTTTTCTGGTGATCAATTATCAAAGCGGACTTAAGATTCCGATCAACTCTCTCCGCAAAGGACCCCTGTGGTGGTCGTGATATGCTTGGCACCGTTCTGAAAACAGAAGACCTTTAAAAGGGGCCGAAAGAAAAGCAGGAGCATAATAGCTAACAAGCTGCTTAGGTAGGCGAACAACACTGAGGACATTAGTTAAATGAGAAACAGCGGTAACGTTACGGCTCGGGAGGAGCCAAGTAAATCTGGAGAAGGCATCGATAATAACTAGCACATATCGATGACCCTTCTTAGTACGAGGTAAAGGTCCTAAATAATCGACATAGAGCTTGTGCATAGGACAGGGCTCTCGTTCACAACTCAACACACCCTGTTGAAGAGCATTCTTGGGTTTGGCTACTACATTACGTAAGCGACGTTGTGATATCATCTCTCTCACATCCCGGTCCTTGGAGGGCCAAGTTAAATGCTCCTTGATTTTTTGGAGAGTCTTATAAGTACCTAAGTGGCCATCCGGCAACGAATCATGAAAATAACGACAAACCGGGCGCACCAAAGCTACAGGCAAACAGATCTTGCACTGCTTAGCCTCGCCCACCCTCTGACAGACAGAGAGTACCACTCTTAACAATACACTCATCCGACAGCTCTCCTGCCAACACACGTCCGTTAATCGCGGCCCAGGGTCCTGATCCTGATGCTGAGCAGCATCCTCAAACAAGAGGGGAATTCCACCCAACACCATACAATTAAGACTGTCTCCCTCTACCTCCTGGTTTCTCTCACTAAGTGTACTTTCCGCAAACATCCGGCTGAGGACATCCACAAGGATACTTTCAGAGCCTTTCACATGATTAACTTCAAACTGAAATGCCGAAATACGTACCGCCCACCTGACAATACGCCCAGTTTTAAGCGGCCTAGCCAACACCCAGCTCAAAGCCTGATTGTCGGTTTCTAACTGGAAAACCCGATGTTCAAGGTAGAAGCGGTACTTCTCTAAAGCAAATAAAACGGCCAAAGCCTCTCACTCGTAGACAGAGTACTTAAGTTCGGCGTCAGTTAACCGAAGAGACGTGTAGGTTAATGGCTGTCTCTGCCCCTCAAACTCCTGGAGGAGAACAGCTGAAACACCAGCACTAGAAGCGTCAGTTTGAACAAAAAACCTTTTATTAAAATCAGGTACTCCAAGAACCGGACTGGCTATTGCTGCGTCCTGGGCGGGTCCCCATTCAAAACGCGCCCCCTTCCGGCGTAACTGATTTAAGGGTGCCGCCAACTGAGCAAAACGAGAACGAAACGCCTAAAGTAATTCGCCATGCCTATGAATTTAGTAATTCCCTGCTTATCAGTCGGCGGAGGCAAAGCCCGTAAGGCTTTAGTTAGCTCTTGGTCGATGCAAATACTCTGAGCCGACAGTGTATGACCTAAGAAAGATACCTGCTGCTTGTCTAGTGTCATCTTACTAGGGTTAACGGTCAGCCTGGCTCCCTGTAAGCTTAAAAGAACTTGCTGGATATGCTCAAAATGGTCCTGAAACGAACGGCTATAGATAACTAAGTCGTCCAAATAATTATACACACAGACTAACTTCGAGTCGCCAAAGATATTATCCAGCAAATGAGTAAGCACAGCCACACCAGTCGCTAGCCCAAAAGGAACTCTGTTGAACTCCAACAAGTTCCAATCAGTACAAAATGCGGTAACATGTTTACATTCTTCAGCCAAGGGAATCTGATAATAGACATGATTGAAATCCAGGACCGTAAACCAATTAGCGCCGGTAAACCAAGTAAAAGAATTATGCAGATCAGGTAGGGGTGCCGATTCAAGGACAACCTTAGCGTTTAAACGGTGGTGGTCAACCACAGGTCTGAAATCGCGCCCCTGATGTTTAGGCACAAGAAATGTTGTGGAACATAAGCAGATGTAGAAGGCCTAATCACTCCTTGTTGGAGCATCTGAGATATTTTAGCCTTGAGTATCTTCACCTTATGGGATGAGAGGCGATATGGGGAACACCTAACCGGAATATTGTCGGACAGACAGATATGATACTCAACACCCAAGTTATCACTCAGGTGCTGGAGAAAACTGTGCAAGAAATCTCTTAACTGAGAAGCCTGATGGGGCAATAGGTGGGCCAGATCAAACTCGTTAGCTACGGCCTCAACGGCCAACGCGCCGGCAGTTCCATGCACAATAGGTTTAGCGCATTCGCAAAGGCCAAACTTTTCCTCAAGAGCGAACTTCAAGGAAAAGGTGTGCCCGGAATAATCCAAGACCAACCTGGTTTTATTGATGAAATCACACCCCAAAATTAGATCAACCGGCAGTTCCTTAACCGAGGCTACAGACATAGGCCAGGAAAAATCGCCGACCGATATACTCCCCCGGACCCAACCATGTAGAGGCCATTGGCCAGCCGACATCTCTACGCCGACGAAGGGACCGACCAAAGTTTCGTAAGACGCACAAACTCCAAAAACCACTCGAAGCTCAATAATGAAAAGGATCTACCACAATCCAAAAGAGCACAGATCGGCTAGCCACCTACCCGAGAACAAACGTAGGGCCAGGGCGGTGACGAGGGAGCGACCACACGAGCACGCCAAGGCCTGAACGCTCGATCCCGAGTTGGCGGCCCAGCCCGGCGTCATCTGTTGGCCCTGTGTGCACGAGGCTGAACACAAGAGCACACCAAATGAGCCGTACTGCAACACCTGAGACAACGCCGCGGTTCCCTTCTGACAGCTTCAGCGGACGTAGATACTCCGGAATCAGCGCCGACGTCCCGCCCCTTAACCCCGTGACGTACACGGTTCTCAAGTGGTAAAGCGGATGCTGACACGACCACGTCACGGAGCTCTTCCTAGGTTGAAGGCTCCTCACGGAAGACAAAATTCGACTTATCCGCCGCCCGCACTCCCCTAAGAACGATAGAGACCAACTCTTGTTCAGGTATATAAATTAACAACGCCAAAGAGGCCGTCTGAACTCTATCGACATACTCACCTCGCTGCACTTCCCAAATGTAACGACACTCAAGCTGCTTACGAACTCCGGAGGTGTCAACCTTTGCCTAATTACGAGCTCCCTTAATGGCTCCCGAGAGGAGGTTCTGCAACTCGCCGTTAGCTAACGGGTACAACGACGACAACATTACTTGGTGCGGAGCGCGAAAGGCAGCCGCGTGTTGTTCTTAGCGAACCAATAACTATAACAATTTTTCCACCTGATCAAGTCGCTCCACAACCAGTTCAGTAATATCTCAGGAGAAATAGGCCAGAGGATTAGGCAACTTGGCAAATACAGCATCTAACTTGACAGAAGATATAACAGTACCACCCCTGGGCTGGCTCTCACCCTCTCCCTGACAGTGCAAGTCCCGATCTTCAATCCTCATCCCATCCAACTCCAAACATCTAAGCTCAAACTGTAATGCGCTCACCACAGTTCCCAACTCAACGGATAATTTTCTGTGATGAACTTCCAAAGCTAACGTGCCTAAATCCGCTATCCGATTAGTTAAATGCATTAACTGTCCAGCTATCCAGCTGACTGTCACTAGGTTGGGTGCCCTCCAAAACACAAATAGTATGGTGAAGGCCTCTAACAGCCTCAAACAAAAATTCAGATGCCACTCGTGTGTCACGCACCACCGCCGACGTGACGTCAACCGGATGAAGAACGGCAGCGCGCAAACGGGCTACTAATTCTGGAACACTGGCCTCAATCGGGTGGCGCCTTATTGCCAACTCGTAAACAAGGTGGTCCTTCCTGAGCAGGTCGACCCCCAGACACTGTCTGACTGCCATTACGATAAGCATCTGAAACAAGTACCAGCCGAAACAGTACGGTGACACAGAGTACAGAAGCAGAACAAGAGTGAAACTGACAGCAACTGGAATGGCAAGCAAGCGAAGCCACGCTCTGCTACCACTGAGATCCCCTGCTATACCCGCAGGACAGGATAGGTAGTTTAATTTGTGGAAAGGGGCCAAAATGAGTGGCTGTCAGTTGCACTCGAACATACTACTTTATTCATTTGACAAACATTACAAGAGTAACAAAAACATTAAAAACAGAGCAAGCCTAACATTAGTTTTAGAACTTAATTCCGGCTAAATGCGCCATTCAATGTCACGCCTCAAGGGCAAAACAACTTTAATTTAAAATCACTTAAAACCCAGAAACAAGAATTTGAATTTTAAGAGGCAGAAGGCCTCATGTTAAAACATTTCTCTAAATTAGGCTGAAGGCCCAAACAATCTCACGCCTAATGGCCAAACAACTTGAATTTAAAATCAGCTGAAGGCCAATAACTTAAGGCTCAAAAACAGGAATTTGAATTTAAAAGGAAGAAAGCCTTATATTAAAACATTTCTCTAAATGAGGCTGAAGGCCCAGACACTCTCACGCCCTAAGGACGAAACAACTTTAACTTAAAATCGGCTGAAGATCAATAACTTAGGGCTCAAAACAGGAATTTGAATTTTAAACAGTCTCACGCCTTAAGGGCAAAACAACTTAAATTTAAAATCAGCTAGAAGCCACACATAAACAAACAACAAGGACAAACAAAATAATGCAGTACATCAAACGACGCTCAGAAGTTTCCAAGGGTCAGCCTGGAATTCAAACACTAACACTCGCTTAGGTAGACAGTCGGCCCACAATTCTCAATTCTGCGGCAACCCAACCGACAGACAGTCAACGGACAAGCGACACGATAACTTCCACTCCACCCGACCAGCACACAACAGAAAGTTCAATCGAACAACGCAGAAGGTATCGGCGCCCACAACGAATTACACATTCACCTGTCAAACTACACATCCTACAAGGAGACAGATAAGCGCAAAGCAGCAGCGTGCGACATGTGAAAATTACAAGTCATTCCGTCAGTAAGTCTGTAACCAGCGCATCAGTCGGGCAATGCGTACACAGCGATTGCAGCGCGTCACAAGCTCTTACCGCTAAGTTAGTTATGACCCTGAAGTCTCGATTTTACACCCAAGATGCAACAGGGGTGAACGCATAAATGAAAGCTCCTTTAGAGGAGTGTATCAAGTTTATTCACACATAAGATGGAAGTCCTCTGATGACCGACAGGTTTACCGTTAACGATCGTAAGTAGACAGTGCTTTAAAACACATATGGGACACGTAGCTGTATACGAGTAGAACACAGGCTATGTCACGTGACTGATGCATCTGGTACCTCAATAGACATACAGCATAATGCACCCTCAGTGGGAAAAAAATTGACTGCCTCTCTTATTCCCTTCGTTTCGATGTCCCCGTTTTTCCAGTATTCCTCCTGTTGGAGCGTACTTGGTCCGATATACAAATTATTCGGTGCGAACCAGAAGATAGCAAAGTACTTCCTCAAGTTCACCGCATTAGGCTCTATTTTCGGTCGATATATACCTATTCCCTGTTCACTTTTCGCAATTCTATCGATTTGAAATATGGCTCTGAGCACTATGCGACTTAACTTCTGAGGTCATCAGTCGCCTAGAACTTAGAACTAATTGAACCTAACTAACCTAAGGACATCACATACATCCATGCCCGAGGCAGGATTCGAACCTGCGACCGTAGCCGTCGCCCGGTTCCAGACTGTAGCGCCTAGAACCGCACGGCCACCCCGGCCGGCTCTATCGATTTGAGGTCAGATCTATGTATCCGATCATGACATAACATCTCGTTCTTTGTTCTAAAATGGATTGTAAATGTAGCACAGATGCCACCACCTAACCCAAATGAATTGATCGGGACGTGTAATATAGCACTGCAGTCGACTATACGCAGTCACCTCAACATTCGGAGAGCGCTTGCTCTGCTTTCTATACGTCTCTGTATATGCACGCCTCGCGTTATTCCCTCCCATGTAAATTGCTCGGTCGACTGCTTGTGCACTTTTGATGCCTTTATTTAGTTGAGGGAATATGGATTGTGGTGTGTTGTACAGACGTTTGCCTGTTCTCTAGACGTGGGAACGATCCTAGTTGGTTTGTAGAGAATATTGATCATCTCAGATCTGTTAGATGACCGACTTCGGTATTCGAGAGTGCGAATATCAGTTTACTCCACTTGTTTCTAGTTAGTCAATGGTTTACAGCACGCTGCACATCGCTAAAGTTTGGTGTTTGTGGAGAAATAATTTACAGTATATATGCTACTTTGGCGATCGGGAGGCTAGTGTGATGTTCTTGATATCGAGAAGTACAGCGAAAATTGACGGTACTCGGTGATATATTCCCTGGTTGGAGATCAATTTGACGGTCCAATATTCTTGCGAGTATGGTTTGTATTTGATGAGCTGTACGCAACTTCGCAATGTTTAGTTGTCTGTGATAAATGGTGATCAGTGTAAAATAGTTTATTACCATAGAGTGTAGCGTCTGTAGAAAGAAAGAACAGGTTGGCGGTGTATAGATTGAGGGAACTGTCCGTGCAAATTAGCAATCTTTGCGAAATAACGAGAGAGAGCGCCAGAAAGAAAAGGTGGCTGCTGCTTTGATAGCATCGGCGTTAGTAATTCGATAAGAGCTCATCAGAATGCTCGATTGATTGTGATGTGATATAGGAACGGCGAGAACATTTGCGTATGCTGCGAGCAGGAAGGCTATCACGTTATATCCGGGAGGAAGACTGGATTAGGCGATATTTCGGTAAACAGGTTCTGTTATGGGAGGAATTTCCGTGCATACAAGCTGAGGCATGAAGAAAGCGAGCGTTAACTATTTCTGGGACACTATACAGTTCCCCGAGAGGTCGACTTGATTCTTATTTTTTCCAAAGAGATGTGATGCAAGAATAATGTTGAGAACGTTTTAGATGGCGAGTCATCACGCAGACGTTTTTCGCGGCGAGGCGAGAGCTGTGCTGGGTAGTTAAGTAAGGTTAAACGTGTGTGTGTGTGTGTCAACACGCCTTGCATTCAACAGCAGAGACGAGCGGCAGCTGGAGATGTGTCAAATATGAGACTGGTGTGAGCGCTGCTTGGAGTGCAACTTTCGCCGGTGTTCGTTGGCGGCGGCAGGCGGGGTTGTGGTGTGCGCGGTGAAGCGTCAGTCAGTCGTCAGTCGACACTTATGGTCCGTTAGAATCGCTAAGGGGGGAAAGCAGGTTCTGCTATTGCTGAGTGGATTTCTGAAGCGTCTTCGCCGGATCGCAGTTAGATTGAGGAAGGCCGAACGCGCGCGTCTCTGCTTGGAGTGCGCGATGTGTGTAAATGAACGTTCGGTCATTAACGGCGCCTACAAACAACTTACGCTTGTGTTCGGCTGCAGCTCGCGGTTGCGCTCCCACCCGACCACATCAGCACGTGTGTGTAGGTGAACACGTATTTGGATGGGAATTTCTCAGGTGTTACGTTTGAACGGGAGATGCCGCCACCTCATGCTTGCGGAAGCCGAGCAGGGGCTGTGCGCGGTTTGACATATACGTCACTTTTCGCGCTACCTCCTGTGTGCCCAATGGACCGTGCTTGCGCGCGTTTATTGTATTATTTCAGGAGCAGGTCTGTAGGCCTTCATATGCGCTGTTTCAATAGTTCACGAGTACTTACTGTGTCTACAGATCATTGTGCCATATTATTTAGCAGTTTGCAGGTATGCGCTGAAATTATTTCCGAGAATTAGGAGTTGTTTGGCTATTTGGACGTAAATGTTTTACATTATTTACGAGCAGTTCTCATGTCTGTAAGCTGTGTGATGCGTTATTTTTAACTGTTTACAATTAGCAAGCGTGTGTGTAGAGCATTATAAATGACTTATGTAGGAGTGGCTTGGAGGTCTGTATGGTGTGGGACATGTCAGTACGTGTGTTCTGTGATGCATATACTCCATCCCTAAATAAAGTACATGCGTTCCTCCATCCATGGTCCTAGTGCAGGGTGAGTCCTTTTAACAGAAACCCATAGGAAGAGGTTGCGTCCTGGAGTCTTAGGTTAGTGGTGATGATCTTTGTTTGCAACAATTTTCTTAGGTTGATGCGGGAAGCGCAAGTGACCTTTCTTTACTGCCAGAATTCAAACTCGGCGCTGGTTCCTAGGAAAATCTGGCTGTCTCGACCTTCAAAGTAGTTGAAATTAGGTAATTGAACGGCTTTTCATACTTCTATGAAATTGTAAATTGAATTATTTAATATGATTAAAATTGAAATGCAGTTAAGTACATAGGCAACTGATAGCTTAGATGCGCGATGTGGGTGTTAGCATATTTACAGATGACTGTGTCCGGCACGTGTATGGAGGCGGCGATCGACGCTGTGTGACGTAAGTGGTCGGACGCCCGCGGGTCTTAAGAGAACCGCATCTCGGTGTTACATCCTCCTAGACCGAGACCGAATCATCGGTCCTGCGTACTCCGACTCCCGATGACTGATGTTCGCCCTGGCGGTGATCTTCTTAGAACTTCCTTTGCCGCTACACTCTTCGTCACCTTTCCGCTTGCTGCCTGTCCCTGGAGCTTCGAATTTAGCCTGGGTTGCAGGATCCTTATAGGGCTTCATTCGAAGGACGTGGACCGTATCGCTGATCTTTCGTCGTCTTGTGTCGAGGTCGAAAACTTCAACTTCGTAAGTAACATCAGACAACTGTCTTACAACCTTATAAGGTCCAAAGAAGCGCCTGAGGAATTTCTCAGAGAGACCAACCTTCCGAACAGGAGTGAAGATCCAGACGAGGTCACCAGGCTGGTACACAACAGGGCGGTGGCTCGCGTCATACCTTCGGCGATCGCTTTCTCGAGCCTGCAGCGTGCGCAGTCGAGTTAACTGCCGAGCTTCCTCAGCTCTGGTTAACACCTGGCCGATGTAGTCGTCGTCCACGTCATCAGGATGTAACGGAAACACAGTGTCCATCGTTGTACTCACCTCACGCCCATGCGGCAGGAAAAATGGCGAAAATCCTGTGGTGTCTTGTTTGACGGTGTTGTAGGCAAACGTCACGAAAGGTAGCACCTCATCCCAGTTGCTCTGCTCAACACTGACGAACATTGATAGCATGTCGGCCAAGGTCTTATTAAGGCGTTCAGTAAACCCGTTAGTCTGTGGATGGTAGGCAGTCGTCATGTGATGAGTAATGTTGCACCGACGGTTTATCTGTCGCAAGATTCGATTGAAAAACTTTCCCTCGATCCATAACTAACGACCTGAGGGCACCGTGTTTTAATACAATGCCTTCCACAATGAATTTGGCTACCTCGGATGCTTCGGCTGTTTTCACTGCTTTTTTAAAGGCATCGCGTAGCAGATAATCAGTGCAAACAATAATCCATCTATTGCCACTAGCAGACGTTGGAAATCGTCCGAGGAGGCCAATCCCAACACGCTGGAAAGGCGTTTCGGCTGGTGGAATTGGTATGAGTCGGCCAGGTGGTTTCTGAGGAACTGCCTTTCTCCATAAAAAACGGTTGAAATGGCTCTGAGCACTATGCGACTTAACTTCTGAGGTCATCAGTCGCCTAGAACTTAGAACTACTTAAACCTAACTAACCTAAGGACATCACACACGTCCATGCCCGAGGCAGGATTCGAACCTGCCACCGTAGCGGTCGCTCGGCTCCAGACTGTAGCGCCTAGAACCGCACGGCCACACCGGCCGGCACCTTTCTCCTCTGGCAATCTCGACAGTGCGACACATAGTTGAGTGGTCAGCGCTACAGACTGTCAATCCTAAGGCCCCGGGTTTGTTTCCCGGCTGGGTCGGAGATTTTCTCCGCTCGGGGACTGGGTTTTGTGTTGTCCTAACCATCATCATTTCATCCCCATCGACGCGGAAGTCGCCGAAGTGGCGTCAAATCGAAAGACTTGCACCAGGCGAACGGTCTACCCGACGGGAGGCCCTCATCACACGCCATAATAATAATAATAATAATTATTATTATTATTATTATTATACTGACAGACACTCCTAAATAAACCTGGGCAGAAAAAATCTCTTGCGGATCCTATTGCAGGTCTTAACAAATCCTAAATGTCCGGCCTCAGGTTTCTCATGGGATTTCTGTAGAACATTAAGTGCACGTGTTTAGGAATCACTGGTAGCCACCTCTTTACAAACGGATCAAAGTTTTTTTCGCAAAGTAATCCATTAACTACCTTAAACTATCCTGTCGTAGACTCACCTCAGATGATGTTGCCCGCAGCTGGCAACGAAACGTCAGGGACAAGTATTTCTACTATTGGACCACGGCCTCTTAGCCCGGAAGTTTTAATTACTGAAGACGCCGGCCGTGAAAGCCTACACGCCATGATTATCCTTTCACATCCTCTGACCAATTTAAGGCAAGTATAATTTGAGATATCTCGGCGTCCTTCTTCTGCTCAGCAGAGGGATCCTGGAGTGCAGCGAGACAGTCACTATCTTCATCAAAGTCTTGATGGTCTTGCACAGGGTTTCTCGAGAGAAAGTCGGCGTCTTGGTGTTTTCTTCCAGTTTTGTACACTGTGGTAATGTCATACTCTTGAAGGCGTAGTGCCAACCTGGCGTGTCGTCCTGTTGGATTTTTAAGACCTGTCAACCAACGAAGTGAATGATGGCCTGTAACAACTGTGAAAGGCCCTCCATAGAGATACTGTCGAAATGTGCACATGGCCCAGATCACGGCAACGCATTCTGTTTCTGTAGTTGAGTAGTTTCTCTCGGATTTTGTAAGTGTCCTAGAAGCATAGGCTATAAACTTCTCTTTGCCACCCGAAATTTGCATCAGAACAGCACTGATCCCATACCCGCCGGCATCTGTGTGTAGTTCTGTGGGTGCTCTCTCATCGTACAGACCAAGTACAGGGTCAGTCGTCAGAGCTTTTTGCAGCACATCGAAAGAATCTTGTTGAGCACCACCCCAGATAAATTTAGCATCAGTTTTTAACAACTCTTGGAGTGGCCTAGCTTTGATACAGATATCTATGGTGAAACGACGGTAATAAGAATATAATCCGGGGAAGCTTCTCACATCTCTAATATTTTTAGGAATAGGAAATTCCGTTATAGATCTCACCTTTTCTGGGTCTGGCCGCACACCTTCGTTTGACACTAGATGTCCAAGTATTTTGATTTGATTGATGTTGCATACTATCCATGCTCTATGGGTTTAAGTCCTGCAGAATACCCCTTTGTTTCACATGCAGTTACCCATTGTAAATCATAAAAATGGTAGACGCAGTGTCCAAAGATTTGGGGGTCAGGATGCCTAACAGCTAGGACACCGAAACATTGACCACATATCTGGCTACAATATTCACCACCAGTATGAGGAATCAATGCTTTGGGTCTCTTTGAGAACGGAACGCCGAGACATCTGCTTCCCCATCACTGCGGAAGTTGAGATTAAAAATATGAAGGTGATCACGTTCAGATAGCAGATAGGAAACGCTCCACAATGCCGCAGACTCTTCCATACCATATACTCAGGTGTCTTCCACATTTCTGTCAATAAGAAACTCCGCCTCTGTCTTTTTTTCAACCTTTCTGTGTGTGTGGGAGCAGCTTAGTTTATACTTAGCGATGATCAGCTTTCTGTGAGAGTAAATGGATTGAAACTTATTAATGTCGGTTTAGTAACTGACACAAACCTCAAAGAAAAAGATAAAATCTATGGATTTGTGCACTTCTGTAGTCTTACAGTTCCTCGATGTGCTACAGAAAAAAAGTATCAAACAGCTTATGAAACAACAACACAAGCAGAACCTTCTATTGTGATTGATAGTGTGTGGGACATGATCTTCCTCCAGTACAAGCGAAAAAACTTTACACAGGTCCACAGAAGTGACTGCAATCACTGGCCGCCTACTCCAGTGGACCAACACATGTTTATTTATAGGGATCACCACGTATGGTCGATGACAACGCGCAGACAGTATTGTTTCCGATATATCGGAAGAGAAAGACGCTCGAAATTCTTATTGGATTCTCTATGAGGTGACATTAGTGGAGTTTTTACAGCTCGTAAGTTTACTCCTTTGGCAGTTACAAAAATAATGAGGGGAGAGAGAGAGAGAGAGAGAGAGAGAAAGAGAGAGAGAGACTGTGGTGTCAACGACGACTCTGACACCACTACACTGTCGTAATTCTATCGTGGTGATCATAGGAATACAGTAAAGGAGATTAGGACATGTACAGGGGGATATTTATAGAGTGTCACTCGGTGTCGATGGACTGCAAGTGTTATCTGAATTTATCTGTGTACCCCACATATACTGTGCTGGGTTGTGAAGTTCCTCGTCTACGTTGGTGTGCTGTTCTAAACAGCCTTCTAACTGTGAAACAGTGCTGTTGGGAGATGATGGAATTTGAGAGAGTTAGAGGAGTCTGTGATTTGACTGCTCTGACAAACGCTGGCTGTCGTTCAAGAACGTAAGTAACATGAATATAAGACGAGGAGGCTTTTTAATTGTAATTATGCCCTTTATTCCTCGACAAATACGATGTGGTGGGAGTGTTTTTCTACCTGTAAGTTAGTGCAAAACGACACCCGACTGGTCAGAAGGTGGACATACCATAAATTTTCGGACGCTGTACAACTATAGATGTTAGGAATGTATTGCTGTTGGAACTTAACGTTACTGTGATTAGTGTTCCGGCACGTTCATAGAAAATTACTGTCTAGGTCCGTAAAACAGATATATATATTTGACGTCGGAAACTGTGGTTTCAATGCAGCAATAGCTGTAAGACGTATCAGTGATTTAATGTGGAAAATTATGTCCAGTCATAAGAAAAACATAGACTTTCGTGGGAAAATGATGTTTGCAGAGCCACAGTCGTTAGGAGGAGTATTTCCGATACTTTACTCATTGTTGTATGTCACCAGATGGTTGCTGCAATCATAATGGTTAATTCTAATTAAACTGATGCGTATGTGTCTGGTTTCCTAGGACGACACCACCTAGTGGCCCTCATGGCGGAGGTAGCCAGTGGCTGGAACGAAAGGACATTTCCAGTCCGCCGCTCAGCTTCCCGAACCGCTCAGTCGGGGAACGGTGCTGCAGTTAACCTAACCGCGTCGCTCTCTGGTCGGGTGAATAGCGAGGCAATACTCACAACGTGCTGGACATAATTTGTGATCGTGTGTGTTGCGAGTATTCTCCCATTTTCACGCGTAAATTTGAGAAGATTCACTACAGCGAGTCTTTGCTCTAGACAGTTATTTCCCACCCATGTAAAGTGATCGGTTGACTGCTTGTACTGTCATTCTGCACACTTACTGTCTTCATTTGTGTGAAACAACATACATTGTGATGTGTTGTTTGCATCGAGATTGTGGAACACAGGTGAAAGAGGCATTTGCTGGATCTCTAGACATGAGAAAAACATACAACTATGAGTGTTAAAAGCTTACTTAACTTCGTAAAACGCAAGGACGATCTGCAATCTGTTTTATATTTGACACCTCTATTCATTAAAATGGAAGAATGATCTACCAGTTCCCGCTATTTTCGAATTTTCGCGTAAAAATCCTCGCAGACGAGATACGTTTTGTGAAGTAACAGGCGAGTTGCGGCGGCCTGAAAATATTCCAAGTTGGCGTCGCGCGGCCAGCCGGGGCCCGGCAGCAAACACGTGGCGCCGAGCGTCAGCCGAGCAGGAGGGGTGGCCAGAGCACGTGGTCCGGGCCGGTTAGTTAGGTTTAAGTAGTTCTAAGTTCTAGGGCACTGATGACCATAGATGTTAAGTCCCATAGTGCTCAGAGCCATTTGAACCATTTAGTACCCAGATGAATCATGATACCTCAAAAAGAAACATGTACATTACTATTATTTGCACGACGATTCTGGTGGTGTAATCAGATTTTCAATATCTTTATTAGTTTAAAGTTTAGTAGCTGACTGTAAATTATACAAGTAACACCCAGCAACGAATTTCCAAAATCCAAACGGTTCATCCGATTTTGTCGATCGACATGTCTTTAGAAAGCTATTAGTGTAAACCTAAATTGGTATGAATTACAGGCATGTAACTTGAATACTACATGAGGTATTGGAGGTCAAAGTGGCTGATTACCATCGATCGCCTCAGGCCATAAGTACTCCACAGTTACACGAAAAAACTGTAGCAGCATGCTTATAAATACATTTATTCATCTATGTCTTTGTTTGTATCCGATGTATACTATTCATGACGAAATTGGTCAAATATTTACTATGTTTTGGAAAGCACAGTGGCATTAAGCTACTGGCCTACCTGTTGTTCTATTTCTTTTGATAAATCTTTATTTAATTTGTTTATGTATTTAATAACGTTTGTTAGAGCGTGTTTATGGTCCAGCCATAGGAATATTTATTTAATTTCAAGTTATTTAAATGTAAATCCAGTTTTTCGAAAGTGTTTCATTACGTCTGTGAATGTGCGTTGGCTTCAAGATATGGCGGGAGCGCTCTAGCCAACCACAGCGCCCGTTAGTGGGGAGACTGGATAGAAGTGGGAGAAGAGAAGAGCCTCTGTTCGAGATTAGAGGAGAGGCTGGAAGGCTGGACAGCGCGGCGCGAGGGACAGCCGCGCAGGACACGTGGCGGCAAGACGGACGCACGATCGCGGCAGAGACTTGGAGAATGTGCAGCGGTTTGCGCGTGGTTGCGACAGACAGAAATACTTCGGAGTGCCGACTTGTGCATTTGTGAGATTTCCGTGGCTTCTACAGTGAAGACGTAGTGTGCATGTACAAGTGAATATCTCGCGAACTATGTTCTCGTTCATAACTAATTACATGCAGTAGGAATCTACGTTTCCCTGTTATTCAACTTACGTTTCATTTCATTGCTGTGTTTTGCAGAAATATACCGCATTCTCAAAAGTACTTCTGCTGCCATACTCATCATTTAAAGTTGTTAAGATAGTACGTGCAGATTTTATTTAATTGCAGTCTGCCATTTATAAATTTTTATATTAATTCGCAATTGCTAAGTGATAGGAACCTTCGACCATTCGATTCATGTGTGTATTCATATTGTATACTGTAGACGCAGCAGTATTTGGCTTGTAATGGGGCAACTATGTATCCCAGCCCCTAGACAACGAAACCAGTCATAACTTTTAATATTCCAACTCTGAGTCAGAGGACGTGCAAGCAATCGGTAGCATATTGATATGTGGTTGATACCGAGAACAGTCACGTAAATTGTATAATATTGTTGCAAACCAAGTGAAATACGTGGAATTTAGGAAATTTTGGGGAGTCTCTGTTGATCCATTGCGGACATGGGACAGTGGCTGGTCAATTATTTAACAAAGAAATTTACCACAGAGCCAAGTACAATGAGCAGTTATATTATTTCGTTTTCGCTGTAAGTTCCGGCAATTCAATATATCATATCCAGGCGTCATATACACCTCTCAAAAATGATCGAAATTAGCATACTAGGGCCATCTGTTTCTGGATGTCGTGAGTTCTCAACTGCTTCCTTCGAAGAGTTGCAGTCAAGTCTTAGAAGGAAGCACTTGAGAATTCACGACATCCAGAAACAGATGGCCCTAGCATGCCAACATTGATAATTTTTGAGAGGTGCACATGGGGTCTGAAGATGGCATATTGAACTTCTCAAGTTCGAAATCTCTTTGGCGAATTTTTTTTTTTGTTAAAATTTCTGGAGAGTGGTAACTGTCCGCAAACAGCGCTCTGATCATGCATCAGGCCAGAGGGTGTGGGGGCAGCTGCTTTATGATGGTTGGCCGTGATGGATGACCAACCGACCTCATGGGGGATATCTAATACTGCGACTATATACGGTGCATGTGCTTATGTTTTTGGGATCTGTGTGTCTTCGCCGCGTATGTATGAGTCTCTCGTGGTCGATAGCTACATGCAGGATGCAGAAGTGATGATTTTGTATTGTGCAAGATAGGAATTGTGTTTACTACAACTATATGGTATGGTAGTACAATCGTTTGTTGTGATATATCTGGTTGGAGATCATTTTCATTCCAAAAAATTCAAGCTTTCCTCAGCAGTGGCAGAGCATTGTAACTGACAAAGTATCTTTGGGGATAGTTTCCGTATTTCATGACATGCAGACCACTGTTGCAGGGTTTAACTGTCAGTGCAATATCACTGCTGCATGTTTTTCGATTTGTACTAAATAGTTTCCAATTGAAATTCTTGTAATTTGTATGTCTGTAGAACGTGGCAGATAGTGCTCCCACACCAGCATAAGCAATTGGGTGGGAAAATTCAGTAAAAACCGTTCAGAATACTCCATTCACAGGAAGTTACATGATGCCAGAGTGTCACAAGACATCCTTTGTGGCGGGCATAGGAGTCTCTACAGACTGATTCGATCAAGACAGGCGCAGAAAAAGATGTCTACGGAAAGTTCTGTGACGTCAGAGAGTCACATGCTATTTTCTTCATTCGAGTGTTCAGAGACAAGTCCAGGCAGACCAAGTCCCTCTGGTTCCAGCAGGTGGGATGCTGCCCCCATCCGCCATTATGGCTTTAGAGCATCTCCATACCAGCAGCTGCAGGACATCGAAAATTTACCGAAAATTACAGTCATTTTCCACGTCTGTGGGACGGTGCTTCGAACTCTAGGAGAATCTTTCAGACATCTGATCTGCTGTGTGTCTGTGTTTTTTTCCCCCAATGTGTTATGAGTTTCAAAATGTGTCATTAATTTTTAGATACCCAACTGTTCCGATTTTTCTGTCTATGCTTAGACACCATTGCGCTTCTAAAAGCGGGGAGGGGGGAAACTGCATTAACATTCCTGACTCCAGCAGAAGATAAGAGCTAAGGCCACTCAGCTTTTCAGAAAAGTGATGAACACCACCCCGACTGTAGGTGTAAGAAATTTTTGTCTCTCTGACAGTGCCTTCAAACAAGCAGCCAAAACTCGAAAAGTGGTGAACATCCTATTTATAGTTACAGATATATTTATTTATTTCGAGTTGTAAAGTTTGACTCTGCCTGTTAATAGTTTTAAGTGATACTGTGAATCTTTTTCGGCAGGATAACTTCAGCTGTCTGACATCGTCAATTTCGAGTTGTATTTTGATTTTAGTCCGTCGCTCGTGGTTTCGCGGTAGCGTTCTTGGTTATCGATCTCGGGATGATAGGTTCGATTCCAGACGGGGTGAGGGATTTACATCTGCCCCAAGATGACTGGGTGTTCTTGTGTCTTCTTCTTCATCATCATCATTCATCCCCATTACGGTCTGAGGAAGGCGACGGCAAACCACCTCCCTTAGGACCTTGCCTAGTACAGCAGTGGAGGTCACCCACGCAGTTCCCCTACAGCCCGTCAAGAAGCATGGGACTTCATTTCCATTTCCATTGTGATTTTGGAAATAAATTTCGTGGAAACCATCCCTGAAAATTGCTGAAATAAATACTATTCTGCACTTCCTTGGCTCCTGGAAATTGTTTAAACAAACAATATCCTAGAACACTGTCTAAACAATATTTCAATGCCTTTTCTTTCATGCAATCTGATTGACGATATATTAGCATACTGTTGTGAGATCCTTCCAGTCCAACAATCTAATAATAACTGAGCAATTTGTCCCACCTACTTTCAGAAGGGGGATGGGAGGGAGACTGAGGAATTTATCAGAGGGGAAGGAGTTTGTTAATTTATCGATTTAAGGAATTAGTCAATTAGTTTGATGTGAAAGTTGTCTTTGTATGAGATACGGTGTTTCCCTGAGGGTTGGGGGAGATGGAAGGGAGGGGTGGGTGGTTTCTCAGTAGCACATATTATCACCAGGGGGTCATAAGTCGATTAACAGAACAATACGTTAAGAGGAGGGGGAGGGGGTCGTAAATCAGTCAAGTTTTCCTCGAATGTAAGTTTGCCCCTGAATATATGGATCCCGCGCAAACGAAATGGCCCAGAACATAGTTTGCCCTATTACTGACTGCAAATCAATATGTTCAGCTACTTGGAGACCATTTGCAGCCATTGACGGACTTGACGTTCCCAAACAATGATGGAATTTTTGTGGATGGCAACGCATTGTGTCACGGGGACAGAATTATTCACGATTGGTTTATAGAAGATTCTGTACAATTTGAGTCAAAGATTTGGCCATCCAGATTGTCGAACATGAATCCAATCGGACTTTTTATGGGGTTTAATCGAGAGGCCAGTTCATACACAAAATTCTACACTGGCAACTCTTTCGCAGTTACGGATGGCTGTAGACTCGGCACGCCTCAACATTCCTGCAGGGACTTCCAACGATTCGCCGAGTCAACGCCACGTCGGGCTGCTGAACTTCGTTGGGCAAAAGGAGGTTCTACACGATATTACAGAATATCCCGTGACTTTTGTGACCTCCGAGTAGCTAATAGAACGCTTGAATTTTTCGTAAAGGAGCCAATCAGTGTAGTTAGTCTCTAATTGTTTATCATTCCGTACAATTTATTCAGTAATAGTCTGTAGTTTACAGTTTTGATTAAGTACATACAAAAAAGATAAAAAAACGTGTGTTTCCGAGCCAGGCACTCTCCGTGCTGCTCACTCCAGGGCGGCCGCCATGAAGATCATGCTGCGCGAGCTGGTGATGGTGTGGAAGGCGGGGTGCGGCTGGTCGGCGTACCTGGCCTCGGCCAGCGCCTGGAAGCCGGCGCGGCGCGCCAGCAGCTGTGACGCGGGCCCCGTGAACATGGTGGAGGTGGCCCTGAGCCCCAGGGCGCGGCCCAGCGGCCAGCGGGCCCGCAGCAGCTGCTCGCCCAGCCCCTGGCCGCGGTGCTCGCGCGCCACCACCAGCCCCACCGCCGACAGGTACTCCGGCACGCCGAAGCGCTCGAAAACGTCCGGCTGCACCAGCGCCTCCACCTCCTTCACCGTCTTCAGTAGATCCGCCAGCTTCTCGTTTTTCAACTGCAACATACAGCGAGCGATCGCTTTTACCTTTAGTGTCAGGTATCTGTGACTTTTAAATTTATTTATTTATTGAGTCATCATCTCCTGCCTGTTTTGATGCGGACCACTCCAAATTCATCTCACGTGCCGACCTCTTCATCTCAGAGTAGCACTTCCAATCTACATCGTCAACTATTTCTTGGATGTATTCCAATCCCTGTCTTCCTCTACAGATTTTATCTTCTACAGCTCCCTCTAGTAACATGCAAGTTATTCCCTGATGTCTTAACAGATGTTCTTTCCTCCTGACCCTTCTTATTGTCATTGTTTTTCATGTAGTGCTTCCCTCGCCGATTGTGCAGGGAACCTCCTCATTTCTTACCCTATCAAGTCTACATATTTTCAACATTTTTCTGTAGCACCACACTTACAGCGAAAATGTGACCTGTCAAAGGCGTTTGACTGTGTGAATCACAGCATTCTTTTAAGTAAATTAAAATATTATGGCCTCACTGGTAGTGCTGCAAAGTGGTTTCAGTCATATCTTACTAATAGAAAACAAATGGTGTCAATTAAGTAAAACTTCAGCAGTAGGCAATCAGACATCACCTGACTGGGAAGAAATTACTTGTGGTGTTCCCCAAGGTTCCATACTAGGTCCACTACTGTTTCTTGTGCATATTAATGACCTGTCATCTGTTACATTACCAGATGCCAAGTCTGTCTTATTTTCAGATGATACAAACATCCAATAAATAGTAAATCAAATATAAATATAGAAAGGGCAGCTAATCAAACTTTCGCTGACATTTATAAGTGGTTCAAAGCCAATTCACTGTCATTAAACTTTGAAAAGACCCACTATATGCAGTTGAGAACTTCCAAGAGATTTCCTTTTGGTGTGTGAATAAAATATGATGACATGGAAATAGGACAAGTTGAGAGTGTAAAATTCTTGGGATTACAACTTGATAATAAATTCAGTTGGGAGCAACATACTAACGAAGTGCTAAAGCGCCCAAACAAGTCTATGTTTGCAATGCGAATGATGTCAGACACAGAAGATATAAATATAAAAAAACTAGTATATTTTGCTTCTTTTCACTCCATTATTTCATATGGTATCATATTTTGGGGTAACTCCACAAACAGAGAAAAACTTTTTAGACTACAGAAGCGTATAACAAGACTAAAAGGTAGTGTAAATCCAAGAACATCATTTCATAACCTATTGAAAGAATTCGGCATATTAACCACAGCTTCTCAGTAAATTTATTCCTTAATGAAGTTTGTTATAAATAATGTCTCTTTTTCCAACTAACTGCTTAGTACACAGTATCAATACTAGGAATAAGAACAATATACATAAAGATTTAAAATCACTTACTCTTGCCCAGAAAGGAGTCCGTATTCAGCAACGCATATTGTCAATAAGTCACCAGCAACCATTAAGAGTTTAGTTTCAGACAAGGCACAATTTAAACATAACTTAAAAGAATTTTTGGTGGCCATCTCCTTCTATTCAATCAATGAGTTTCTCAACAAGTGCAGTAGACCATTTTAATGAAAATTCATTATACTTTAATTTTTGATAATACTAGGTTGTAACAGCCAAGTTACTACCTACTGTGTGAATGATGGATGTAAGGAAAGCAGATGTAAGTCTCAAGACTGTAAATAGTGGAAGTTTAATTTTAAATCTCCTACATAATGTGACTGTTCTTAACTGAGGATCAGTGAAATGAATAATTTACTTTAATTTTTGACAATACTTGGTTGTAATAGCCAAGAAACTAGCAAATGTCTGAATGATGGATTTAATGAAAGCACATGTAAGTATTAAACCTGTAAATATTAGAAGTTTAGATTAAGTTCATGTACATAATTTTACTGTTTATTGACTGAGGATCATTAAAATTAATGAAACTCAAGTTTTTCTAATTACATTTTTGTAATGTTTATCTGACAAGTTCCACACCCAGGAGGATTCCCTCTTTTATGGGTCTATGGAATGAATAATTAATCTAATCTATTCTAAATATCAAATTTTTTTGTGTTCTGGTTTTCCCACAGTTCATGTTTCACTATCATACAATGCTGTGCTCTAAACGTACATTCTCATAAATTTCTTCCTCAAATTAATCCTAGTAGTGTACACCTCTGACATTCTCACGGGAAAAGTAAACCAGAGTCACTTATCCGTTGGAGAAATTGCCTGAAAGTAGAATATTTTATAATGATATTGGAGTCTCGTGTACTGAACCGATTTCATGTCACCTCTGTCATGTCCTTTTTCAATCAATATTTGATTTAATGCATCCAAAATTTGTGACTAAGTAAAAACTATCATGGAAACTTTTCAGTGAAGAAACCTGATAGTGATCTGGATCTAAAGACTTCGATTGCAATTTAATTAGATGAAGATGTTATTCATTTACTCAGTGCACATGTTACAAGAATATTCTGGGGTGTTCTCAGTTTTTCATGAATCCGTTCATTTATTATTTCCACGCTCTTGGAATATGACTTCAAGTTATCGGCAACTGGCAGGTCAGAGCTATTAAGGAAAGCTGTTTGCCAATAATGACCATTCTTGCCATGGACATCTGCATTTTCTTCATCGCCATCTGAAGATTTCTTAGGTTGATCAGTTTCGCCATTGTCCATAACTGCTATTGGACTAACAGTTTCAAAATCACTGTCATCACGAAAATCACTTACGTCACTTTGGTAACTCAGTTCTTCTAACAACGCTTCCCGATTAGCGTCTTCTGTTAGTCAAATATCATTCCTACATGCCATTTTCACATAAATGAACTTCAAGCTCGGCGACAGAACAGTTACACAATGTGTACTCCAGGGTCACACTGACCGTTCAAAAAATATTTCTGTTAGATTAATTAAATAACAATGTCCTACAACTTTGAACGGCTGTCCTCTACTAGATCTCACTCAGCGCTGATTTTACGAGGCGCATCCAGAAAGTGTTTCCTTACGTTGTTTCCTTTAAAGTAGACGTATGTAGCTAGGAAAACTGCGCATGCGCAGCAGATGTATGACGTGGCAGTCACGTGCCGGCTGGGCAGGTCCGCAGCAGCAGTGCTCCAAAATCGCGTCTGTTGTTCGTTCTCCAGCCGCCTGCGAGCTTCGGCCAGTGATAAGGTTCCTTAATGCACAAAACATAGTGTCCATCGGAATTCACCCCCAGTTCTGTCCGATCTATGGTCAGAAACGATGAGCAAACAGATGCTGCGTCGCTGGTGTACCCGTGATGAACAGCGTAATGGGCGACCGTGCCTCATCAGTGATCACGTGGTTGAGCGTTCGGATGGTTGTGTTAGTTCAAAACCATTAAGGTGGTAGCGCTATGGCGTAAGTAACGAGTGTTGAGCGGTTTCGTGCCTGTAAGTTATCATCCGCAACTACCAACGTGAATCATTAATTCCCACTATCCTGCAACAGCGCTTATTTAAATGCGCAGTTTGATTTAAGCATGATATCGGACGCCACGTGGCTGTATATTTCCGAATTGTCAGCAGTAGCTTGCTTAGTGACAGAGGGAACCCAGAGATGCGAGTTTAAGAGATGACTACTTGCAATAGGTGTTTACCTCCCCACTTCGCTACGATCTATCAGAGTGGAATTACAGTTTCTCTGGTACCGCGCGCCGCGGAATTTGAATCCGCGCCAGTTGTCATGGATGTCGAAGATCCCTAGAGGTCTCTGCACCATCGGGCCATAAGCTGTGGCGGCGCGCGCCTCCTGGCCCGCTTTTAGTGTGAGGGCGCCACAGTGGAACACGTAGTTCCAGCAGCCAATAGCATCACCCCCGATACAGTAGTTAAGCGCCTGCCTCTCGCTCAGCCAGCCCCCACCTGTCCACCTTCTCCAGTATGCTGATGACATCGCCTTCCTGGCTATCTATCCTACCCTTCAACGGTCCCAACACACCCTCCAAACCCACCTTAACCAGTTCACCACTTAGTGTAACCAGTGGTTCCTCCATCACAACCTCTCCAAAACCCATGCAATCATCATAGGCCTCACCACCTGCTCCTTCCGTCTCCATGATTTCTACCTCACCCTTTATGGTCGCCCCATCCAGCTGACCCCCACCCTGAGGTACCTTGGCTTCACCCTCGACTGTCACCTCACCTGGACAGCTCACCTCCAGACCATTCAGCAGAAAGCCCATTCCCGCCTCTGCCTCCTGAAACTCCTGTGTGGCCAGACATGGGGATTGCATCCTTCTACCATCCTCCACAGCTACAAATCCCTCATCCGTCCTATCCTCTGTTATGCCAGCGTCGCCTGGATCTCCGCCCCCACCCGCTTTTACGAGGCCCTCCAAATCCTCGAACGCCATGCACTCCGCCTTGCCTTCCCTATCCGCCTTCCTTCCCCCACATGGCTCCTGTATGAACTCATCCCCTTTCCCCACCTCATCCTGTTCCTCCAACATCTCTGCATCCTTTACATTGTCCGCAGGCTTGATCCCCCCCACCCCCTGGTTTCGTCCTTCCTCTCCACCCCCCACCCATTCCCCCCCCCCTGAGCCCCTGCCCCAATCCTTGCCTCTTTCCCTCCCACATCCCTCCCTACCTGGCCCTCTCTGGCGCCCCCCCCCCCACAAACCTCCCCCTCTCTTTCCCTCCCTCCCTTCTTCCCTTCTCCCTCATCTCCTTGCACCTGGCGGATCCTCCGTTTTGATCATCATCAGTATGCCACGTCAGTTTTGTGTTTAGTGTACTTAGTGTTATTATCAGTGTTCGTTATGTGCTACGCCATCCATCGATACTTTTATGCTCCAATCATACTGCGCATACTGCGCCTTGTGTTCTTTTAATTGTCCCAGTGTGTTGTTTTTTTCAAAATCAAATGGTTCAAATGGCTCTGAGCACTATGGGACTCAACTGCTGAGGTCATTAGTCCCCTAGAACTTAGAACTAGTTAAACCTAACTAACCTAAGGACATCACAAACATCTATGCCCGAGGCAGGATTCGAACCTGCGACCGTACCGGTCTTGCGGTTCCAGACTGCAGCGCCTTTAACCGCACGGCCACTTCGGCCGGCCTGTCGTTTTTTTTTCCTGTGTGCTACTTTTTACGGTTTTTATCTCCATTTTACAGTCGCCCCTTTTTTGTCTATTGTTCCCCCTTTTCTGTATCTACACTCCTGGAAATGGAAAAAAGAACACATTGACACCGGTGCGTCAGACCCACCATACTTGCTCCGGACACTGCGAGAGGGCTGTACAAGCAATGATCACACGCACGGCACAGCGGACACACCAGGAACCGCGGTGTTGGCCGTCGAATGGCGCTAGCTGCGCAGCATTTGTGCACCGCCGCCGTCGGTGTCAGCCAGTTTGCCGTGGCATACGGAGCTCCATCGCAGTCTTTAACACTGGTAGCATGCCGCGACAGCGTGGACGTGAACCGTATGTGCAGTTGATGGACTTTGAGCGAGGGCGTATAGTGGGTATGCGGGAGGCCGGGTGGACGTACCGCCGAATTGCTCAACACGTGGGGCGTGAGGTCTCCACAGTACATCGATGTTGTCGCCAGTGGTCGGCGGAAGGTGCACGTGCCCGTCGACCTGGGACCGGACTGCAGCGACGCACGGATGCACGCCAAGACCGTAGGATCCTACGCAGTGCCGTAGGGGACCGCACCGCCACTTCCCAGCAAATTAGGGACACTGTTGCTCCTGGGGTATCGGCGAGGACCATTCGCAACCGTCTCCATGAAGCTGGGCTACGGTCCCGCACACCGTTAGGCCGTCTTCCGCTCACGCCCCAACATCGTGCAGCCCGCCTCCAGTGGTGTCGCGATAGGCGCGAATGGAGGGACGAATGGAGACGTGTCGTCTTCAGCGATGTGAGTCGCTTCTGCCTTGGTGCCAATGATGGTCGTATGCGTGTTTGGCGCCGTGCAGGCGAGCGCCACAATCAGGACTGCATACGACCGAGGCACACATGGCCAACACCCGGCATCATGGTGTGGGGAGCGATCTCCTACACTGGCCGTACACCACTGGTGGTCGTCGAGGGGACACTGAATAGTGCACGGTACATCCAAACCGTCATTGAACCCATCGTTCTACCATTCCTAGACCGGCAAGGGAACTTGCTGTTCCAACAGGACAATGCACGTCCGCATGTATCCCGTGCCACCCAACGTGCTCTAGAAGGTGTAAGTCAACTACCCTGGCTAGCAAGATCTCCGGATCTGTCCCCCATTGAGCATGTTTGGGACTGGATGAAGCGTCGTCTCAGGCGGTCTGCACGTCCAGCACGAACGCTGGTCCAACTGAGGCGCCAGGTGGAAATGGCATGGCAAGCCGTTCCACAGGACTACATCCAGCATCTCTACGATCGTCTCCATGGGAGAATAGCAGCCTGCATTGCTGCGAAAGGTGGATATACACTGTACTAGTGCCGACATTGTGCATGCTCTGTTGCCTGTGTCTATGTGCCTGTGGTTCTGTCAGTGTGATCATGTGATGTATCTGACCCCAGGAATGTGTCAATAAAGTTTCCCCTTCGTGGGACAATGAATTCACGGTGTTCTTATTTCAATTTCCAGGAGTGTATGTTAACCATGTTTTCTCCTTTGTTATTTTTAAATGTCTTCTATTGTTTGTTCTATGTCTTTCGGCTGAAGAGCAGCGCATATGCTGCTGCCAGCCCGCGAAGGGGAATTGAAATACAATAAAGGAAAAAAAAAGGCTCAGCCAGCCAGTCTAATGTCGCGTACGTCTGTGGACACATCGCCTCGCGTTAGACAGCTTGCTTACTTTCTTGTTCTGTGTACGAGAGGACGTGCTTGTTAGGTTTCCTTGTGACTCCGTTGTTCGATCTTGTTGTCGTCCGTTCTGTCCTCTGTTGCTCTGTCCGTCCTCTCCCGTTGTGTTGTTCGCGGGCCTCTCCGCGGGTCCCGCCGCGCTTTCCGTCATTTCAACCCCGCGACTGTTCAAATGGTTCAAATGGCTCTGAGCACTATGGGACTTAACATCTATGGTCATCAGTCCCCTAGAACTTAGAACTACTTAAACCTAACTAACCTAAGGACAACACACAACACCCGGTCATCACGAGGCAGAGAAAATCCCTTACCCCGCCGGGAATCGAACCCGGGAACCCGGGCGTGGGAAGCGAGAACGCTACCGCACGACCACGAGCTGCGGACCCCCGCGACTGTCCCGGTCGCAGTTACAACAGTTTCCATCCCTTGCTAATTTCTGTAGTTTTTTTTTTTTACAGATTCCTTGTTTGTGTGCATGCCCGATATCGAGTCACGAAGCATATAATTACCCCATGAGGAATTAGAAGAGATTCATTCTGGATCCCAGTGGTATTCACTTCCTCTGTTAATAATGACAGGACTATACTGCCGTAAGATACTCAGTGTCTTGGTCATGTTACACTCAATGTTTAGTTTGAATAACAAATGTTAAAGTTTTTTTTAATACAAGTTAAGTGTCACGCACATAGATTTCGTTTCCCATATTTATATTGTGTCTGTAAACTATCAAGGAGTGTGTGTAATGAAAGGGCATAAGTTCGTCACTGCACGGTTGCACCTAATCGGAGCATTTCCACTGCGATTACTTATTTGTTTATTGGTCAGTTTCATTACAAAAAGTGTGAGGCCTAAACGTTTCACAATAACCAAGCAGGATTCTGGGTGACCTTCGCACGCGCAGCGAATGATTCAGTCGCACACGAGGCGAGCCACGGCAAGGCAAGCGGTAACACAAGTTGTACTTCCCCAGTTTCTTCACACCTATCGCCGTGAACGATAATCTCTTGACAAGACAGAGCCACGAGCAGTTACATACACCTCTTGCAGTACGTCATTAGATGCAACATCATGCTAATTTTTGACTCCCTATTGCAAGCAGTTCCTTAAAAAAACTTATACCTAAAGTTATGAAAACCCAACTTGTGAGACATTGCAAAAACTGCAAGCGTTCGTTTGGATTTTGTGTGCGGTGTTTTCCTAAAGGACTTTTATCACTGAAGTCTCGAAAAATAGGTTTCATATTTATAATCACTGCTCCGGATATCGAGTGCCGGTGTACACTGGAGGAAATTAGTATAAAGGCACGTGGTTATTTATGGAGAAAACATGTTTATTTACGTATTTGGCATTGCACGCATTTTTCCCGTACAGTTTACCACAAAGCAAAACAAAATATATTCTCACTTCACAACTGGAATTAGGCCGAGTATTTAGAAATTGATAAAAAAGCGGTCTTTCCGGTGGGACGGGACGGGACGGAAGTTGATACAAACGCACGTCCGCTAGATGATGCGCGCCGTGGTGGATATCAACAGCCTGCTACAGTTAACAGTTTGGAGCTGTGGCTGCTGACGTCGTACGGCAGTTACTGTGATAATGTTCCGTGGAAAGCCTCCATCGGGTGACGAGCAAGCAGGTATTAAGGCGTACAAGGAAATGTACATACCCAGTCGACAGATTGCTAAGAAATTAGGGCGTTCCGGTTCTGTTATTGATGATTTTGTCAGATTTGCTGCACAGTATGACAAAAATTGCGAATATGGCCGGTCACGAAAACTGTCAGCATCAGATGTGCGTTTCATTCTGCTTAAAGCAAAAAATCAACAGCTTGTGTTACTCTCAAATCGTGGCTGATTTCCAGTTATCAGTCATTTCCACACGCTTTAGACAAATCCTGTCTCAAGAGGCGAACCTGGCATTCAGGAAAAGGCTCCATAACCCACCTTTAAACAATGCGGACAAGGTCGTTCGACTGAAGTTTCCGGAAGAACATATGTCGTGGAATGAAGAGTCGAACAAAGTAATTTTCAGCGCGGAGAAGAAATGTAATTTGGATGGGCCAGACGGTTTTCAGTATTAATTGCGCTCCGTACTGAAGAACACGTTCGGATGAGTAGAAACTTTGGCAGTGGCAGCGTTACGATCTGGGTAGCATTACGAGCTAAAGACACGTCCAACGTAGAATGGCTGCACCGCAAAATGAAGTCCGAAGATTATACACGAATGCTGGAAACTGAATTGGTTCGTACGTATGAGGAATTTAAGGATGATAATTTCGTATTCCAACACGATAACGCTGCGATTCAGTGGTCTATCACGACGAAGTTGAAGGAATTACACTTCTGAATTGGCCATCGAGAAGTGTCTATGGGTTCAAATGGCTCTGAGCACTATGGGACTTAACTTCTGAGGTCATCAGTCCCCTAGAACTTAGAACTACTTAAACCTAACTAACCTAAGGACATCACACACATCCATGCCCGAGGCAGGATTCGAACCTGCGACTGGACTGAGCGCCTAGAACCGCTCGGCCACCGCGGCCGGCAGTGTCTATGGGGGATCTTAGCGCGACGTGTTCATTACAGTGGATGACAGTTTGAGACTGTGGCCCAGCTGAAAACTCCAGTTCGAATCTAGTGGATCTCAATTTCGTAGGAAGACATCACTGCCCTTATATAATCAATGCCTAAGAGAATTTTTCTCAGTTATTAAGAACGGTGTAGGTTCCACCAAATACTAGGTCATAGTTGTATTCTGTTTACTGTGCACTTTAGGTTACTCTGACAACAATTCATAAGTGCCTTTACATCAGTTTAAACCCCTAAGGTTGTCTTGTTTATTTATATTTCTTAAGTATCAATGCCACTCGTAAAATGTGAATGTATTTTGTTTTGCTTTTTTGTAGACTTCACGGGAAAAATACGTCCAATACTTCCAGAATGAGATTTTCACTCTGCAGCAGAGTGTGCGCTGATATGAAACTTCTTAGCAGATTAAAAATGTGTGCCGGACCGAGACTCGAACTCGGGACCTTTGCCTTTCTCGGGCATCTGCTCTACTATCCGAGCTACCCAAGCACGACTCACGCCCCGTCCTCACAGCTTTACTTCTGCCAGTACCTCGTCTCCTACCTTCCAAACTTTACAGAAGCTCTCCTGCGAACCTTGCAGAACTAGCACTCCTGAAAGAAAGGATATAGCGGAGACATGGCTTAGCCACAGCCTAGGGGATGTTTCCAGAACGAGATTTTCACTCTGCAGCAGAGTGTGAGCTCGAGGTTTGCAGGAGAGCTTCTGTAAAGTTTGGAAGGTAGGAGACGAGGTACTGGCGGAAGTGAAGCTGTGAGGGCGGGGCGTGAGTCGTGCTTGGGTAGCTCAGATGGCGCCAGCACGGTAGCTCAGCGTGTTCTGTCAGAGAGCCGGTTGGCCTCTGTAGTAAAAAACTGAGCGGAAGGATCAACCACCGGACCTGAACAGGATGTCTTGCGACGTCCGCAACGACCAAACACAACGATCAATAATGAAGGGAAAAAGAAGATGGTAGAGCACTTGCCCGCGAAAATCAAAGTTCCCGAGATCGAGTCTCGGTCTGGCATACAGTTTTAATCTGCCAGGAAGTTTCAAGTGCAATTCCATATACGCAAGTAACATGTTTTTTCCACAAATAACAAATTGCCTTTACACCAATTTCCACTACTGTATGTATGTTTCCCCATGTCGCAGCGCAACCTGTTCTTTGCTGCGAGCTGTCCGGTTCTGGCTGCAGAATTGCGTGCGCAGAAATAAGTGTGATAGGTTTCTTAAGTAACGAGGCGAGTGAAGAGTCAAAAATGCTTACTCAACAGGAATATTTTTCGATGTTTCTTGAAATAAACCGCTTTTAGCTGTATATAAAGATTTACAGGAACACTACCGATTTCGTGATGTCAAATCGCATCTTCTGGTGTCCATACGTCAGTAAAAGATTTAAGTCCTGATACGGGAAGGAGGGGGACTCGACCTTCTCAAAATGAAATACTTCTGACATGACAAAACTGGTTGTGTTGCTGTAAAAGTTAATATACAGCTAAAAATGTTTATTCCGGAAACATGACTTACTTTAGTTGCGGCTGCCCTCAACAGGAAACTGTTTGAATGGAACACTTTTATTGATTGTTGCCTCCCGTATAGTAGCTCGGCAGTAGCGACCCAGGCGCCAGCTTTGGTAGGTATGTAATGAGTGCCGTATGCTGAGACAGTAGGTGCTGGCAATGTGCAAAGACCTTGCTGTCCGTGTCGTGTGTGAAGTTTCGTGGCGCACCAAGGCTAGGTGGGTAGGTGCCATCAACCGTGGTCTGTGGCAACTGGCAGAAAGAGTGCAGGCATCACGTCGAACGCAGGACCATCGACGGTGGCTGGAGTGTCAGACCACGACATCGATTTCGAAGCCTGCAGCCATCGTGGCTAGCTGACACCTCCTAAATCAGCGGCTTCGTCTAGTTGACGGTGAAGCTGGATGAGCCTTGACTAGCTTAGCTGTACATTCGACCGATGACTGGTGTGGACGTTGTAGCTGTCTAATGCACGACGCCAAAGGAACCCTGCCACCAGAAGTGTGCTATGACAGCGGCTACACTCTCGCCATGTAATCGGCTGTGGAAACGCTGTGTTCTCCACGCCATTTAGCAACCATGTCGACCACTGACCGGCGGCTGCGCCAGCACTGTCGCATCGCACAGCTGGCAGAGCCCTAGTGGCTGGCCAGCGTATCAGAAAATGGTCAGAGCACTGCTGCAGAAACAACCAAAAAAAGCAAGCCAAACTCGAACGAACGCAAAATCTTCCAGATTAGCGATCTTTATCACAAACTTGAAATTAAGCGCGGATTTCAATGCGAGATGGTTATATTAGTTTCCACAACAAAACTTTGTCTCAAAACCTGGCAGAGAACCCAAAGAAATTCTGGTCATACATAAAGTATGCTGGCCGCAAGACGCAATCAATGCCTTCTCTGCGCGATAGCAATGGAGATACTATCGACGACAGTGCTGCCAAAGCAGAGTTACTAAACACAGCCTTCCGAAATTCCTCCACCACAGAAGACGAAGTAAATATTCCAGAATACTAATTAAGAACAGCTGCCAACATGAGTAACTTTTCCGTTGCGGCGGAATCTTCTCACGAAATTTCCATACCAACTGTCTCCTCCGAATCCGAAAATATTTTATTGAGGCCGAAATGCATAGGTAAAAAAGATGATCATAATAAAATAAGGGAAATCAGAACTCACACGGAAAGATACAGGTGTTCGTTTTTTCCGCGCGCTTTTAGACACTGGAATAAAAAGAAAGTATTGTGAAGGTGGTTCGGTGAACTCTCTGCCAGGCACTTAACTGTGATTTGCGGAGTACACATGTACATGTAGATACCCCTTGAGTGTTGCCTGACGCCTGACGGCTCACGCTGCAACACTCACTACAGTAAAGTAACAAAAGCCATCACGGGCTGCCTCGTAATACCGTGTCGGACCTCCTTTTGTCTGGCGTCGCACGGACTCGACAAGTGGTTGAAAGTCCCCTGCAGAAATACTAGGCCAGCTGCCTCTATAGCCGTCCATAATTGCGAAAGTGTAACCGGTGCCGGATTTTGTGCACAACCGGACCCAGAAATGTAGTACGGGATTCACGCCGGGCGACCTGGATGGTCAAATAAATTCGCACGTTTCCCAGGACGTACTTCAAACCAATCGCGAACAATTCTGGCCACGTGACAATGCGGATTGTCTTCCATAAAAATTCCATCGTTGTTTGGGAACATGAAATACACGAATGGCTGCAAATGAGTCAATGATCGGTTCAGTTGGACCAGAGGACTAAGTCCACTTCATGTAAGCACAGCCCACACTATTATGGAGCCATCACCAGCTTGCACAGTGCTTTTTTTAGGTCCATGGCATCGTGAGGTGTGCGCCACATTCGACTCGCCGCCTGCCATAAGCTCTTACTAACTGAAAACTGGACTCATCTGACCAGGTCACGGTTTACCAGCAGCCTAAGTCGCAACAGACGTCGCCATGAGCCCAGGAGAGGGACTGCAGGTGACGTCGTGCCATCAGCAGAAGTACTAGCGTCGGTCGTCTGCTGCCACAGACCGTTAACGAAAAATCTCGCCACACTGTCCCTCCGTAAGCTGGTGCCAATAGTGGCTTTTGACTTGTGTAAAGTCTGTGAGCAATATGAAACAACAATCGGAACATAAAGAACATATAGTAAATACACCACACACACATTTATGACCTGTTCCAACACTTCAAGGTTCTCGTTATCATTACTTTCGTTAAGCACGTTCTGTGGCTTGTGGTTCAGATAAAACTGTCAATACAATTCCGATTATGAAGTATAACTACTACCTACACGATCTACACACTAAATTAGCTTGTGAACCCTGAACAACAATTGAGCAGCGCAGAGCAACGAAGATATGCTCTGTGCTTTGGGCCCATATGGAAACGAATATGCAAGAAATCAGTCAGACAGCTTTTCGTGAATGTTCATATATACAATGAGGGGCTACAGATAAAGTTAAAGGTGGTTCACCATAAGACCAAGAAGTATTAGGAGCATGCATTCATGCTAAAATCTCAAAACTGACGACGATGTGCTTTAGACCTTATGGTCCTCAGTGTCTCAGTTGTTTTGCTCTATCAGCTTGAATGAGAATTCATCACGGAGGCTCTAACAACTTTTGAAATAATTTGTCTTTGTAAAGTATGTACCACTCCTAGCATTCCAAAAATCTGACCTCAGTCTCCAGACCCAAGACCCATTAAAATGTATAGGACGGCATGGAAACAGCGAGGAAAGCTCATATCTTTCGTAAAAATTTACACCATCAGTTCCTCCTGGAGAATAACAATATACGTTGCGACTGATATACAAATAAATAAAGCTTATGGGCCTTGTAACACTAACCAAAACGGCCTTGCTGTTCTGGTACTGCGGACGGCTAGAAGCAAGGGGAAACTACAGCCGTAATTTTTCCCGAAGCCATGCACCTTTACTGTATGATTAAATGATGATGGTGTCCTCTTGGGTAAAATATTCCAGAGGTAAAATAGTCCCCCATTCGGATCTCCTGGCGGGGACTACTCAGGAGGACAGAAGAATGCTGAAGATCAGATGGGTAGAACACATAACTAATGAGGAGGTATTGAACAGTATTGGAGAGAAGAGAAATTTGTGGCACAACTTAACTAGAAGAATGGAACGGTTGGTAGGACATGTTCTGAGGCATCAAGGGATCACAAATTTAGCATTGGAGGGCAGCGTGGTGGGTAAAAATCGTAGAGGGAGACAAAGAGATGAATACACTAAGCAGATTCAGAAGGATGTAGGTTGCAGTAGGTACTGGGAGATGGAGAAGCTTGCACAGGATAGAGCAGCATGGAGAGCTGCATCAAACCAGTCTCAGGACTTAAGACCACAACAACAACAACAACAGCAACAACAACAATGCAAAACATATGAAAATTATTATTTCGCGAGTGCGATGTCAGATACATGATTACTACTTTGTTTGTTCAACTGATTCGCACTCCCCTTAAAACTTCTGCAAAGTAGCAGTTTGAAATGTGTTTGATATATGGGTGAAGATAGACTAAAGTAATGCCTACGGTCGTCATCAGATGGTGTTGCTGGTTTCCACAGGTGGCTCAGTGCAGCCGCACTTCTTCTGGCTTGCGAGTACGCTGGTGGTCATCAATAAGACAACATGGGGGTAGACGAACATGGGCAACTGTGAACAGTATGATTTCTTTGGAGGGAAGGAGTTGTGGCGTCATGGCCGAACTTTACAAATTTTCCCCTTAATTTTATTAATATAAATGTGTGGAAACAGACATTGTAAAGTGCAGAAACGAAAAGTATAAAATTTTAAAAATATATGAACTGTATCAGAGATACCAGAGCTGTAACCATAAATGTAACCTCTATACAGAAAAGGTAATCGACCTAAGTGATTAAAAAAACCACTGCACAAAAGTCCTTCCTCAATCTTATTTTTTGATCTCATTTTTTGCTTGTTTTGATCGCTCGCTCTGTGAGCTCGTTTGCTAGTTTTGATGTGATGTTACTTCAGCTGGGTGTTCAGCTTTAATTTTTATCTGGAGAATAAATATTTAACTAAATTCTTCTGTAACTTTCATGAATGGGCACAGAATTGTTAATTTACAACCAGGAGTTGATTTAAAAATTATTCTAGGGAACCACGGCCCTACTTTGGTGCAGACAAATAATTAAATGTATACGAATCGTATAAAAGTATTACGTTCACAAACAGTTCAAAAGTTTAATTCTATAAATCTGTGATCAGTGTTAGACGGTATATGAAACGTTTCTATGATGAATATACGTTATCCCTATATACGCAGTTATGAGTAAATAGGCTGGTACAATACCTCCCTATTCCACTGTGGTGTCTCAATGCCCCCTAAGCTCACTTACACGCCATGGATGGCCGAGAATTGCATAATAGTATAATGACAGGCCACCGTGTAACCGTCATTGCAGCAATGTATTTCTATTTAACAAAGTAGGAAAGAGAAAGGATCAAATATGTTTAGACAGTCTCTGTAGTATAATTTTGAATACTAGGAAAAAAATAAGGTTAAAGAACAAATAAGCTCTAATAATTTATTTTTTTTCGAAAATGTTTGCGTTCCGATTCTAAAGGTCATTTTACTCATATCGTTGATCGCCTGTACGGTAGATTCCATCAGACTACACACGATAAGGCATCCAAAAACACATTTCACACACCAGCACTGGTGTAAGTTCAAAAAACAGATATAACAAAAAATGGTTCATTTGGCTCTGAGCACTATGGGGCTTAACATCTGAGGTCATCAGTCCCCTAGAACTTAGAAGTACTTGAAGCTAACTAACCTAAGGGGATCACAGACACCCATGCCCGAGGCAGGATTCGAGCATGCGACCGTAGCGGTGTAGTGGCCACTGATATTTAAAAGATCGTTTCAGTAATTGTATCACTGTCCATTTATGAGTTGCTAAGCAACATATCAAAAAGCTGACTATGCAATGATTATATTTGTCGTATCCCGACAGTAAATTGCTTCTCGCTTGCTTGAAGCATCAAGACGATTACTATGCCGTTCATATAAGTCTTTGATAGTTATTATCAAGCTAATGTCCGTAAATTGCAGTTAATGTTACTGAACCAAACGCCCGATATCCAGCCGCGTATCTTAAACTCCGTGCCGATATTTGAGAATCCGCGCCAAAGTAGGGCCGTGGTTCCCTAGAATAGTTTTTAAATCAACTTCCGGTTGTAAATTAACAATTCTGTGCCCATTCATGAAAGTTACAGAAGATCCGCACTCGACGACTACTCGATCGCGCACTCGAGCAACACGGAAGTTTTTTTTCCTTTACGAAGAGAAAACATATCAAGCATGATGCAACAAGGTGATTTGCTAGCTCAAAGCATATTTATATCTATCTCATTAAAACTCATTACCTTTTAAATGTGGTACATAATTAAATTCTTTACTCTGCAAATAATCAAAAATTTTAGAAATGAATTACATGTATAAGAAAATCTCAAGTTGATATGACGTCATGGGTCACTACTTGTTTCGACTCCCCTACACTCACGTGACGCAAAGTAGATCTGACTATATTGGACATAATCAGGTAATGCTAAAAAAGGGATAGCAACAGTTATCATGGGGGTTGTGCCACATGTTCCCCATGTTTACTTCATACTAGCGGCTAATCTTTCTGGTACTAATACGAGGGTAGGAGTAGACAAAATGCAACAGCGAATAACAACATTAATGTGCTAATAGTAAACTGCGTCTATAGAAAGGTCCCAGAACTGCTCTCATTAATAAACGGTCACAACGCCCATATAGTACTAGGGGCAGAAAGTTGGCTGAAACCAGACGTAAACAGTAATGAAACCCTAAACTCAGGTTGGAATGTATACCGCAGAGACAGGCTGGACAGTGAAGGGGGAGGCGTGTTTATAGCGATAAGAAGTGCAATAGTATCGAAGGAAATTGGCGGAGATCCGAAATGTGAAATGATTTGGGTGAAGGTCACGGTTAAAGCAGGCCCAGACATGGTAATTGGATGTCTCTATAGGTCCCCTGGCTCAGCAGCTGTTGTGGCTGAGCACCTGAAGGATAATTTGGGAAATATTTCGGGTAGATTTGCCCACCATGTTATAGTTCTGGGTGGAGATTTTAATTTGCCGGATATAGACTGGGAGACTCAAACGTTCGTAACGGGTGGCAGGGACAAAGAATCCATATAAATTTTTTTAAGTGCTTTATCTGAAAACTACCTTGAGCAGTTAAACAGAAAACCGACTTGTGGCGATAACATATTAGACCTTCTGGTGACAAACAGACCCGAACTATTTGAAACAGTTAACGCAGAACAGGGAATCAGCGATCATAAAGAGGTTACTGCATCGATGATTTCAGCCGTAAATAGAAATATTAAAAAAGGTAAGATTTTTCTGTTTAGCAAAACTGACAAAAAGCTGATTTCAGAGTACCTGACGGCTCAACACAAAAGTTTTGTCTCAAGTATAGATAGTGTTGAGGATCAGTGGACAAAGTTCAAAACCATCGTACAATATGTGTTAGATGAGTATGTGCCAAGCAAGATCGTAAGAGATGAAAAAGAGCCACTGTGGTACAACAACCGAGTTAGAAAACTGCTGCGGAAGCAAAGGGAACTTCACAGCAAACATGAACATAGCCAAAGCCTTGCAGACAAACAAAAATTACGCGAAGCGAAATGTAGTGGTAGGAGGGCTATGCGAGAGGCGTTCAATGTATTCGAAAGTAAAGTTCTATGTACTGACTCGGCAGAAAATCCTAAGAAATTTTGGTCTTATGTCAAAGCGGTAGGTGGATCAAAACAAAATGTCCAGACACTCCGTGACCAAAATGGTACTGAAACAGAGGATGACAGACTAAAGGCCGAAATACTAAATGTCTTTTTCCAAAGCTGTTTCACTGAGGAAGACTGCACTGTAGTTCCTTCTCTAGATTGTCGCACAGATGACAAAATGGTAGATATCGAAATAGACGACAGAGGAACACAGAAACAATTAAAATAGCTCAAAAGAGGAAAGGCCGCTGGACCTGATGGGATACCAGTTCGATTTTACACGGAGTATGCGAAGGAACTTGCCCCCCTTCTTGATGCGGTGTACCGTAGGTATCTAGAAGAGCGTAGCGTTCCAAAGGATTGGAAAAGGGCACAGGTCATCCCCGTTTTCAAGAAGGGACGTCGAACAGATGTGCAGAACTATAGACCTATATCTCTAACGTCGATCAGTTGTAGAATTTTGGAACACGTACTGTGTTCGAGTATAATGACTTTTCTGGAGACTAGAAATATACTCTGTAGGAATCAGCATAGGTTTCGAAAAAGACGGTCGTGTGAAACCCAGCTCGCGCTATTCGTCCACGAGACTCAGAGGGCCATAGACACGGGTTCACAGGTAGATGCCGTGTTTCTTGACTTCCGCAAGGCGTTCAATACAGTTCCCCACAGTCGTTTAATGAACAAAGTAAGAGCATATGGATTATCAGACCAATTGTGTGATTGGATTGAAGAGTTCCTAGATAACAGAACGCAGCATGTTATTCTCAATGGAGAGAAGTCTTCCGAAGTAAGAATGATTTCAGGTGTGCCGCAGGGGAGTGTCATAGGACCGTTGCTATTCACAATATACATAAATGACCTTGTGGATGACATCGGAAGTTCACTGAGGCTTTTTGCAGATGATGCTGTGGTGTATCGAGAGGTTGCAACAATGGAAAATTGTACTGAAATGCAGGAGGATCTGCAGCAAATTGACGCATGGTGCAGGAAATGGCAATTGAACCTCAA
Source organism: Schistocerca piceifrons (assembly GCF_021461385.2). NCBI lineage: Eukaryota > Metazoa > Arthropoda > Insecta > Orthoptera > Acrididae > Schistocerca > Schistocerca piceifrons. The sequence goes on from NC_060139.1 coordinate 2,482,602, forward strand.
TGTAGACAAGTGTAATGTGCTGCGATTACATAGAAAGATAGATCCCTTATCATTTAGCTGCAATATAGCAGGTCAGCAACTGGAAGCAGTTAGTTCCATAAATTATCTGGGAGTACGCATTAGGAGTGATTTAAAATGGAATGATCATATAAAGTTGATCGTCGGTAAAGCGGATGCCAGACTGAGATTCATTGGAAGAATCCTAAGGAAATGCAATCCGAAAACAAAAGAAGTAGGTTACAGTACACTTGTTCGCCCACTGCTTGAATACTGCTCAGCAGTGTGGGATCCGTACCAGATAGGGTTGACAGAAGAGATACAGAAGATCCAACGGAGAGCAGCGCGCTTCGTTACAGGATCACTTAGTAATCGCGAAAGCGTTACGGATATGATAGATAAACTCCAGTGGAAGACTCTGCAGGAGAGACGCTCAGTAGCTCGGTATGGGCTTTTGTTAAAGTTTCGAGAACATATCATCACCGAGGAGTCAAGCAGTATATTGCTCCCTCCTACGTATATCTCGCGAAGAGACCATGAGGATAAAATCAGAGAGATTAGAGCCCACACAGAAGCATACCGACAATCCTTATTTACACGAACAATACGAGACTGGAATAGAAGGGAGATCCGATAGAGGTACTCAAGGTACCCTCCGCCACACACCGTCAGGTGGCTTGCGGAGTATGGATGTAGATGTAGATGTAGATGCTGGTAATGTGTTCCTACGCAGAGTACGTACACGACGCGCCTCCGCTGAGAGAATGACGGTGCATGTTCCACTGAAATCAACTGTATTGGGTGCTGCATCATATGAATAAACTGGTACGTAGCATAGAAACCACGCATTTCTGGAGATACGTGCGTTAGACCTAAAATGTCCTTATTCTCTCCAGTTTACTCTCCTGCAGTTTGTAAAAATACTCCGCACACAGGCTCTTTAGTCGGTATCTTTGTTAAGAAACTATTCCACCATACTTACATTGTGATTTAGAGCAACCACATTAAACAAAATTAATTCCTTGCTCTCCTGAATGGGAGTCTTCTATTCTACTGTTTTGAAACCGCCTTCATAACCTGGAACTACAAATAAAACTCGACTTACTTCACATTAACAAACCCCAAGCTTCACCCTTGTTCAGAGCCTTTGTTTGTAGATGCACATAAAACTGAGACCGGATAAGATAGTTAAAAAGAGGACCGTCTCCAAGAAGATTATGCAAAGCAAAACGCTACACTGTTGCAAGCAACCAGCGGGCTGAAAACAGCCTTACTTCATCCCGGTAGAATTTATAAATCAACCTGACGCCGACTTTTTCAATAACTTTTTGTAAATAATCTTCTAAAATAATCATCTGACTATCTTTAGTCATAACATCATCCAAAGATATGTACTGTCATACCATTATTACACTATTACACTACTGGCCATTAAAATTGCTGTTGTTGTTGTGGTCTTCAGTCCTGAGACTAGTTTGATGCAGCTCTCCATGCTACTCTATCCTGTGCAAGCTTTTTCATCTCCCAGTACCTACTGCAACCTACATCCTTCTTAATCTGCTTAGTGTATTCATCTCTTGGTCTCCCTCTACGATTTTTACCCTCCACACTGCCCTCCAATACTAAATTGGTGATCCCTTGATGCCTCAGAACATGTCCTACCAACCGATCCCTTCTTCTGGTCAAGTTGTGCCACAAACTTCTCTTCTCCCCAATCCTATTCAATACTTCCTCATTAGTTATGTGATCTACCCATCTAATCTTTAGCATTCTTCTGTAGCACCACATTTCGAAAGCTTCTATTCTCTTCTTGTCCAAACTATTTATCGTCCATGTTTCACTTCCATACATGGCTACACTCCATACAAATACTTTCAGAAATGACTTCCTGACACTTAAATCTATACTCGATGTTAACAAATTTCTCTTCTTCAGAAACGCTTTCCCTGCCATTGCCAGTCTACATTTTATATCCTCTCTACTTCGACCATCATCAGTTATTTTGCTCCCCAAATAGCAAAACTCCTTTACTACTTTAAGTGTCTCATTTCCTAATCTAATTCCCTCAGCATCACCCGACTTAATTAGATTACATTCCATTATCCTTGTTTTGCTTTTGTTGATGTTCATCTTATATCCTCCTTTCAAGACACTGTCCATTCCATTCAACTGCTCTTCCAAGTCCTCTGCTTTCTCTGAGAGAATTACAATGTCATCGGCGAACCTCAAAGTTTTTATTTCTTCTCCATGAATTTTAATACCTACCACAAATTTTTCTTTTGTTTCCTTTACTCCTTGCTCAATATACAGATTAAACAACATTGGGGAGAGGCTACAACCCTGTCTTACTCCCTTCCCAACCACTGCTTCCCTTTCATGTCCCTCGACTCTTATAACTACCATCTGCTTTCTGTACAAATTGTAAATAGCCTTTCGCTCCCTGTATTTTACCCCTGCCACCTTTAGAATTTGAAAGAGAGTATTCCAGTCAACATTGTCAAAAGCTTTCTCTAAGTCTACAAATGCTAGAAACGTAGGTTTGCCTTTCCTTAATCTTTCTTCTAAGATTAGTCGTAAGGTGAGTATTGCCTCACGTGTTCCAGTATTTCTACGGAATCCAAATTGATCTTCCCCGAGGTCGGCTTCTACTAGTTTTTCCATTCGTCTGTAAAGAATTCGTGTTAGTATTTTGCAGCTGTGACTTATTAAACTGATAGTTCGGTAATTTTCACATCTGTCAACACCTGCTTTCTTTGGGATTGGAATTATTATATTCTTCTTGAAGTCTGAGGGTATTTCGCCTGTTTCATACATCTTGCTCACCAGATGGTAGAGTTTTGTCAGGACTGGCTCTCCCAAGACCGTCAGTAGTTCTAATGGAATGTTGTCTACTCCGGGGGCCTTGTTTCGACTCAGGTCTTTCAGTGCTCTGTCAAACTCTTCACGCAGTATCTTATCTCCCATTTCATCTTCATCTACATCCTCTTCCATTTCCATAATATTGTCCTCAAGTACATCGCCCTTGTATATACCCTCTATATACTACTTCCACCTTTCTGCTTTCCCTTCTTTGCTTAGAACTGGGTTTCCATCTGAGCTCTTGACATTCATACAAGTCGTTCCCTTATCTCCAAAGTTCTCTCTAATTTTCCTGTAGGCAGTATCTATCTTACCGCTAGTGAGATAGGCCTCTACATCCTTACATTTGTCCTCTAGCCATCCCTGCTTAGCCATTTTGCACTTCCTGTCGATCTCATTTTTGAGACGTTTGTATTCCTTTTTCCCTGCTTCATTTACTGCATTTTTATATTTTCTCCTTTCATCGATTAAATTCAATATTTCTTCTGTTACCCAAGGATTCCTACTATCCCTCGTCCTTTTACCTACTTGATCCTCTGCTGCCTTCGCTACTTCACCCCTCAAAGCTACCCATTCTTCTTCTACTGTATTTATTTCCCCCATTCCTGTCAGGTGTTCCCTTATGCTCTCCCTGAAACTCTGTACAACCTCTGGTTCTTTCAGTTTATCCAGGTCCCATCTTCTTAAATTCCCACCTTTTTGCAGTTTCTTCAGTTTTAATCTACAGGTCATAACCAATAGATTGTGGTCAGAGTCCACATCTGCCCCTGGAAATGTCTTACAATTTAAAACCTGGTTCCTAAATCTCTGTCTTACCATTATATAATCTATCTGACACCTTTTAGTATCTCCAGGGTTCTTCCATGTATACAACCTTCTTTCACGATTCTTAAACCAAGTGTTAGCTATGATTATGTTGTGCTCTGTGCAAAATTCTACCAGGCGGCTTCCTCTTTCATTTCTTAGCCCCAGTCCATATTCACCTACTATGTTTCCTTCTCTCCCTTTTCCTATACTTGAATTCCAGTCACCCATGACTATTAAATTTTCGTCTCCCTTCACAATCTGTATAATTTCTTTTATTTCATCATACAATTCTTCAATTTCTTCGTCATCTGCAGAGCTAGTTGGCATATAAACTTGTACTACTGTAGCTGGTGTGGGCTTCGTATCTATCTTGGCCACAATAATGCGTTCACTATGCTGTTTGCAGTAGCTTACCCGCATTCCTATTTTCCTATTCATTATTAAACCTACTCCTGCATTACCCCTATTTGATTTTGTGTTTATAACCCTGTAGTCACCTGACCAGAAGTCTTGTTCCTACACCACGAATATGACGTGCTACAGATGCGAAATTTAACCGACAGGAAGAAGATGCTGTGATATACAAATTATTAGCTTTTCAGGGCATTCACACAAGGTTGGGGCCGGTGACGACACCTACAACGTTCTGACATGAGGAAAGTTTCCAACCGATTTCTCATACACAAACAGCAGTTGACCGTCGTTGTCTGGTGAAATGTTGTCGTGATGCCTCGTGTAAGGAGGAGAAATGCGTACCATCACGTTTCCGACTTTGATAAATGTCGGATTGTAGCCTATCGCGATTGCGGTTTGTCGTATCGCGACACTGCTGCTAGCGTTGGTCGAGATCCAATGACTGTTAGCAGAATATGGGATCGGTGGGTTCAGGAGGGTAATACGGAACGCCGTGCTGGATCCCGACGGCCTCGTATCACTAGCAGTCGAGATGACAGGCATCTTATCCACATGGCTGTAACGGATCGTGCAGCCACGTATCGATCCCTGAGTCAACAGATGGGGACGTTTGCAAGACAACAACCATCTGCACGAACAGTTCGACGACGTTTGCAGCAGCATGGACTATCAGCTCGGAGACCGTGGCTGCGGTTACCCTTGACGCTGCATCACACACAGAAGCGCCTGCGATGGTGTACTCAACAACGAACCTGGGTGCACGAATGGCAAAACGTCATATTTTCGGATGAATCCAGTATCTGTTTACAGCATCATGATGGTCGCATCCATGTTTGGCGACATCGGGGTGAACGCAAATAGGAAGCGTGTATTCGTCGTTGCCACACTGGCGTATCACCTGGCGTAATGGTACGGGGTACCATTGGTTACTCGTCTCGGTCACCTCTTGTTCGCATTGACGGCACTTTGAACGGTGGACGTTACCTTTCAGATGTGTTACGACCCGTGGCTCTACCCTTCATTCGATCCCTGCGGAACCCTACATTTCAGCAAGATAATGGACTACCGCATGTTCCAGGTCTTGTACGGGCCTTTCTGGATACAGAAAATGTGCGACTGCTGCCCTGGCCAGCACATTCTCCAGATCTCTCACCAACTGAAAACGTCTGGTCCACGGTGGCCGAGCAACTGGCTCGTCACAATACGCCAGTCGCTACTCTTGATGAACTGTGGTATCGTGTTGAAGCTGCATGGGCAGCTGTACCTGTACGCGCCATCCAAGCTCTGTCTGACTCAATGCCCAGGCGTATGAAGGCCGTTATTACGGCCAGAGGTGGTTGTTCTGGGTACTGATTTCTCAGGATCTATGCACCCAAATTGCGTGAAAATGTAATCACATATCAGTTCTAGTATAATATACTTGTCCAATGAATACCCGTTTATCATCTGCATTTCTTCTTGGTGTAGCAGTTTTAATGGCTAGTAGTGTATGTCGTGCTTTAGGTGGTCTACACATTTCCTTCCGCACCTCTTCGTTGTTCTCACCAACTAGCCTAAATATGAAGCATACATAGTGCTCCTGTGGCCGTATGACAAAACTATTTGAACACTCGTGTACATTCTAGATCTCTCATTCCGACAGTTTACAGGAAATTCTATATAGTGTCATAGAAAAGACTGATTTCTGAAAGAGAATATTTTAGAAGGAGATATTAGGAAAGATGGCCTAAAACAAAACAAAAATTGTGGAAAATTTTCAGATATGTTTAGAAGACATAACAGTAAGGAAATATCAACGTACAATATATTAATACGCATTTTTTACTATCTTATGGTAGCATTCTTATACTTTGCAGCAAAGTAGCCAAATATAATGAAATCGATTTACAGATGGTCTCTTTGTACCAGAGTATATACTTTTGCATCTTTCTTATTTTAAAATTACGAGGCCTATTCAGAAAGTAAGGTCAGTTTGGTCACAAAATGGAAACCACTGTGACAATCAAAAATGTTTTATTTGCAACAGTTAGCTACACATTCCAAACTACTTCTCTACATAGTCGCCGCTCCGATTTAGACATTTGCCGCAGCGTTGTAGCAACATTCCTGTACCCTCATCATAGAAGGCAGCCGCCCGTGCTTCCTGCCGATTCTCTACGCTGGTTGCAGCTCGTTGCCTCTGCCACAACAATGTCTTCATAACCAGTGCTTCATGTGAGCGGAGAAGCAAATCAGGGAGAATCAGTTATGGGCTCAATTGTGGGTGAGCAAACACTTCCCACCTAAAATGCTGTGGAGCATCTTCATTGACCCTGCAGAGTGCGGCGGAGAACGGTCATGCAGAAGCAAAAGCATGACACCTGTGTTATGTGGGCTGCATGACATCAGGCGAAACCTCGTGGGGGACACTGTTGTTCTAAGCATCTCCACGTGCTCCCTGTGTGCTCAGAACTGAACAGAGCGACGTGACGTGATCGACAGGCATACTAAAGGCACCGCCCAACGCATGTGTGCAAAGCTTCGTTGGATTTTCATTGTGGTTTCCATTTCACACCCCATCAGGCCTTACTTTCCGAATAGGCCTCGAATTACTTGTGACTTGCGTAAAAGAAATGTGGAGATCTCAAACGACCATACAGTTGTTTTCTTTTATTCATAAATATGCGAGGCATAGTATAAAACATCTGCTTCATATGGACATTCATACATTAAAGAGACTGTTTGCCCCCCCCCACCCCCCACCCCTCAAATCAACAGACAAGCCGTCGCGTGAATTACTTTTGAACAAATTATCCGAAAACTGTCTTGAGCAGCTAAATCGACAGCCAACGCGTAATGGAGATATTTTAGATCTGGTAGCCACGAACAGACCAGACCTCATCGACGGTGTAAGTGTTGAGACAGGGATTAGTGATCATGATGTTGTCATTACGAATATGGTTACGAAAGTTAAAATGTCGGTCAAGAAGGCTAGGAGAGTATTCCTACTAGAAAGAGCAGATAAGCACTTGTTAGCATCCCACTTAGTAAATGAATCGATTTCGTTTACTTCCGGTACGATGGACGTGGAAGAATTATGGGCAAATTTTAAACACATTGTAAATCACGCATTGGACAAGTATGTGCCGAAAAAGTGAGTTACGGACGGAAAAGACCCACCGTGGTTTAACAGCGGAATTCGGAGAATGCTCAGGAAGCAAAGGCAGTTGCACTCGCGGTACAAGAAAGATCGGGAGAATGAGGACAGGCAAAAGTTAGTAGAGATTCGTGTTGCTCTAAAAAGAGCGATGCGCGAGCATTCAACCACTACCACCGTCATACCTTAGCAAAAGATCTTGCTGAAAACCCAAGGAAATTCTGGTCTTACGTAAAATCGGTAAGCGGGTCGAAGGCTTCCATCCAGTCACTCACTAATCAGTCTGGCCTGGCAACGCAAGACAGGAAAACGAAAGCTCAAATTTTAAATTTAGCATTTGACAAATCTTTCACGCAGGAGGACCGTACAACCATACCGCCATTTGAGCCTCGTACAGATTCCCGTATGGAGGACATAGTGACAGACATCCCTGGGGTTGTGAAGCAGCTGAATGGGTTGAAAATAAATAAATCGCCAGGTCCTGATGGGATTCCAATTCGGTTTTGCAGAGAGTACTCTACTGCATTGGCTCCTTACTTAGCTTGCATTTATCGCGAATCTATTGCCCAACGCAAAGTCCCCAGCGACTGGAAAAAAGCGCAGGTGACGCCTGTATATAAGAAGGGTAGAAGGACGGATCCTCAAAAATTACAGACCAATATCCTCAACATCGGTTTGTTGCAGGATTCTCGACCATATTCTCAGTTCGAATATAATGAATTTCCTTGAGACAGAGAAGTTGCTGTCCAAGCATCAACACGGCTTTAGAAAGCATCGCTCCTGCGAAACGCAACTCGCCCTTTTTTCCACATGATATCTTGCGAACCATGGATGAAGGGTATGAGACAGATGCCATATTCCTTGACTTCCGGAAAGCGTTTGACTCGGTGCCCCACTGCAGACTCCTAACTAAGATACGAGTATATGGGATTGGTTCCCAAATATGTGAGTGGCTCAAACACTTCATAAGTAATAGAACCCAGTACGTTGTCCTCGATGGTGGGTGTTCATCGGAGGTGAGGGTATCATCTGGAGTGCCCCAGGGAAGTGTGGTAGGTCCGCTGTTGTTTTCTATCTACATAAATGATCTTTTGGATAGGGTGGATAGCAATGTGCGGCTGTTTGCTGATGACGCTGTGGTGTACGGGAAGGTGTCGTCTTTGAGCGACTGTAGGAGGCTACGAGATGACTTGGACAGGATTTGTGACTGGTGTAAAGAATGGCAGATAACTCTAAATATAGATAAATGTAAATTAATGCAGATGAATAGGAAAAAGAATCCGGTAATGTTTGAATACTCCATTAGTAGTGTAGCGCTTGACACATTCACGTCGATTAAATATTTGGGCGTAACACTGCAGAGCGATATGATGTGGGACAAGCATGTAATGGCAGTTGTGGGGAAGGCGGATGGTCGTCTTCGGTTCATTGGTAGAATTTTGGGAAGATGTGGTTCATCTGTAAAGGAGACCGCTTATAGAGAGCTGGTGCGACCTATTCTTGAGTACTGCTCGAGCGTTTGGGATCCCAATCAGGTCGGATTGAGGGAGGACACAGAAGCAATTCAGAGGCGGGCTGCTAGATTTGTTACTAGTAGGTTTGATCATCACGCGAGTGTTACGGAAATGCTTCAGGAACTCGGGTGGGAGTCTCTAGAGGAAAGGAGGCGTTCTTTTCGTGAATCGCTAGTGAGGAAATTTAGAGAACCACAGTTTGTGGCTGACTGCAGTACAATTTTACTGCCGCCAACTTACATTTCGCGGAAAGATCACAAAGATAAGATAAGAGAGATTAGGGCTCGTACAGAGGCATATAGGCAGTCATTTTTCCCTCTTTCTGTTTGGGAGTAGAACAGGGAGAGAAGATGCTAGTTGTGGTACGAAGTACCCTCCGCCACGCACCTTATGGTGGATTGCGGAGTATGTATGTAGATGTAGATGTAGATGTAGAACCAACATTAAAGAGAGAGTGCCCTGCAGAATGCAAGAGTACGCAGATCGGGAACATAAAACTGCACATTGCAGACGACGCTGTCGAGTGCAGCCCCCCACCTCGAACTTCTCGCCGGGCCGGACGACCATCAGCATGTTGAAGGCGGCCAGCGGCCCCAGGCTGCCATCCGGCTGCTCCACCAGGGCGCACAGGGTGATGCGCTCCGACAGAACCATCCGCCACACCTCCTGCAGCTCCGCGAACGCCTGCAACGCAGATTATGGACTACAGTGAACCCGAAAATAGGGGCAGTACCAGGACAAAAAAAATAATGCTCCGTCGAACAAATCATGATTTTTTTTTAAATTTGTTTTAACTTTGTTGTTGCATGCCCACTGTACCCCCACAGTCTCCAGTAAATGTAATGTATGAAAGTCTCGTGTGCTCCATCTGTCTGTGAATGGTGTGCGTTATTGTACTTCAATCATTCCGTATCAAATTTTGTGGCACCGAGTTTGGGAACCACGCCACAAATTGCGTGGGAGACGAGCTGTAAAACAAACTGAAAACGCTGGTATACCGGACTTATGGTGGTTAACAACACACGTAGATTCGAGCCAAAACTGGCAGACTTTCCTGTCTCGTAAGTTTGCGCATTGCACATTCGGCTGTGCGAGCGAGTAGTTTTGCAGTCTGAAGCATAAAAAATGCGCCATTTAAAGAGAACTATTAGCATAGTCTACTCACTTTCCTCATTGACTTCTCACAAAGGTATTTGTGCTATTGACAAAGGATCTCAAATGTTCAAATGTGTGCGGATTCCTAAAGGACCAAACTGCTGAGCTCATCGGTCCCTACACTTACACACTACTTAAACTTACTTATGCTAACAACAACACACACATCCATGCCCGAGGGAGTACTGGAACCTCCGGCGGGAGGGGCCGCGCAGTCCGTGACATGGCGCCCCAAACCGCGCGGCCACTCCGCGCGCCTCACAGGATCTCAAATTGACGGCAAATTTTTAAATTTCGAGAAGGCTTTTGACACTATACCTCAAGAGTGACATCAAATCAAATTGCGTGCCAATGGAGTATCGTGTCAATTGTGTAACTAGATTGGTGATTTCCTCTCAGAAAGGTCACAACTCGTAGGAACTCACGGAAAGTCATCGAGTAAAACACAAGCAATATCTGGCGTTCCCCTAGCAAGTGTTACAGGCCTTTTGCTGTTCCTGATCTACATAAATGATTTAGGAGACAATCTGAGTAGCGCTCTTAGATTGTTTGCAGATGATGCTGTCATTTACCGTCTTATTAAGTCATGAAGTGACCAAAATAAATTACAAAACGATTTATACACGATACGGTACGGTGTGAGAAGTGGCAGCTGCCTCTAAATAAGTGAGTACCAAAAGGAATCCGCTAAATTTCGGTTACGCGATAAATCACACAAATCTAAAGGCTGTAAGTTCAACTAAATAGTTAGGCATTACAGTTAAAAAAACTTACGTTGGGACGATCACATAAGTAATGCTGTGCAAAAAGCAAAACAGACACTACGATTTATTGGAAGAACACTGAGGAAATGCAACAGGTGTACTAAAGAGACTGCCCACACTACGTTTGTACGTCCTCTTCTGGAGCACTGCTGTGCCGTATGGGATCCACATCAGATCGGATCGACGGAGTGCACCGAATAAGTTCTAAGGAAGGCATCTCGTTTTGTACTGTCGCAAAATAGGGGAGAGAGTGCCACGGATATGATACTTGAATTTGGGTGGCAATCATTAAAGCAATGGTGTTTTTCGTTGCCGCATTATCTTCTCGAAAAATTTCAATGCACTTAATTGTGAATTGCAGAGTAATCCACTGAGAAAACAAAAGAACTCCTTGCCGAGAAAGCATATGAAAGTCTCAAGGAAGTTTATGACTGGTCTATAAGCAATGAAGTGACATTGAACATAAAGAAAACTAATGCCATGAATTTCAGTTTGAAGAGGAAAAATGTCATTGTTAAATTAAATGTAGATAGCACCTCTATTGACTGTGTAACAAATGCAAAATTTCTAGGAATGAATATTGATTCTCAGTTGAAGTAGTGTGAACACACAAAGGTACTTGCAAACAGAATGTTATCAGCATATTACGCCCTTAGAATCCTATCATCGGTGTTTAACATGCAATGTCTTTTAGTTACATATTATTCATATGTACGCTCAATTCTTAGCTATATCCTTTTTTGGAGAACAAATGCACAAAATATGAACACAATTTTCAAACTCCAGAAAAGAGCCATAAGAATAATAACCGAAAATACTAGTCGAGCTCATTGTAAAGTTCTGTTCAAAAACACTGGGGATTTTAACTGCTCCATGTGAATAGATTTACCACTCAGGTGTACATATCAAAAATAACATTGGTAACTACTGCACAAACAGATGACCATGCAACAAGAGCTAGACTCAACTTACATTTACCAAGAGAAAATAAAAATTAAACTCAAAACAGCATTTTCTACCAAGGAATAAAACTGTACAATAAATTACCGAAAGAGATTAAACAAACTGCAAAAATATACTTCTTTAAAAGGGCAACTAAAAAGTACCTGTTATGCAATACATTTTATACATTGAAGGATTACTTATATAAAACACAGCAGGGGTTTGATAAAAAACACTACACAAATAAATAATAGTAATAATGATTATAAAACATCCAAAATTCCACATAACACCTTAACTTTCTTAACTTTATGTTTTTTCCTTCTTTTTTCCTTTATAGAAATACTTACCCCCAAGCTATGCATAGCACAATACTAACACCTCTTCCACTTTCTGAGCTCAACATCTCACTCATTATGGAGGGATGCTGACTCAGGTTTTCAGGATTGCAAATGGGAAGTTGCGGTACAGAAAATGGACCAGAGATCACCAGTGTGTGTGTGTGTGTGTGTGTGTGTAGTGAGTGAAGTGTTATGAAACAATGTGTGTATAGTGCGTGTAGTGACTGATAGTGAGATATGAGTGAACAGTGCGGCATTACATTATTTAATAAGTTCTTTGTAAAAGAGTATTGTATACCAAGAGTAAATCTAATGATTGTCTCTAACTGGAAGTCTGTAAATATGTGCGTATACGAATTAGCTTATTTTAAATTGATCTAAATTTGTAAATGTTTTGACATGTCCTATATCCTTGTAAAAAGAGATCTATAGATGAATAAAGCTGCTACTACTACTACTACTACTAATCATGTAGATGTAGATGTTAATATGATTATGTGAATACAGCAAAGTAGAGCATGTTCAAATGGTTCAAATGGCTCCAAGCACTTTGGGACTTAACATCTGAGGTCATCAGTCCCCTAGACATCTACCGAGCGAGGTGGCGCAGTGGTTAGACACTGGACTCGCATTCGGAAGGACGACGGTTCAATCCCGCGTCCGGCCATCCTGATTTAGGTTTTCCGTGATTTCCCTAAATCACTCCAGGCAAATGCCGGGATGGTTCCTCTGAAAGGGCACGGCCGACTTCCTTCCCCATCCTTCCCTAATCCGATGAGACCGATGACCACGCTGTCTGGTCTCCTTCCCCAAAAAACCAACCAACCAACCCCTAGACATCTGCTTAAACCTAACTAACCTAAGGACAGCACACACATCCATGCCCGAGGCAGGATTCGAACCTGCGACCGTAGTAGCAGCGCGGTTCCAGACTGAAGCGCCTTGAACCACTCGGCCACAGCGGCCGGCACAGTAGAGCACGAGACTTTAGTAATGTTGTCTACTCTGAAGAGGAATGTATCACAGAAAAGACTCTGAAAAATAAAGAGTGCTCTATGAAAGTAGTGTAACATCCTTAGGAAAATTATTTAATTATTAAGATAAACAGTTCCCATAAGTATTAGCACTTTATTTGGCATTGTATAAAATTTTTGCGCCGCTGCTGATAAGAACGCGCGGCAGCCAATCAGCGCGCGGCCGGATGGGCGGTGCCCGTGCCGGAAGTATTTTTCTCAGCGGATCGCGCTCTGTTAGAACTACAGCGCGATCCGTCCGGCTCTGGCGGCAGCCAGGCAAAGCTCGTTCAAGGTCACCCGCCTTTCGTAGCAGCAGTAGCTAATTGAAGACAGCCATGCATACATTTGATCTTAAACCTAAAGGTCAACCGCCTTTCGTAGCTGCAGCGCCAAATGAAGACAGCCATGCGTGAACACCCACCCACCTCCCCAGGGGTCGTAACCCCTGCAACCCATAGAAGATATAAAAGCTTCAGTAGCTGAATTAGAGTTTTAAGGTTTTAAAAAAAAAAAAAAAATCTCACGAGATAGAACGAACTGATAACAACAATAAACAGTTAAGTGTTTTAAGCTTTTAAAAAAAAATCTCACGAGATAGAACGAACTGATAACAACTAAAAAGAATACACAGAGTACACCTAGAGTAAGAAAGAGAATCCCAGAGAACCCCAGAGAGAATCCCAGAGTGACCCAGGGAGAATCCCAGGGTGACCCAGGGAACTACAACACTAAGAAGAATCGCTTCTCGGCTTTTGTCAAGATCAATGTGTAGTAGTTTGATAATCTAAACTGCAAAACTGCAGAATAGCCGAGCGCAGTGCCACGGCAAGGCTAGGAGCAGCCGGGAGTGACAGCGCAGAGGCGTCTGGTGTGGGACAAGAGAGCGACGGTAACTTTGAACTCGCACTGGGGGCCGTGGACGGCAGCTGCAGGTCGAGATCTCGAGTCCCGCGTGGATGGCGCCGGCCAGTCTTGTTTACATCCTGGAGTGGACGGTTCAGGCAGCTGGAGGGTAGCGGCAGCTGGTTGCTGGCAGCCGCTGGTAGTGGCCCGTGTGTATGGAGGATGCGTTGGCCGCTGTCATCGTGGGGACTGGAAGCTAAACGAGATGTGGACAGCATGCAAAGAGCAAGCGAGGAAGCACAACAACAAGCAAGCAACTGAGAAAGGAGTCAGCTAGACAACACACCGGCAAGTTCGTATAGCCAGTAATGGAGGCAGCCTGGTGCAGTTTGGGTCCAAGGTACCAGACACCTGTTATCAACATGAGGGATCACTTCATGTTCCACGCGAGCAGAGAGTACCTAGGAAAATCGGGCTGATGAGACCCAAGCAGATGTTTGCTGCGGTGTGTGCTAGTGGACGACAGCGCACAAGAAAGGTGTTGTGCCGGTTGTGCTCGGCAGAAAACTCTAGTTGCGCAGACGCCTGTGTCTGGCTGTGTTTCAGCTTGAGCTGTGCTGGTTATTACGTTGCCGTAACAGCAGGGCTGCCGCGAGGCCTAATGTTTTCTGAAATAAGAATATATGAGAAGATTCTGCGCGAATTGAACCCAAAGGGTACACCTTGTATTATTGCCAATTTTGTTTCGCTGTTTAGCTTCCTGACTTCAAGATGGCTGGCCTCAGTTGAATTCCTGGCCTGATAATTTCGTCCCGCAGGCAGCATGGTATGGCCTGGTTCAGTGTCCCTTAATTATCTATTTACTGTCTCTCTTGTTCATTAGTACTATTTGTCTTTGTTTTTTTTGGGGGGTGGGGGGTGGGGGGGAGGGATGGAGTGTCCACTCCAGTTGGTCCAGTTTTGGATATGGTGTACTGAGGTAGAAACTTGTTATTTTTTTTGTCATTCCTTCCAGCATGTATAGTTATTAGTGATACAGTTGTCCATTGTTAGATGCCCTCCTTGTTATTCTAAAGTTAAAATTATAAAGTTAAAATTATTTTGAAAGTCGGGAATTTTATGGTTTGACATTTGTATGCTACATTTTCAGTTAACGCGTACTTGCTGACTGAGTGCTGATCATATTCCTTATGTTTTACTTTAATTCATGGGCTCTGACTTATTCAATTCTATTGTTAATAAATGTGTTTATAACTTGTTAACGCGAAGTGCAGGGTGCCCATAAAGTAAGTATCCATTTTTTGGGAAACGTACATGTGGAGTGTTAGAGGTACCGTGAAGGGACATCACAATGTTAACAATTGCCGAAAGAATCACAATTCTGGAACATCGTTTACGTGGCAAAACCTATGCTGAGGTCCAGAGGCCGTTTGAGAGAAAGTATCGGAAGGATTCCCCTACAAGACTTGCTATTCGGAAGCTTGTCAACAAATCTCGGCGTACAGGACCTGTAGCTGATGAGAGACGCGCTGCGCGGTCACCGGTCAGCCCACAATCTGCACAGCGTCTGAGGGAAGCTGTCGAAAGAAGTCGAACGGCATCTACCCGCCGGCTGAGTCGTGAACTATCCATGCCGAAATCCACAGTGTCGAAAGTGCTTCACCACACCCTTAACAAGAAGGCATATCATGTCCAGATGTTTCACCAGCTAGAGGATGAAGACCATGCGGCACGAGCAGCCATGTGTCATGATCTGTTGGAGGCTGTAGCCGAGGAGGACCTGATGAATGATGTTATGTTCAGCGACGAGGCGTCATTTCATGTCTGTGGCGTCGTCAACAAACACAATTGCCGGATCTGGGCAGACGAGCAACCCCTGAATGCACTGAGTGGCAAAAGGACTCTCCCAAAGTCAATGTGTGGCGTGGTCTCATGAAAGATAGGATCTATTACCGGAGCAACCTACCTGGACATGCTGCAGTTGTTCTTGGGGCCACAGTTCCCCTGGACTTTTTTGCGTGGAGTTTCATCTAG
The DNA here is from genome assembly GCF_021461385.2 of Schistocerca piceifrons. Classification (NCBI taxonomy): domain Eukaryota; kingdom Metazoa; phylum Arthropoda; class Insecta; order Orthoptera; family Acrididae; genus Schistocerca; species Schistocerca piceifrons. Next base: position 2,498,424 of record NC_060139.1, read on the forward strand.
AGCCGATTTTATGCTACCAGGGTGCCACATTTGACTGAACTGAAACGGCGAATACGAGAGGCGGGCTTGCTAATAACCCCTCAAATGTATAAGCGCGGGTTCCACGCAACCACGAGGCGATGGGAAAAGTGTGTTGCCAACGAAGGTGGACATGTTGAACAATATTAACTACTCTCTCTAAATATAATGTTTATTGTGTTGTAGAACATCTGGAAAATGAAAATGGATACTTTCCTTATGGGCACCCTGTACATGGGCCCAACTTTATGCAATAAAGTATTTACATCAATTAATTTTACCACAGGGTGAGTAACGGGAAAATTTAGTGGTTTGGGGGTTGGTAGTATTGGTAATTTTGAGCACAATACTTATGGATGTATGTCCCATTCCGAGTGGTCACTGTGGGAGAACACGTTTACTGTACGTTGTTATTTATCCAAAATTTACCACAGTAATGTACAGGAATTCGAACGGTAGGCCCTGCCAAATGTGCGCAGCCAATAGGCTGACTGGAAGTTAAAATGTACGCTCATGCTCATAAATTAAGGATACTGCAAAATGTGGTGCCACACAATGTGGCACTAAACAAAATTGGCGCTGATAGCATAGGCACATAGGGAGCACACATGACACAGATCTGTTCGTCCACGGCATTGGTGATAAGTTGAGAAAACCGTCCCGAAACATATGTGCTACAAAACGCCACTGTTTCCTGCGGATGTACCCCGACATCAATATGGGATATGATCACCATGCACACGTGCACAGGCCGCACAACGAGTTGGCATACTCTGGATCAGGTGGTCGAGCAGCTGCTGGGGTACAGCCTCCCATTATTGCACCAGTGCCTGTCGGAGCTCCTGAAGTGCCGTAGGGGTTTGAAGACGTGCAGCAATACGTCGACTGAGAGCATCCCAGACGTGCTCGATGGGGTTCAGGTCTGGAGAACAGGCAGGCCACTCCATCCGCCTGATATATTCTCTTTCAAGGTACTCCTCCACAATATCAGCTCGGTGGGCCGTGCATTATCATCCATCAGGAGGAAGGTGGGACCCACTCCACTCCCGAAAAGGCGGACATACTGGTGCAAAATGACGTCCCGATACACCAGACCTGTTACAGTTCCTCTGTCAAAGACACGCAAGGGTGTACGTGCACCAATCATAATCCCACCCCACACCATCAAACCACGGCCTCCATACAAGTTCCTTCAAGGACATTAAGGGGTTGGTATTTGGTTCCTGGTTCACGCCAGTTGAAAACCCGGCGAGAATCACTGTTCAGCCTATACCTCGACTCGTCCGTGAACATAACCTGAGACCACTCTTCCAATGCCCAACAGGGGTCAGTGGAATGCACTTTGCTGATAAAACATGTCTGTTCAGTCGACTGTAGACTGTGTGTCTGGAGACAACTGTTCCAGTGGCTGTGGTAAGGTCCCGAGCAAGGCTACCTCCAGTACTCCGTGGCGGTCTGCGAGCACTGATGGAGAGATATCGGTCTTCTTGTGGTGTTGTACACTGTGGACGTCTCGTACTGTAGCGCCTGGACACGTTTCCTGTCTGCTGGAATCGTTGCCATAATCTTGAGACCACACGTTGTAGCATACGGAGGGCCCGTGCTACGACCTCCTGTGTTTGACCAGCCTCCAATCGCCCTAGTATTCTACCCTCATAACGTCATCAATATGTGTTCTTTGAGCCATTTTCAACACACAGTCACCATTAGCACGTCTGAAAACGTCTGCACACTTACTCGCTGCAGCGTACTCTGACATGCACCAACACACCTCTGCGTATGTGGACTGCTGCCAGCGCCACCGTGCGACAACAGCAGGTCAAATGCACCTCATGGTTGTACCCCGAGGATATTTAAACCCGCAGACCGCCCACCAGAGCATTGTTTCACCATGTATCAGCATTATCCTTAATTTATGAGCATGAGTGTACTAAGAGTATTATTCCTTGTACATCGGTTACTATATATCAGTATTGTTTGATAGCAATGTTGTTGACTACAGGGTTAATTATAGCACTTCCCCATGAACCACGGACCCTGCCGTTGGTGCGGAGGCTTGCGTGCCTCAGCGATACAGATAGCCGTACCGTAGGTGCAACCACAACGCAGGGGTATCTGTTGAGAGGTCAGACAAACGTGTGGTTCCTGAAGAGGGGCAGCAGCCTTTTCAGTAGTTGCAGGCGCAACAGTCTGGACGATTGACTGACCTGGCCTTGTAACACTAATCAAAACGGCCTTGCTGTGCTGGTACTGCGAACGGCTGAAAGCAAGGGGAAAATACAGCCGTAATTTTTCCCGAGGGCATGCAGCTTTACTGTATCGTTAATTGATGATGGCTTCCTCTTGGGTAAAATATTTCGGAGGTAAAATAGTCCCCCATTCGGAGCTCCGGGCGGGGAATACTCAAGAGGACGTTGTTATCAGGAGAAAGAAAACTGGCGTTCTACGGATCGGAGCGTGGAATGTCAGATCCCTTAATCGGGCAGGTAGGTTAGAAAATTTAAAAAGGGAAATGGATAGGTTAAAGTTAGATATAGTGGGAATTAGTGAAGTTCGGTGGCGGGAGGAACAAGACTTCTGGTCAGGTGAATACAGGGTTATAAATACAAAATCAAATAGGGGTAATGCAGGAGTAGGTTTAATAATGAATAAAAAAAATAGGAGTGCGGGTTAGCTACTACAAACAGCATAGTGAACGTATTATTGTGGCCAAGATAGACACGAAGCCCACGCCTACTACAGTTCACATGCCGTAGTACAAGTTTATATGCCAACTAGCTCTGCAGATGACGAAGAAACTGAAGAAATGTACGATGAAATAAAAGAAATTATTCAGATAATGAAAGGAGACGAAAATTTAATAGTAATGGGTGACTGGAATTCGGCAGTAGGAAAAGGGAGAGAAGGAAACGTAGTAGGTGAATATGGATTGGGGCTAAGAAATGAAAGACGAAGCCGCCATGTAGAATTTTGGACGGAGCATAACTTAATCATAGCTAACACTTGGTTCAAGAATCATAAAAGACGGCTGTATACATGGAAGAAGCCTGGAGATAGTAGAAGGTATCAGACAGATTATATAATGGTAAGACAGAGATTTAAGAATCAGGTTTTAAATTGTAAGACATTTCCAGGGGCAGATGTGGACTCTGACCACAATCTATTGGTTATGAACTGTAGATTAAAACTGAAGAAACTACAAAAAGGTGGGGATTTAAGGAGATGCGACCTGGATAAACTGACTAAACTAGAGGTTGTACAGAGTTTCAGGGTGAGCATAAGGGAACAATTGACAGGAATGGGGGAAATAAATACAGTAGAAGAAGAATGGGTAGCTTTGAGGGATGAAATAGTGATGGCAGCAGAGGATCGTTAGGTAAAAAGACGAGGGCTGGTAGACATCCTTGGGTAACAGAAGAAATATTGAATTTAATTGATGACAGGAGAAAATATAAAAATGCAGTAAATGAAGCAGGCAAAAAGGAATAAAAACGTCTCAAAAACGAGATCGACAGGAAGTGCAAAATGGCTAAGCAGGGATGGCTAGAGTACAATTGTAAGGATGTAGAGCGTTGTCCCACTAGGGGTAAGATAGATACTGCCTATAGGAAAATTAAAGAGACCTTTGGAGAAAAGAGAACCACTTGTATGAATATCAAGAGCTCAGATGGAAACCCAGCTCTAAGCAAAGAAGAGAAAGCAGAAAGGTGGAAGGAGTATATAGGGGGTCTATACATACAAGGGCGATGTACTTGAGGACAATATTACCGAAATGGGAGAGGATGTAGATGAAGATGAAATGGGAGATATGATACTGCGTGAAGAGTTTGACAGAGCACTGAAAGACTTAAGTCGAAACAAGGCCCCGCGAGTAGACAACATTCCACTAGAACTACTGACATCCTTGGGAGAGCCAGTCCAGACAACTCTCTACCAACTGGTGAGCAAGATGTATGAGACAGGCGAAATACCCTCAGACTTCAAGTAGAATATAATAATTCCAATTCCAAAGAAAGAAAGTGTTGACGGATGTGAAAATTACCGAACTATCAGCATAATAAGTCACGGCTGCAAACTACTAACCCGAATTCTTTACAGACAAATGGACAAACTGGTAGAAGCCGAACTCGGGGAAGATCAGTTTGGATTCCGTAGAAATATTGGAACATGTGTGGGAATACTGACCCTACGACTTATCTTAGAAGATAGGTTAAGGAAAGACAAACCTACGTTTCTACCAATTGTAGACTTAGAGAAAGCTTTTGACAATGTTGACTGGAATACTCCCTTTCTAATTCTGAAGGTGGCAGGGGTAAAATACAGGGAGCGAAATGCTATTTACAATTTGTACAGAAAGCAGATGGCAGTTATAAGAGTCGAGGGACATGAAAGGGACGCCGTGGTTGGGAAGGGAGTGAGACAGGGTTGTAGCCTCTCCCCGATGTTATCCAATCCGTATATTGGGCAAACAGTAAAGGAAACATAAGAAAAATTCAGAGTAGGTATTAAAATCCATGGAGAAGAAATAAAAACTTTGAGGTTTGCCGATGACATTGTAATTCTGTCAGAAACAGCAAAGGACTTGGAAGAGCAGTTGAACGGAATGTACAGTGTCTCGAAAGGAGGATATAAGATGAACATCAACAAAAGCAAAACGAGGATAATGGAATGTAGTCGAATTAAGTCGGGTGATGCTGAGGGAATTAGATTAGGAAATGAGACACTTAAGCCGGCCGGAGTGGCCGTGTGGTTCGAGGTGCTACAGTCTGGAACCGAGCCACAGCTACGGTCGCATTTTCGAATCCTGCCTTGGGCATGGATGTGTGTGATGTCCATAGGTTAGTTGGGTTTAATTAGTTCTAAGTTCTAGGCGACTGATGATCTCAGAAGTTAAGTCGCGTAGTGCTCAGAGCCATTTGAACCATTTGAGACACTTAAAGTAGTAAGGGAGTTTTGCTATTTGGGGAGCAAAATAACTGATGATGGTCGAAGAAGAGAAGATATAAAATGTAGACTGGCAATGGCAAGGAAAGAGTTTCTGAAGAAGAGAAATTTGTTAACATCGAGTATAGATGTAAGTGTCAGGAAGTCGTTTCTGAAAGTATTTGTATGGAGTGTAGCCATGTATGGAAGTGAAACATGGACGATAAATAGTTTGGACAAGAAGAGAATGGAAGCTTTCGAAATGTGGTGCTACAGAAGAATGCTGAAGATTAGATGGGTAGATCACATAACTAATGAGGAGGTATTGAATAGAATTGGGGAGAAGAGGAGTTTGTGGCACAACTTGACAAGAAGAAGGGAGCGGTTGGTAGGACACGTTCTGAGGCATCAAGGGATCACCAATTTAGTACTGGAGGGCAGTGTGGAGGCTAAAAATCGTAGAGGGAGACCAAGAGATGAATACACTAAACAGATTCAAAAGGATGTAGGTTGCAGTAGGTACTGGGAGATGAAGCAACTTGCACAGGATAGAGTAGCGTGGAGAGCTGCATCAAACCAGTCTCAGGACTGAAGACAACAACAACAACAATATAAAGTGAATAGTAATACAATGTTATGTTTCATAAAGTTGAAGTTGATTCGGTTAAATTTTTATGAATATTGTCTTCCGAAGTCATCCTGCACATATGGACACTGAAAGCTTGGCTTTCAACATACAGAGCCCATCAGAAGTTCCTAGGTAATAACCACAGTAGACACGTTAATGACCAGTGTCTTGAGAAGTGTGCGGAGGTCTGCTAACTCATGTCTTGCTCGACGTCAAACTACAGTAAGATTTCCACCTTAGTGTTGAAGAAAATGTCTGTCTCCTACATTTCCCCTAGCCTCAGAAAAGCTCAGCCTGAGTTTATCATGTAACCGTGTGGCCAATTTGCACTTTTAGTTTCACCGATTCAGATGGTAGCTATAAGCTGATTTTATGTTGGGCAACTCCCTCGTTTATGTCTATTTCTCTCCCCTCACGTCACGGCGCTTTCGTAGACAGCAAGTCATAAAATTTACCTACCTTACTTAACGGTTGGCTACTGACAACTGCCTCTCATTCTGTTGCATTACATTTAAAACAAAATCAGCTCTCCACCTTCACTAGCAATCTTACGAAAACTGTAGCAACACACATAGTGTGCATCTGTGTGTCAAGATGGAACACCTGCTAGCCCGTTGAACCTGCAGTAGGATGGAGAGTCGTTACGGACGTCACAGATCGACACATAATCGTCGCGAGGATAAAAGAATTTCGGTAAAATATTTTATCACGAGTCTCTTTCTAATGTTCTCCCGATCACAGAGATTTGAACTTGCTTCTTATCCCGAAGAAATGGCAAACGACGCCGTCAAGGTGCTTCACATTCTTGCTTGATTTTAAATCAGAGTAACTTCCTCCGTATTTTGCTTCTCGAGCCGTATTCATTGTTAACAAAGAGCATATCAAATCCAGACTGGAATTTTTTTTCCTTCCCTTTAAGCTATGTTGTAGTAAAGCTTCCTCACAGATTACACATGGATGACGGACGGATTTCCTTACTAACTACCCTTAATTTACATACATATATTAATTAGATATGAAGGGCTTATTTCAATAGTGGTACAAGTCCATTTTTGCTAATTCTGAGATACAGAGTCCTAAAGTTAAATGAGCGCTGAAAAATCTGCAGTTGAGATACCAGAAATATTCAAGTATATATACTATTCTCTCCCCCAGTCCTTTTCACCAGAGACAAAAAAGTGTTGCCTGTGAAAGACAGCCAGTTTTGCTCCATCCTGAATTTTCATACCAGCGCACATTTCTCTCCAGAGGGCAAGAGACACGGGGTAACACCTAAGCGGTGCATTACATGAGTGCCAACTGAGTCAGTTACGGTGGAGAGCCTGTGCGCCGACTGGAAGAGAAGGAGACAGCTACACGTAACCTGAAGCTGGCAATCGGATGACTGGGTGTGGTGTGATCAATCAGTCATTCGAGCTTTTACGATGGAAAACAAAAATCACGGTTTTATTCCTGGTCTATTACAAAGTTTTGTTCTCTCATTTACTCTCAAGTCCGTGTAAAATACTTCTTTATTTACTCGACAAAACTCAGTGCCTAGGCTAATACACAGTCGACTCACAGTGATGTGATAACCACTTATGTTCGACGTCAACGTGCAATAACCACACATAAATGACAGGTGGCTGCACTGGCAGTGGAGGGTGTTTATGGGGAACGCCGAAAAGACTGGAGTTGCCAACGTAATGTAGAAACTGAGCGATTTATCACACGTTCAAAAACGTACGATCATTGGCTTTCATCTACATCTACATTTATACTCCACAAGTAAACCAACGGTGTGTGGCGGAGGGCACATTACTTGCCACTGTCATTACCTCCCTTTCCTGTTACAGTCGCGTATGGTTCGCGGGAAGAACGACTGCCGGAAAGCCTCCGTGCGCGCTCTAATCTCTCTAATTTTACGTTCGTGATCTCCTCGGGAGGTATAAGTAGGGGGAAGCAATATATTCGATACCTCATCCAGAAATGCACCCTCTCGAAACCTGGACAGCAAGATACGCCGCGATGCAGAGTGCCTCTCTTGCAGAGTCTGCCACTTGAGTTTATTAAACATCTCCGTAACGCTATCACGCTTACCAAATAACCCTGTGACGAAACGCGCCGCTCTTCTTTGGATCTTCTCCATCTCCTCCGTCAACCCGACCTGGTACGGATCCCACACTGATGAGCAATACTCATGTATAGGTCGAACGAGTGTTTTGTAGGCCACCTCCTTTGTTGATGGACTACATTTTCTAAGTACTCTCCCAATGAATCTCAAACTGGTACCAGCCTTACCAACAATTAATTTTATATGATCATTCCACTTCAAATCGTTCCGCACGCATACTCCCAGATATTTTACAGAAGTAACTGCTACCAGTGTTTGTTCCGCTATCATATAATCATACAATAAAGGATCCTTCTTTCTATATATTCGCAATACATTACATTTGTCTATGTTAAGGGTCAGTTGCCACTCCCTGCACCAAGTGCCTATCCGCTACAGATCTTCCTGCATTTCGCTACAATTTTCTAATGCTGCAACTTCTCTGTATACTACAGCATCATCCGCGAAAAGCCGCATGGAACTTCCGACACTATCTACTAGGTCATTTATGTATATTGTGAAAAGCAATGGTCCCATAACACTCCCCTGTGGCACGCCAGAGGTTACTTTAACGTTTGTAGACGTCTCTCCATTGAGAACAACATGCTGTGTTATGTTTGCTAAAAACTCTTCAATCCAGCCACACAGCTGGTCTGATATTCCGTAGGCTCTTACTTTGTTAATCAGGCGACAGTGCGGAACTGAATCAAACGCCTTCCGGAAGTCAAGGAAAATGGCATCTACCTGGGAGCCTGTATCTAATATTTTCTGGGTCTCATGAACAAATAAAGCAGGTTGGGTCTGACACGATCGCTTTTTCCGGAATCCATGTTGATTCCTACATAGTTGATTATGGGTTTCCAGAAATGACATGACATGCGAGCAAAAAACATGTTCTAAAATTCTACAACAGATCGATGTCAGAGATATAGGCCTATAGTTTTGCGCATCTGCTCGACGACCCTTCTTGAAAACTGGGACTACCTGTGCTCTTTTCCAATCATTTTGAACCTTCCGTTCCTCTAGAGACTTGCGGTACACGGCTGTTAGAAGGGGGGCAAGTTCTTTCGCGTACTCTGTGTAGAATCGAATTGGTATCCCGTCAGGTCCAGTGGACTTTCCTCTGTTGAGTGATTCCAGTTGCTTTTCTGCTCCTTGGACATATATATCTGTGTCAGCCATTTTTTCGTTCGTGCGAGTATTTAGAGAAGGAACTGCAGTGCGGTCTTCCTCTGTGAAACAGCTTTGGTAAAAGGTGTTTAGTATTTCAGCTTTACGCGTGTCATCCTCTGTTTCAATGCCATCATCATCCCGGAGTGTCTGGATATGCTGTTTTGAGCCACTTACTGATTTAACGTAAGACCAGAACTTCCTAGGATTTTCTGTCAAGTCGGTACATAGAATTTTTCTTTCGAATTCACTGAACGCTTCACGCATAGTCCTCCTTACGCTAACTTTGACATCGTTTAGCTTCTGTTTGTCTGAGAGGTTGTGGCTGCGTTTAAATTTGCAGTGAAGGTCTCTTTGCTTTCGCAGCAGTTTCCTAACTTTGTTGTTGAACCACGGTGGGTTTTTCCCGTCCCTCACAGTTTTACTCGGCACGTACCTGTCTAAAACGCATTTTACGATTGTCTTGAACTTTTTCCATAAACACTCAACACTGTCAGTGTCGGAACAGAAATTTTCGTTTTGATTTGTTAGGTAGTCTGAAATCTGCCCCCTATTACTCTTGCTAAACAGATAAACCTTCCTCCCTTTTTTTATATTCCTATTTACTTCCATATTCAGGGATGCTGCAACGGCCTTATGATCACTGATTGCCTGTTCTGCGCGTACAGAGTAGAAAAGTGCGGGTCTAAAGGTGAAAGCATGTCCGAAACTGCTAAGTTTGTAAACTGTTTCTACACCGTCGTGGTTAAAGTATATCGTGGATGGCGAAGCGGCACCATTCAAAACCAGCGCCGAGGCAACTGGGGCACTACAGGCCATAGATTACAGGGGTGAACGATGTACAGCGTCAAAGGTCTGAAAGCAAACACGCTGCATACGTTTCGGTCTGGAAGGCCAATGGTTAAGAACAAGTGTGCGTCCGCCCTTGGGGACCGTGCCCACACCCACAAGCCAGTTTGCTTTTCCTCGGCACAATGGTCTCCATCAGCGGGACAATCCAACGCGTCACACACCTCGCAGTGCACTGCGTCGTTCAGAGAGTACCAGAATGAGTTTAATGTACTACCCTGGCCAGCAAACGTCCCGGAGTTAAACCCAATGGGCTATATGTGGGACTACTTCGATCGAGCTGTTGGCGAAATGGATCATCAACCGAAAACCCTAGCGCAGCTAGCTACAGCACTGGAGTCGGAATGTCTCCACATACCTTTCGATACCTTCCAGAACCTAAATGTCTCTCCCTCTCTCTGCACGACTCGCAGTGGTTCGGGAGGCAATATGTGATTATTCAGGCTTTTGATCGGCGGTCACAGTAACAGTATTGGACAGTGTATTAAGGCTGAAAATGGAATTTCTCAGTCCTCTTAAACTTTACGGTAATTATTTTTCAAATATTTTTTCACTTTTCGTTTCGAGATAGATCTCTTTTGTTCCCTAAACACGATTCAGAGAGTCTTGTCACAAACCACACATGTAGTTCACAGCCTTGACGGAAAGGTGCGAAACTAATACTCTAGTATTTCTATGACTGTGGGATATTTTGATCAAAATTTTATCATTGTGAAAGGTTACTGCTTACTTTGTGTGTTTTAATTACAGAAAAAGGTATATCAACAGGTAATGAATGGTGAGTGTTCATGATACCTACTAAACGTGTCTAATGAGTGGAACAGATGGGTATCGAAAGACGTGATATCCGGAGGATGAGCATATGTACCTTATCGCCATCTTTCGAATTTTGTGAAAGTTTGACATGAGAGTATCGTACCGACAGATCGCATAAGCAGTTGGCTGTAGTGCAATTATTGCAGGACGAATGAAGGCGAGATGGAGTCAGGACAATAGCGCGATACGAAGAGCAAACACGAGCCCTTCCAAGAAAATTGAACCACAATAATATCACAAGGCAAAGAGACGGATCACAACAGCTGAAATCCAAGAAAATTTTACAAACCGCCCGGAACAGATTACTGCAACCTGGGTTGAAATCTCGAGTTGCCATGTACCGTTTACAGCTGGCAACATGCCGCAGACAACAGCCTGAAATGCTGCAGAGCCAGAGTGAATTCTTCAGCGAGTCTTGCTTCTGTCCGTGGCGGTCAGATTCACGACCTGGCGACAGGTGAAGCGAAGCAGCGATTTCACAGATTCATGCCTCTCCATCTAGCCACTGGAATTGTGATATTGGGAGCTACAGGGGAAAGGAGGGTAGAGGGGGTGGGGGGGGGGGAGGAATAAATATATGGAAACACCGCGAGAAACGCGTGCTTGGGCGTAAATCCAGACGGTAGCCGAGCCTGCAGGTTGCGCTGCTGAATTTGACCACGAGCGGCTCGCGTGCCGTGTCCTCAGTGCGTCACAAGTGTCAGCTGAGGTCAGAGCAGTGTCAGCTGGTGTAGTTGTGAGAGCGTTACGTCAGAACTGAGTGAATCCGAATGTGGGCCAATTGTAGGTGCTCGTACGGTAGGCACTTCCGTAACCAAGGGAGCCTGAGTGTTTGATGTTTCAAGAGGTACCGAATCGAAGATTCACACAGCATACAGGGAAAGTGCTCAAATACCATCCACTAGCCGACCGGTGTGGCCGAGCGGTTCTAGGCGCTTCAGTCTGGAACCGCGAAACCGCTACGGTCGCAGGTTCGAATCCTTCTTCGGGCATGGATGTGTGTGATGTCCTTAGTTTAGTTAGGTTTAAGTAGTTCTCAGTTCTAGGGGACTGATGACCTCAGATGTTAAGTCCCATACTGCTAAGAGCCATTTGAACCATTTCAACCATCCGCTAAGTCAGAGCAGAGCTACATGTCGCGCTCGCAAATCCTGACAGCTCCAAAACACTGCTCCATCAGCAGTGCATTTCAAGGCGAGTTGGAACTACAAAACCAGTCATCACTGATGCATATGCTGTAAAAGGAAAGCGTGGTGCCAAAGCCATATGGACCACTGGAAGCAAGTAATTTCGTGAGGTGAGTCTTTCACTCTACTTCCAGCTACTGGCCAATGATTTGGGCAGCCATATCGCGGTATTGCATGGGCCCCGTAGTTACTCAGCAACGTCGCATTACTTGCAATGATTTTGTGACCGCTTTGTCTGATCAAGTCCATCGCATGGTACAATGTTTATTACTCCCTGGTACTCCAAGAAGTCAGGACCTCTGTTCACACAGCTCGAATCACCCAGGACTGGTTTCATGAGCACGAGGATGAACTGTTGTACACCCCATCGCCACCACAGTCACCGGATCTCAGCATTATTGAGGCTTTGTGGTCTGCTTTAGAGAAATTTGGAAATTTGTGGTAAGGCCTTATGGGACCAAACTGCTGAGGTCATCGGTCCCTAAGCCTACACGATACTTGATCTATCTCAAACTAACTTACGCTGTGGACGACACACACACCCATGCCCGAGGGAGGAGTCGAACCTCCGACGGGGGGAGCCGCCCGGGCCGTGATAAGACGCCTCAGACCGCGCGACTACCCGGCGCGGCTTTAGAGAAAACGATGCGTAATCGCTACCTACCTCCAGCGTTGTTATCTGCACTTGCCACAGTTTTTCACCAAAACCGATATTTGAAAATCGTACATGACCTGTGTTTCTCCAATCCGAAAGGACTAGAGTCTGTTTTGACCGCCAGTCGTTTTCCTACGCCGTGCTAGGCATGGTATGCCGGTGTGTTTTTGGCGATTCCGCAGTTTGTCCACCCCTGTAGTTGGTACAACAGCACTGATTTGGTAATTGTTGAACGGAGGCTGAATAGTAACCTATGCTGCGACAGCCTTCATGACCAGTGGATCAACTGGCTTATCCCAGCATGATAATGGAAGCTCCCAAACTCTTTTCTCACCAAATGCAGTATACCTGGAGCAATGAATGGATGCTTGACTGGCTTGCCCAGTCCCCCAATTTGTCTGGGATGAGATGGGAAGACCATCCACTAGCGAGAAACCTTGATGAATTGACACACTAAGTGTTCGATCATGGCAAGAAATTCCTCAAGACGAGGTTCGGAAGCTATTTGCCTTAGTGCCCCAATGAAGAAAAGAGTGGAGGGGGGGGGGGAGGGGTCACAACTCATTCTGATGTTCGTGATGGACATCAGTTCCAAATGGAATGAAAGGTTAAACACAAGTTATGTGATGAAAATCTCACAAACGACTGATAATTCATGGTATAAAACTTCCCGTTTCCATTACTGTATAATGTCATAGAAACATTAAGTAATAGAAACTGAAATACGTAAATTAGTGTGACATCTTCATTGTCATCTGTTACGTCCCTAGATAGTATCCCCAGCAGAAGCTAAAAATTTGTCTAATTTTTTCCTTGGCAGCTTCCGGAAGCTGAACTGCCTGTGTCAATGAGGGATACACTGTCAGCTAGGGGGAAATACCGAGCAAGTTGTGGCAGACACAGAAGCTATTGCAGCACATGGGAATGACCAAGTACTCAAGTCTCCATGCGAAGCATAATGACATCTAGTGATACCATCATATTAGTGACAAAGCAGAGTGTGTAAGGAGGCGTACATGCAACGCAACAATAAGTGTTCAGGTGTCGAACCAGCAGAAAATAGCCTTTGTAAGGCGAAGTTGCGAAAGTCCGGATTCACTAGCAGAGCTTACAGTGAGGAAAAACCAGGGCACATGACATCATTGCCATCCCCATTGCTGCAGAGCACACGCGAACATAAATACCCTACCCATCTTACCTAATGTCTGACTGCCGACTGTCCGGTGTGCAGTCTCAGTCCTTGTGTCAAGCTGCAGCTATCCACTGAGAGGAAAGGCTACGGAGGTCGACCTTCGGCGTGTCTAGCTGTCTTCGATCGTCTGTGGAGCCGCGAGTCCAGCTGGAAGGATGCTTCTGCTGCCAGACGCACTCACAACGTACTGGCCACTGCAGCTGGGGCCCAGAGGCCACTGTCACCCTGCAAGCCCGCTCGACGCGCCTCACCAGGACGCTGTCCGCCATCCACTTCCATCTGAGAGGGCCACCGCTGCCGCTCGTCCCGTTCCCGAGGCTAACACCGACTTGCCTGCTCCTGTCTCCTAAATGGGGGCTAAGCGCTGACCCCTGTGAGTGAGCGAGTACTTCAGATGGACCTGGGGACGTGACTACGTACCGATCTCGAAAGTAATGTGTTGACGTCAAAAACTTGCAGTCACGAGAGTTTTGGGCCGCTAGAGCTGGAGGCCGCCGACGTCCACGGGTCGAACAATTTGAGCAACACTCAACGTCGAAGAATAGCGTACCTCTGGATCGTCGCGCAAGCCAAAGCACGACGTGATGGGCTCTTCACGCAGGAAGACGTCGGCCATGAGGCGCACGGCCTCCTCGTGGCGGTCGCCGGGCAGCTCCTGGACGAGGTAGGCGGGCAGTGCGTCTCCTCCGGCGCCTTCCAGCGGCCGCCGGCCCACGTGCCGCTGCACGACGCTCGGGAAGGGCACCGACTCGGGCCGCGCCCACGGCGCCACCTCCGACATCGTGTTGCCACCTGCCAGTAATATAAAATACGCTGATGGCCATTAAAATTACAGCATCGTGAAGGAAGCAAGTATGGAATGTCAAACTGGCACCAACTGACTAACTGCTTCATCGCAAAAATAGGTAGGTGTAATGCCGTTTACGTTATGTGTAAGAGAAAGGTTTACACAAGTTCGTCAGAATATTATGATATGCCTCTGTGGGAAGAAGAAATATCTCGCAACATGTATCGGAATTCGAAAGTGGAAGGATAGTGGGCTACAGAGACTCTAGTTTATCGTTTCACAATACTGCTGCTCGCGTTGGTCGCTATTGGCCCCTTCACACTCACGAAGTTGTCCGGCCGACCGATGAACGCACCAATTTCGTGGCAGCCTACACACGTCCTGATCGACTGCACTCACAGATTACAGCGCCTACCTGTTGTTGTGATTTGTTTATCTGAAGTTCATTGAGTCTGTGTTTTACGAGATTATCTTTTGTTTTGCACATAACAAAAACTGGGGCTTGACCTGGCTGTTTCAGAGTTAACAACGCAAAAAAAAAAGGCCGAGAGAAAGCTGTGGCCAAAGAAATGGCTGATGCAAAGAAATTCAGCCGCGCTCTGTTACTTAAGGAGGTGGGAGACATTGACTTCCGTGATTACGTAATAATAGATTAAACATGCATTTCAGAGTTGCTGAACATCGTCAAAGAATTCTTAACGAAAAAGAATACAATCCTGAGAGAGGCTTTAATCTGCGAGGAGAGGATGTTTGCTACTTCACGGTTCCTAGCCATTGACGGAAGTTCAGAGGACCCCAAATTCGTCCTCTCGTATCCCCACAATGTCCGCCTCCGTAGCGTAGCGGTAGCGTTACCGGCAACCACGCAGGGGGCCGGGGTTCGATTCCCGGCAGGGGACTGGGTGTTGTGTGTCCTTCATCATCACTCACTCGCAAGTCGCCGATGTGGCGTCACCTAAAAAGGACTTGCAATACGGCGGCTCAACTCCCCCGAATGGGGCCTCCCGGCCAACAGTGCCATGCGATCATTTCCATCTCCACAGTCATTGTCTATAATAATTCCTAAAACGTGCAACGTGATTTATAGTTACCTGAAGAAATACGTCATGGTCAAGCAAAATAAATAAAACAAAAGTTGTGTATGTAAACTTTATTAATTTATTTGTGTATCTAGTATAAAACGGGAGCCGGCCGGAGTGGCCGCGCGGTTAAAGGCGCTACAGTCTGGAACCGCACGACCGCTACGGTCGCCAAGTTCGAATCCTACTCGGGCATGGATGTGTGTGATGTCCTTAGGTTAGTTAGGTTTAAGTAGTTCTAAGTTCTAGGGGACTGATGAGCTCAGATGTTAAGTTCCGTAGTGCTCAGAGCCATTTGAACCATTTTGCACATTAACGATTATGGATAAATTAAAAAAATTTCGTGCACCTCTATTCCTGTACTCCTCACACGACATGTCACTCAAACATTTCTAGTCTTTAAATTTCTTCAGTACCTCTGTCAAAGTTCCGCCCGCCGCACACTCTGCACAGTAAGGTCCGAAAGCCCCGGCACTCCTCCCTCTTTTGGTCACGATGTATACTCCTTATACTCCTTATGTCTTTCTTTTCTTTTCAGATGGCGGGCTCAAGTACCTACAGTGTGCGAGAACGTCTTCCTGCAACTGCATGGGCTTATGAACGTGCACACAGCTTGAGAACTATTAGAAATGTGCAACAGGATTTTGCTGCACGATTCCGTAAAGAAGCTCCACCAAAGCGAACGATACTGCGATGCCAACAGAAACTCTTCAGAACTGAATCTACTAGGATCACTTTTTAAGTAAGAACCAATAGCGGCGCATCCTGTCCCGTGATGTCCGTTCACGGACGGGCACTCTTGGCCAGTCTCTCACTAAATTAAATTAAAATTATTTATTAATACCTCCAGCTGCTGACGGGCGTTGATATATATCAACAGGGACAGGTGAAAATGTGTGCCCCGACCGGGACTCGAATGCGGGATCTCCTCCTTACATGGCAGACGCTCTAGCCATCTGAGCCACCGAGGGCACAGAGGATAGGGCGACTGCAGGGACTATCTCGCGCATGCCTCCCGCGAGACCCACATTCTCACCTTATATGTCCACACAGTACATTCGTAGTGCCCCATCCAACACTCTCATTACTCGTGGAAGACATTCCCATAAGAGTTCGGGTAATATGTGTGCATCAGCACAGAAGAGGTATTGCCAGAACGATATACTTATATGGATATGGTGTCTGTTCTTTCGGACATGTTCGAAAGAACAGACACCATATCCATATAAGCATATAGTCTCTCACTAGGCCGGCATTACGTTTCACGTCTCTGCCGGTGTTGGTTGTACGCTTATACTGCCCCGCCTGTCGCCATGCCCATTCACGGGCAGCTTGTTGAAGTTTATGGTGCAGGTGAAATGAGTGATGGAAATGTGCGTAAATGGTGTGGGTTGCTTTATGAAGGAAGGGCAAATGTTCATGATGTAGAACGATCTGGTCGGCCTACTGTTATGAATTAAGACTTGACACGAAAACTTGACGGGGCAATTCATCAGAACAGGAGCTTCACTGTCGACGAGCTGTATCAGAAATTTCCACAAGTTTCAAAATCATTATTATTTCACAATTTCACTACAAAATAGTGTGTGCGAGATAGATGCCGAAAATGTTGATAGAAGAACACAAAACAAAGTGAATAACACATTGTTTGTCCGTTTTGGAGCGCTATCACAAGGATGGTGACGAGTTCTTGCGTCACATTGCGACCGGCGGTGAAACGTGGATTGCACGCTACACTCTAGTGAGTAAACGTCAATCGAGTGATCATCATTCAAACTCCCCGACAAAATCAAGAAAATTAAACAAGAACCTTCAACAAGGAAAATCGTGGACGGTGTTTTGGGACCGGAAAGGCATTCTTTTGTTATACCTTTTTTTTGCCAAGAGGAATGACAATAAATGCTGAGAGGTACGGTGGAACACTATCAAAGCTTAGGCGCGCCATTCAGAATCGGCGGCGGGACTGCTCTCCAGCTGCGTCGTCCTGCTCCACAATTCCCGGCCTCCGGTTGCGGCGAGGACAGAGACGCAACTGCACAAGTTTCATTGGGAATTACTGCATCATCCGCCATACAGCCCTGACTTAGAATCAGCAGAGTTTTATCTGTTTCCAAAACTGAGGGGATTTCTTGGTGAAATGCGGACGGGGAAGGGCGACATGTTGGAAGAAAATGTTACTAACTGGTTTAACGGTCAGGCGGCAGTGTTCTTGTTGTGTCGGTAGCTGGGCCGACACCGTGAAGTTGATGGCTGAAAAGGCAATCTAGACTAACACGGTAGCCGATAGGGCACGCACGGCTAAAGCAGACGGGCGTGAAGTCTGGAACATGAGAACTTATAAATGAATAAGAAGAAAAGTATGTAGATGCTTATTACTTATCTTTTAATTGTTCTTTGGAATACATCTCTCTTGAATACTCGTAAGCTATAGGCACTGATACAAATGGCGCCTTACTAGTTCGTTGCCATTAACTTAGCTGATGGCTATTCTGTCTCTCGGCTAATGAGAGAAAGGCTTCGTACAACTGGGCGGTAGCTAGGTTCTCGTACAACTGGGCGGTAGCTAGGTTCTCGTACAACTGGGGCTCGAGTCCTCTCTCGTATCACGAGACCTGCCTTGGTGGTGGCGCTAGGTCTGCGATCACAGTGGCGACACGCGGGTCCGACATGTACTACATGGACCGCGGCCGATTTAAGCTACCACCTAGCAAGTGTGGTGTCTGGCGGTGACACCACATTCCTCCCCCGCAAATCGGCGAACGGTCGTGAGATAAGGCTTCCGCCCGCCGTGGGGAGGACCACATGTTGACGTATGCGATGAGGTGGGGAGCCTAACAACAGGCGAGGCTGTGCCACCCGCACCCGGCCATCCGGTCCGAGGGGAGCTAGGAAACGCCTGCAAAACTAGTCCAGGGTGCACGTCAACATGCGGTGTATGCGCCCGTAATAAGACAGGAGGGACCGAAGGGTCGATTTCCATGGCGTCGGGGTAGCCGACGCGCGATGACGTCATGTGGTCCGGAGCGGGCGGGAGTTCCATGGCGGAGGACAGCTGGTCACGGGAAGCGATCGGCGGCGCGTGACCCTGGGAGGCGCTTGGCGGCTGCAGCGAAGCGTCTAATGCTGGCGGCGCCGGCGGGAGAACAAGCGGCGGCGGCGGCGGCGGCGGCTGCTGCTGCTGCTGCGGCGGCGGCGGCGCGTCGCCATGGGGCAAAATGGAAGGCATCGTCGGTAACACCTGGGGATGAGGCGAGCCAGTAGATGGGTCCCCAGGGCGCTGAGCGGACGGCACCGTCGCTGAAAGCAGACGGGGAGCGGCAGAACCCGAGCGACGACAGAGGCGCAGCTGATTGAGATGCCGACGCACCTCACCAGAGGCCCCCAAAACCAAATACATCACGCGGCCGAGGCAGCTAAGAATGCGCCCTGCGAGCCAACGCCGTGAACCTCGATAGTTGCGATAAAATACAACGTCGCCTGGAGCAAAAGCAGGAGTCTGCCGCTGCACAGGAAACTGATGCGGCGGATGCAGCAAAGACATCAAGGTGCGATGAGGACGACCGTGGAGCAACTCAGCCGGCGAGCGACCATCTCGGGGCTGAGAGCGATACGAAGACAAAAAGAGCAACAATGCGTCCTCCCGAGAATGCGACTCTTTCAATTTCAACATCTGTGACTTGAAAGTCCGGACCAAACGTTCAGCGGCACCGTTGGACTGAGGCGAAAACGGCGCGGATGTCAGATGTTGAATACCATTGGCCTGGCAGAATGACTGAAATTCTGTGGACATGAATTGTGGGCCATTGTCGGAAACAATAGTCTGCGGAAGACCTTCAATGCAAAAGATAGCAGACAACGCTTGGATGGTGGCGGAGGACGTCGTAGAAGACATCCGGACAACAAAAGGAAAAGTACTGAAGGCGTCGACCAGAACCAACCATCGAGCATTCCAGATTGGACCAGCAAAATCAATGTGCAAGCGTTGCCAAGGGGAAGTGGCTTTTGGCCACGCAAAGGCTTTCCGCGGCGGTGCGGATTGTTGTTCGGCACACGCCGGGCACGAAGAACACATATTCGTAATCGCAGCATCGATTCCGAACCAAGTACAGTGCTGACGAGCAAGTTGTTTCGTTCGCACTATACCCCAATGTCCTTGGTGAAGAAGCCGTAAAACAGAGGACTGTAACGAACGTGGGACCACGACTCTGGACTGATCATTATCAGAACGCAACAACAAAACACCACGTCGAACAAAAAGTCTCTCCTTGTGAGCAAAAAATCGGCGAACCAACGGATCCTCGATCCGAGACTTTGACAAAGGCCATTGCGTAGCAACAAAACGTAAAACAGTAGCAAGGACAGGGTCAGCAGCTGTGGCTGTAGCGACACGACGAAAATCAATCGGAAACGATTCGACCACTTCATCGGTTTCCGAATCAATGAACATGCAAGCAAGTTCGGAAGAATCGAATGCTTTATCCTCAGCAACAGGCAAACGGGACAACGCATCGGCGTTTCCGTGCTTAGCAGTGGACCGATACAAGATATCGTAGCGGTACTGCGAGAGGAAAATAGACCAGCGAATGAATTTCGGCGCTGTACGTGGAGGTACAGGCTTGGTCGGATGAAAAAGCGATGTCAAAGGTTTGTGGTCTGTGATGATGGTAAAGTGACGACCATACAAGAAATCATGGAACTTAGTAACACCAAACACGAGAGCCAAAGCTTCTTTCTCTATCTGTGAAGAATTTCTTTGCGCAGACGAGAGCAATGTGGACGCAAAGGCAATAGGGCGATCATGGGAGCCAACTTTGTGCGCAAGCACAGCACCGATCCCGAAATCCGATGCATCTACCATCAACAAAAGGGGTTGCTGGGGATCGAATGGCGTAAGGCAAGTATTAGAAAGCAACGCCGATTTCAACTGGCGAAAGGCGCGTTCGCATTCCGTCGTCCAGACGAACGGAACACCTTTACGGCGTAAGCGTTGAAGCGGAGCTGAAATGAAAGAGGCATTGCGCACATTCACTCACACCTTGTGATTCGACATTGTTCAATGTTCTTGCGACCTCCTGACGCAATGCGTGGGGAACATTGCGCGCCCTGAAAAATTTCGGTTGCGCGTTTACCTTCAGTTCTAAATGTGCTTCATAGTTTTTAGCGCAACCTAAGCCCGGTGCAAAAATGTCTGCAAATTCGTCACACAGCCGAGAAACACTGTCCGTAGGCACAGTCTGATTCACTGATAGCACCTGATTTACAATAGACATGTTAAACAACGTAAATAAATCTAGACCAAACAAGTTCACTGCAGAAGAAGAACGAAGAACGTAAAATGACACAAGTTTTGTTTGTCCCTTGTATGTTGCAAGAAGGCTGCACTGTCCTAACACAGGAATTTTCTGTCCGGAATATGTAGTTAGCTTAACATTTGCGGAACGCAACGGAGGTTTGCCCAGTTGTTTGTACGTGTCGTGATTGAGCAATGAAACTGCAGCTCCGGTATCGAGCTGGAATGGTATCACTTGGCCGTCAAAGTCTAAGTCCACAAAAAGTTTATTGTTCTGCTGACGACAAGAGCGACTGTTTTGTGCAATTGGAACAGACACTGGTACAGAATCACTTGCTAATTGACGTGATTTCCGGCGACGTCGACGCACAGTTTTTGTGGGACGATCACAGTCACTGTTAGAGAAAGTGTCACTGGACGAAGCGGAATTAACGACATGAATGTCCATAGGCGAAGGTCCACGAGCCTGAGTGTCCTTGGTTCGATTCCGGCGCGAAGCAAAGGGCCTGGAATGATTGTGAGTGTCTGATCTGAGCTTTTTCTGGCAAACACTTTGAACATGTTCTTTCTTATTGCAGAAAAAGCAAATAGCTTGGCGTGACGGGCAATGTTCACGCGAATGTCTAGTAGCACACCGCGGGCATGATTTCACTACATTTGCGGGCTGGTGCGGCACACCTGGCTTAGCACGCGGCGGTCGCTGTGTCGACGTGCGCAAGGCCCGGTTACCGGGCCGCGCATCGCGTCCAGCGGGCCGGTTAATGTTACACACGGCTGGCGAAGTTTCAAAAGATTCCTGAGCACAGTCAAGTGTGTCCTGTCTATCCAATATGTCTATCACTTGTTGAAGGGAGGGATTAACTAGTTTCAAAATTTGCTCCCGTATGCGAACATCAGAAACGTTCTGTGCAATTGCATCACGCACCATTGTATCTGAATAAGAAAGACCACAGTCACATTCAAAGGCACAGTCCCTAGTAAGTCCTTGCAATGTTGCTACCCACTCCCTATTAGTTTGACCGGCCGTACGTTTTGTACGAAAGAACGTATACCGTTTTGCAACCACATTAACTGTGTCTTTGAAATAGGCATCTAATGCAGACAAAATTTCCTCGTAGGACAGAGTTGCTACGTCTCGTCGGGGAAACAATTTCACTATCACACGGTATGTGGACACACCGACACAAGAAAGCAAAAACGGCTGCCGCTCTTTACCTTGAATTCTGTAGGCTGCTAGATGAAAGTTGAACTGGCGAGACCACTCGTGCCAGGTCTCATCGGCTGCCACGTATGGTCGAAAGGGAGGTGCAACAGCGTTTAGTGGCAGCGGTAGCGAAGAAGCGGCGGCGGCCGCATCGGTGTGCAGCGCACGTTGACCCTGGACGAGCTGTCCAAGGGCATCCAATAACGCCTGCGTCTGCTGATTCTGCAAGCGATAAAATTCGGCTAGTACATCTGGAGAATGTGGCGAAGCCATGACACAATTAAATGTAAGCAATCAGAAAACACTTTAAATCGTCGCCAATGTTACAAATGAAGTAATACAAACTCTTTTGCTCGTCGCCAATAAATGTTGTGTCGGTAGCTGGGCCGACACCGTGAAGTTGATGGCTGAAAAGGCAATCTAGACTAACACGGTAGCCGATAGGGCACGCACGGCTAAAGCAGACGGGCGTGAAGTCTGGAACATGAGAACTTATAAATGAATAAGAAGAAAAGTATGTAGATGCTTATTACTTATCTTTTAATTGTTCTTTGGAATACATCTCTCTTGAATACTCGTAAGCTATAGGCACTGATACAAATGGCGCCTTACTAGTTCGTTGCCATTAACTTAGCTGATGGCTATTCTGTCTCTCGGCTAATGAGAGAAAGGCTTCGTACAACTGGGCGGTAGCTAGGTTCTCGTACAACTGGGGCTCGAGTCCTCTCTCGTATCACGAGACCTGCCTTGGTGGTGGCGCTAGGTCTGCGATCACAGTGGCGACACGCGGGTCCGACATGTACTACATGGACCGCGGCCGATTTAAGCTACCACCTAGCAAGTGTGGTGTCTGGCGGTGACACCACAGTTCTTTGATGCTGGCATCTAGAAGCTGGAGCCACGAGTTGACAAATCTTTAAATGTTCACGGTGAGCATGTCGAAAAGTGAAAAAATGTGCATATTATACCTTGTGATACAATTTATTTTCACAAATAAGGTTTCTCTCACTAAATTACAAATCAGGGAAAGAGGACAGATCGACCATCAACACGACAGTAGAAACGTGCAGCAGTGGCAGATTCTTTGACCAGATCTCCCATAAAATCATTGCGGAAAAGATTTGCTGAACTTGGAATTCCATAAACACTATGCTGACACACATGAAAGAAGATCTGGAATGAAAATCTTTCAGGTCAAAATTCGTACATGAGTTAAGGACGAGGACACGCGGCGAAAGTATGAAGCTTGCTCAAGTTCTCTCGAAGTGTTAGTGACACTCACAAAGAGAGGCATGGTTTTCTTCTCAGACGACTGTGCAATTTACCAGTCCTGTCAGAACAGAGGCATTCTTTCTGAAGAAAGGAAAATCCATATTATTATCTAGAGTTAGAGAGTAATCTGCCACATGTCATGAATTGGCCTGCAATTTCCAGTAGGCACCTCATAGGTCAATAGTAGTAGAACTACCTTCGTACAGGAACACTCTGCATTGTTGCCAAATTTATTCAAGATGGCGGCGATGACGTCATCCAAGATGGCCGTGTGTAGACTTGGCAACAGTGCATGACGTCATTAAAGACGGCAGATTTTGGTGGGAAAATAGGGCAATTCGTCTATGTCCACTAACCTAACCCCTAAAAAAATGGTGGGAAATTTGATTTTTGGCGGGAAAATAAGTCAATTGTAGTATGTCCACTAACCTAACCATCCAGCAAAATTTGGCGCCAAATTCAAATTCCAACACGATAATGGCTGCAAAAACCGTACTTGTCTTTATTATTATAATCCATTATCATTTATTACCATTCATTATCATTTATTATAATTCATTATCATTTATTATTATTTATTATTACTATTATTTATCATTATTGGCCGTCCTCCACTAGAAAATAGCGCCAAATTCAAATTCCAACACGATAATGGCTACAAAAACCTTACTTGTCTTTATTATTATTCACTATCATTTATTATCATTCAATATCGTTCGTTATTATTAATTTTTATTATTATTATTATTATTATTATTATTATTATTGACCTACCTCCGCTAGAACATTGCGCCAAATTCAAATTCCAGCACGATAATGTCTCGAAAACTGTACTTCTATTTATTATTATTATCATTTATTATTTATTCAAGATGTCCGATTTCGGTGGGAAGAAAGTCATTTGCGTTACATCTAAAACAAAAATCTGTCAAGTTCCAACACCATAATCGATCACACGTACATAATAGTCCACATGCTACGAACTTTGACTGTCACTCATCTTTTTTCACTGCTAACCTATCAAAATCGTGTCAAATAATACACTGCACTTGTGCTAACATAATTCACGTCCTCTGATTTAGCAAGGAAAAAGGACTGAAGTGTTTATTTCAAGCAGTACAGTCACCACTTGTTCTCAAACTGACTCAGTACACATCCTCGAGATCGCAGCAACACCCAGTGCACTCGCCACTAGGTCCAGGCTCCAACTGACTTAGTTCAAATCGTCGCCAGCAGAGGAGGCTAACCCTGGCGCCACCAGTCAGTGGTAGCCCGCCACTGGTCCAGTGGCCGCCCGGACTGTGCTAGTTGCTGGACCCTGTAAACATGTTTCCGCCGGACACACTGGAACCCGCCGACGCCGACATCACACACACAACCGCCCTTCCGTCCACGATCCACCGTGTGGTCGACATAGAATGCACTGCTACACTTTTGGCACCAAATTTGTTTTGCTGGACAGGTTGGTACCTGTCCATGCCTACCTCACGACGGTCGGTCAGCCGCTCGGACCATTAAACATGTTTTGCTCGGTCGAATCTGCCAATTGTGATGTCACAACCATTGGTTAGCAATTCACCACGTGGTTTTGTGGCGGACAAAGAATACGCTTTGCGCCAAAGTTGTTTGCTGGAGAGTGGAATCTGCCCTGGCGTCACACAACCGCTGGTCCATCATGTGGCGTGCTCGACAAAGAATGCTCTCGCTAAGTTAACTGGCACAAAATTGTCTGCTCTCTCTCTCTCTCTCTCTCTCTCTGTCGCGCGCGCGTTATAACTGGACACGTGCCGCCGCCCCGCGGGTGTCCGACCACTTACATTACACAGCCTCGATCGCTGCCTCTATACACGCGCCGGTCATAGTCTTCTGTAAATATGCTAACACCCACATCAGACATCTAAGCTATCAATTGCCTAAGTACTTAATTTCATTTCAATTTTAATCATATTAAATACACTCCCGGAAATTGAAATAAGAACACCATGAATTCATTGTCCCAGGAAGGGGAAACTTTATTGACACATTCCTGGGGTCAGATACATCACATGATCACACTGACAGAACCACAGGCACATAGACACAGGCAACAGAGCATGCACAATGTCGGCACTAGTACTGTGTATATCCACTTTTCGCAGCAATGCAGGCTGCTATTCTCCCATGGAGACGATCGTAGAGATGCTGGATGTAGTCCTGTGGAACGGCTTGCCATGCCATTTCCACCTGGCGCCTCAGTTGGACCAGCGTTCGTGCTGGACGTGCAGACAGCGTGAGACGACGCTTCATCCACTCCCAAACATGCTCAATGGGGGACAGATCCGGAGATCTTGCTGGCCAGGGTAGTTGACTTACACCTTCTAGAGCACGTTGGGTGGCACGGGATACATGCGGACGTGCATTGTCCTGTTGGAACAGCAAGTTCCCTTGCCGGTCTAGGAATAGTAAAACGATGGGTTCGATGACGGTTTGGATGTACCGTGCACTATTCAGTGTCCCCTCGACGACCACCAGTGGTGTACGGCCAGTGTAGGAGATCGCTCCCCACACCATGATGCCGGGTGTTGGCCATGTGTGCCTCGGTCGTATGCAGTCCTGATTGTGGCGCTCACCTGCACGGCGCCAAACACGCATACGACCATCATTGGCACCAAAGCAGAAGCGACTCTCATCGCTGAAGACGACACGTCTCCATTCGTCCCTCCATTCACGCCTGTCGCGACACCACTGCAGGCGGGCTGCACGATGTTGGGGCGTGAGCGGAAGACGGCCTAACGGTGTGCGGGACCGTAGCCCAGCTTCATGGAGACGGTTGCGAATGGTCCTCGCCGATACCCCAGGAGCAACAGTGTCCCTAATTTGCTGGGAAGTGGCGGTGCGGTCCCCTACGGCACTGCGTAGGATCCTACGGTCTTGGCGTGCATCCGTGCGTCGCTGCGGTCCGGTCCCAGGTCGACGGGCACGTGCACCTTCCGCCGACCACTGGCGACAACATCGATGTACTGTGGAGACCTCACGCCCCACGTGTTGAGCAATTCGGCGTTACGTCCACCCAGCCTCCCGCATGCCCACAATACGCCCTCGCTCAAAGTCCGTCAACTGCACATACGGTTCACGTCCACGCTGTCGCGGCATGCTACCAGTGTTAAAGACTGCGATGGAGCTCCGTATGCCACGGCAAACTGGCTGACACTGACGGCGGCGGTGCACAAATGCTGCGCAGCTAGCGCCATTCGACGGCCAACACCGCGGTTCCTGGTGTGTCCGCTGTGCCGTGCGTGTGATCATTGCTTGTACAGCCCTCTCGCAGTGTCCGGAGCAAGTATGGTGGGTCTGACACACCAGTGTCAATGTGTTCTTTTTTCCATTTCCAGGAGTGTAATTCAATCCACAATTTCATAAAAGTATAAAAGTATCAATGGCGGTTCAATTATCTAATTTCAACTATTTTCAAGGTCGAGACTGCCACCTTTTCCTAGGAACCAGAGTCAAGTTTGAATTCGGGCAGTAAAGAAAGGTCACTAGTGCTTTCTCTACCAACCTAAGAAAACTGTTGGAAAGAAAGGACACTTGTACTAACCTCAGCCACCCGACTGCCACTTCCTCCTAGGAACCAGCGCCAAGTTTGAATTCTGCCAGAAAAGAAAAGTCACTTGCACTTCCACCACCAACATAAGAAAATTGTTGCAAACAAAGCTCATGATCAGTAACCTAAGCCTCCAGGACACAATGTCTTCCTATGTGTTTCTGTTAAAAGGACTCACCCTGCACTAGGACCATGGAGGGAAAAACGAATGTAATTTATTTAGGGATGGAGTATATGCATCACAGAACACACGTACTGACATGCCCCACACCATACAGACCTCCAAACCACTCCTACATAAGTCATTTATAATGCTCTAGACACATGCTTGCTAATCGTAAACAGTTAAAAATAACGCATCGCACAGCTTACAGACATGCGAACTGCTCGTAAATAATGCAAAACATTTACGTCCAAATAGCCAAACAACTCCTAATTTTCGGAAATAATTTCAGTGCAGACCTGCAAACTGCTAAATGATATAGCACAATGACCTGTAGACACAGTAAGTACTCGTGAACTATTCAAACAGCGCATATGAAGGCCTACAGACCCGCTCCCGAAATAATCCAATGAACGCGCGCAAGCACTGTCCCTTGAATACAAAGGAGGCAGCGATAAGTGACGTATATGTCAAACCGCGCACAGCCCCTGCTCGGCTTCCGCAAACATGAGGTGGCAGCATCTCCCGTTCATACGTAACACCTGAGAAATTCCCATCCAAATACGTGTTCACCTACACACACGTGCTGATGTGGTCGGGTGGGAGCGCAACCGCGAGCTGCAGCCGAACGCAGGCCAAAGTTGTATGTAGGCGCCGTTAATGACCGAACGTTCATTTACACACATCGCGCACTCCAAGCAGAGACGCGCGCGTTCGGCCTTCCTCAATCTAACTGCGATCCGGCCAAGGCGCTTCCGAAATCCACTCAGCAATAGCAGAACCTGCTTTCCCCCCTTAGCGATTCTAACGGACCATAAGTGTCGACTGACTGACGCTTCACCGCGCACACCACAACCCCGCCTGCCACCGCCACCGAACACCGGTGAAAGTTTCACTCCAAGCAGCGCTCACACCAGTCTCATATTTGACACATCTCCAGCTGCCGCACGTCTCTGCTGTTGAATGAAGCCGTGTTGACACACACACACACACACACACACACACACACACACACACACACACACACACACACGTTTAACCATAACCATACTTAACTACCCAACAGGGCTCTCGCCTCGCCGCAAAACGTCTGCATGACGACTCGCCATCTAAAACGTTCTCAACATTATTCTTACATCACATGTCTTTGCAAAAAATAAGAACCAAGTCGACCTCTCGGGGACTGTATAGTGTCCTAGAAATAGTTAACGCTTGCTTTCTTCATGCCTCAGCTTGTATGCACGGAAATTCCTCCCATAACAGAACCTGTTTACCGAAATATCGCCTAATGCACTCTTCCTCCCGGACATAACGTGATAGCCTTCCTGTTAGCAACATACGCAAACGTTCTCACCGCTCCTATATCACATCACAATCAATCGATCATTCTCATTAGCTCTTATCGAATTTACCGGTCGAATTACTAACGCCGTCGCTATCGAAGCACCACCCACTTTTTCTTTCTGGCGCTCACTCGTTATTTTGCAAAGATTGCTAATTTGCACGGACAGTTCCCTCAATCTATACACCGCCAACCTGTTCTTTCTTTCTACAGACTCTACACTCTATGGTAATAAACTATTTTACACCGATCACCATTTTTCACAGACAACTATAACGTCGCAAAGTTGTGTACAGGTCATCAAATATAAACCATACTCGCAAGAGTATTGGACCGTCAAACCGAACTCCAACCAGGGAATATCACCGAGTGCCGTCAATTTTGGCTGTATTTCTCGATATCAAGAACACCGCACTAGCCTCCTGATCGCTAACGTAGCACATACACTGTAAATTATTTCTCCACAAACACCAAACTTTAGCAATGCGCAGCGTGCTGTAAACCACTAACTAACTAGAAACAAGTAGAGTAATCTGATATTCGCACTCTCGAATACCGAGGTCGGCCATCTAACAGATCCGAGATGATCAATATTCTGCTGGCCAGAGTGGCCGGGCGGTTCTAGGCGCTTCAGTCTGGAACCGCGCAGCCGCTACGGTCGCAGGTTCGAATCCTGCCTCGGCATGGATGTGTGTGATGTCCTTAGGTTAGTTAGGTTTAAGTAGTTCTAAGTTCTAGGGGACTGATGACCTCAGATGTTAAGTCCCATAGTGCTCAGAGCCATTTGAACAATTTTTTTAATCAATATTCTCTACAAACCAACTAAGGTCGTTCCCACGTCTAGAGAACAGGAAAACGTGTGTCCAACACACCACAATCCATATTCCCTCAACTAAATAAAGGCATCAAATGTGCAGAACCAGTTGATTGAACAATTTACATGGGAGGGAATAACGCTCCACCGCAAACGCGCCACCTTCTCAAAGTTACACTTGATCAAGAAAGCAGCCCAGGACGTACTTAGTTCGCTATTCGGTCGTCTAGAACATGATAAAGTTACCTTTCTCGAACCTATCTGCAACAGTAAAAATGCAACATGGTCTTAATCAGTCCCTACACATCTTGCAACTGTTCCCGTTTATACAGCTTTGCACATGTGATCACACCATTTTAAGTCGAGACTGAGGAGAAGTCGGACAAAGCTGTATCCACCACCTTCTGCAGCCCGTCTAGAAACAGAGCGAACTGAGTTACTGCGACAGGACCGTGTTTTGACCATTCGGCGGAAATGCGCGCATTGTGGTGCGTCCCCAAACTACATACAAGCACTACAGATCCACATCCATTCAAATCTATAAGCCCAACATCCTGTCATCGTTATTCTCTACCTCCCCAACAGACAAACATTAACAACGATAGAAGCTAAAATAACTTCATCCGACATAGAACTCACATAGACACCATTACTCGCGCGTTGACGCAAAGCTGCGTTGGGGGTCCAGCGGGGAGAGAGAGACAGAGACAGAAAGAGGGAGATAGAGAGATTTCGCAATGCTTCGCAAAATAGCACAGCGCGCAGCCCTAACGGCATACTTCACCCCTCACTGAATTTACTCCTCAAACGGCCGCTGCTGCTTCCTGGGTCGAACAAACCTATTAAATACACACTTATTGATACACTACAGAGGGTAGTTTAAAGTTTCATCACCTCTACTCTAGGAGAATGATCGTATCCCTCGTCCTATACTGTAAATCCCAAGAAACGCCCAGTGTGAACCTGTTTACTTGTTTGAAACACTGTTTTCTAACGCGCTTTGTACACTGCCAAACATTTCTTTTTTTTGCCACGACTTAGACCTCTATGTCACATTCTAAACTGGCATTAAGACGCTCTGATCCATGGCCTCTCACTGAAACCTAGACATCACATTATGTAAATCATATTCTTACTGCGGATAGCATAACACTGAATTATTTTTAAATAAAACACACTTACAACATAAGGAATGTAGAAGAGTTTGGCAGCGTTGTGCGGGGTTTCCAAACTACCGTGCGAAAGTCTTTCATGACCTCTGCATTTAAGTTCATATGTCGCCGTGACAGAACAGATGGTGGCTCGGCGTTCCATTTCGACTCATTGGTAAATTTGCACTCACGTACGCGATCGTTGTTTAGTTGCTAGCAGCCCCCAGAAGTTGTCTCCCACCCACAAAACTCCCCCCCCCCCCCCACCAACTCAAATAAGCTATGTCACTCAATTTTTATGTGGTAACCAATGTGTGGATGTGATGGAAAAGACACCTTTGATGTACTGTAATATTAAGCAACAGACTTGATAGTGCGAAGAATTTTACACTAAGTTCAGCACCGGCCATTGACGTGAAGGCATGCTTCCCCCCCCCCCCCCCCAATTTCAGTATCACAGCTACACCACCCCTTTTACATCACTTTGCGAGTATTGAAACGTCCCCTTTCAACAATTATACATGACTGTGCTTAACCTGACACACAATATTTTTAGCGCAACGCAATCTGACTATCAAAGATCCCTGCAAAAGAATGGCCCTGACTAACATTAACCTATACCTTTCACAAATCACTTACCTCACAAAAATCTTCGCTACTCAAGCTACTGCAATACAGCGAGCGCCACTACTGCCAGCTAAATAAAAGATTCAAACTATGGAAGGCACTAACTACTGATAGGGATAGTTAGCAAATGAAAGATATTAATAGAGAACAAACAATGTATTTACCTTGATATCATCATATATAAATATAGCAGTTCATGACAAATTTCAAAACTCCACCATCTCTCTCCCCACATCCACCACTGCTGGCAGCTCACCTCCAACTGCCCAACGCTACGCGCTGTTCACACCCAGCTGCATAACACTACAATGGCGAGTATTACAACAATGCAAAGCAGCCACAGACTGCACACAGCACAGCCAGTGATTTTCATATTGAGCGCTACGTAACGTTGCCAATAAGAAAACATAAACAGCCTACTTACATAGAGAAAACATAAACCGCCTCCTTCATAGAGAAAACATAAACAGCCTACTTACATAGAGAAAACATAAACAGCCTACTTACGTAGCCCCGATGCTCCCCACAAAAAGTTTTACAAATTGAATTGGGCAGTGGCCAATACAGATTTGAAAAAATTTTTCATAATTACAATAACAAAGAAATCAAATTCACACACTTAATGATACAATGTTGGTCAAAAGCCCAAATTTTCTCACAGTCCATAAAGACAGTCTTGATCGTTCATTACGGTAAAATAGTAGTGTTTTTCTCAAAGTCTGAGCAGTAGTAGAAAATGCACACGGAAGTAGTGGATTTCCATGCAGTCTTGAAGAAGTAGTGTTGTCCTTCCAACGGAAAGACAGTGCTGACTCTTGACATGCAGACAGGTAATGGGCCACAACAGAGTAAACCCACAGCAGAGTCAGTCGACGTTTTGAAGAATGTTGGTGGGTAGGTCATCACAGAGCAGACCCACTGTAGTCCTGGTAGAGATTACGGTATTGGTGGGCCACCAGAGGTGCAGACTGTAACCTCCCCACCGTAATTTAAAAGGAAAAGACACAATACTTAATACAAATGGGAGCCGAGTGTAACCTCCCCACAAAAATTTAAAAGGATCGTCAATATTATTCAGAAATGCTAATGGACATTGCGCTAAGCGTAACCTGCCCACAATGAAATGTACTGACAATGGCAACAAAAATGTGAAATTCGCAATCTGACTCAAATATAAGTTCTTTACAAAAAAATTAAGTTTATTCAGTGATAAGAAAATTCAATTAAACCCAAATATCGGTCTTTGGCCCTGTGCAAAACAATCAGAATTAAAGTCTTACCTCAGAATAACTGGATGTCAAATTTCTGCTCTTATTCATGCGCACGGCTTGGAGGAACTGCATTGCAAATAATAATATTCCTTTTTTTTGTGATTTTACTGAAATTTTTCTTTAACGGAAATGGAATGAAAAGGGAAGTGCAACGAAATCTTTAGTTCAATAAAAAATAAAATTTTTTTTGAAAAATGCTTTTGAAATCAAAATTATTATTGGGGGACTTGTTAGAGATTAATTACAATAAATAAATTTTACATTATCTAATGATTATATTAATTAACAGTATACCTCAGTCAGCATCTTGACCAGTGTTGCCTACATCACACAACCGCACTGGGCTGCTACTACTGACCGACTGCTCGCAACTAAATCGAGCTACAGACTGCCACGACTACAGACAGAGTACTGCTCTGCATAGCGACAACTAGCAAACTGCTCGCAACACTCGCGCGGTCAAGCGCATACTCTCTGGTCAGAGACGCTGCAATGCCTCGCCATCGCTGCTGCGTTACATACGTGTTTCATAACCCTCCACTGGGGGGGCAAAAATTTGGCAGCGATGGTGAGTCATTTGGACTTGCCAATCGCGGCAAAATTTTTAATTAATTAATAAACTTCTACAATTTACAGAATATTTAGATGTAGTACATGAATTAAATGTTGTGCACACGCACTAAGTACAAAATATATAAGATAAAGACAAGATGTGAGTACAAAACATAGTAGCAAATCAGAAAAATGTATATACAAATTATTTGACAGAAAACAAAATGCAGAGGCACTGAAAAAATTCATTGGCATATTCAGAACAAATAAACAGACTGGCAAAAAATATTATGTTGACAAGTGACATGAGTGCACATGCACTGCAGTTGAGAACATATCAGTAAATGATGAAATGTATATACAATTAGTAACAAATGACATAAGTGCATACGCATTGAAGTATTGAATATACAGAATAGTACAAATTATATTGAAAAATGAGAAAAGTGTACAGGCACTGAAGTTCAATAGAAAACATATTAACGCCTAACATAAGTGCACATGCACTGTAGTTCAGAACATATCATTAAAATAAAAATGTATATACAATATAAAAGACAAGAGTGTACATATACTGTACTTCAGAAAAAGTACACACGCACTGAAGAAATGTCTTTAGCATTTTCACAACAAATAAACATAACGGCAAAACATCATGTCGACCAGTGCCATAAGTGTACTCGCACTGGAGTTCAGCGAATCGAAAAAAATTGTATAGCCATGAACATAAATGATGTTACCAAAATAATGATTTTCACTATGTGACAAGAATTAGGATAGGAAAGGGAAGGATTGCATCATGGTTGTAGCACTTTAGATTGCACACAGCTGTTCTGAAAGTCCATATCTTTCCACAGAAGTACAACACCAAGTGACACAACTTGAAGTTCTTTTCCCATCAGAATTTATCAGTGTAGCCAAGACACTGAACTGTCGTAGTAATGTTCCACGTTTTCATTTTGGCAGTACATTAGGTACACCAAACAGTGGGACCATAATAACGTCTTCATCGCTCACGGTAGTGGACAGCATGTCGTGTCAACACCACGCTCTTACAAGGCACACCAACGTAGAATTAGTGCAAAACCAAAGATAGTGCTCCATGATCACTAGGATAAACAGGACAAATGGACATTGCAGTAATTCAGGGTAGTCAGCTTATGAAGTGAAGGACATCAAGTCACATAATATTGACAATTACAGACTTAATTAGCAGTTTGTGGCATTCATAGCTCAGTTATTGAACATTTCTGTACCAAGTATGTAGTATTACAGAAAAATGTTCATTAATTGTTTTACACAGAATCAGTACCCTTCTTTTACTAGTTACAAAGTATAGCATGGTTAATTAATCATTTGTCATTCCAATATAGTATTAATCATTAGCCTTCTCCTAATTATAAAGCATTATTAAACAGTCACATTCCTTTCCAGTTGCAAAGTATAATTAAGAATCATTAACCTTCTCCTAATTACAGTTAATTAATCATTTGTCGTTAATTAATCATTTGTCATTCCAATAGTAAGAATCATTAGTCTTCTCCTAATTACAAAGCATTATTAAACAGTAATTAAGATTCATTAGCCTTCTAATTACAAAGCATAGCATCATTTGTCATTTCAATATAGTAAGAATCATATTCTTTTCTGGTTACAAAGTATAGCATAGTTAATTAATTATGTGTCAGTTAATTAATCATTTGTCATTTCAATAGTAAGAATCATTAGTCTTCTCCTAATTACAAAGCATTATTAAACAGTAATTAAGATTCATTAGCCTTCTAATTACAAAACATAGCATCATTTGTCATTTCAATATAGTAAGAATCATATTCTTTTCCGGTTACAAAGTATAGCATAGTTAATTAATTATGTGTCAGTTAATTAATCATTTGTCATTTCAATGTAGTAAGAATCATTAGCCTTTTCCTAATTACAAAGCATTATGAAACAGTCACATTCATTTCCAATAACAAAGTATGAACATTGAAAACAAGAGCTAATTAATGGCATAATTAATAACAATTCGTGGAGTGACATTAATTATTGGCACTCAGTGGCCAGCAAGTATTGAATAGAATAAAACATAGTTCATCATTCAGTATTATTCAGATCATTATAAAGTCATTATTAAAATCAGTTAATTACAGTCATAGCATTAATAATCATGGGCATTATAAGTAGTCTCATTACAATAAACAGTGGCAGTTATTAGCTAGTGACAAAGCATTATCTTAAATATATACTTTTTTTTTGTCTCATTAAGAAGTCATTACTCAAGCGACATACTATTCAGAGCTAATCAGTATTACTCAGAATTATCATAAACTAGTGACATTATGTGGGACTGGTAATACATTTTTTTTTGTTAGCAATGCATTGCGTTGGGATCGATAATTAATTGCTGAGGCATAACAATATTTGCTTTTGACCTATTGCTGCAAATGAGGATAGGTAACGTCATTCGTCATGAGTCAGCTGTAGCAAGGTTATGTAACAAGGCAGTATATGTGATCACATTTATAAATGATAAACACAAATGGGTAAAAAATAAAAATGCAAGTACAAGAACAGGTATAATAAGTAACAGGTTTAGTAAGTATCATGAAAAGCTTCTCCTGGAAAAAATACAAAATGGATTATTGACCTGAAAGAAGAAACGCACACTATGCTGAAAAGTAGTGAACTTCGAATTAACAGGTAGTGAAATGTGTATAAAATTGTGTTCCATAGCTGTCCCTTCCAAAACTTTCCGTCATCCTACTATGCAATATAACACCTGCTGTCAAAACAAACTGCAACAAATACTTAAATAACTACGTAGCATAAATACATAACTTCAACAATATCCTCATCTGTAAAGAAAACTTCATTATCCATATCATCATAACTTCACTATTATCATCACCTGTAAAGAAAAACTTCATTATTCATAATAGCATATTCTTCATCTTATTCATCAGTATTCATTATCATCTGCAAAAATCACTTCATTACTCATTATACAACTATTCCTTATCTCTAGCATATTTCATCACTAAAACTAAGATGTGTAGTTCAATCTGACAGCCTGCATCAACCACCTTGTATTCTGAAAGAAAAAATTAGTTAAGACTGCTATTCTATGATGAGTATAGTATATTCTTGTTAATGCCTGCCAATCCTGATCCATTTACTCTTCCTCATAAAGTTATTGCACCTTCTTTCGTTTATTCCGTAGGTGAAATTCCCATTTCTGTTGAATTTATCTCTTACACGCATCATTTCTTTCTGAAATTCATGAACAAAGATTAATGTCTTGCATTTAAATCATATACCCACTAAATAATGACTGGTTTATGGTGACATAATTAACCATACAGCATAACATGACAGAAAACGTAATATGTCAAAGACATTGACAGTGTTCAGATGTGAAAATGTACACAGAATAATACACTGCAGCAGCAAAAAATGTAAAACAGTCACGATGTTGAGATGTCATAGGGCAAAAAAAATGTCAAAGTCAACTGGTGTGTGTTATATCTTAACTATTTCACAGTGCATATAAACAAAACTGGAATACAATCGTACATAAAAAAGACAAATGTGACGTTCGTTGTGTTCAGCTTGTATGTAGTGTAGTTAATAGAGGCGAGAATTAAAGACTTTAATGAAAAAAAATGTAATGAAATTAACATGTCATTAGCTAACATTGCATAATTAGTCATAAAATACGTAAGTTCGTCTGGAAAAATATGCACGATCTGATGTGTAACGACAAGAAAAGCGACCTGCTAACCTTACCTTGCCGGGCACTTGCCAAGAAAAAATACGATAATCATCAGTAATTAGTCAGGTGAAATAATTGCATTAGTAAATGGCATCATAGTGTGTTGAATCATACAGTGGTTTCACTCAATAAACGGTTTAATGTTTGAGATATGGTGATTGCCTTTCGATTTTCTGGTTCTCAAAGTTTCGACGTGTACAACATTGGGGTGAGGAATGCTGCGAATCCGATATGGACCTGCGTATAGAAGTTCAAATTTACTGCACTTACCTTTTAATTTACTGGATAAATAGTGTGTACGTACTAGTATCTTCTGTCCAACTTGAAAGTCGCGGCGTGTACAAACCTGTTTTTGCTGTCTTCTCCGGCGCTCTGCGGCACGTTTGATGTTGTTCAGCGCAATGTCAATTATTTCGTGGTGTCGTAGGCGACGACTTTTGGGGAATTCTACTAATTCTTTAATTTTGTTTGGCGGTTCAACGTTTTTCAGTATAACAGACGGAGATAGCATAGTGGATTCATTTGGTATGGAATTAATTACATCTTGGAATGAGAGTATGTGTGTATCCCAATCAATATGTCTTTTGTGGCAGTATATTCGGCACAGCTTACCAATTTCTTTCATTAATCTTTCACAGGGGTTCGAAGAAGCGTGGTACTTGGATATATAGATCGGAGAAATGTTTCTGGCTCGTAACATGCGTGTCCATACGGTACTACGAAATTGAGACCCATTGTCAGAAATTACTCTCATCACATGCCCTACCTGAGATAGAAAATGTTTTACAAATGCTTTTGAAACAGTTTTAGCAGTAGCTTTGCGTAATGGAGTGAAAGTAACAAATTTTGAAGTGAGCTCAACAGCGACAAATATGTAGCAAAAACCTCTGTTAGTTCTCGGAATCGGACCAAAAATGTCTACAGCGGCCATGTGTCTTAACAGGTATAATGGGATATAAAGGAGGAATATGTGAAGTGGTGTCTGATTTAGCTTTCTGGCAAATTTTACAAGACGCTAAAACTCGTCGAATACGTTTCTCCATGTTGGTAAAATAACAGTTCTGTCTCAGTATAAGAAAACATTTTCGTGCTCCGTAATGTGCGTAACTTAAATGAGTGTACCAGATTAATTTGTTAACCAGTTCGTCAGGAATGCATAATAACCAATTGTTGCTGTCAGGATGAGAGCGGCGAAACAGAATGTCATTGCGCACAGTGTAATGGTTTCTAATCGTAACATTATTCCTATCTTCCCAAAGGTGTTTAATTTCTTTCCACACATTGTCTTTATTTTGTTCTTGTGCTATGTCCTGTAATGATGATGAAATAAAGTTTTCAAATGCAACTTGTTGAATGTACATGACACTGAAATTTGTTTTGCAGAAGTTGGTTGCTACGTCTTGCTGATTGTTGCCGAGAGAACGCGATAGTGCGTCTGCTATAACATTTTGCGTGCCGGGAATGTGAACAATCGTAAAATTAAATTCCTGTAAATACAGTTTCCATCTACTTAATCTATCGTGAGTGAATTTGGCCGAAAGTAAAAATTGTATCGCTCTGTGGTCTGTGTAAACGGTGGTATGTCTGCCATAAAGAAAGTGCCTAAATCTCGTGAAAGCCCATACAACACATAATGTTTCAAGTTCTGTAACGGAGTAATTTCGTTCAGCAGGTGACAAAATGCGGCTTGCAAATGCGATGTTTTTAATTACTGTAGAACCATCTTCTTCAATTTCCTGGAAAATATGTACGCCTAAAGCGGTGTTGGAACTGTCGGTAGCAATGGAAAAATTTCTGGTATGATCTGGGTGCGATAAAAGTGGAGCATTCAACAGAGCATTTTTCAGGTTCATGAATTCAGAATGTGCTTGCTTATCTCAAGACCAAATAGTGTTTTTACCTGTTAATTGGCATAATCTGGGTGTATCTAAAGCAGAGTGATGAATAAATTTGCGAAAAAAGTTAATTAAGCCTAAAAAAATGCGTAATTGCTTCTTCGTCGTAGGAACGGTAATGTCACGTAGAGCTTGAAGTTTTTCCGGATCAGGTGCAATGCCTTCTGCTGAAATTACGTGTCCAAGAAATTTTATAGAAGTTTTGCCAAAATGCGATTTACTAAGATTAACTGTAAGTCCTTGTGCATGGAAAGTTTGTAACAGTTGTTCAAGAATCAGATTGTGTTCAGACCAGTTAGCTTCTGCGATAAGAATATCGTCTACGTACGTCGTAATTCTGTCCTTAAGTTCTGTCGGAAGTATTGTGTTCAAACCGCGAATAAAAGCTGCAGAGGAAATAGTTAAGCCGAACGGTAATTTGCAAAATTGATAACAGTCGCCGAAACAGAGAAAAGCTGTGTATTTTCTGCAATTTGGATGAAGTTGAATTTGCCAAAATCCCGATTTCAAATCTAATGTAGAATAAATAGCAGTACCATGAAATTTCTGTAGAAGTTCCTCTAATGTCTGTGGTCGATCTGTTTCATTAATAATAATGTCATTAATGTGACGTGAATCAAGTACAAGGCGAAGTGAGCCATCTTTTTTCTTAACAATATGTAGCGGGTTTATGTATGGACTAACTGCCGGTTCTATAATTCCTTGGTCAAGCATATCCTGCAATTCCTTTTTAACTTGTTCTCTGTGAATATATGGGATGGGATAATGCTTTGCTTTAAATGTGTCGCGCTGTTTCACTTGAAATTCATACATAAAGCCGGACATAGTACCAGGAATGTTGTCAAAAACTGGAGCTTGCTGTAAGAGAATTTCGTGTAATTGCGTTCGTTCGTCGTCTGTAGTTGCACTGCTCTCTTTAACCTTATCAGAAATCAATTGCATTACGTCGTAGTCAGCTTCGTCTGGAGTATTATAGTTGTGTACGTATGTATCCGTGAACAATGTGGGATTGCAGTCTATGTTACGTGTTGCGGAAATGACCTCTGTGCGGTTAATTGTTTGTTCTTCCGCAGATAAAGAGTGCTGAATTTCTAAAGCCAATTGTACATTTTCATCCTTTAACATTAAATAAGAATTCTGAAAATCAATGACTGCGTCGTGTTGTACCAGAAAATTCGTACCTAAAGTAACGTCTGTTGTCAATAAAGGAACAATCCAAAAATTTGAGTGGAAAGTATGACCTGCAATACAAAATGATAAATGCGTCTGTAATTTAACGTCTACTCCTTTACTCGATACTGCTCCCTTCACTTTTGTTTTGCCTAAAGGTAATGTCGGATAGGTATTCTCTTTGTTGCACTCATTAAAAGTCTCCTCATTTATTACTGATATAGGTGATCCGGAATCAATTACTGCTGAGAATTTCGATGAACCAATTTTAATTTCGATAACAGGATGTGAAATGGTTTTCTGAATAACTGGTCTTTCCTGCAAGAGAGTGTCTCTGATATCGTCAAAAGTAATTACATTTTCGTGAACAACATTTTGCGTGTCTAAGGTAGTGCTTGTATTATTGGAAGATGCGTCCTGTACATTATCTAGTCAGATTCTATCTGACGTGTTATTATTATTAGGAGGATTCTGTGGCATTTCGACTATTTGAACTGTCCTATTACTTCTTCCAGACGTGTTACGCTCTGGATGGTACCTACTGTCGGGTTCATTCATGAGAATATGTTCTTGCATATGATTTTGCTGTTGGTGAGACCGACTGTTATTATATGTACGCTGGTAATTGTGCTCATCGTTTTTACGTCTGTCGTAATAGTCATTCCTATACGGTGTATTGCGATAGGAATTGAAATACTGCCTTCTTTGTACGTAGTTGTTTCCTTGCTGCCGTGCGTTACTATTTGTTGCACCAGGGACTATACGTGCACGCGGCGAAACATTAAAGCCTGGTTGACCTTGTGTATTCCATTGTTGGTTAGGTATGCTAACCGGCTGGTTTTGATGTTGTTGTTGTGAAACACCTCTATTGTTACTAAAGTGTTGTTCCTGTTGCTGAAAATTTTGACGGTATTGATAATTAGAATTTTGCCTGTTATTAAAGTTTTGGTAGTTGTCGTTCCTAAAGCGTCTGTTATCTTTCCGATTGAAATTACGTCCCTGATCATAATTGCAGTACTGTTGTTGACCTTGGTTGTTACTCGAAAAGTTTTTGTTTACAAAAGAATAATCGGATTGCTGTACTTCCCAGAGCTGTAAAAGATCTCTGAATGCTGAAATGTTTTCTTTTTGCTGGCCCGTTAGAAGTGACACTCGTAATGACCGTGGTAATTTAGAGATGCATAGTTGTATAAGTGCGGATTCACTGTACGGTTCACTTAGGTACTGGTTTTGTTGTACCATGTGCTCAAAAAATTGCGTTACACTGGGAAAATTTGAGTTTTCATAGTTTGGCAAACTAATTAGTTGGTCTTTAATTCCGCGCTGTGTCGTCTTCGACCAGTACGCTGACAGAAAAGCATTCTGAAATTCCTCTACTGAATAGCATTGCCTCGCGATCGGTCTCATACGAGTTGCCGGTTCGCCTTCCAAAAAACTGCAAATAAATTCAAGTTTGTGTGTTACAGGCCAATTCGGTGGAAGAGCAAAGCTAAATTGTTGAATCCAATCCAGTGGGTGAATCTGCGTTCTATCGTTTTTAAAAACTTTAAACTTTCTCACTGACAGAAAATGTTTGTAGTCGAAACTATCATCTCTGTGTGATGGAACATGTTCAGGATCGTAAGAGAATCTATTGAACTGTGGTTGATCGCAATCTAAGTCCCGTACTCTCTGTAGATTACCCAAATTATACGCGCTGCGTGTATCTGACAAATGTTCATAAAGTGGTGTCTGTTGTATGTTATTAACTGAAGTGTTTTTCATTTCTGTTACTTCTTGTTGTAAACTTGACAACTTCCTACGTAACGTGTTGTTAGATGAATCGATCTCATTAATTGTCTGTTGTAAGTTTTGAAATTCAGGTGTTTGGTTAAATGAAATCGGCGCAGTATCGTCTGATTTATTATCATTAGCACTTTCGATAGCATCAATACGACTGGCCAATTCATCATATTTTTCAGTCAGTATTTTTGCCTGATCGTCAGTTTTAGTGTCAGTAGCATTAATCTGTTTTTGCAATTTACGCGTAGTTTCATTCAGTTTTTTAACGTCAGATTTGACGACATCGGAATCCTGTGCTAGTTCTAATTGTTCTAGTCTGTCGGTCACTGTTTGAAAGTCGGTTGTGTATGTGTCTGTATTCGACTTAAGATTGGAAATTTCGTCACGTAATTCTGTGTTCGACTGTTTGATGGAATTAATTTCGTCGGACACTGTAGCAATATTATTGTCTACATACGTTTTTGCCTTCGCAAACATTTTACGTTTGTCTTCTTGTCTCTGAGCCGTGATTGTTTCCATGACTTGTCGTTTTACTTTGTTTTGATCCTGAATAAATTTGCGGAAGCGCGTATCACTGTTTTGTATGTGAAGATTAAAGCGTTCGTCAATCTGAGTGTTCTGCTGTACGAATTTCGCGTCTATCTTTGCGTCCATTGTGCGCGAAAGTTTCGCTGTCATTGCTTTAAACTCGTCCCGTAATTGTGTAGCTTTTTCAGAGCATTGTTTAGCGACTCCGCTAATTTCGTCTCTGAGTGTTTCTGTTGCGGCTGTTTGCATTTCCCTTAATTCTTGAGCAACAGACCTAATTTCTTCGCTATTTTTTTTTGAACAAGCCTCAATTTCCGCGCGCAACTGTTCCTTAGTGTCATGGCACTGCGCGGCAACGGCTCTAATTTGTTCGCCAAGCTGTCTGGAATTGTCGTCTAATTTTTCATTTAAGTATTGTTTGAGTTTTTCGTTATCTTGTTTGTTATCTACACTCTGTTGTTTGACCTGTTCACTAAGTTTGTCTTGTTTTTTGTCATTATTGTCAAGTTTTTCATTCTGTTGTTTGACCTGTTCATTAAGTTGTCTAAAATTTTCGTTCTGTTCACTAAATTGTTGTTTGAGATTTTCGTTATCTTGTTTGTTATCTTCCCTCTGTTGTCTGACCTGTTCGCTAAGTTGTTTGAAATTGTGTAGCAAAAATGCCATAATTGGATCCGATAAAAAATTAGCATTTCTGTTCTCTGTGCTAATTAATGCTGGATCTGGAATTGTCTCGTTTTGCGTGACCATTTGGTCATTCTGTAATTTACAAAAAGGTTTGCCAGTTAAACATACACTGTCAGACCCTATTTCGGAATTAAATAAATCCGTCGTACTTTCACTACACTGACCATTTTCATTCGAAAAATTTGTTTGTATGCTACTTGAATTTTCCAAATCGGGTGTGTTAAGCTGGGCAGCGCTCATTATAATAGAGCGTCCCGCGTCATCGATTGTCGTCAAATCAACACAAGACACAATCGAGTTCGTTTGTTCATCATTAAGGTCTACATCATTATTAATGGTTGGAACGCACTGATTGTCAGTGAACGCAGGATTGTCATCATTACACTGCGTGTCACATGTCCTATCGGTAAAGTCGTTTGAGCCGGTAATTTCGTTCGTAATACCTCGCGATACACTATTCACAGTCTTTCGCGGCATTTTTACAATAGTCACAAATATTCACAAAACAAATAAGCACAATGCAAAAACAACACACAAATACAACAGAGCAAACGAATTGTCGTTGATCTGTGGAAAGAAAGTCACAAGATTAGTAAAAGCGTAGCGCCAAATCCTAATTATATCTAAGCAAATAAGAGCAGATATCTGACTGTTGTTCAAAAGACTCTCAACGAAATTCGATCCTGGACTGGGTGTCGCCAAGTGTAGCCTCCCCACCGTAATTTAAAAGGAAAAGACACAATACTTAATACAAATGGGAGCCGAGTGTAACCTCCCCACAAAAATTTAAAAGGATCGTCAATATTATTCAGAAATGCTAATGGACATTGCGCTAAGCGTAACCTGCCCACAATGAAATGTACTGACAATGGCAACAAAAATGTGAAATTCGCAATCTGACTCAAATGTAAGTTCTTTACAAAAAAATTAAGTTTATTCAGTGATAAGAAAATTCAATTAAACCCAAATATCGGTCTTTGGCCCTGTGCAAAACAATCAGAATTAAAGTCTTACCTCAGAATAACTGGATGTCAAATTTCTGCTCTTATTCATGCGCACGGCTTGGAGGAACTGCATTGCAAATAATAATATTCCTTTTTTTTGTGATTTTACTGAAATTTTTCTTTAACGGAAATGGAATGAAAAGGGAAGTGCAACGAAATCTTTAGTTCAATAAAAAATAAAATTTTTTTTGAAAAATGCTTTTGAAATCAAAATTATTATTGGGG
The DNA here is from genome assembly GCF_021461385.2 of Schistocerca piceifrons. Lineage (NCBI taxonomy): Eukaryota > Metazoa > Arthropoda > Insecta > Orthoptera > Acrididae > Schistocerca > Schistocerca piceifrons. The sequence continues at coordinate 2,542,152 of NC_060139.1, forward strand.
GACTTGTTAGAGATTAATTACAATAAATAAATTTTACATTATCTAATGATTATATTAATTAACAGTATACCTCAGTCAGCATCTTGACCAGTGTTGCCTACATCACACAACCGCACTGGGCTGCTACTACTGACCGACTGCTCGCAACTAAATCGAGCTACAGACTGCCACGACTACAGACAGAGTACTGCTCTGCATAGCGACAACTAGCGAACTGCTCGCAACACTCGCGCGGTCAAGCGCATACTCTCTGGTCAGAGACGCTGCAATGCCTCGCCATCGCTGCTGCGTTACATACGTGTTTCAAGACCCACTGCAGACCTTGTAGAAATAATGGCGTTGGTGGGTCATCAAAGATGTAGACCCACTGTAGTCCTTGTAGAGATGGCCAGCAGCCATCTGTTGTGACTGTGCAGGTGCACAATCACCATTGAAGAGTCTTGCGGATAATATAGCAAGTCCATAAACCACCACTTGTGCACTCACAAAGTTTTCGGAACTGTCCTTAGAACCAACAATGCTGTTATCCAGTCCCTTGCTGAATTATTAACACACGTGCAAACACTAACAGTCCCTACTTCTCACATATTGTCCATATACTATGACCAACAGAAACGTGTGCAGTGAAATGTAACTAACAAGTTAATAATATCATGAACTGGTGACAATTACAATTTTATAACATAAGAATACAATAAAGGTACAAAATACATCATTAAAAACATAACAATATAGATAACATTTGTAGTACAGGCTTTACAAAAGAATCGAACTAACATATACATCAGTGGAATTATGACATGAGTACATACATAAAAGATCACAATAACTTTTGAAACATCAACTTCACACATGAGCATTAAAACAAAACAGAATAAATAATGTCTAAACATCTTTACAAAGAAAATAACATAGTATTTGAAAAATTCTACAACATAACAACATCAGCTAAACACATAAAGACAGGATGAACACAAATACACAAGGGTACACAAACATATAGCGGAATAACAGAAAGGGAAAGGACAGGGTTTGTTTTTCTGCCGTATCTTGCATGGAGATCTCCCTTCGCTCATCATTATTCCCAAAAAGTCCTATCTAAGCCTGCTTTCTGTATTCTGTTCACATCCTCTGTCAAAAATAGTTTTTTTCCACTGTAGCACACAGCACAGCCAGTGATTTTCGTATTGAGCGCTACGTAACGTTGCCAATAAGAAAACATAAACAGCCTACTTACATAGAGAAAACATAAACAGCCTACTTACATAGAGAAAACATAAACAGCCTACTTACATAGAGAAAACATAAACAGCCTACTTACAGTATGATTGCGAATGTGGGTAGATTACTATGCAGCACGTGCATTCATTGTTAATTCTCGAACACATACATGATCAAAGTGCATCAGACAACGCTCTACATATTTGTAACAATTCGAGCAGAGTGTTTAATTTACGATCTATCTCTCAGCGTATGTGTCACAGACCATTCTCCCCGACTCAGGGTAAAAGACCAACCTCACACAGTCATTGACCAACACACCCTGCAGCACCGCTAGAGAATTAAACTCCAAGCGATTAGAAAAAGAGCGCTACACTCCACGTCTCGTGAATGAATATAGCTCTCCAAGCCCCAAACCATCCAAGAAGCCGAGATTTCTCGAGATGTTACCATGTCGAGGAGCTTAGCCCTCCTTATCGATGTATAGTAACAGATTTCAAAGTGCCGTAATGTAATAGCATACAATTAAGAAGAACAAGACAAGACAAGACTTATTTTTATACGCAATGGACTTCGAGACGAATTGAGTTGGATACATGTTTACCTAAATCAACGAAGCTATCAACTCTAAATTATTGTTCTAGAGTCTAGGATCTGTACTTGGAAGGTATTCGTAAGATAGAGAACATAAACACACACACGCTCCTAAGACTACGATGTTCTGCACTTAAAAGCTGTCTACAAATGGTTCAAATGGCTCTGAGCATATGGGACTTAACTTCTGTGGTCATCAGTCCCCTAGAACTTAGACCTAATTAAACCTAACTAACCTAAGGACATCACACACATCCATGTCCGAGGCAGGATTCGAACCTGCGGCCGTAGTGGTCGCGCGGTTCAAGACTGAAGCGCCTAGAACCGCTCGGCCACTCTGGCCGGCAAAAGCTGTCTACAATATTAGATCGAAAACCTTTCACCCCTTTCAGACATACCTCCTTCTTCATAGTTTCTCTACGCTGAATTATCTTATCGAATCGTAAAACATTTCCTGTTCATGATACGTGCGCAATATAGCTTTGCGGAGACGTGTAGTGTCCATTGTTCACATCCGATCATGGTTTAGAAATTATAAGGCCTACATAAAATGATGCTTACTAGCGGGGGATACATCCTACAAGGAGACAGATAAACGCAAAGCAGCAGCATGAGACATGTGGAAATTACAACTCATTCCGTCACTAAGTCTGTAACCAGCGCATCAGTCGGGCAATGCATACACAGCGATTGCAGCGCGTCACAAGCTCTTACCGCTAAGTTAGTTATGACCCTGAAGTCTCGATTTTACACCAAAGATGCAACAGGGTTGAACGCATAAATGAAAGCTCCTTTAGAGGAGTGTGTCAAGTTTATTCACACATAAGATGGAAGTCCTCTGATGTCCGACAGGTTTACCGTTAACGATCGCAAGTAGACAGTGCTTTAAAACACATATGGGACACGTAGCTGTATACGAGTAGAACACAGGCTATGTCACGTGACTGATGCATCTGGTACCTCAATAGACATACAGCATAATGCACCCTCAATGGGAAAAAAAATTGACTGCCTCCCTTATTCCCTTCGTTTCGATGTCCCCGTTTTTCCAGGATTCCTCCTGTTGGAGCATACTTGGTCCGATATACAAATTGTTCGATACGAACCAGAAGATGGCAAAGTACCTTCTCAAGTTCACCGCATCAGGCTCTATATTCGGTCGACATATACCTATTCCCTGGCCACTTATCGCAATTCTATCGATTTGAAGTCAGATCTATATATGCGATCATGACATAACATCTCGTTCTGTGTTCTAAAACTGATTGTAAATGTAGCACAGATGCCACCACCTAACCCAAATGAATTGATCAGGACATGTAATATAGCACTGCACTCGACTGTATCCAGTCACATCCACATTCGGAGAGCGTGACGTCAGAATCGGCGGGTTCGAACAAGCAAAACATGTTTAGTGGTCAGAGCTGCCGACTGGCCGTCGTGAGGTAGGCATGGACAGGCACCAACCTGTCCAGCAAAACAAATTTGGCGCCAAAAGTGTAGCAGTGCATTCTATGTCGACCACATGGTGGATCGTGGACGGAAGGGCGGTTGTGTGTGTGATGTCGGCATCGGCGGGTTCCAGTGTGTCCGGCGGAAACATGTTTACAGGGTCCAGCAACTAGCGCAGTCCGGGCGGCCACTGGACCTGTGGCGGGCTACCACTGACTGGTGGCGCCAGGGGTAGCCTCCTCTGCTGGCGACGATTTGAACTAAGTCAGTTGGAGCCTGGACCTAGTGGCGAGTGCACTGGGACCTGCTGCGATCTCGAGGATGTGTACTGAGTCAGTTTGAGAACAAGTGATGACTGTACTGCTTGAAATAAACACTTCAGTCCTTTTTCCTTGCTAAATCAGAGGATGTGAATTATGTTAGCACAAGTGCAGTGTATTATTTGACACGATTTTGATAGGTTAGCAGTGAAAAAAGATGAGTGACAGTCAAAGTTCGTAGCATGTGGACTATTATGTACGTGTGATTGATTATGGTGTTGGAACTTGACAGATTTTTGTTTTAGATGTAACGCAAATGACTTTCTTCCCACCGAAATCGGACATCTTGAATAAATAATAAATGATAATAATAATAAATAGAAGTACAGTTTTCGAGACATTATCGTGTTGGAATTTGAATTTGGCGCAATGTTCTAGTGGAGGTAGGTCAATAATAATAACAATAATAATAATAATAATAATAATTAATAATAACGAACGATATTGAATGATAATAAATGATAATGAATAATAATAAAGACAAGTAAGGTTTTTGTAGCCATTATCGTGTTGGAATTTGAATTTGGCGCCAATTTTTTCTGGATGGTTAGGTTAGTGGACATAACACAATTGACTTATTTTCCCGCCAAAATTCAAATTTCGTGCCAATTTTCTGGGAGGTTAGGTTAGTGGAGGCAGCCCAACTGGCTTTCTTCCCACCAAAATCCGCCATCTTGAATGACGTCATGGCGGCGCTCCTAGGTGGCAGGGGTATGAACTAACACAGTTGGAATCCAGACCTCGTAGCAAACACATGTGCATCATATAAATAATAATAATAAATGATAATAAATGGTAATGAATAATAATGAGTAATAATAAAGACAAGTATGGTTTTGCAGCCAATCCTGTTGGAATTTCAATTTGGCGCCAATTTGTTCTGGAGGGATAGGTTAGTCGCATTGCTCTATTTTCCCACCAAAAATCAAATTTCCCGCCATTTTTATAGGAGTTAGGTTAGTGGATGTAGCCCAATTGGTCTATTTTCCCACCAAAATCCGCCATCTTGAATGATGTCAGGTACTGTTCCCAAGTCTACACGCTGCCATCTTTGATGACGTCATCGCCGCCATCTTGAATAAATTTGGCAACAATGCAGGGTGTCCCCATACAAAGGTAGTCCTACTTCTGTCGGTATTTCTTTGATGGTTCAATGAATCAATGTTCTTACTTGCGAATGTTCAGTGGACGGTTTATTCCAGAGTCCCAGAGAGTGAACATTCTCAGTGACAGGTGGCTACAACAAGACAGAGCTCCAGCTCCAGTCCACTACGCTCTCGGTGTTCATGAATTCCTGGATGATGTGTTATCCTGGAGGTGTATCTGCCAGCGCCGATCGAGTGGCCTCCAAGAAGTCCAGATCTGACATTATGCGGCGATTACCCGTGGGGAATAAATAAGAAGCATGTCGCCAGTCAATGGTACCAGACTGCTGACAAATTGAAACATGGTGGTAAGCGAGGAAGTCACACAAATCACATTGTGTATGCTTCGGAAAATTTCACAGGACCTGGCGCCGCATCAGTTTGTGTCGCTAAAATGATGGTGCCAATACTGATATTCTGGATCATTAAACAAGCTGGAACGTTAAGGATCGACATTTGTCAAACATCTGTTATGACATGTTCGAAATAAATAAGCATGACCAAAAAAGGAGGAGATAACAGGACTGAAAATCTCACGCGCAGTGACAAAAGACGGCTTTACACAAGACACAATTTGTTGGGTGAATTTGAGAGGAGGGGGGGGGGGAGGGGGAGGGGGCCAGCTGTCGTTTAGGCCGAACCGACCGACATCCCAACAAGGAAAATCCTCATAACTGACCGGCTGTCAGTCAAAATGACTACACACAAATCAAATTTGACGGTCTGTCCATCGGCCTGTCGCGGGAATATGTAATCGAAGGGTTAAGAGAGAGCCGTACTCAACGCTGTGCTGGACAGTAATGGCTCTAAGCGATCAGGCCGAGAGAGGGCAGACATACCGTTTACTCGGCCCCTCAGCCGTGTTCCATCACAAATCCTGTCACCAACCGTGAGTAAGGAAGTTGACTTATGTTAGTTACAGCACTCTAAGTATCGACATCGACACTGTGACAACTTCTGGAGGACCGCGGACTGTCAGCACAGAGGTGGTCGTAGCGGCTTCCGTAGATGTGACAACGGAGAGAAGTAGCCGACAGCTGTGCGACCGACGACCAAATTGGACACAGTAGCGGCACAACGTCGCCTCTTAGGTGAGTATCGGTTCAGCATATAACATCACGGTGGATGGACACGCGACAAAAGTGTGGTATAGATATGGGCAAACGTGAAGCTGGCGGCAGTACCGCGTACACTAGGTATAAAAGGGCAGCACACAGATGGAGACGTCATCTGAACTCAGGTCATTCGTGTGGAAAAGTTTCCGACCTCACTGTGGGTGCACCCTGGGAATTAACAGATTGTCCTGAATGCAAAATGATACTTGGAGCTAGATGCATGGGACATTCAATTTCGGAAATCGTTAGAGAATTGGATATTCCGAGATCCACAGTGTCAAGATTGTGCCGAGAATACCAAATTCCAGGTATAGCCCCTCACCACGGACAATGCAGTGGCTGACGGCCTTCACTTAATGACCGAGGGCAGCTGCATTTGCTTAGAGTTGTCAGTGCTACTGCGCTGACAGTCACGAAACACTGCAGAAATCAATGTGGGACGTTCGACGAACGTATTCATTAGCATAGCGTGGCGAAGTTTGGCATCATTGGGCTGTGGCAGCAGACGACCGATGCGAGGCGTGCCTTTGTTAGCAGCGCGACAACACCTGCAGACCCTGTCCAGGGCTCGTGACCACATTGGTTAGACCCTATGGTGAGTTACGATGGCAGCTAGTAAGAGCTGATGGTAGGGTTCGAGTGTGGCACAGACACCATGAAACAATGGGCCCATATTGTTACCAAGACTCTGTGCAAGCTGGTGTTGGCTCTGTAATGGTGTGGGCTGTGTTTGTATGGAATGGAATGGATTCTCTGGTCCAACTGAACCGATCATTGGGTGGAAATGTTTCTGTTCGGCTATCTGGAGACCATTTGCAGCCATTCATGGCCTTCATGTTCCCAAACAACGGTAGAATTTTTGTGATCACAATACGTCATGTCACTGGGCCACAATTTTTCGCCATTGGTTTGAAGCACATTTTGAACAGTGAAACGTCCCCTTTGAACAATTATACACGACTGTCCTTAAACTGACACACAATATTTTTAGCGCAACGCAATCTGACTTTCAAAAAATCTCTACAAAAGAATGGCTCTGATTAACATTAACCTATACCTTTAACAAATCACTTACCTCACAAAAATCTTCGTTACTGGAACTACTGCAGTACAGCGAGCGCCACTACTGCCAGCTAAATAAAACATTCAAACTACGGAAGGCACTAACTACTGATAGGCATAGTTAGCAAATGAAAGATTTTAATAGAGAACAAACAATGTATTTACCTTAACAGTCATAATATATATAGTAGTTCATGACATCCAGTGTTACAAATTTCAAAAGTCCGCCATCTTTCTCCCCACATCCACCACTGCTGGCGGCTCACCTCCAACTGCGCAACGCTACACGCTGTTCACATCCATCTGCCGCTGCCCAACACTACAATGGCAGACAACAATGCAAACTAGCCACAGACTGCACACAGCACAGCCAGTGATTTTCATACAGAGCGCTACGTAACGTTGGCAATAAGAAAACATAAACAGCCTACTTACAACAGTTCGAGCGAATGATATGGTCACCCACTGGACGTCTAGGAGACATAATCTAGAGGCCACTTCGTACACAAAATTGTGTACTGGTAACACTTCTGAAACTATGACCGGCTACAGAGCCACCACAGAAGTGGAAATGTCGTGTGGCTAGGGCCTCCCGTCGGGTAGACCGTTCGCCTGGTGCAGGTCTTTCGATTTGACGCCACTTTGGCGACCTGCGCGTCGATGGGGATGAAATGATGATGATTAGGACAACACAACACCCAGTCCCTGAGCGGAGAAAGTTTCCGACCCAGCCGGGAATCGAACCCGGGCCCTTAGGATTGACAGTCTGTCACGCTGACCACTCAGCTACCGGGGCGGACCCGTTATGCATGGTTTGCTGCGAAATTATTACAAACGCGAGAAATCTTCGACAACGTTAACGACGTCTCCTTCCCGACGCCGTGGCAAACCTGCCCTCGGGCAATGCTCGTGGTGTTCGAAACAGCTGTGTTCCAAATGTTTCCACGATCGGCATCATCCAAGAAAATGCACCAAATCATTCGCCAGAATAAACATGTGAATAAAAGATGTGAGAACTGATAAGAGAATGAAGTATGAGAGTATGAGAATTTAAAAAGATTGTAACACTCAATATACGATACATACATGCATAATAAATGTATGACACCTATTGTGATGCGTAGTCGTAATTTTACGGTTGAAATAATGCCCTTACATTCCTTAATCTGAAAAGAAACATTTGTCTAGTCATCTCCTACGGACATAGGTAGATAAATGAAAACAATAAAAATAAAATAAAATGGGGTACAAAATTAAGAAACGGTATTTATCTACGGATACGCCGAGACACGTGTTCGCTTGTTTTCGCTCTTGCTGGGAACTCGCCGTGTTCTCCCCCTCCGTCGCAGACCTCAGCGTGTGACATAAATTTCGACTTTACACGTCTACCTGTTCCTGAGAAAGTAAATTATTAATATTCAGAGAGGCAGACTGACAGGCGCACAGCAAAGTGGTCCTACAAAGTTTCCATTTTTACCGATTGAGGTACGGAAGCGTAAAACGCGTGAAATTTGCTGTGAAAATAGGAAGTATTTGATTTAGTGAAATGAACAGCATTGTTTTACGCTGCGTGATAGAACAGGATGTGTTCCAGTTTGCCTCATATGCAACAAAACTGTCGCTTTTGTTAAAAGCGTCAATTTAAGACGACACTACGAAACAATTCATCTGTAGTTCCATACAAATTTTCCTCTGAGTAGTGGAACTCGGTAGGAAATACTCCAGACATAGCTAACTCCTTTTTAGCCTTACTAAATCGCCCCTAAGAGTGAGCAACAAAAATCTACCGAAGCAGCGTTACCTGTGTGTTGGACGCTTAATAAACACCAGCAGTCATTTTCTGACGCTGGGATAGTAAAGAAATGTACGCTGGAAGTTGTTATGGCACTTTTTAAAGAGAAAAAGGATATTGCCGAAGCAGTTCAAGGTATTCAATTGTCGCCACAACACAAGAGAACCCAAATTTTGCCTGTCGACAACAAAAGTAATTCACGCGAGCTTCAGCGGAAGACGCCTTGATACGCCATCACTTGTTGAACCACGTCAGACGGCTGATGAAGAACAAATGGCGATTTTTGGATACTGAAAGTGACGCATTTAAGGAAGAACTGCTAGCAATATTGCCGTCTGAAGGACAGATTCGCTAAGAAGATTTATTCAGCACTTCTGATCACTTCGTGACAAAATCAAACATTAGTTTTGATAAAATTGTGTCTCTTTCAACGGAAGGGACCCCAGCGATAATCGGCGAAGAAAGGGACTAGCACAGGGCATCAAGGATAAGGATCCTGGGCTACTATCTCGTTAGTGCATAATTCACCAGGCACTCCTTTGCAGGAAACTTAGTCCACTCTGAAAGAAGTAAAGGACAGTTTGGTCCCTTCAGCACAGACAGTTCAGAGTTTCTATCCGAGTGTGATTCGGCGCTTTCTGACTTACTGCAGCACAACAGTGTTCGTTGCTAAATACAGGTCAAGTGATTGAACGTTCTGGCAAATAAAACAAGAAGTGACCTGCTTCTACGGCAACTTGCAAGAATCAAGGAAGCATGTGGAGTTCCTAGTAACGTCTTCCTTTCCAAAGTCATTCTCAAACATTTAAAGGCGCTCAGTACCGAACTACAAGGAAATGTGTACGTTGTCTGATAAATGTGTATCTTCTGTCCTTTGCAAGCTATACATATCTGAAAAAGACTTTGCAAGTCAAGAATTTATTCAATTTTCAACAATTCTTGAATATAAAAATAAATCTGAAATAGACACTGCAGTATTTTCAGATTCTATGTCAGATACTACAGTTAGCAAGGAGATTGCAGCAAGATTACAAGAATTCGCAACGTTGGAGAAGTTACCGGGATTCCTAAAATCGTCTTTTGAATATTCTACAGCGGCAGAATGGACCGACGTGGCTGCGAAGTTGTTCTGTCTTTCAAAGCCTTTACTCCAGATGCAGATAACAGACTTGCGTTAAGACATCCTCCAAAGAATTTTAAACATGTCACAGACAAATTTGGAAATTTGCAAAAAATTTGCTGTTTACCTAGCTGCTAAGTTCGGCTCCAAACACATTAGTGAAACTTCATTTTCAAAAACGGATTTTTTACAGAAATAATATTGCTCAAGATTAACGGCCATCCATCTCGAAAGACACTCTTCCCATAAGCTCCCTGCGTGAACCTAACTTTAGAAAACTGGCTTAAAGGCCGCAAATGTAATTTCTTCCACTGATTTTTAATACAGTCATGCCGATCTATCGTATCTCATAAAATTTTGTGAGTGAAAATCAAAACAAAAATTAGTAAGGAATATGAGTTTCTTTTTCGATACAAATTTTCAAAACTTCCGGACCCCAGCTAATATTACTTGCCGCCCTCTGATCTACAGTGCCAACAACAGCGGTAGTACAGTGTATACCCAACTATGGCAAAGAAACAGCGAACAGACTAGTTGCACTAGTCAGTCAGTATTCTGCGAGGTATTAAAAAAAGAGAGTAACGACTTAAAGCTCTTGGTTAACCAGTAAAGTTCATGTCAACAGTGATAACAATGACAAGACGTCTGAAATGGATGTACAAGACTATGGTCAAAAATATCGACACTAAAGAAGTCTTTCCAAACATTACCTGCCTCCATCAGTGTAAATGAAACCTTTAATTTCAAGAGCATTAAGATCTAAACATCGACGTCAAGCGGCACATTATGTTGATATCCTCCTCGTTGTTGAATCTCACCTGCGGCGCTTTCAGAACGTAATGAGGTCCAACTTCTAGCCCGTCATCTTGACTTTCCTAAATCACTTAAGACAAAGACCGAGACTGCTCGCATTCAAGTGACACAGCCCACTACGTTTTCCTCCTCCTTCATCAATTATACTGCTTGCACGCACGAAGTATGAGACAGGCGAAATGCCCTCAGATTCGAGAATTTTGTAGCAGTCCAGCACCAATAAAAGGAAGTGCTGACAGTTGTGACCATTAATGAATCAACCGTTCACTAAGTATGGTTGTAAAACACTGAGACGAATTTTCTGCAGAAACAAGCAGAAGGGGACTTGAGAGAAGAATAATTATGGTTTCGAAGAAATGAACGACTCATTTTAAAAGACGGGAAGAATATATTTATAACAGGTTTGCAGCTGTGACGTTTTGCAGGTACAAAATACAGGAGCGGTTGGTTATCTACAACACGTATTGAAACCAGACTGTAGCGATCAGAGCCGAAGAACATGGGAAAGAGGTAGTAACTGAGAAGAGACGGAGACATGAGTCTAGCCTATGTCCACAGTTATTTAATAATCTGTACGTTGAGCAATCACAACGCAAACAAAGGAGATACTGATAAACGGGATTAAAAGTTCAGGGAGAAAAAAAATGGTTCAAATGGCTCTGAGCACTATGAGACTTAACTATTGAGGTCATCAGTCCCCTAGAACTTAAAACTACTTAAACCTAACTAACCTAAGGACATCACACACATCCATGCCCGAGGCAGGATTCGAACCTGCGACCGTAGCGGTCACGCGGTTCCAAACTGATGCGCTTAGAACCGCACGGCCACACCGGCCGGCATTCAGGGAGAGAAAAATTAAAAGTTTAAGGTTTGCCGACGAGTTAGTTCTACCAGAGACAGCAATGAATTTGGATCTTTTGAGCGGAATCGATAGTGTCTTGGAAAGATGTTATAAGATGAATAAACCAAGCAAAAGACTAATGGAGTTCCATCGAATTAAGTCAGATATTGCTGGCTGATTTAGATTAAGAGTACAGGCATGCTACAATGGATTCGCTGTTGTTATGTGTGTTTGTGCATTAATCTGACATTGACAAAGCACAATCAAATAGTATCTGCAAAAGACGAACATCAATCCACTACACTGGAAACAAGGAACTAATGCCGGCATGTTAAGCATGTCATCTACGGTTATCCCAATGAAGAGTTTCTACTGTCTAGAAGACTTTATACTTTCTAGTAGAGTTCGCTACTTGTGTTCTAGAAAGGTCAACGCATAATAGGCAAATATTTTCTCCTAAGTGCAGTACGGGGGTGGAATAAAGATGTGGTTGTTAAGATGATACAGGCAAAGTTTATTAGTCTTAGAAAACAACTATGTCGCATGTTGTGACAAGTACGGAATTATCGTACCGCACTGCATCTTGTTTAAGTTCACTACAGAAATATTTTCTGTGCGATACGGATGAAATTCACATCTCTTTTACAATACTTTCTAAATTTTTATTTGGATGAGTGGTTGTCCGATACAGTATATTGGCCAGCCTTTCTCTCTGATGGTGTAACTCCTCCATTTCGCGCCTTACAGGTGATCTGCTTCAGCCTTACACAAGCTCCACGCCATCACAAACCAATAGCACGAAAGGTTGGGACCGATGACCAAGCAGTCTGGTCCCTTCCCCTTCCTTTTAACCCAACCAACCAACCACAAAAGGTAAGACTTGCCAAAAACTCCTTACAACTGAGAAAACTGTTCAGGATAAAATCGAGAAATTAAAAATGATAGCATGAGTCGAAAAGAACTAAAGACGATTATTTTTACGTGTTGTAATTTATTACCTCCATAGTAAAGTGCTAGACTACAGATCCAAACGTCTCCGGTTCTATCTCTGGTTGCTCCTAGTATTTTTACCTGCAACTTACCACTTCATTCACCTCTGGATTGTTTGTCTTAGTGAAATTGTCGAGTAGCACCGCGGTTCGGAATCCACATGAAAATGCGGATTCCCCTGTAATGGGCTAACACAACACAAGGATCACTATTGTTTCAGTTACTATCAACACGTCCATAGGCGTCCGCAGAAATTTTCCAAGGGGCAAAATTCTGAAAGTTGAATTTCTTTAATAACTGGCTACGTGCGTCTGAAAACGTGTCGTGCGCCAGGAACTAAATTTGACGAGAAGCACACAAAATTTATTATACCTCAAATGATTACTACTTACGTAGTTAGCATCTTTAAGATAGATTACCTTCATATTTAAAGGGTAATCACTTTGAACTGTACGTGCAAATTATATCTTTTATGTTATTAATATTAATAAGGTTGCCACTCTTTGATTCAACGATCTAATATTTCATGCTCATATGATTAATTCCAGTGTATGCAAAGAGTTATGAAAAAAGCTAGAACAATTTACAAAAACGTTATTTATTGCCCCATATTGTGGTATGAAACGAAAACCAAAAATCTACATCAGAAAAAAAATCGAAACGACTTTGAAAATTCTGTTGGACATGTACAAAAATAACCAATATTAATAGTGATCGAAGTGGAGGAAAAGGCTGCTGCAAATTTTGAGAAAAGGCGTAGAGGAGAGTACTATACAGTAAAGCACGGTACTTTTGGTAGTCAGGAATTACAATGAGCATCTATTTATAAACTTAATATTTTCCGTAATACTCACAGGTAAGAAGAATTTGTTATTTTGTGATCTTATATACACTATTAGCTATATAACGGCCAGTTTCAGATGTGGTACATACGTAGGTTATGAAACTTAAAAATATTTTTGGTTTATCGTGTCTTTAGTACACAGTTGAACACTTGCATACAGTACATAGTGAAACAGTGTAGACTCGCAGATGCCTACGGCAATTTCTGAAGTTGCGGAATTTGCTGGTGAAAGCTTGCTTAAGGCATGACACCAACAAATGCAACTTCTGATTTCAGAAGATGTGGAATGTAGCCACTGAATGGCAAGATCATCGACGAGTCGGATTTCCTTGTGACTGCAGTTTCAGACCACTCTCTAAATTCTCATTGTGTGCCTAATCCAGTAGAGCCATTGGATTCAAAGTGATTAGTAACCCCTCCAAATACTTAGAAAGACGATATGCAAAATGTTGAGGCAGTCAGTTGAAGTTTATACACTGATAAGTCTAGAACCAGCAGCCCATATATCTCATCGAACGAGTTTCGTAACTTCCCAGAAGATCCTCCGATTTAGACACTCATATCCCAGAAGCATCATATTGACTTCAACACCTGAGATGTCGGCTATTGAAGAAAAAAAGCTTTGAGGAAAAGGGTAAAGCTAAAAGAAAAAGAGGAAAACGTACGAAGAGACTAACAAGCAGAAAACTAAGTAACGTGTAAGTAAAAGGGTTTCAAGCGAAAGTTACGAACGAGGTAATACAGATGTCTCATCTGATGAGTCTGAGGGCAGTTCATCACTAGATGTTTGTGACGGCAGCGCCGGTCTGGAACGTTACAGCAGAGTCGGCTGTGAGATGTCAGCCAATAGTACGCTGACTAGGACGACACCAAGACAGGAGCGGTCTCTACATGAAGAGAATATAAGAGACGCGCAGCTTAGGCGCGGCCGCAGTGGCAGACGAGCCGTCTTACAAGGCTACAGCAGTGACTTATGAAGTGTTTTGTTTTGCTTACATTGAAATAGTATACATCGAAGGACACTGGTTATTTGCCTGTCGCCACTTGCTTGCGACACACCATTGTGAATACGCCAAGATGGCCGCCGAGTAAGTGACGCCAGAAACCATTTCCAGAAAGTTAAGTGATTTAGACAGGAATATAATTTAGTTTAACACCGACAACAAATTAAATACGTGCATTAGTGCATCGTTTAGTCTTGCCGTTAAAGGTTTGACTTTTATTTGCGTATTTTTTTCAGGAAACACGAAAAGATCGTAACTTCGCGAAGTCGTGCTTAGGCTTAAATTTTGTAAACGTGTTTGTTTCTTGTTTCAAGGTAATTTAACTAGTTTCTCGGTAACAAATAAGTAAACTACCGTAAATAGCGTATAACTTCATTGTTTTAATACAGATTTCAGAAAAACAGCGTAACTTTATATCAGAGACTTGCCTATATACATTTGTTTATAGGCCTATTCTCGTAACGTTTTTGGAGAATCAAAGTTAAAGTATCTCGTTTAATTGCCCTTTTTTCATTCCATCGAGTGAAATATATAATAAATAGCGTATACCTTCGTTGTTTTAATACAGATCTCAGAAAACCAGCGGAATTTTAAATCAGAAACTTGCTTATATACATTTGTGAATAGGCTTAATTCTTGTAACGTCTTTTTTTGATTTTCGGTAATTTAATTGATTTATTCTAGCTAAAGTATTATTTTTGCCATGAGTGAGAAGTGCCTGACTTGCCGTAGAATTGTTAGTTCCGGGGTTTGGTGTGATGGATGCAGTAGTTTTTTTCACTGGGGGGACTGCAGTGGCGTGGGTGTTGGGAAAGTGGATCAGACTCATCAGTGGTTATGTAGGATTTGCAGCAGAGATAGGAAGATAGTGGAACAGGAGAGGAAAATTGCTGCCCTTCAGGCTGAGCTAGATCAGGCTAGGGAAGATCTGGACAGGTTAAGGAGGGAGAAGGGCAAAGAGAGGTGGGAAGTGGCAACAGGTAGCAGAAGGAACAGGCCTAGAACTAAGTCTGACAGTTTTGTGGTGAATGTCAAAAATAAGTTTGACCTGTTGCTTCAGTTAGAAACTGATGAGCCTCAAGCAGAGGTAGGTGTAGACAGGACACAACAAACTTTCAATAGGAAATTGAAAAAGAATGTAGGAAAGTCATCGAAAAGGAAGAAAGTTTTGTTGTTCGGCAGTTCTCATGCCAGAGGTGTAGGCCAACTTCTGCAGGAGGAATTAGGACCAGAATACCAGGTCACAAATTTTTTCAAACCAAGTGCTAGTCTGGATCAGGTGACAGAGGATTTAGGTTCACTCTGTAAAGGATTTACCAGGGAAGACACCGTGGTTATTGTGGGAGGGTCAGGGAACAGCATCGACAGAGATCCTGGGTACAGTATAGAGTGTGACCTGGTAAAGATTGCGTCGGCATCGAGACACACCAATGTTGAATTTGTATCTGTCCTGAGACGCCATGACCGGCCTCATTTGAACTCTTCTGTTGGGAGAGTTAATTTGGAGTTGGAACGGCTGCTTGTGTCGGGTGCGGGGGCTCATATTGGTGTGGTTCCTGTTGATTATCTCAGTAGGTGGGACTATACCAGGCACGGCCTACATCTCAACAGGAAAGGGAAGGGAAAATTGGCTGGGGTAATAGCAGGAAATTTAAGGGGGGGAGGCACTGCCATGAATGGTAAAATACCAGTGGTTACACGTGTTGGAGCAGCACCTTTTTTAGGATAGGTAAGACAGAAAGATGTCAAGTTCTACGAGAGGTCAGGATTGAAACAAATCTTCAGTTTAGGGAAGAAATTCAACAGCACAATTCTAGCACATTGGATCACCAATCACAGCTATCAATTATAAATTTTCATCAATCACCAGAAATTTTATCTCCACCAAGTTGTATCTCAGTCCTAGGTAATTGCATTGATGAACTAAAGTCACCCAACCCAATTGACATAATCTGCCTCTCTGAACACCATGTGACCACTGGTATAGGAACTAGGCCTAAGCACAATGAGAAACTCAGACAGGAGAGTACTGCAAATGTTAGAATAAGGAAAGGTTCTCATAAAAGTATAATTAAAAATAATGTAAGTATATTTCATCAAAATATTGGGAGTTTAAAGAATAAAGTAGATGAGCTTCTGGTTTGTTTGGAAGATTTAGAAGCTGAGAATGAAATAGATATACTATGCCTGTCTGAGCATCACATTGTTACTGATATGGATAAGGTAAATGTAAGTGGTTATAAGCTCTCTGCACATGTAATGAGAGAAAATATGGAGAAAGGAGGAGTTGCCATATATGTCAAAAGTTATCATTGTGCAAAAAGTATAGAAACAAAAAAGTTTTGTGTAGAGAAACATATAGAAGCATGTGCCTGTGAGCTTAAATTAAATAAAGGCACATTTATAATTGTAACTGTATATAGGTCCCCATCAGGAAATTTTCATCTATTTCTGAAAAATTTGGACTCCTTGTTGTGCTATCTGTCAGACAGGGGGAAGCAAATTATTATTTGTGGGGACTTCAATGTAGATTCTCTGAAAGAGGGTAATAGGAAAAATGACCTTGAAGTATTACTTCGTTCTTTCAATTTGACACCCGTTATTGATTTTCCTACTCAGGTGGTAAAGGACAGCAGCTCACTGATAGATAACTTCTTTATAGACCAAGATAAGTTTAACCAGATAAATGCTCAGCCTGTTGAGAATGGTCTTTCTGATCATGGTGCACAGCTAGTTACAATATATGACATAGCTCCATTCAGCAATACTAAACAGTCCTCCAAAGTAGTACGTTCAGTCAACAATTTAACAATTGCAAATTTCAGGGAAAGCCTACAGCAGTTAGACTGGGATGAGGTGTACCGTGAACCTGATGCCAATTTAAAATATAATTTATTTCATGACATTTTTGTAAATGCATTTGAAAACTGCTTCCCCAAGAAAATAGTTAAATATACTCGTAAGAAACCTTGTAACAAACCATGGCTTACTAAGGGTATAAAAATATCTTGTAACCGGAAAAGGGAAATGTATCTGACAGCAAGAAAGAGTAGTGACCCAGAAACTATCAAAAATTATAAAAACTACTGTGTTATATTAAGAAAAGTTATTAAAAAAATCCAGGAGTATGTGTATCATGTCTGAAATCAGCAACTTTGATAATAAAATTAAAACAATTTGGAATATTATTAAAAGAGAAACAGGTCAACCAAGAGCAGAGGAAGACAGTATTACCATCAAATTGAATGAAAACTTTACGAACAAAAAGTCAGAAGTTGAAAATATTTTTAATAATCATTTTCTAAATGTTGTGGATATAGTAGGATCCAGGTGTTCATTAGAAGATGCTAGGCTGTTAATGGAAGAGGCCATACCTATGCAATTTGATACAATTGAAATCTCACCCACTTCTCCCTCTGAAATTAGGAAAATAATAAACTTGCTTAAAAGCAAAAACTCACATGGAATTGATGGCATTTCCAGCAAAATACTAAAAGCTTGTTCTCAACAGATAAGTAAGATTCTCAGCCACCTGTGTAATAGCTCTCTGGAACAGGGCATTTTCCCTGATAGACTGAAATATGCTATTGTTATACCCTTGCATAAAAAGGGGGATAGATCTGATGTCAACAATTACCGTCCAATCTCCCTTCTAACAGCTTTATCCAAAATTTTTGAGAAAGTAATGTATTCAAGAGTAGCTTCACATATCTGTAAAAATGAAGTACTAACAAAATGTCAGTTTGGTTTCCAGAAAGGTTTTTCAACAGAAAATGCCATATATGCTTTCACCAGTCAAATTTTGAATGATCTGAATAACCGAACACCACCCATTGGGATTTTTTGTGATCTCTCAAAGGCTTTTGATTGTGTAAATCATGAAATTCTGCTAGACAAGCTCAAGTATTGTGGCACGAGTGGGACAGTGCACAAATGGTTTAATTCGTACCTAACTGGAAGAGTGCAGAAAGTTGAAATAAGTAGTTCTCGTAACATGCAAAGATCAGCACATTCCTCAAACTGGGGAACTATCAAGAATGGGGTTCCACAAGGGTCAGTCTTGGGTCCTTTGTTGTTCTTATTATATATTAATGACTTGCCATTCTATATTCATGAAGAGGCAAAGTTATTTCTCTTTGCTGATGATACAAGTATAGTAATCACACCTGAGAAACAAGAATTAACTGATGAAATTGTCAATACTGTCTTTCAGAAAATTACTAAGTGGTTCCTTGTAAACGGACTCTCACTGAATTTTGATAAGACACAGTACATACAGTTCCGTACAGTGAATGGTATGACGCCATTAATAAATATAGACCTTAATCAGAAGCATATAGCTAAGGTAGAATATTCCAAATTTTTAGGTATGTCCATTGATGAGAGATTAAATTGGAAGAAACACATTGATGATCTGCTGAAACGTTTGAGTTCAGCTACTTATGCAATAAGGGTCATTGCAAATTTTGGTGATAAACATCTTAGTAAATTAGCTTACTACGCCTATTTTCACTCATTGCTTTCATATGGCATCATATTTTGGGGTAATTCATCACTGAGGAATAAAGTATTTATTGCACAAAAGCGTGTAATCAGAATAATAGCTGGAGTCCACCCAAGATCATCCTGCAGACATTTATTTAAGGATCTAGGGATATTCACAGTAGCTTCTCAGTATATATACTCTCTTATGAAATTTGTTATTAACAACCAAACCCAATTCAAAAGTAATAGCAGTGTGCATAACTACAATACTAGGAGAAAGGACGATCTTCACTATTCAAGATTAAATCTAACTTTGGCACAGAAAGGGGTGAATTATACTGGCACTAAAGTCTTTGGTCACTTACCAAATAGTATCAAAAGTCTGACAGATAACCAACAAGTATTTAAGAAGAAATTAAAAGAATTTCTGAATGACAACTCCTTCTACTCCATAGAGGAATTTTTAAATATAAATTAAGAAAAAAAAGAAAAAAAACAAAAATATTGAAAAAAATAAAAATAAAAAATAAAGAAAATCAAAAAACACAAAAAAATAAAGTTGTTATATTAACTTAAGTATGTTGTTAAATTAACCTAATTATGTCATGTATTGGAAAATTCGACTCATTCCACATCATTACGAAATATCGTATTCATGATCCATGGAACTAGTATTAATCTAATCTAATCTAATCTAATCTATCAATTTATCTTACTGTAATAAACTGCATTAATACGATTTGCTTGAATTGTTGTCTAGCGATCTGAGGAAACAGCTTCCTAGGCACACTATGTTAGATGAGTGGGCAGGATACTAAAATCTTTTTGATTTGAACTGGGATTTTGTCAGTAGCAATTATATTTTGGTAAAATGACATGTTTTTAGTAACTAAAATGTTGAAGGTGGTGATGAAGAATATATGGTCTCATACCATACAAAAGTAAAAAAAAAAGAAAAAAAGAAAAAAAACGGTTTTGTGTAGCCAGAAGCAGAAGGCACAGTTTGTGTATCACATAAGGACACTGCAATGATTCTGACTTCAGCTTTGTCTACGGCTACCAAAAGATTATATTCTACGTCCAATCAGTTTTGGTAGACTTGATGTTCACTGAAGGGAAACGTATTGTAGCCTGTTGTTGTTGTTGTTGTGGTATTCAGTCCAGTGACTTGGTTTGATGCAGCCCTCCATGCTGCTCTATCCTGCGCAAGCTTCTTCATCTCCAATTGTAGTTTAAACGTTTGTAATCGTATTTAACATTGCATTAATGTTCTATGTGTGACATAGGCTGTTCATTAATGATGCGAAAAATCATAAGTGTTTCACAGTGTACTGCGAGTAGTACACAGCAAAACACTTGCGGCACATTTTTAAAACTGTAAGTTCATTTGTTAATTAGTTGCCAAATTATTTTTGTTTCATTCCAAAATATTGATAAGGAATTATTCTTTTAAACAAATACGAAGTTTTTTCTGTAAGAAGTAATTTGCACAAAATTATCAAAATTATAATTTTTGTTTCACTCTGTGCTATTCTCCCCTATTAGATTTGATGTCATCTACGACATGCTGTTTCCTTGGAAAACACATCTTATCACGTTAATGGATGTATTACATCAGTTTCGTGCTTTCTCTTTTTTTATGTTCACTTACATTTGCCATATCTATCTGGAACTTCGTTGGGACACTTTGAGATGGGGTTGTAGAAACGAAGTAAAAAATTTAGAGCACAACTGCATGGAACTTGTTACGTCTGACGTAGCTGGTGCATCATTTCCAGAAGATTTCACCTTTTTCAGTGAGGCTTTTTTCCCTTTTATATATTTATAAAACTCCATGCAAGCCAGCTGATAGTTAAACGGGCAGTGTAAGACTAATTCCACAGTCCCTGGCAGCATTCGATTATTTCTTTCATGTTGGCGTTGTGGGCGCGAATAGGAAACAAATACTCGCATAATTTTAGCAGTTGGCATTTGCTGTCTGGATTCTCAGTTTCCTTAAGAAAGTAAATCCATCTTTCTTCCACAGAGTGTTTAGACTTCCATTCTTCCGACTCACGCTTAGTTTATAAAAAGCTCTTCAGATACGTATATTCCTGAAAACAATTGTCAACTAAAAGCCGACACACCATTTTCAGTCAGGTATAGAACAGTGTTTTCAGTCATCACCCAATCTGGGGTTTCATATAGCGTCATCCTTCTACTAATTAAAAGAAGCAGGCAATTTCTCTAAGTAATCAAATGCTATGATATAGAAAGCCATTCTCTCTTCCTCAGATTTCGACATTAAATTAATTATTTCTTGGTTAGGGTTCTCATTCTTTAATTTGTTCGAATTCATCTTGGCTCGCATGCCAATAAAATTGGTAGTCTTCCTTTCATTCAGATATCTGTTGCTAAATTTTTATATTTCTTTTCAAAATATGACTGCAGAAACATGAAGTAAATTTCAGTGATCGGAGTACTGGAAAAAAATCTGAAATTCTTTTAGATGGCCTGTCTTCGGTATCAAACCTTGTTTTAATGGAATTCTCTCAACTGCGAGCATTACCGGCCCCCATCTTGTTTTTAGGTGAGATAGAAGAGTCTGACGATTGACATCAACGTAAAGCTGAAAACTTTAAGCTTCTCTGTCCTTACCGTGTATATTAAAAATAAATGTTTTCATAGCATTATTATAACGTCGGTGGTTAAAGACTCCAGCAGCGCTTGATATAGCATTGTGGAGAATATTGGCATGGCATTCAATATTCTACATTTTTTCCTTGTTCTTCTTTAATTTGGTGAAACACATTCCGCTGGCCGTGTCAATGAAGCCCTCCAGTAATGGCATGGTACTGTCTCCATATAAAGCGGTTAATTCATCTAATAGAATTCGCAGTTGTTTTACAGTGTCTAGACAAAACTTTGCAGTTTTCTCCGATGTTTCGTTATTCAGCGAATCAAACTTCAACAGCTTGTGTTGGATTCCGTCAGATTCAGTAAAGTGCTGAACATTTTAAGGAAATACCTTTTCTGACTTGTGGTTCGATGTGTCGGGGCCTATGCCGTAAAATGAAACTTCTTGTTTTGGGACACTTATTTTTAACAATCGTTACAGCTTTGGTCCTAGCTACAGACTATTTTGCGGCGATTTTGGAATCATGATGCATCGCGGCACTCAGATTTACGGTACGGTCAGGAGAATTGGACTGATGATGCTTGACAGCTTAATAAGCTGATCCGTAGTTCCTTTCCTGACAAAAGACCACTCTTCGGAGTAATCTTCCATAAAGTGAAACTTCCTCTTTCCACCATTTGGCATTTTCGTAAGCTATGATAAGTTGATTAGACGGTAAACAATAGACAATAACACTTTAGTCATCAAAGTACAAGTCACTGTACACTTCATGCCCTATCTATGATATTAGTAACTTTCACTCTTTGTTCGCATTACGTTTCGAAACAATGGTCTTAGCAGATCGCTGTTCCAATGGGAACTGCTCGATTCTTTCGCGTGGCGCTGCTTAAATAGTTCCAACCCCTTACTAATGGAGAAGTCTGCTAGTTTCTCGAATTATAGCACTACATCTAGAAGTTGCTTGCATCGTCAATGTAGGATACACATCTGTGAGACAACCTCGTCAACATAAACTTGTTGAGATAAAATTAACCGAGGCTTTATTTACATGTTGCGCTAACAGATGGTGTTATTTCAGTACTTGGGGCGAGCTCGTAATAGTATTTTGCAAAATCAGGACAAAATAGGGTCTTGTCGGGATAACGGGACAAGATGGTCCGTAATGGTGGCGGTCGCGATATAAAGGGACAGAGGTCGACCCTGTGTTTACTTGCACAACTAAAATTGAACAAAATACGTTTTCAAAACGATTTTTTTCTTGGTTATGTAAAGATTAGCCAACGGCCTGTACCTGATTAGGTGAGCGTGGAAAAGCAAATGGTTCAAATGATTCTGAGCACTATGGGACTTAACTTCTCAGGTCATCAGTCCCCTAGAACTTAGAACTACGTAAACCTAACTAACCTAAGGACATCACACACATCCATGCCCGAGGCAGGATCCGAACCTGCGACTGTAGTGGAAAAGCACCTTACACTATCGTACAGTCATACCAACTCGACCGATCAATTCATACTGGTAGCTCGATGATTGCATGTGGCGCTGTATCGCAGCCCGACAGACAAGAGATTTCAAATTACTGGTGAGGTCATCTTTTCGACCTTGAGGTTTCACGTTTTCCCCCCACTTCCAGAGCGTTAAATGGAATTCTCCGTTTCGACTGAAGCGTTTAGACTTCTGGATTAAGTATAGCCGGCTGTATTCCACTTAGTCTACTGCAATACCTGTGCCCTGTAGAGTAATGCTGAACCTGCAAGCCGTCGCGGGTCTCGACTGTCCACACGATTTTAGATTAGTGAAAAGAAGCGTATTGAAACATATTTATAATAGTGCAGGGTCTCCGGGTCTTAGGACGATTGTTGGCACACGGCTCAACAAGCAGAGCGAAAGATATGAGTGTTACAGCACTAGCACAAAGGCGCTAAGAAGAGTTGTTCCATCCGTATGTATCACGCTATGCAGAACAGCACATAGGTGTTTGAGATGCAGACTTATAGGAATTTAATCAGTACGGAAGTAAAGAGGAAATGACTAGCAGAACTGTAGTTACCTTTTAACAAGAGAGGCACGATGACACGCCAAGGCGCTGAACAAGAACAGGGTCACGTGCAGACTCACGCGGGAGGCGACGTAAGTGACCTTGCCCCCTCCACAGGACTCCCGCCCGTGCGTCGCAGTGGACCACGCCAGAAGAGAGCTAAATACGATGCGCCCCGATGAGTGACGTCACTGTCTGCCGTGGCTCGAAACCTGATGCGGCTCCACTTTTTCCTTGCATGTAAATAACACACCTAACTCATGCTGTATCTAAAGACCCCTATAAACGATCAAACAATTTGAAAAATATTCCTAGTTCAGACTTCATCAGTTTTGTCAAATTATTTGGCAGCGTGTGTCTTTGAAAGATTTCGTTTAACGTATCTGAAAGACATTGTGATTGATGGTCGATTTGAAGAGGGCGGACGCTGTTTCTGCTAATGTTTCGTCGCGCATGTTTAGCGAGAAAGACTTTTTATTACAATTTTATCTCATTGTATTGTGAGTTTCCACAATTGTGGAAAACACGATCAAAGATAAAAACAAAAGAGGACTGGCAATAACCGAAATGGTAGAGGTGTTGCGTCTTTCCCAGCCTTATATTACGCAGGAATACGTGAAGAAGAAAATGAATATTCTAGACACAACATGCAAGCGGGAGTGCGTAAAATAAAAAAATAATAAAAAAATCGATGATCTCCTATTCTTCCATGAACGACGTATATAATTCCCAAGTGTATTTTTTAATGAACTTTCCTTAGGGAAACAAATAGAAGACACCAGATTTCGCATAACTGTGTTCCCCTTTTTCAGTGTAACTGCTAGGTAGTTCTACAAAGTTACTAAAAGAGTGACTGTACTTGCGGAGGAAGTTGATGTAATCATCAAGGTCTGAGTTCAATATTTCCTTCGGTGCGTTTTCATCGATGTATTTATCTCTAACTTTCAACCATTCCCTGGACCAGCGTCTTGTTTTCTATCTTTTCATTGTACACAGCGCTAAAGTCAACCCAAGAAATGCTCTGTCTACATTGCTAGACATTCCCAGGCCCTGATCTAGTAGGGGCAAAGCGGGGTGTCTGCCCCGAGCAGCAATTCCAGGGGGCGCTAAATTCATATTCTTGAAGAAAAGAACCTTGTGACACGAAGCGCCTAGCATCCAGCCCACGTTGGCTGTCTATTATTCGTTGACTTTCAAACACCATGGTGGTTTTCGAACATTTTTGAACAAAGTCTAAGTTGATTTCTGACCGAATCATAAGTTGATTTTTGAATGCGTGCGTAATGTACGTGATGCCTCTGCCAGGGGAGTCCCCGTCGCATCTATAAATAATAAACTTTCCCGCAGACAAAAGGAGACGGGGCTATACGAGCTGAGCCGAATAAACACGCACGGTGGACGACAATCGCTGCTTGCTTATGTGTTTTATTGGGTGTGCGAGCGATCGGCGTTGTTATAATTGTTAGCGAAATCCTTAGATTGAGACTACCAGAGTGGAAGTAAACGGAATAACACATGTTGTTGTTGTTGTTGTGGTCTTCAGTCCTAAGACTGGTTTGATGCAGCTCTCCATGCTACTCTACCCTGTGCAAGCTTTTTCATCTCCCAGTACCTACTGCAACCTACATCCTTCTGAATCTGCTTAGTGTATTCATCTCTTGGTCTCCCTCTACGATTTTTACCCTCCACGCTGCCCTCCAATACTAAATTGGTGATCCCTTGATGCCTCAGAACATGTCCTACCAACCGATCCCTTCTTCTGGTCAAGTTGTGCCACAAGCTTCTCTTCTCCCCAATCCTATTCAATACTTCCTCATTAGTTATGTGATCTACCCATCTAATCTTCAGCATTCTTCTGTAGCACCACATTTCGAAAGCTTCTATTCTCTTCTTGTCCAAACTATTTATCGTCCATGTTTCACTTCCATACATGGCTACACTCCATACAAATACTTTCAGAAATGACTTCCTGACACTTAAATCAATACTGGATGTTAACAAATTTCTCTTCTTCAGAAACGCTTTCCTTGCCATTGCCAGCCTACATTTTATATCCTCTCTACTTCGACCATCATCAGTTATTTTGCTCCCCAAATAGCAAAACTCCTTTACTACTTTAAGTGCCTCATTTCCTAATCTAATTCCCTCAGCATCACCCGACTTAATTAGACTACATTCCATTATCCTTGTTTTGCTTTTGTTGATGTTCATCTTATATCCTCCTTTCAAGACACTGTCCATTCCATTCAACTGCTCTTCCAAGTCCTTTGCTGTCTCTGACAGAATTACAATGTCATCGGCGAACCTCAAAGTTTTTATTTCATCTCTATGAATTTTAATACCTACTCCGAATTTTTCTTTTGTTTCCTTTACTGCTTGCTCAATATACAGATTGAACAACATCGGGGAGAGGCTACAACCCTGTCTTACTCCCTTCCCAACCACTGCTTCCCTTTCATGTCCCTCGACTCTTATAACTGCCATCTGGTTTCTGTACAAATTGTAAATAGCCTTTCGCTCCCTGTATTTTACCCCTGCCACCTTTAGAATTTGAAAGAGAGTATTCCAGTAAACATTGTCAAAAGCTTTCTCTAAGTCTACAAATGCTAGAAACGTAGGTTTGCCTTTCCTTAATCTTTCTTCTCAGATAAGTCGTAAGGTCAGTATTGCCTCACGTGTTCCAGTGTTTCTACGGAATCCAAACTGATCTTCCCCGAGGTTGGCTTCTACTAGTTTTTCCATTCGTCTGTAAAGAATTCGTGTTAGTATTTTGCAGCTGTGGCTTATTAAGCTGATAGTTCGGTAATTTTCACATCTGTCAACACCTGCTTTCTTTGGGATTGGAATTCTTATATTCTTCTTGAAGTCTGAGGGTATTTCGCCTGTTTCATACATCTTGCTCACCAGATGGTAGAGTTTTGTCAGGACTGGCTCTCCCACGGCCGTCAGTAGTTCCAATGGAATATTGTCTACTCCGGGGGCCTTGTTTCGACTCAGGTCTTTCAGTGCTCTGTCAAACTCTTCACGCAGTATCATATCTCCCATTTCATCTTCATCTACATCCTCTTCCATTTCCATAATATTGTCCTCAAGTACATCGCCCTTGTATAGACCCTCTATATACTCCTTCCACCTTTCTGCTTTCCCTTCTTTGCTTAGAACTGGGTTTCCATCTGAGCTCTTGATATTCATACAAGTCGTTCTCTTATCTCCAAAGGTCTCTTTAATTTTCCTGTAGGCGGTATCTATCTTACCCCTAGTGAGATAGGCCTCTACATCCTTACATTTGTCCTCTAGCCATCCCTGCTTAGCCATTTTGCACTTCCTGTCGATCTCATTTTTGAGACGTTTGTGTTCCTTTTTGCCTGCTTCACTTACTGCATTTTTATATTTTCTCCTTTCATCAATTAAATTCAATATTTCTTCTGTTACCCAAGGATTTCTACTAGCCCTCGTCTTTTTACCTACTTGATCCTCTGCTGCCTTCACTACTTCATCCCTCAAAGCTACCCATTCTTCTTCTACTGTATTTATTTCCCCCATTCCTGTCAATTGCTCCCTGATGCTCACCCTGAATCTCTGTACAACCTCTGGTTCTTTTAGTTTATCCAGGTCCCATCTCCTTAAATTCCCACCTTTTTGCAGTTTCTTCAGTTTTAATCTACAGGTCATAACCAATAGATTGTGGTCAGAGTCCACATCTGCCCCTGGAAATGTCTTACAATTTAAAACCTGGTTCCTAAATCTCTGTCTTACCATTATATAATCTATCTGATACCTTTTAGTATCTCCAGGGTTCTTCCATGTATACAACCTTCTTTCATGATTCTTAAACCAAGTGTTAGCTATGATTATGTTGTGCTCTGTGCAAAATTCTACCAGGCGGCTTCCTCTTTCATTTCTGTCCCCCAGTCCATATTCACCTACTATGTTTCCTTCTCTCCCTTTTCCTACACTCGAATTCCAGTCACCCATGACTATTAAATTTTCGTCTCCCTTCACAATCTGAATAATTTCTTTTATTTCATCATACATTTCTTCAATTTCTTCGTCATCTGCAGAGCTAGTTGGCATATAAACTTGTACTACTGTAGTAGGTGTGGGCTTCGTATCTATCTTGGCCACAATAATGCGTTCACTATGCTGTTTGTAGTAGCTTACCCGCATTCCTATTTTCCTATTCATTATTAAACCTACTCCTGCATTACCCCTATTTGATTTTGTGTTTATAACCCTGTAGTCACCTGACCAGAAGTCTTGTTCCTCCTGCCACCGAACTTCACTAATTCCCACTATATCTAACTTCAACCTATCCATTTCCCTTTTTAAATTTTCTAACCTACCTGCCCGATTAAGGGATCTGACATTCCACGCTCCGATCCGTAGAACGCCAGTTTTCTTTCTGCTGATAACGACATCCTCTTGAGTAGTCCCCGCCCGGAGATCCGAATGGGGGACTATTTTACCTCCGGAATATTTTACCCAAGAGGACGCCATCATCATGTAATCGTACAGTAAAGCTGCATGCCCTCGGGGAAAATTACGGCTGTAGTTTCCCCTTGCTTTCAGCCGTTCGCAGTACCAGTACAGCAAGGCCGTTTTGGTTATTGTTACAAGGCCAGATCAGTCAATCATCCAGACTGTTGCCCTTGCAACTACTGAAAAGGCTGCTGCCCCTCTTCAGGAACCACACGTTTGTCTGGCCTCTCAGCAGATACCCCTCCGTTGTGGTTGCACCTACGGTACGGCTATCTGTATCGCTGAGGCACGCAAGCCTCCCCACCAACGGCAAGGTCCATGGTTCATGGGGGGGAATAACACATAAGAAACGGAATAACATGTGACAAAGTTTACATATTTTCTTCTCGGTGTAGCCAAGAAAATAAAATTTTTTTGACAGAAAATTTTTGCCAGATCGCTACACTACTAAGGGCCAGTTGTACAGTCCCCGGTTAGCAGCCGCTTAAGCTCAGTTATCGGAATAGCGCGGAAAACGCGTTGTGCGAACGCGTAATAACGCCCAACCGGAGAATAAACGCGGGGTAACTAAAACGTTGATTCTGGAAGGGTTAGTCAAGTTAACCGGAGAATAAGTTTTAAAAATGGCAGAAATAGCTAGAGAATTAGTGATGACAAAATTGTTTGTTAGAACGAGGAAGGAGAAGAAACGGGGACAGCGCGCAAAGTATATGGAACAACATGACGATTCCAAATTTATACAAAAATTTCGTACTACAGCTTTTCGATCCCATGCTTGAGAAACTGGAGCGTGTAAATGAAATTTGAAACTATTAGCTAACATAAAACCTTTTGCTTGTAGTAGCCCTAATAGGCATTTGATATTGGTACTTCGCGAATTATATGCTGTGTTATTTTTGTAAATGAGGTACATAAAAATGACCATATGTGCCAAAATAGTCTAACTTATTTAGTGTGTGTTACAATTGCTGCAATATTAGAAAGGCCTATTTCGTTTTATCTAACAGACAGTGACAAAACAGACGTAATCAACTTGAGAAACCACACCAGTCTTGGGTACTATTCGTCTTAACAGCTTTTTCGGTATTAGAGAACGACATTTTGATTTTTCACCTAGCAAAACGTTTGACGAACTTTGATGAGGGAATACAGTCTTTCGCAGACAGGAAAGCACGCAATGTAAAGCTGTAGCAAGATTAAAGAGAAAAAATTTTTGGGATCTAAGGACGGAAGAAATGTGTACCGTCTTGCTTCTCTCTTGTCTTTACAGGTTTTATGTTTCTTATATTCAATTTTACGTCACACAAATGAGAAAGTTATTAGCTAATAGGCAACAAAGAGTGCAAATTTTCAGGGGTTCTTATTCTCCCGGGTACAAATAATCCCACCCAGTATTAATTTTTGAGTTTTTTTTTTTTTTGAGGAGTCTAGGTGTAGGATATCAAACCAGGCGACTGACAGCAGGAGAAGCACCGCAGAACATTTTAATTTTACTGTCCTGAATGCAGGTTTGATGGCATCCATTACAAAATATACGCGTTTGAATTCCACAGCGCGGAATACAGTAACGTGCGATAGAAAAATGCTTTGTGAAGTGGCCTGGCACTGCACTTTGGCGCACTTAAGACCAAATAACATGTCTTACATTTATTCCTCGAACATATACGTTTTATATATCAAATTCTTCTGAAAGATTTGCGCTACAAAATCAACGTATTTTTGAAAAACTTTTATTTTTATTTTTGTCGTCCTATTTCAAACGCACGAGGAGCTAAGGTGGGGTGGGGGGGGGGGGGGCACCACTCTCAAGCTTTTGCCCCGATTCGGAAATATCGTAGATCTGGCCATGCCCACTAGTATCAAATATTTCGCGACACGACACACACAGCGTGGTATCTACTTCAGAAGTGAGACTGAATTTGACAGACTTCGTTGGTTCGCCTGCACGGAAGTGTTGATATTACGCAGGACGATCGCTGAACTCTGGTTGCACTGGATTCGTGACCAGGTTAAATGAGTTTGGAGAAGGGAAAGCGCCTGCTTCCGTAATTTATGTATTTAATTTGTTTGCCGACATTTTTACACATACTCGGTAAACCACTTAGAAATATTTGCTAGAGGCTACTTCCCATTGTGTCATACAGTACGGTTGCATCACGTTCCGTTCGCGTGTGGAGTGCTGGTTGACTGCGTATGAGCCTCTACGTGCAGGCTTACCCGTAAGTCCGGTTTTAGCCCGCACAGTCCTGGTTTCTCAGCTCTGTCCAGTGTAGTGTCCGCATCTGAAAAAATGTCCGGGGTTTGAGAGTTTTATGTATCTCGAAGATTTTTTAATTTTATTCCTATACGCTCGACACCGAGTTTTTAAATTTACTCTTATAGCCGTGCCTCTGTTCACACGCTTCTGATCGTTTTATTCGTATTCGGTTTCTGATTCTTCTTTTATCAATGGCCAAAAGAATGTGTGTTGACTGTTAACCTGTGACAGGAATACAAATTTCCGAAATTGTGTAATGAGAGTAACAATGTACGTCTTTATTGCACGTTATGTGCGAGGGAGTTTTGTACTGCACATAAAGAAAAGACGACATGAAACAAGTTAAACATATGAGTGGTATCAATCAAGTGCGCCCATACGATGGTTTGTAGTTGGGGGCAGGTGGGGGGTGGGGAGGGGGAGGCCGCACGACCGGCCATAAGGTGCATTTTTAATGTTCTGGGAGAAGAATGGCAACTTGAAAGTAACCATAACAAAATTCTAGTTCTGTCCCTATCAAAACCCTATGTAGTAACGACTTTTAAAACATTTTCTTGAAAGAAAAACAGCTAATTACAGTATTTTTTTGTTTCCGTTCACTGTTTGTGACAATTATAGGGCGCCACAGACCCCTTGCTATTAATATTACTGCTTCGTCAAACATAAGAGACCTTTTTAAAGCCAAAGATGGTAATTGTGATCTCGAGTACGCTGCTAAGGAGGTTACATTTTCATTCGATACTGTTAAGACACGAACTCTGTTCCAAAACATCAGACTATACATCTGAACTGGTTGAAAGGTTATAGGCCTACGTCCCCGAAATTTTCATGTGCTAAAACCAAAACCGGGACAATTATTGTGTTATTTTGCCATTTAGATTTGGTATGTGTGGCGCTCCTTCGAAAACATCAATTATGTTGATGGTACGATGGATACCTCGAACAGAAGTGAAATAAAACTTGTTCCGATTGTTGCAAGGGCGCCCGTGCGCGCGTGTGTGTGTGTGGGGGGGGGGGGGGGGAGGGGGGGGAGGGGGGGGGGAGATGTGTGTGTGGGGGTGGGGATGCCTTTCCTCAATCATTGGACATAACAGGTTTCTCAGAATTTCCGAGAACCAAACGAACCTGTGACTATACGCACTGTCTTACTTTGTATATGTTCGATATCCCTGTTAGTCCTATTCGGTACGGGTCCCACACACTTCACTGATATTCTAGGATTGGTCGCACAAGTGTTTTATAACCGTTACTCTTTGCAGGCTGATTGCTTTTTCCCAGTATCTTAGCAGTGGACCGAAGTCTGCTTAACCTGCGACTGTGCCTATGTTATCGTCAGTGGCGGCAAGTGAGTATACATTCTGGGTGTTCACAAATTTTTAGATTCAGATAAATTTGAGAATGTGAAATTAATAGCATATGCTGTATAACAGTTATGCTTATCAACAAGTTTATACCACTGCAGGCACTGCCAATAATAACAGTAATAATAACAATAAGATGCATAACTTATCTGACGAAAGAAAGTATTGTTCTTGTGGGTTTTTGTTTTTTATACATAATTAAGTACAGTTTATGGCGATATTGAAATAATGTGTAAGATTTCGCAACTCTCTGTTTCGCATTTTTGTATAAATGCTAGTTTTCGTGCGTTTCTATTTTTTCAGACACATGTACAAGATCCCTAACAGATGTATTAGTTCACGGATTTACTCCCATGCTGAAAATCAGATATTTTTGCGCTGCACCCAAACAACAACTTGTGCTAACTGTGCACTTCCTTGCTAAGCGTTCGCTTATAGTCGCACTTATTTCATTTCGTCACTCTCTCAATCATAGGATCTGTTATTGGAGACCCTAGTTCCTTTGCGGCTGACTTTTACTGGTAACTTATTTTTCCGTTCCCAGAACGAGATTTTCACTCTGCAGAGGAGTGTGCCCTAATATGAAACTTCATGGCAGATTAAAGCTGTGTGCCGGACCGAGACTCGAACTTGGGACCGTTGCCTTCCGCGGGCAGTTGCTCTACCGACTGAGCTACACAAAGCATCACTCACGACCTGTCCCCACAGCTTTATTTTGCTGTTAGCATTTAAAATACATTCAACATCGTTCATGTTTACACGGCACACGAAGGCCGATTCCAGCACAATAAACAACAAATTCTATACACAAACTGCCATTTATGGAAATGATTAAACTCAAATAGTAATGTCTACCAACATTGTCACAAATGAGACGCTGAGGTCCATAAGGGCCTAAAGCACACCACCATCGATCCCACATCTAAGTGAACATTAGAGAAACCAGTGATACAGCTTTTCGTGAATTTTCATATACAAAATGTGGGCCTTCAACACAGATAAACCTAACTCATCATAAGATCAACAGATTTCAGAAGCATGAATAAATGCCATAATCTCACAATCGACGGTGACATGCTTTACGCCTTTATGATTCTTAGCGCCTGAAATGGATTACAGTATGACAAAATTCATAACTAAATATCCTATAACTCATTCAGAAACTCACAAAATAGGTTTATTGCCAGTACAACTTTAACGTATACACGATCTAATGTTACTATATAGTGAGAGAATTAGCATACCGGTATCTGAGGAGTGTGCTATCATCCAGCAGGATTTATGCCGAGCGAACGGTGTATAAAATCCATATGTATTTGGCCCGTAAGGCAATTACATCACGCAAGTCCCGCATGCGCAAAACCTCCTTAAAACGTGTGCAAGTGAAGGTGTGCTCACGGCCCTTTTGCCAAGTTCCACGGAGTCTAAAGGAGCAGTGGCACACGAACAGCATGCACTGGGAAACACCAGACCTTACTTCTACATCTGTCGATGACACTTCATCTTCGACAACATGCCTACAAAAGAACTCGTTAATCCAGTCACAAATTTCGCTAGACACACAATATGATCGTACTTCTATCAGCGTGATACTGAGTCACATGCATTTCGCAATTCAAGGAACACAGCATCCACCTGATTGCCTCAATCCACGACTTTCAGATGATGATGATGATTAGTGTTTTAGGGCGCACAACAGCGAGGTTATCAGCGCCCGACGACTTTCAGGATGTCTGTCAGCAAACCACGGTTTCGCACGACAAATGTTTTTGAAATCTATGCTGACTGTCATAGACAAGAACATTCTGTTCGAAACACTTCATTACGATTAGCTCACAATATATTCCAATATTATACAACATGTGGACCTCTGACTCCTTTATACAGTGATATTGGATGCATCTAGTGTAGCACAGCAGTTTGCCTTGACAGATTGTGGAATAAATTACATCCTGAACAAATGCCACCCCAGTTTTTTTACAGCTATGTTAGAAAATTATTCTATTATGCTTTTGATACACCCACGCCCAGCACCTCATGCACGCAATTGTACAAGCACAATTGTGTACCATGTGTAACGGAAAAGCACGGCCAAATTTTCAGCACCCATTTAAAAAACATAAAAGAAGAAAATATGTCACTTGAACGTGGGTACAGAAGTACTTTATTTCCATGTGAAGAGCTCATGTTCTACAACCCATCAGAGTGAATGAGTCGACGATAATCACAAAGAAAGAAAAATTCTTTCGCATATGAAATGTTAAAAATGCTCTCCACTAGCAGTGATACGAGGGTGATTCAAATATAAACCTTAGAAGCTCCATAAAATTTCGAAAAGTTGTGTGATGGAATGCGTAGGAGGAAATAGTGTTCCATGAGGTTCAGAAAGTGACCGCGGCTGAACAGCGATCTGTGAAACCAATCGAAATTCAGAGCAGAAAGACAGTGCAGTGTGGCGATTTGTGTTGTCATTGCAGCAAGTGCATGAGTGGTATAGGAAGTATAAAAGTGATGTAAATTCTGTGGAGGATGTCCCAAGACAGGGCAAACTCACAACATAGTAACAGACGAGAACATTGCATTCGTGGATGAGCCTTTAAACGCGAACAAACATATTACTCTGAACGAAGTAGCCACAAGTTCGAAGAGTATGATGGGTTCAGCGCAGAATAGGCCCATTTTTCACATGTACTGCACTTCAATAAGGTGTCTGCAAGATGGGTGCCTTGTCAGTTGCTTGCTGAACTGATAGACCATCACATTGATGCCCATGAAGAGCCCTTGATGCTCGTGAAATCTTTTTTATCATTTTCACTTTATAGGTGGTGCATTTCTGGGAAAAATTGTTACAGGCGATGAGACTGGGTCCACTATCACCAACCATAAACGAAAAGGTCAAGAAAGTAATGGCGCTACAGTTCATCACCGAAATCAAAAAATTCCGCACTCAACCATCTGCTCGAAAAGTTATGCTCCATACTCTTCTGGGATGCGAATGGAGTAATTTTGGAGCATTACATGGATAGTGGAGTTGGTTCAAATGGCTCTGAGCACTATGCGACTTAACTTCTAAGGTCATCAGTCGCCTAGAACTTAGGACTAAGTAAACCTAACTAACCTAAGGACATCACACACAGCCATGCCCGAGGCACGATTCGAACCTGCGACCGTAGCAATCGCTCGGCTCCAGACTGTAGCACCTATAACCACACGGCCACTCCGGCCAGCGATAGTGGAGTTACTGTAACCAGTACTTCTTATTCATACATGCTGAAAAATCAACTTTATCCCGCAATCAGGAATAAACAATGAGGACTTCTGAATTCCACAGTATTGCTACACATGACAATGCCCGATCACATACAGCCCATGACACAGTTGAGACTATTCAGAAAATTAAATATAAATGTCTGGCACATGCTACTTGTTCACTAGACCTCGCTCCTACTGACATTCATCTGCTTGGTGCATTAAAAGAAGAAATTGGAGGCAGGCATTTCAGAAGTGACGAAGACGTGCAAACCGTGGTGCACGACTGGCTACACACATGACCAGAAAAATTCTTTCATCATGGTAGTATCTATGCACTTCCGAAGTGGTGGAATATGTGCATTCAACATCACAGAGACTACGTCAAAAACTGTCATATAAATTTTTTGTTCATTGTTACAGTTAAAAACATTGTAGCACTTTTTAAGTTTTTCATTTGTGTCACCCTCATAAATGCATCAATCTGCTGGCACGTTGAGTCCTTGATGCACTGGTGTATTACAAGGTTTATCTGCTTCACAGTCTTCTACGAGTACAGTTGGGGTCGGTTCAAGAACATTTTTCCACACAAGCAACTTATCATTCGGTGCCCCACCCCTTTCCCTCTTTTCTTTCATACACTTTAATCCATATGGGTTTATGCTACTAAGTGTGATATGCACAGTATATACATATTGCACTTGGCACCCATGACCTCACTTCAGTTTAGCAACCCAAGCAGCCACTACTAATTGTATGTCCTATATTGAAATGTTGCAGCTGTGACCTCTATGGAGTCCATCTCAGCTTTGCACTCCAAGCAGTGGCTTGTTTCTCTCATGCCATAAACCAGCCCTGAATAGAATACATGCACAGACTCGCAGCATCTTGTACCGACGTTTGATACACAGCAGCTCTCAAATGTCCCTGCAAATAATAGTAATAGCATTAAGTCTGGAGAACAAAGAGGACAGAACTGGCCCACTTCTTCCTATCCATCTGTCACATAATGTGTTATTTAGAAGTCGACAGACATTGGCACTGAAATGAACTGCAGCTCTATCTGTTACTTAGAAGTCGACGGACATTAATACTATGATGAGCAACAGCTCCATCATGTATTAAGTACAGTAGAAGTTTTGTCACACTGTTAAAGGCACATGTAGCAAATCAGGTGGAGTATTCTCCAAGAAAGCATTGTAAATTCTTTGACTGAACCTGGGTGGACAAACCTGAAGTTGTAAAAAAACAGTCCTCAATAATTTAACTCAGTTGCAATAAAAGGGACATTTTCAACATTTTATGTAAAACACATTTTAATTTGATATGCAGCTAATCCAACCCACCCTCTGCAATGCAGATATGGCATGGAATTTTGCTCCTCCCTCCTTTTATCACATTGTAACCATTGCAATCAACTTACCCTCCCCCACTCACATCTTCTACCAACTTATAAAATTCGCCACCCTACCCTTCCATCTTCAACGCTTCCAAATATCCTACATTACCCATGAACTCGACACTATCCATGCCTTAGTTCTGGTCCCTGCTCACTGATTGTCGTACTCTGCTGCACATCCACCACCACATTCCGCCAAACACTACGCTTCCACACTTTCCAAGTCCTCTCCCAATCGAACTTTAATCGCCCTCTCTTATCCAACCATGAAATTTGCTCTGATATATACCCATCCTACCAGATCTAAAAGATTCCTACCACCCTCCCCTCGTCAGGGATCCCTTCACCTCCACTCACTTCCTAAGTCTTGGTTCATAACTGCATTCCTTGTCACTCTTCCAAAATCCCTCCTCTAAATATCCATCCACACAAACTCCCTCCTACACACTACTCTTGAATGCTACATTCTCATGATACCCTTATTCCTGACAGTCTACATCCATTCTTCACTTCACTCATCTGTTTATCTATTATAGCAAGTCACCACCTTGGCCTTTTACCTTTTAACTTATGCCAACTATCCATGTGTTTTTATATATTTGTGTGCAGTACTCACTTTCCATTCATCTATCTCTATATTTTAGTTCATCACCTTTTTACACTTTAACTTACATAACTGAGTTTCCATCTTTTTATTGTGCACCACATTCATTTCTGTCAAGCACCATGTCCAATTTTTATACTATGTTTTAAATTTTCACTGTGATGTGGCTGAAGACAATCAAATTGTATCTGCTGACATACCCCCCCACCCCAGTCCATCCATACGGGGGGAGGGAAAAAAGTGCAGGTATGTTATGTTGCAACACGTTTCTTTTTAGTAAAGTACTGTGAAGAGCGTTAGGAAATAAGTTCTAATGTAACAATAATGCATTTCAGGGTCATTTATAACACTTTGTCACTATTAATATGACCTTTTCTTTCCTGTATGTGTTTGAGGAATGAATGCCAAAGTGTACATCCGTGCTCCACAAGTGAGCTTACCACGTGTAGTCTTGGGTACTTTTGATAAGGTACTATTATTTCTTCCCTCTTCCACTTGCAACTTTTATATGGAAGAAGCTACTGCCATGGTCATTTCATGAAAAGTATGTAGGAGAAAACAATACACTGCCCAAGTCTTCTTGGTACGTACACTCCTGGAATTTTAATAGTAAACTTTTCATTGCTGCAGAAAATTTCTCTTGTTTCACTGAAATTTTTTCAGATTCTTCATAAAGCTTTCATGCTCACTAAACAATCTCATAATGAGACATGCTGCTCTTCATTGGATCTTCTCTAACACTTCTATTAATCCAACCTGGTAAGGGTCCCAATCTGTAAAGCAATACTCATGAATCAGTCAAACAAGTGATTTGCAATCACTTCTTTCATGGATGAATAGGGTGTCATCAACATTCTTCTACTGAATCTCAACCTGAAATCTGTTATCCTACATTTAGTTTTATGTGGACATTTCATTTTAGGTCACACTCCTAGGTGTTTTGTGGTTGTAACTATCTCCCATAATTTTTCACCAACAGCATAACTAATCAAACAGTAATGGTCTCTTTGCCTATTTGTGCACAACACATCACATTAATTTTTGTTCAGCATCAATTGCCTGTCCCTATGCCAGTCATCAAATCTCCACAGACCTTTCCGCATTTTATTATAGTCCTTTGGGGTGGTAACCTTTCTATTGACAACAGTACAGTCTGCAATTAGGCTCAAGGAGCTATTGTCTTTACCATCTTCATCTGTTGTTACATCTGCAAACATTAAAACCTTATTAGACACCTAAAATTATTTTTCATTTGTTGAATTCATCCCATTAAGGAAGATTTACTCAGCTCTAACTGCAAGGAATTCCAAAATCCAGTCACAAATCTGATCCAGTACTCTGTGTACTAAATCATAGGTTATCCAAATTGAAAAAGGTAATGAGTGCTTTCTTCCAATCGCTTGCTACCCGCCTGCTGTTCCAAGGTGCATTGATAAATAATTGTTAGCAGTTTTTTCACATAATCTGTGTAGACTCTCACAGATAGCTGATCAGGTGCACATACTTTTCACCACTGAGCAGTTTTAGCTGACTTTATATGATGCAATCACTTACGGTACTGGTACCTCTTTATATGCCATTCCTGCATTCATATGATTGTTGCAATCATTGATGATGAAGTAGAGAGGATATAAAATGTAGACTAGCAATGGCAAGAAAAGCGTTTCTAAAGAAGAGAAATTTGTTAACATTGAGTCTAGATTTAACCCTTAAACTGCTCTGGATGTGTTAACGCGTGCACCTTTGTGCCTGTCCCTGTGTGCTCTGAACATGTTTGCGCGCACCACCAGTCCTTCTACTTGGTACTCTGAACATTTCTACATGTAGACACGTTCAGAGTACTAGGTAGAAGGACTGGTGGTGTGCATAAACACGTTCAGAGCACACAGGGACAGGTACAAAGGCTTGCATGTTAACACATCCAGAACAGTTCAAGGGTTAAGTGTCAGGAAGTCTTTTCTAAAAGTATTTGTATGGAGTGCAGCCATGTATGGATGTGAAACGTGGATGATAAATAGTTTAGACAAGAAGAGAATAGAAGCTTTCGAAATGTGGTGCTACAGAATAATGCTGAAGATTAGATGGGTAGATCACGTAACTAATGAGGAGGTACTGAATAGAATTGGGGAAAACAGGAATTTGTGGCACAACTTGACTAGAAGAAGGGATCAGTTAGTAGGATACGTTCTGCGGCATCAAGAGATCACCAATTTAGTGATGGAGGGAAGCGTGGAGTGTAAAAATCGTAGAGGGAGACCAAGAGATCAATACACTAAGCTGATTCCGAAGGACGTAAGTTGCAGTAGTTACTCAGAGATGAAGAAGCTTGCACAGGATAGAGTAGAATGGAGGGCTGCGTCAAACGAGTCTCTGGACTGAATACCACAAAAACATGATTGTTGGCTCTGAGCACTAAGGGACTTAACAAGTGAGGTCATCAGTCCCCAACATGATTGTTTCACTATAGAAGATAAGTAAGACAGTTCATCCTTTTAATGTTGGAAGACTGAATTCAGTACTTCATATTTCTCTGTGACATATTGCGTTTCGACACCAGTATGGTCACTAAGTAACTGAATAGTTTATTTCAATCCACTTCTTAATTTTGTATAAGATTAAATCCTCTTAGGGTTATTGGTTGGCTCAGTTAGCAA
Organism: Schistocerca piceifrons; assembly: GCF_021461385.2. Taxonomy (NCBI): domain Eukaryota; kingdom Metazoa; phylum Arthropoda; class Insecta; order Orthoptera; family Acrididae; genus Schistocerca; species Schistocerca piceifrons. Next base: position 2,581,611 of record NC_060139.1, read on the forward strand.
ATTTTTACTTTCAAATTCAGTGAAAGATTCTGACATTGTTCTCCTTATGTTAATTTCTGCTTCTTTCAGCTTTCATTTGTGATCAAGGTTTTGGCTTCACTTGAATCAGTGATGAAACACTCTTCAGTTTCAGAGCAACATTCTAACCGCACTAGATGTTTGTTGACAGATGTAGCAGAAACACATAAAAAATCAGTGGAAAAAATCTTACATAAAAATCATTAGTACATAGTATGTATATATGGTTACAGGGCAAACACATTTCTTCATTATATTGTATTTTTGAAAAAAAAATGTTAGTTCAGTTTTTTTTTCTTCAAATTTTACAATGGAAGCAAACAATGATTTGTACCGGTGTGGCCTGTTTGCAAATACTAACTTTTACATGTTGCCTGCACATTGTGAAAGTAATTTCTACATGAAGCTCTGCGGAGTATCTGTAGAGGTTTTTGCGACATGATCTGAATTTTTGAATAACTGTTTTGTATTGTGTAAAATATATTTTTAATAATTGCAACATCTGCACTACTGATGACTTGTGTAATGCACACTTTTTGAGAAAAAGTGGAATGAAGAGTCTCTGCAAATATTACTATATGATCTATATTTATGTCTATATCAACAAACATCGTGAGGAATTTTATATTGTTTTCCACTCACAATCAGGAAGTACTTCTAGAACTTTTAAATAAAATATGGCAGATAAGATAATTCAAAACTCAAGGAGGGAGGCAGTTTTGGTCTCCTTCTTCAAACCGTGGAATGACTAAAATATCCTCTTAAATATCTGAGTAGAGAAGACTTCAGAGTTTGCGAAAAATTAATGTCTGACATAGATCCTTGAGATTGGTCAGTTTCTTAGCCACTCTCATTGTGGGTTCAGGAGGTATGGATCCAACATCAACAATTTGACAATGCTGCAGGTGGCATTACAATAAGCTTTCCTACAGAAATGGGACATAATAGGCAAATCTTTCAATATAAAAAAGGTATATAATACTATTTGGTGGCACAATATTCTTGACAGCTCGATCAATGTCATCACAACTAAGAACATTTGCCTATATTCAAGTGATCCTTCCTATTCCATGGTTTATTTTGATACCAAATGGGCAAATTTATTTCTGGTGCATTCCGCAGAAGAAAAGTATTTCTCAAAGCATTAGTGTAACTGAAAACTTTTCTACTATTGCCACAAATAGTATAATATACACTGTAATGGGCTCTGGTAGCAGTACAAGACTAGTAACATAAAAATATTTTAATATCCTAGCTCACACTTTTAAATACCAGCAGTAACAACAGATATTGTGAATGAGTATTCTATGTTACCCACACTTACTATAATGAAGAGATAACTGTATGAAGTGGACCTCTACCTACATGTTCTGAAATTCTGTAGAGCCAATTTTGTGGATGAATTTTTTCTTTAACCTTGGATATGAAACCCTGTATTTCTGTATGTTTGTATCTCTTGTGTAAGTTTCTGTTGAGAAAAAATACGGAAATACCAAAAACACAACACATTACCATGTCTAATGTGAGTAGGAAAGCTGTTGGCATTCAAAACTGATTAGAGCCTTTTTGGAATTGATGAATAAATCACCTGTATGGTTTTCAAGGGAATCTTATACCACTTTTCTGGTAAAGTAGTGGCATGTTCAGGCAAAGATGAGGGAGGTCGATAGTGATTATGTATCATTCTCTCCAAAGTTAACTACAAAGGCTCAATAATATTGACGTCTGTTGACTGTTGTGGCTGGGGGAGATGCGACAATTCATTTTTGTGCTCACAAAAGCAGTTTTTGATGATGAAAACTGTCCAAACAGAGGCCCTATTATCTTGGAATGCAGCATCAGTACTGGCAAACAAATATTGTACCCTGGGATGGAACTGATCATCCAAAATGATCGCATAATCCTTGGCAGTTTTGCAACCTTGCACAGTAACCATGGGGCCAGTGCAGTAAAACAATGTGACTGCCCAAATCATCACAGATTCTCCTACCATATTTCACTCTTGGGACATACACTCAGCCAGAAGTTGGAAACAGTGTGCAGCAAGACTCATCTGACCAAACATCTTTCTTCTTTTGCCCCGTAGTCCAGGTTTTATGGCTTTGGCACCACATTTTCCTGTAATGGGCATCTGCATCATTGACGAAATGTTTTGGACTTCCAGCTCACCCTACAGTTCCCTGATTGTGGAGCTCCCTTCATGTTGTTTTTAAATTTGTTAAAAGATGTCTTGAAGGCAAAGCTCTACCACAGATAAATTTAAAGTTAAGTCTGTGGGAAACATATCAAAGTTTAAAAGAAGTTTCTTAAATAAATTTTGGTTGGAAGCTGAACAGGGGAGAATTAAAAGTGAATTTTTGAATGGTCCTAATTATAGGAGTAGGGATGGTACTTTGAAAGAGTTTTGTAAGAACCGACTTAAGAAATTAACACACCTTGTCAAATGATCTGACTAAATAACCTTGATTGATGCACATAAAAGATTACCAGAAAGGTTGCAGTGGGATTTAGTACACAGATCTGACAACTGTCTTGAACCATTTTTACTATATGTTGAAATGCTGGATAGGGCAGTAGAAAGAATTATGTACCGTAATAATTGGAATTATAGAAATCATAATGGAAATAATTACAGAAACAGAGACAATGGTAACTTCTATCAGTGTGTACTAATGATTTCTACTTTTTATCAGAAAACAGTGTTATTGATTTATCAGAAAACAGTGTTATTGATTTAACAGAAAACAGTGTCATTGATTTATGTACTCGTAAATCAGGTGATGAATGTATTGGATCGGAAATAGGTGGTATTTTTTATGTAGATGTGAATGAGAGCTGTGAAATGGCTGAGTCTGGTAGGTCTGGGACTGGCAATTTATTTCAAATTCATGTAGGTGAGGTAAGTGACTTTGATGGAGGTGTGACTTGTATAGTTAGTGATGTTGCTGATGAGGGAATTTTGGAGGAATATGATGATGAGTATTAGATATTTGTGATGTTTAAGAGTAATGAAGTTTCAGAGTCATCTATGAATGAGGTTGACAATACAGGTAAGATAAGTGATGTAAGTGAGAGTCATGGAATAACAGTCCAGTCAAAACAGTTTTTCATTAATGTCACGCAGAGCAGTGAACCAAACAGTAAAGGTGAGTTATATGCGAGCATAGAGAATAAAAGCGAGAACTTTTTGAAGTCTGTTTGGGACCGGATTCATGATAACAAAGATAAAGGTGCATTCTGCAATAAGTTAGCTATGGTTAGTTAGAATTTGTATCCAAATTGGTGGAATGAAGTGAAAGATCTAAGCAGGAAGTGTAATTTTGACAGTAATGTGTTTTGTGTGCCTTCTGTAGCAAGTGATGTTAGTTGTGCCAAGGAATCCATTCACTATATTCAATCTACACCTGACAACATGAGTAACCATGCTATGATACCAGTGAAGCTGAGAAAACCCTTGTAACGCTGGAAATGCATATCCTCCTCTTTCCATCTATTTCACTATAATTTTTTTCCTTATTTTGTTACCTGAAGATATGACATTTCTGTGTCTATATATATTGTAATTGTTTTACTATTTGTATATATATATTTATGCATTTATGTCGATGTATAATTGGTTTGTTTTGTAAATATTATTTGTATTTTTACACTGGGCCTTGCCTAGGGAAAACTATGCTATCGAATGATTACATCGATAGGTCGTGTGGAGAACCAAAGTGTTTAGGATCTTTGGTAGTGTTAACTCTGCCGCGTGGAGTGCGGGCAGAGGAGGCTCTGGCTGGAGGAGGGCAGTGGAGCAGGTGTGTTGTGTAACACTCCCGCGAGTTGCCGCGTTTTCGGGGTTTGGCAGCATATAATTGCGCTCGACTTGATATGATAGTTTCTGACATGGTGTCGCGGATGGGAAGCATTAGCTGGCGCACATCAAGAGCCCGTTTTGCCTGGTGACCATGTCGAGAAGAAGGCGCGCCAACATCCAGCTTCTGCAACAGTGACGGCCGACAATGAGTGACTGTCGCCAGTTCCCCAATCGACGACTGCAAACCTTCAATCAACCAACATGGAAGACTAAAAGCACGTAAAGTTTTAGAACTGTATGGCAGACCTCAGCTTTACAAACTGTTGCATCACAAAAATACAGCAACTTAGCGTGAACCTTTGTTGCTCATTGTCCCAATTGCATTACCAAGCAGAGCCCCTTCCTTTTCCGGAATGAACCTGAGTGTCATTGAAATTCATACGCCAGCATTAAAGTAATATCATTCCATTTCACTGCTTTAATTTCAAAGTTCAGTTAAAGTATTCATAGCTGGCTACAATATTTAGATTACACAAGCAGAAATTAAGAGTGCGAGTTTTGTTACCATATTTTACCTTACCTGTTACTGCAGCTCAGCTTGGTATGTACTAAATTTTACTATCGTCAATTGTTCAGAAACATTTAATTCAAGTTCAAAGTTAAATCTCTTATTTCTAAATTGCGCAGCTTCAAGTAGCTTTTGAAATGATTGTTGGGGTAGCCCAAGACTAATCTTATTTTATTGAATTTCGTAGTGCTTCAGAAACAAAATTCACTATTAATTTCAGTCACTAAATTAACTTTCAATTTTCTGGTTTTATTAATTCTTTTGCTAAATTAAGTCAGAGTGTAGTGAAATTTATTACTTCTGACAAACATTGTTTTCACACAACATGTGTCAACCTTCAGTTGCCACGCTTTCAGTGCTAAATATATGTGCATTAATCTTTCATTTTCAGTTACGAGGTGCATTCAAGTTCTAAGGCCTCCGATTTTTTTTTCTCCGGACTGGAAAGAGATAGAAACATGCGCATTGTTTTAAAATGAGGCCGCGTTCATTGTCAATATGTCCCAGAGATGGCAGCACCGTACGGCAGATGGAATTTTACCGCCAGCGGCGAGAATGACAACTGTTTTAAATACTTAAAATGGCGACGTTTCCCTTACTTGAACAGCGTGCAATCATTCGTTTTCTGAATTTGCGTGGTGTGAAACCAATTGAAATTCATTGACAGTTGAAGGAGACATTTGGTGATGGAGTTATGGATGTGTCAAAAGTGCGTTCGTGGGTGCGACAGTTTAATGAAGGCAGAACATCATGTGACAACAAACCGAAACAACCTTGGGCTCGCACAAGCCGGTCTGATGACACTATCGAGAAAGTGGAGAGAATTGTTTTGGGGGATCGCCGAATGACTGTTGAACAGATCGCCTCCAGAGTTGGCATTTCTGTGGGTTCTGTGCACACAATCCTGCATGACGACCTGAAAATGCGAAAAGTGTCATCCAGGTGGATGCCACGAATGCTGACGGATGACCACATGGCTGCCCGTGTGGCATGTTGCCAAGCAATGTTGACGTGCAACGGCAGCATGAATGGGACTTTCTTTTTGTCGGTTGTGACAATGGATGAGACGTGGATGCCACTTTTCAATCCAGAAACAAAGCGCCAGTCAGCTCAATGGAAGCACACAAATTCACCGCCACCAAAAAAATTTCGGGTAACCGCCAGTGCTGAAAAAATGATTGTGTCCATGTTCTGGGACAGCGAGGGCGTAATCCCTACCCATTGCGTTCCAAAGGGCATTACAGTAACAGGTGCATCCTACGAAAATGTTTTGAAGAACAAATTCCTTCCTGCACTGCAACAAAAACGTCCGGGAAGGGCTGCGCGTGTGCTGTTTCACCAAGACAACGCACCCGCACATCGAGCTAACGTTACGCAACAGTTTCATCGTGATAACAACTTTGAAGTGATTCCTCATGCTCCCTACTCACCTGACTTGGCTCCTAGTGACTTTTGGCTTTTTCCAACAATGAAAGACACTCTCCGTGGCCGCACATTCACCAGCTGTGCTGCTATTGCCTCAGCGATTTTCCAGTGGTCAAAACAGACTCCTAAAGAAGCCTTCGCCGCTGCCATGGAATCATGGCGTCAGCGGTGTGAAAAATGTGTACGTCTGCAGGGCGATTACGTCGAGAAGTAACGCCAGTTTCATCGATTTCGGGTGAGTAGTTAATTAGAAAAAAATCGGAGGCCTTAGAACTTGAATGCACCTCGTATTATAGTAGTTGTCCATAGGACTGGCTACTGTAATTTTCCACAAATCTCAAACATCTAACACCAGTTAATTGGCAACGTAATGACCGCACATTTACTTTCTTTATCAACTTTACCCCTTTTCAAAATTAATTTCTACCAATTTCATTTGCAATTTTCCTTTCATTTAGATGTAACCCTTTCCTCCCTCTTTTCTGACAGATTAACTTCGGTGGCGATTGCTTTTCCCAAATTTCCGTTAGGTGTACGCGGTTTAATTTTTCACTGTAATGAAGGTCGACAAGTGAGGGGGAGGTTACACCCTGAAAAGACAGTGTGGATGTAGCATTTGATGGAACTAAAAGTGATCTTTTGCATGATGTGTCTGACAACAGAGATGACGATTCAGATTTTGGGTGCCCTTACATTAAGATTAAGACTGATCAGTGGGAAGGGAACTGTTTTCTGATAGAGGAACCCCGATTTCTGGTATATCTGAACAGTTAACAGACAAGATTAGGCATAGTAAGAACTTTGTAGGTGTAAAGATAAAAAGAGCGACTGGTAAGCAAAACTAATTTGTAAAATCTAAAGTACTGTTAACTTTTAGTGTAGAAGACAAGATATTTGAACATGGATGCATAATTATGTCTCGTCTGGGAGAAAATATACACTACGTTTGCAGATTCATATGCCTATATAATTGTGTTTTGTTTGTTAGGAATGTAGTATGTAAGATGATGTGATTTCTAAACTTCTGTCTTATCTATTGACTGAGTTTAAATCCATCAATACTATATTTGCAGATTCATACTGCTATATAATAATGTTTTGTAATAGATTTGTGCTTTATCACCTTACTAGTTCATTTTTTTATTGCATTTAGCTCTGTTTATTAAAGTTTCATATGTGAACACTTTTTAATCCAATCTGACATTGTGGCGGGTGCATCGTTCAAACGCGTGATGGGCTGAACTACAGCACAGCCGACACAAGTAAGCAATGCCCAGCATTCGCGAGTGCAGCTATACTGTTATGCCAAATTTGGCAAAAGTGCGTCGTGCACCGGACCGCATGGGACAAAGCAGGCAGACAGTGCGAGCTGGTCAACGCAACATGACACACGTATCTGACTTCTCCCACTGTTGACCACATGCGTGGAGTTAACGTGACTCCCCCGCAAATACGTAAGTGCAGTCTTAAACACAGTCAGACGTTTCGCGGTGTGCACCCTTCTGTTTGGCAGTGCCTTTCTCCCTTTCACGGCACCTCCGGTCGCCTGAACATTCTGTGACGTGGTTTTGTCTCTCTCAGTCCATGCGGTCATGCCATGGCTCATCACTGGACTGTATACCCTCCACGGTCAGTGGAATCGGTGATCGAGCCATACCGCTAGTGCAACACGCCTGTACAGACAGTATTAGTGATGAATTGTATTTGTAACTTAGTGTAAGACTTGTGAAGAATAAATGCGTCACGACCAAAACTGCTCTAATTCTTTCAGTCACCGAGCCTCCCCCTTGAACATAGTGCATGGGCATGGCAAGAAAGCCGGTTTGCTGCACATCAAAGACTGTAAGTGGTGATACCGCACATCTCCACTTCATTGGTGACCCCAAAGTGATCGAAGGCTAAAAACACATGGTGACGAATGTTCATTGGTACAAGCAACGTGGAACCGCGAGTAGGCTGGTGCATACGTGCCTGCACCCAAACAGTACTCCGTAGTTATAAACTATTCCTTTTTTAGTGAACTCTTTTTTTGTATTGTTTTCTGTGTGTTTGTTTCATTCGCGAACTGACTAGTGTTATTCTTTTTTGTGTGTTTTCCTTTCTCGTGTTATTTTCATTGTGTGCATTCACCTTGTGCCAGGACTCGACTCTAAGCTAAGATGGCGACATTAGAAGAGTTGCAAAAGACTGTTGAAGACCTGCTCGCACGCATCAAGGGGCTGGAGAGTGAGCTACAAGCACAGACTACATGCGCAGCTCCAAGTACAATTTTGGCACACAAGTCCCCACCACACCGACGCCTCCTACAATCGCCGGAGTGCCCACAAGCACTGGACAGGTGTTGATCAGGCTGCCTCCCTTTTGGTCGCTCCACCCTGTAATCTGGTTCAGCCAAGTGGAGGCGGTCTTTATTAGCAACCATGTAACCTGAGACCTGGCAAAATTTGGACATGTGATGAGTCAGCTCGAACAGAATTAACGCAGTCAGAGAGCGGGATGTGATCACCACCCCACCGATGCAGCCACCCTACAAATGGCTGCAGGAAGAGCTGATTCGGTGGATCTCGTCATCCAAAAAACGAGTCCACCAACTGCTGTGGCAAGAGGAATGCAGCCACCATAGGCCCTCACAGTTCCTGCACCACTTGCAGAGCCTCGCGCAGTCTGATATGGTCCAGATTCATTGTTATGCACTATCTAGGTGCGCAGCCTCCCAGCTCAGACGCAGGCATCGATAGCAGAACAGACGGAGATGCAGCTGGATGCAGTCACTAACTTGGCCACCCGGGTGCATGTGCTGACAGTGGCACCTAGCACTGCAGCCGCGGTACCTTATGACACTGTCTCCCCCCCCCCCAACCTGTGGTGGCATGCGCCTCCTGCACCCACATCCGATGCCAACCTGCACCAGCTAGTGCAAAACTTGGCCACACAGGTGGCAGCTCTCTCCATGCATGTCGACCGGTTGGTGCCCTCACAGAAAGAGGACAGCATGATTCGCAGCGGCAGCAGATCACGGTACAGGCGGCGTAGCTCGCGCAGCCAGCAACACGGCAACAGCTGCTCCAACAGTACCCCGCAGATGTCAGAGCACGCACAAAGCGGCTACTGCTGGTACCACGCACGTTTCAGCAACAAAGCAACCAGGTGTCGTGCTCCTTGCTCACACAGCTGCGGCTGGACCTAGGCGCACCCGGCTGCAGTATGGTATTGAAGCGTCTGATTGTTGCAGAACGGGGTGCAGGCTTGAGGTACCTTATCGACATAAGTTCAGACCTTTCGATACTCCCCGTTCTATGTAACAAGATTGCAGGCAGGTCGAGGCACTCTCCCTCACAGCAGCGAACAATTCAGCTATTAATACTTACGATACACACAGCTGCAATTCCCCCCCAGGGGGTCCACAACTCTTTTGTGGATACGTGCGTAGCAAGCACGGGACCCCGAGCTAATGTGGCCCTCCTTCCCTTCCGGGCTGCATACCTTCCTTTTCCGCATCCTTCCCTATCCCCCATCTTCGCCCCCCCTCCCCTCACCTCTGGCTCTTTCCTCCCCTTTCTCCCCCTCTGGGAGTATGGTTTGTGCCTATGTCCAGAGACAGACGCTCGTAAATGTAATGCATTCTTCGCCTTCTCTGCTTGTCTGTCTTCATCCTTCCTTTGTCCTTCTCTTTTCCTTACCTCTTCTCTTTACCCTTTTCTCTACTGCGGCGTTTGAGACCTCTTTTCTTTCCTTTTTTCTTTGTTTTTCCCTTTCTCTTTCTTCCTCCCCGTGTGCGTCTGAAGGCCGACCCAAGCATTTTTGCGCATAGCCGGTCATGGGGTAACGCGTAATTTCCCGCCCCGGGTAGACAGGTAGGACACGTACGTACTCCCTGGTAATGGCCAGGCCCAGAGAATGGTGATTAGCCGAGCTGATACCTTCCGAAAGTGCCGATTGGTCCCTCCGTCCGTTTGTCAGGAGGTGTGACCTGAGGTGTGAACAATCACCTAAGGCGGGAGTGCCCTCAGAGAGGGCCCCCACAAGGCAGGAGCGCGCCATCGGAGACGCCGGTAATCGTGGGGGATACTTTCGCAATGGTTTCCTAACCTTCCACTATGTCTGCTCACAAGCGTAAGTTCACTGAGTCTCAGCCACAGACAGTTCTTCCATCGTTGCCACAGTTCCTTGTTGTTTCTCGGTCTGACGAAGGTCACGACTTCTCCACGGTCAACCCTTTCATTATTCAGAAAGGTGTCGACGCAATTGCAGGTCCTGTAAAGTCTTGTTCCAGATTACGGAATGGTACCCTGTTGTTAGAAACAGTCAGTGCCCTCCAGGCACAAAAATTGCTGCGTACCTCACTACTACACACCTTCCCTGTCCGGGTGGAACCGCACTGTACCTTAAATTCCTCGCGTGGAGTCGTTTATACACGCTTCCTCCATGGATTGTCTGATGAAGAAATTCAGCACTACCTGCCTGACCAGGGCGTAACGGCTGTTCATAGAGTTATGAAAAGGGTTGACACGAACATCATTCCATCCCGCACTGTCTTCTTGACATTTGACAAAGTTAAACTCCCATAGAAAATCAAAGCAGGCTATGAGATAATTTCCGTTCGCCCTTACGTCCCAAACCCTACGCGTTGCTAATGGTGTCAGCGGTTCAATCACACCAGCCAGTCCTGTTCCAATCCGGCCAAATGTATTACGTGTGGCAAGGATGCCCATGAGGGTGCTTGTCCACCTCCATCCCCTCGCTGCATCAACTGTATGGGCGACCATGCTGCTTCCTCTCGAGATTGCTCCATTTTTAAAGACGAAAAGCTCATCCAGGAAATTAGAGTGAAGGAAAAGGTGTAGACCTTTGCTGCTCGAAAATTATTCGCCAGTCGACAGCCCACCATGCCTCAGACAGGAAAATACAGCACTGTCCTTGCCAACAAAGGAGGCGGCCACGCAGACTTGCGACCTCACCTTCAGTGCCATGGTCGTCAGATCGCCCAGCGCAAAGATCGCCCGTTCAACCTCACCAGTTTCGCATGCCCACTCTATGGCTCACCCTTCATCGGGTTCTGCTAAATCTCGAGCCCAAAAGTCAGACACCAAGACTTCGAAAAAAGAGCATACTCAGGAAGATTTTTTACATACACCAACTTCACACCCATCAGTTCCTCCTTCATCTAAACATCATATTTCCAAGAAGGCTAATAAAAAACCCAGTTCATCTCCTTCTCCGCCAAGGCGTGTCCCATCTACGGCACCACCTGGCGGAAATCGCCCTCGGCTGTCTTCTGTGTCGCCAAGGCGCACTGCTGGTGGCCGATCAACCGTCCAATCGCTGGTGGCAGGAGCTGCTCCTGAACAACCTGTGGATCAGGATCTTCTGCCTTCGGCTGAATGCCATTCCATGGTGTCGGTCGCAAGCTCTGATCAGTCGTTGAGTTGATGGCAACCTTGGTCATATGCCTCCATTTTCTGTTCACCCTATGCCCATTATCCACTGGAATATCCGCGTCATTCGAGCCAATCAGGACGAATTGTCGATCCTCTTACGATCCTACTCGCCGGTCATCTTCTGTCTTCAGGAAACAAAGCTGCGTCCCCATGACAGCTTTGTTCTCCCCCATTTTCAGTCCGTCCGATTTGATCTCCCCTCTGTTGAAGGCACTGCAGCCCATGGAGGACTCACGATTCTTCTCCATGATACTCTCCATTATCACCCAATCCCCTTAAACACTTCCTTCCAAGCTGTCGCTGTTCGTCTTTCCCTTTCTGGATATACCTTTTCTCTTTGTACTGTATACATTCCATCATCCACACCAATGGCACGAGCTGATCTCCTTCATCTTCTTGGTCAGCTTCCACCCCCCAATTTGCAGGTTGGGGACTTCAATGCCCACCACCCGCTTTGGGGATCTCCACATCCTTGTCCACGTGGCTCACTATTGCTAGACGTCTTCCACCAAGCGGATCTAGTTTGCCTCAACACTGGGGTCCCTACATTTTTGTCTGCCTCCACGACAAATTTCTCTCATTTGGACCTTTCGGTCGGTACTGTTCCGCTAGCTCGGCGCTTCGAATGGTTCGCCCTTGATGATACACACTCGAGTTACCACTTTCCATGTGTCCTTTGGCTGCAGCCTCAACTGCCATATATGCGCCCACGACGTTGGAAGTTTGCCCGAGCCGACTGGACACTTTTTTCGTCTCTAGCGACATTCGATGACCGTCACTTTCCTAGCGTCGACGATGAGGTCACACATATTACCGACGTTACTCTTACAGCTGCGGAACGTTCAGTACCACGCACCTCCGAATTGCCCTGGCGCCCCCCAGTTCCTTGGTGGAACGAGGCATGCCGTGACGCAATACGTTAGCGGCGACGTGCTCTTCGCGTTTTGCGCCACCATCCTACTTTGGCCAACTGTATCCGCTATAAACAGTCCCGTGCGCGATGCCGTCGCGTCATCCGTGATAGCAAGAAGGCAAGCTGGAAATTCTTTACTAGCTCATTTAACACCTTCACTCCCTCCTCGGAAGTTTGGAGTCGGCTTCGACGGTTATCAGGCGCGCCTAGTTTCTCCCCGGTCTCTGGCCTCACTGTCGCGCGTGATACGTTAGTGGACCCCATCGCAATTTCTAACTCCTTGGGTAAACACTTTGCTGAGATTTCGAGCTCTTCATATTACTCGCCAGCGCTTCTCCCGAAGAAACGTGCAGCGGAAGTGCAACCTCTTGCTTTCTTCTCTCAAAATCGCGAAAGCTATAATACTGTTTTCTCCATGCGGGAACTCCAACATCCACTCTATTCTTCTCGCTCCTCTGCCCCAGGACCGGATGGTATCCACATCCAAATGTTGCTGCATTTATCAACCCATAGTCTGCGTTACCTCCTTCGCATTTATAATCGAATTTGGACCGACAGTACTTTTTCCAGACGATGGCGGGAAGCTATCGTCGTTCCAGTTCCGAAACCTGGAAAGGACAAACATCTCCCCTCTAGCTATCGCCCCATTTCTCTCACGAGTAGGGTATGTAAGGTTTTGGAGCGTATGGTGAATTGTCGTTTAGCTTGGTGGCTGGAGTCCCACAGTCTTTTAACACCTGCCCAATGCGGTTTCCGAAAGCATCGTTCTGCAGTTGACCATCTTGTTTCTCTCTCCACTTATATCATGAACAATTTTCTCCGGAAACGCCAAACAGTAGCAATATTTTTTGATCTGGAGAGAGCATACGATACCTGTTGGAGGACAGGCATCCTCCGCACACTGTTCTCTTGGGGCATTCGAGGTCGGCTGCCCCTTTTTCTTCGCGAATTTAGAGTGCGGGTGAACACTACTCTCTCCCGTACTTTCTCCCAAGAAAACGGGGTACCCCAGGGCTCCGTGCTAAGTGTTGTACTGTTTGCCATTTCCATAAATCCAATTATGGATTGTCTCCTTCCTGATGTCTCGGGCTCCCTCTTTGTGGACGATTTTGCGATCTACTACAGCTCTCAACGGACCAGCCTTCTTGAACGACGTCTTCAAGGATGTCTCAATCGCCTCCACTCTTGGAGCATCGAAACCGGCTTTCGCTTTTCTCCCAGTAAGACCGTTTGTGTTAATTTTTGGCGGCTTAAGGAGTTTCTTCCACCCTCCTTACATCTAGGACGTCAACCTTCCGTTCTCGGACGTCGCTAAATTCTTGGGTCTTATGTTTGACAGAAAACTGTGCTGGTCCTCCCACGTTTCCTATCTTTCAGCTCGCTGTCTGCGATCCCTCAACATCCTACGTGTCCTGAATGGTACCTCCTGGGGAGCGGACCGAGTGGTCCTTCTCCACCACTGTCGCACCTTAGTGCGCTCGAAATTGGACTATGGAAGCATAGTTTATTCTCTGCTCGGCCGTCTATTCTTCGTCGTCTCGACTCTATCCACCGCCGTGGATTACGTTTAGTGTCTGGCGTTTTTTAAACCAGCCCTGTGGAAAGCCTTAATGCTAAGACTGCTGAACCTCCGCTGTCAAATCGGCGAGCAGTCCTTCTGAGTCGTTATGCTAGCCATCTGTCTTCCATGCCTGCTAATCCAGCCCATGACATTTTTTTCAACGCCTCCTTTGATGTAGGGTATGCAGGCCGCCCCTCCTCCCTACTACCACCGGGAGTCCGCTTCCGTCAACTGCTCCATTCTCTTTCCTTCCGCTTTCCTAAAACCTTCTTGACAACTTGGGGTACAGCACCGCCTTGGCTCCGTCCCCGGATCTGCCTGCTCCGTGACCTTTGTCAATTTCCCAAGGATGGTACCCCCTTCACTTGTTTATCGTCGGGCATTTGCTGCTCTATGTGCACAAATGAAGGAAGCCACGTTTATTTACACTGATGGCTCGAAAACATCGTTAGGTGTAGGGAGTGCCTATATTGTTGGCGACACCCCAAATCAATTTCGGCTTCCCGACCAGTGTCCGGTTTATAATGCGGAGCTTTACGCTGTTCTCCAGGCTGTCCACTACATCCGCCGCCATTAGAGGATACAGTACGTTATCTGCTCAGATTCTCTCAGCTCTCTCCTCAGTCTCCAAGCTCTTTACCCTGTCCACCCTCTGGTCCACAGGATTCAGGACTGTCTGCGCTTGCTCCACCTGGGGGGCGTCTCGGTGGCGTTCCTCTGGCTCCCGGGACACGTTGGTATCTGTGGAAATGAGGCGGCCGATATAGCGGCCAAGGCTGCAGTCTCTCTTCTTCGGCCAGCTATTCAATCGATTCCCTTCGCCGATCTACGGAGCGTTTTATGTCGTCGTGTTGTTCTTTTATGGCACGCACATTGGTCGACACTTCCCCATAATAAATTGCGAGACGTGAAAGCTCTTCCCTGTGCTTGGACCTCTTCGGGAGGAGGTAATTTTAATTAGACTCCGGATAGGGCACTGTCTTTTTAGCCATCGACATCTTTTAAGCGGCGATCCTCCCCCACTCTGTCCCCACTGCTCTAGCTGTGGACGGTAAGACACCTTTTACTTGAGTGCCCCTATTTTACTCCGTTACGCGCCCGTCTGCAGCTGTCGCCTGATATATCGTCAATTTTAGCAGATGACACGCGCTCGGCCGATCGCGTTTTCGAGTTTATTAGTGCCAGTGATATGACGTCAGTGATTTGAAGCCTTTTTTGGGGACAACCAACCCCTTTCTGTAGTGGATTTTTAAGCCTTCCTTCTGTTTTTAGTTTCTCCAATTTTTTGAGTTTCGTTCCCATTGCTGCTGGTTTCCATTTTCGGTTTTTACTGTTTCCTAAGTCACGGACCGGGCACTAATGACCATAGCAGTTTTGCGCCCTAAAACCAAAACAAAACAAAAAAAAACCAGCTGCAATTTAGATCTAGGTCTATGCCGTACATTCTCATGGACTTTTACTGTGGCCGATGGTAATGAGCCGACCCTGGGCGCAGACTTTCTCAGCCACTACAGGCTGCTAGCTGACATAAAAAACGGCCAGCACATCGATGCGATAGCAAATTTAAAGGTAGTGGGACAGCGCTGCCAGGCCGCATTCTCCAGTGTTAAACCTGTGAAGTGCCCTGGACCTTACGCTGACATCCTTGAAAAATTCCCCGACCTCACCCACCCAGCTGGTGCACCGAGAGACATTAAATATTTGATCGTGCGCCACATAATAACCACACCAGGAGCCCCCACATCGAGACCACCCACGTCGACTCGTGCCTGATATTCTTACAGGAGCAAAGACAGAGTTTGAGGCCATGCTGCGGCATCGACCATTGAGCAGCCCATGGCCGTCGGTGTTACATTTAATACCAAAAAAAAGACAATTCATGGCGCCCCTATGGGGATTATCGCACCCTTAGTTTGTGAACGGTGCCGGACCAACACCCAGTCCGGTCCAGTGCGCTGAGGGCCGCCGCCCTTCCAATGCTTACTGACCCCCACCAATGCTGCGCACAAACTTTAAACACATGTGCGCCACAGAACGATCGCCGCGTTTTCACAGCTACGGAGCTCCACCCTCCACAGGGGGAATCTGTGTGGCAGCCGCACCATTCAAACACGCAAAGGGCTGAACTAAAACACCACCGACACAAGTAAGCAACACCCAGCATTCACGAGTGCAGTTATACCATTACGCTGAATTTTGGCAACAGTGTATCGCACACCGTACTGCACAGGACAAAGCAGGCAGACAGTGCGAGCTGGTCAGCGCAACGCAACACACATCTCCGACATCTCTGGCTGATGACCACATGCGTGGATTTAACACGACTCCCCCACAAACGCGTATGCACAGTCTTAAATGCAATCGTCTGTTTCGTGGTGTGCACACTTCCGTTTGGCAGTGCCTTTCTCCCTTTCACGGACATCACAGCGCCTCTGGTCGTGCCAGGAGCTGAACATTCAGCGACACGGCCTTTGTCTCACTTGGTCCACACGGTCACGCCATGGCTCATTACTGGAGTGTATACCATCCGAGATAAGTGATCGAGCCTTACTCCTAGTGCAACGCACCTGTATGGATGGACATTAGAGATGTCACGACCAAAACTGCTTTAGTTGTTCCCACCATGAAGCCTCCTCCTTGAACATAGTGCATGGGCATGGCAATAAAGCCGGTTCGCTGCACGTTAATGACTGTAAGCGGTGATACCACACGTCTCCACTTCAACGTAAGTCCTATATATGTTCATTTTGCAATATAAATAGGGCAAGCATATGCCATGTGATGGGAGGAAGGTATTGAACAGCATATTTAGTACATAAGCCAATGTTTCATGATTTGATGTCAATGCTAGACAAGAAGTTACCTATCTGTTGGACTGTGTGATGACAAATCTAGGGAGGAAACTGAAAGATGTGGGTGGATCCACTCCCCACACAGTTGTATGGCTGTACCCTGCTGGTCCAGTTGACTCACAAGAGATCACAGGTGCTGGGTAATGTACTCAAGCATCTGTTAGGTACATCAGTGCTTTGACTGAGCTTTGTAAATTGTTGGCCAAGAAATCAAACTATATGAAGAATTCATGGAACTATTTGCTTAGAAAAACAATCACTGCTATGGACAGTGTTAATCCACATAAATATATGTTTTTTTCAAGTAGGGGGATTGACTGCCTAGTACATTGTTACTTTAAATCAGTGTATTTTTTTATCAATTGTATCTTCTAGTGCGCTATGTATATAGGTTAGTTTGTATGAACAATTAGCAAATAATGTGGAAGACATTTATGAGTATAGATAGTATGACAAGATGTATACATTTCTGATTTCACACACTGATTTTAGTCCCCAAGCTACTGGGTTATGTCATCATTCAAATGTATTTATGACTCTGGTTACCTGTATTTATAATGAGTACTGCAATATTGTATCTCAATGGAACTTGAGTTGGGGACAAACTCATACTTAACTATGTGTTGGGTGCCCCTGGTCATCGCGACTGTGTGAGCATACTCAAGGAGCACGTACAACTATTGATTGAGGCTAGATCCTTCTTATAATTATTCTTTACATATGATTGAATGATTAATATGATTATGAACTTTATTCATTTTGATATGTTGAAACATTTTTTTGCTGATGTGTACCCGGTGTGGTTTGGATTCATGGGTTGGTCTCCACATCGTAAGCTTGCAGACTCCAGTTTATGTGGCTTATTAGTTTCATGTTATATCCCTACTCATGACTGAGTATATTCTTCTGGTCTGTACCCATTTTTGTGAGTTTTTTGTGTCGGCACCTCATCGTACATTTGGGTTCTGAATTTTTTCTCTTATCTTTTGGAGATGTCACTTTATGGATGTGAACTTGCAATTTGTAATTCTAATCATTCACATAGTCTCTGCATTTATTTCTATAGATTAGTGTTGTAATGTTGCAGTTTTAACTTTGCGTCATTTGTCTTGTGACAGAATGTTCCACAGGTTTGAAAATCTGAATGTCATGTCCTGATATACACTCCTGGAAATGGAAAAAAGAACACATTGACACCGGTGTGTCAGACCCACCATACTTGCTCCGGACACTGCGAGAGGGCTGTACAAACAATGATCACACGCACGGCACAGCGGACACACCAGGAACCGCGGTGTTGGCCGTCGAATGGCGCTAGCTGCGCAGCATTTGTGCACCGCCGCCGTCAGTGTCAGCCAGTTTGCCGTGGCGTACGGAGCTCCATCGCAGTCTTTAACACTGGTAGCATGCCGCGACAGCGTGGACGTGAACCGTATGTGCAGTTGACGGACTTTGAGCGAGGGCGTATAGTGGGCATGCGGGAGGCCGGGTGGACGTACCGCCGAATTGCTCAACACGTGGAGCGTGAGGTCTCCACAGTACATCGATGTTGTCGCCAGTGGTCGGCGGAAGGTGCACGTGCCCGTCGACCTGGGACCGGACCGCAGCGACGCACGGATGCACGCCAAGACCGTAGGATCCTACGCAGTGCCGTAGGGGACCGCACCGCCACTTCCCAGCAAATTAGGCACACTGATGCTCCTGGGGTATCGGCGAGGATGATTCGCAACCGTCTCCATGAAGCTGGGCTACGGTCCCGCACACCGTTAGGCCGTCTTCCGCTCACGCCCCAACATCGTGCAGCCCACCTCCAGTGGTGTCGCGACAGGCGTGAATGGAGGGACGAATGGAGATGTGTCGTCTTCAGCGATGAGAGTCGCTTCTGCCTTGGTGCCAATGATGGTCGTATGCGTGTTTGGCGCCGTGCAGGTGAGCGCCACAATCAGGACTGCATACGACCGCGGCACACAGGGCCAACACCCGGCATCATGGTGTGGGGAGCGATCTCCTACACTGGCCGTACACCACTGGTGATCGTCGAGGGGACACTGAATAGTGCACGGTACATCCAAACCGTCATCGAACCCATCGTTCTACCATTCCTAGACCGGCAAGGGAACTTGCTGTTCCAACAGGACAATGCACGTCCGCATGTATCCCGTGCCACCCAACGTGCTCTAGAAGGTGTAAGTCAACTACCCTGGCCAGCAAGATCTCCGGATCTGTCCCCCATTGAGCATGTTTGGGACTGGATGAAGCGTCGTCTCACGCGGTCTGCACGTCCAGCGCGAACGCTGGTCCAACTGAGGCGCCAGGTGGAAATGGCATGGCAAGCCGTTCCACAGGACTACATCCAGCATCTCTACGATCGTCTCCATGGGAGAATAGCAGCCTGCATTGCTGCGAAAGGTGGATATACACTGTACTAGTGCCGACATTGTACATGCTCTGTTGCCTGTGTCTATGTGCCTGTGGTTCTGTCAGTGCGATCATGTGATGTATCTGACCCCAGGAATGTGTCAATAAAGTTTCCCCTTCCTGGGACAATGAATTGACAGTGTTCTTATTTCAATTTCCAGGAGTGTATGTATAAATTATGACTTGTACAGTAGATATTTTTCTTATATTTTCTGTAATATGTTATGTATCAGATACTTCTATACATCTGTATTCTATCTTTTGTCACCATTTTGTACACCATATGGCAAACATTTTATGGTAAGACACAAAATACTGTAAACACATTGTTTCCAAATTTTGTGAGAGGGATATTGTAAAGGGACACCCTCCTTTATCATTTCTTTCCCTCGACAGAAGTATTAGACACTGGAAATATTTGTGAATTTTGAATAGGTTAATGTTATCTCAGCTGTTTTTCTAAAACATTTCATATGATTTTGTACACAATGTGTTATATTAAAAGCTAAAATCTGTAAAAATAAATTACTTTATTTTCTTTGTTACAATCAATATGTACTAACTCTGAATGTACAGTTGATTTTTTTTAGACACATTTGAAATTACGAAATATTTGGCATACTTAAAATTTCTATTATTAATTATGCAATTTGATATTGTGATATAGAAAAATGTGAGAGAATAAAATGTTCATGAAAACAAAAAATGCAGTGCAGGCAGTCTTCAAAGTTAATTATGTCAAATGGGACCATGAGTTCCTAAAATTTGGAAATTTCAGTTTCAAGGATCAGCCCCTAGATGTGAAGAACTGGAGCCAACTATGAGAAAAGAAGATAAGTAAAAAGTTTATTGTAAATCTTATTCCTCTCATATTTTTGAAAAAAGTGACCATATCATTGGCAATAGTAGTGTCGTCAACAACAAACAGTGGGACGGGGAGATTACAAGTGGTAACACTGGTTTCCATCAAATCACCAAAGTTACACCTGTCGGGCTTGGCTAGCACCTGGATGGGAGACTGTCTGGCTCTGTTAATCGCTGTTGGCAAGTGGGATACACTCGACCATTGTGAGGCCAATTGAGGAGCCACTTGACTGAGAAGTAGTGGTTCCGGTCACGAAAGCTGACAAAAGCTGGGACAGTAGTGTGCTAACAATATGACCTCCATATTTACATTGGATGATGCAAATTGACTGAGGATGAAACAGCAATCAGTTGGGCCTTCCGATGACTGATTGGATGGAGTTTAGTTTAGAGTATATCATAAATCTTTTATATGGCACCTCTTGAAACATCGAATGCTTTGGCTACCTTGGTTGTTGAAACTCTCTCCATTCGATTACCAACAATTAGCCCATGTTTAAATTCATGTAGCTCCAACATAATGCACCCACACTGACACAGAACACTCTTCTGACCACAAGTGATGCTGGCAACTTACTAAAGACGTTGGACATGCAATGTTCACAGTCAAGTACAACAGCACAACCTGCAGGCTTGGCTAGCATCTGCACTTATGCTCAAGCATGCATTTCTCGCGGTGTTTCTGTATTTTCATTCAACCCATGTAGGTGTCTGAAACAAACAGTTGTCTGTTTCTTGATCAATGAAAAAGATGTCTTTTGCTGCAAGTATGTGTTGATGGTAGTCATAATTGCTTTTCAGTATATATTATATACCTACACATACACGTTGCATTGCTATATACACACACCTTCCAGAAGTTCTCCTTTGAAAATGGTTTTAGATAACTGTATCTGCTGTTATTTCTTTTTTTGGTACTGTTTGTATTGTTCAATTTTGGAGAAAGCAGTGTAATAATGTCTAAGACTAGCTCTTCCATGGGAGCTGATTCACTGTGTCTTTCAGAAACGATGTAAGATTAGGCAATGTGAAAAAGTTATTGTTCAAAAACTGCTGAATAACCACCAACAAGACCAAGTCGAAATATTGCCACCAAAATTAGATGAATCATTCCCAGCCAAGGCAGCAACATATTTACAGAAGCTAAGATTAATGGTTTCGATATGCTATGATAAGGTAAAAAATGGTAGTGTTGACAATGCAACATATGTTAGCCTCAAGAGCCACTATAGATCACAAATCAGATTAGCAAAATGTAGAGCAAATTTTGTGATTAAAAAAATAATCAACTTGATATCATTCCCTCTCTGCACACTCATAAACTAGATATTTGACAGTGGTATTTTTCCAGAATGTCTAAAGAAGACAGTAGTAATTCCATTACACAAAAAGAGTGATAAATCCTGCACTAATAATCATCGTCCAATTTCTCTGATACCTATTTTTTCAAAAATAATCGAATATTGTATACAAAAGCAAATTAACATGCATTTGTCAAAAAGCAATATACTGACTAAGTCTCAATATGATTTTAGGGCCCAGTTATCAATAATTAACGCTGTTGAAAATGTTGTTTCTATTGTGGAGTCTTCTTTTGAATCCAAATTATCTGCTGAAGTCACACTAGTGGACTTAAGCAAAGCATTTGATTCTGTAAACCACACAATACTGCTGGAGAAACTATGGTGTTATGGCATTAGGGATCTGGAACTCTCCCTCATTCAATCATATCTCAGTAACAGAAAGCAAACTGTAAGCTACAACGGTCAAAAGTTAGTTACTGAATGTCACTAGAGGTGTTCCCCAAGGATCAGTGCTTGGGCCATTACTGTTTATAATATTTATAAATGACCTGCCCAGCAATATGCCATGCAAATCTGTGCTTTACACAGATAATACAACTTTCATCAATTCAGGGAAGGACATAAATAAACTGAAGGAGCAAAGTAAAGATTTTCTCAGATTATCCAATATATGGTTCGAAGCCAATGAGTTAGCTATTAACTTCAGCTTATCCAATGCTGATATTGAGTACACTTGTACCAAACTTCTTGGCATATACTTAGATACGAAGTTAACCTGGCAGCGTCACATAGACAACATATCTCGAAAGCTTTCGCGAATTATTTACCTACTGAAAAAATTATGCACCTGTGTTTCTGAAAGCCTGCTGATTAATTCCTATTATGCATTCTTTCATTCCCATATTAGCTATGGTATTCTTTTATGGGGTAATTCTCCATGATCCAGGAAAATTTTTATTTGGCAGAAGAAAGCCATCAGGAGCATCTCTGGGTTTACCAAACATAACATATCATGTAGGTCATACTTCAAAGAATTACAGATAATGACAGTCCCTTCTCATTTTATATACAGCTGCCTTTTGTACATAAAAGAAAACTTTAACAGTTACAACCTTAGGCAGTCCATTCATAATCATAACGCTCGTCAAACATTTAAGATAGACATACCAACAACTCGGCTGAAGAAAACACAAGACAGTTATGAATACATGGGAATAAGACTTTTCAACAAATTACCTGTGCAGGCACATTGTGTCTCTCTTAATATATTTAAAAGTAAGAATAAAAAATGGCTAAAAAACAAAGCTTTTTACAGTGTTAAAGAATCTGAAAACTCTTCAAAAATAGACCTGACTTACGAAACAACTTGCAACTCTGTTTGTACCTCTTCCTAAGTTTTTTTTGTCTCTCTATTTCCACATTTAACTGTTTAACATGTGGAGAAATCCTTATGTATGAAATGTATTCTTTTACTATGCACATTCTTTAAAATGCACACTTTAGTTACGTGGGATATCTTTATGTATCAAAGGTATTCCTTTATTATGTATGTTCTTTTAAAATGTATACTTTAGCTTTTTGTGATACCTCACAATAGTTATATTTCTTAATATGTAAATTGTACAGTACTCATGGTGACATCGATTGCATGTAAATGCTTAAAGATGGATAAATACATAAATAAATAATTTTAGTTGGGAGCACTTTCCATGTAATGTTCACATGCATGTTTTTTTGGCGAAGGACAGTTTGTCTTTGTACTTTTTTTTTTTTAGATTAGCTCTATAAGAAGTATTATCTGGCTCAGGTCCTTGTTTATAAGAATTTTTATACATTCTGTACAGTCTGAGCATCTCCTCTCTACTGAGAGCTAGCTCATCTGTATACCATTTTAGCTGTCTGTTTTTCTGTTTATGCTTAGGGCTACTTTTGATTAATGTTGAGCAAGAGTACCATAACTCTGTGAGTATTTTCAGGAAGTTGTTAAACACCATATCACCAGCACCCTTCTCAGGTTGTGTGTTGTATACAAAGTTCCAGTTAACATCAGATAATCTGTCAATAAATAAATTAATATATTCATCTTTCTGCCCTCTTATCCATTGTGGCATTAGGCTTGATTCTGACTGATTTGTCTAATTTAGGCAACTGATCACAGTAGAATGTTAAAATCAATGGTTCATGATCAGCTAGGGCTCCACTGGCAAGTCTGACGTCATACATATCTCTCGAAAAAATTTACTATAACATTATCTAAGCACGCATTATCCTGTGTTGGTGTGTAATTTGTACATTGTAAATTTAGTGATCTTAAGATATTAAGAATGTTCTAGTAACAGGTTCATCACTGTTGGCCATTTCATTATTAAAATTGCCACAGATAATTAGTTTTATTTTAGATTTTAGTATTTTCCTCATAAGCAGCTCCAATTTTTCAAAAAATGTATTTACATCTCCACCTCATGATCTATATAAGCTAACAATTATAGTATTCTCTGCTTTTAGTCTTATATAGCTAAATTCTCCATCTAGTTATACACAGTAAGAGCTAACATCTATTTTGGTAAACATTATAGTATCTTTAACAGATATTAGAACACCTCCATTCTTTCTTTCACTTCTACACATAATGTCTCCAACAGCATACCCCTGAGGAACAAAATATTGTACTTGATCTTCTGTCAGCCAATGTTCTGAGGCACAAACATCAACGTTTTCAATACTGCAAAAATGTTCAAATTGTAATACTTTGTTCCTAATGCAGTAATTGTAATACTTCATTCCTAATGCAGTGAATGTTCATTTGCATTGCAGTAACAGATTTATGTTTATTGTCTGTGAACACTCTCTCATTCGAATGTTGCTTTTAGCACCTAGTTCAAGTACAGGGGAGTTTATTACCCACCGATTCACTGACTTTTATACTAAAAAATCACGTACATTCCAGGTGTTACTCAAACCGCTACTTTTGTAGATTGTTTTATTCCATGTGACTCTTTCTTTAATTATTTCATTGACATGTTCGCACACAAACTTTTTCCCTTCATAGTTTAGGTTGTGTCCATATCTGGTGTGAAGGTTACACTGCAGTTAACTTATATTGACCACAGCACAATTTGCGTATTCAGAGCACAGTTTCTTTATTTTAATATTTGTTCTTCGAATTTCTTTATTAACGCACGAACTATAGATTAGATCATGCCTATGAGGCACTGTAGCAACAACTCTATTCCTTGAATTATTTTCTTCTGGAAAGTTCTGAAGCACTTTTATGCAAACATCTGCTTCATTTTTCGCAACATCCTTTGATCCCGTTATGCATACGACAAAGTCATTTTCTTGCATCGATTTTGTTTGAATGCAAGTGTCTAAAATGTGTTTAGTTCCCACTCCAGTTTTGACGACACTGGTCACTGCTCCGTCTCAATTTATTTCTCAAAACATACTAGATATATTGCTGCCATGGCTGTCTGTTAGAAAAAGCACACTGTTCCTCGTTTTGGTTCAAATGGCTCTGAGCACTATGGGACTTAACTTCTGAGGTCATCAGCCCCCTAGAACTTAGAACTACTTAAACCTAACTAACCTAAGGACAACACACACACACCCATGCCTGAGGCAGGATTCGAACCTGCGACCGTAGTGGTCACGCGTTCCAGACTGTAGTGCCTAGAACCACTCGGCCACTCTGGCCGGTGTTCCTCATTTATCATCATTTTTCTCAGAGTGATTATTCATTTTCAGCGCATTGTCTTTTGAAAGTGCTGGATCATTTACACTGTCTTTAACACCGTCACTGAACTACAGAACACCGCATTTGTTTTTATCCATAAATGTAATTGCTGTTACAAAGTTCGTTGTTATTTTTCCAGTTAAAGTCCTACCTTTGTGTCTCACTTCTTTCCACACGGACGATTTGTACCTTTCGTCAGATGCCACTTCACTTGATTTGTTCTTTGACCATAGTTCCCGATTTTCATTCTTGAGTGGGGTGATTTCGCTTCTTAAATTGTTGACTAACAATTGTAGACCTGAAACTCGTTTTGTTAAATTTGTCATTTTGACGTTACAATTCTTGCAAATTCCCTTTTTTTAGTACATAACTGTAACACTCCTACACTCGCGGCCATCTTGATGCACAAAATGGTCATGGAGGATCGCTGATTGAAAGAGTGTGAAATTGCTCACGCTTGCCAGTTGTCTTCTGAAAAGGTGTGTCACATTCTAATTGAAGAACTAGAAATGAAAAAATTATCTGCAAGTTGGGTGCCGTGACTCTTGATGCTAGATCAAAAACACATGAGAATGGACATATCGGAATAATGTTTGGCCTGTTTTAAGAGAAATGAACAAGATTTTTGAGCTGGTTTGTGACCACTGATGAAACTTGAGTGCACTACTATATTGCAGAGACAAAACAACAGTCAAAGCAAAGGAAACATGCTGATTCTCCACCACCAAAGAAAACAAAGACAATTCCTTCGGTGGGAAAGGTCATAGCATCAACGTTCTGGGATGCAATGGGGATTCCTTTTGTAGATTATCTCCCCACTGGGCAAAAAATTACTGGAGAATACTATGCTAACCTCCTGGACAAATTGCAACAATACACAAAAAAGGCCAGGTTTAGCAAGGAAGAAAGTAATCTTCCATCAAGACAATGTGCGCCCGCACACGTGCCATCTCCATGGCAAAATTACATGAACTAAGGCATGAATTGTTACCACACTCACCTTATTCACCTGATACAGCTCTGTCAGACTTCCATTTCTTCCCAAAACTGAAAACGAAGAATTGATAGCTGGAGTTGACAACTATTTTGCAGGTCTGAAGGAAACTCATTTTCAAGATGGGATCAAGGCACTGGAACATTGTTGGACAAAGTGCATTAATCTACAAGGAGACTATACTGAAAAATAAAAAAAGTTTTTTCCTATTCCATTCTGAGAACTTTTCAAACCAACCTTGTAATGTAATCTACACACCTTCCTTTATGTTGTCATCTCAGTCTCCTCTTATCACTTAGAATCCAGCAACAACATTCACTGGTGATTTGTCATCCACATGCCTATCTACATGTCCTTTTCGCCTCAACTGCTATTGTTATAATTAAACCCCCCCCCCCCCCCCCCCCGCTTCACTCTGTTTCCTGACCCATTTGCTCCTTCTCCTGTCTATCCTAATAATATTCAACATCTCTCCATTGGTTGTTCAACAAGCCTCAAATTTTGAATGCTTTTGTATTAAAAGCCTCTGTCTCTCTACCATGAGTCAAAGTAGCTAAAACACTCTGATTGTAAAATCCATCACAGACCCGTCATAAGCTTAGGTTAGGAAACTAGTTAGTGTATCGAAAGTACTCCAGGCTATTTTTTACTCTTTTCTTTGTATCTCTTGCTGTTCATGCAGTTGTCTTCAGTTACACTTAATTTAAAACCCACCAACTCACCCTATGACTTCATTTTTGATATACATAACTTTCTGTTCCATGTGTTGACTATATATTACTTTAGTCTTATTTTACTGATGTTTCAGACTTATTTTGAAACTTGTATTGTTATTATTTTTCTATTGGTGGTGTTTGTTTGTGCTGCAGCTAAACACTACAATGTCACCAGTAGAGCAAAGGTGATTTTTTATTTATTTTTATTTATTTATTGTTCCGTGGGACCAAATTAAGGAGAAATGGCCATGGTCATGGAACAAGTCAATACATGGAATTATAACACGATAGTAGAAACAGATAAAATGAAATACAAAAAACATATTCAGGTGATAAGTCTTAAGTTTAAATAAAGAAAATTAACAATGTAACACTGGAATTTGCTTGATTTTTTAGCTCTTCCAGGAGCTCCTCGGCGGAATAGAAACAGTGAGCCATGAGGAAACTCTTCAGTTTAGACTTAAAAGAGTTTGGGCTACTGCAAAGGTTTTTGAGTTCTTGTGGTAGCTTATTGAAAATGGATGCAGCAGAATACTGCACTCCTTTCTGCACAAGAGTCAAGGAAGTGCATTCCACATGCAGATTTGATTTCTGCCTAGTATTAACTGAGTGAAAGCTGCTAACTCTTGGGAATAGGCTAATATTGCTAACAACAGACGACATTAAAGAAAACATATACTGTGAGGGCAATATCAGAATTCCCAGACTATTGAATGGGGGTCAACAAGAGGTTCTCGAACTTACACCATATATAGCTCGAACAGCCCGTTTTTGAGCCAAACATACCCTTTTTGAATCAGAAGAATTACCCCAAAAAATAATACCATACGACATAAGTGTATGAAAATATGCGAAGTAGGCTACTTTTCGTGTTGAACTGTCACTTATTCCAGATACTATTCCAATGGTAAACAAAGCGGCATTTAGTTTCTGAACAAGATCCTGGATGTGGGCTTTCCACAACAGCTTACTATCTATCAGAATGCCTAGGAACTTGAACTGTTCCATCTCGCTTATAATATACCCATTCTGTCTGATCAAAATATCGGTTCTTGTTGAATTGTGAGTTAGAAACTGTAAAAACTGAGTCTTACTGTGATTTAGCACCAAATTATTTTCCACAAGCCATGAACTTATTTCATGAACTACATTATTTGACACTGTTTCAATGTTACACACAAGATCCTTCAGTATCAAGCTGGTGTCATAAGCAAACAGAAATATTTTTGAATCACCTGTAATACTAGAAGGCATATCATTTATACAAATAAGAAACAGCAGTGGCCCCAGCACCGACCCGTGGGGAACGCTCCACTTAACAGTGCCCCATTGGGACTGAACATCACTACCACTCTCAATATTGTGGAGAATTACCTTCTGCTTTCTGTTCTTAAAGTAAGAGGCGAACCAATTGTAAGCTACTCCCCTTACTCCATAATGGTCCAACTTCTGCAGTAATATTTTGTGGTCAACACAGTCAAAAGCCTTCGTTAAATCAAAGAAAACACCCAGCGTTCGCAACCTTTTATTTAATCCATCCAAAACCTCACAGAGAAAAGAGAATATACCATTTTCAGTTGTTAAACCAAACTGTACATTTGACAGCAAATTATGTGAATTTAAATGCTCCAGTAACCTTGTATATACAACCTTCTCGATAACTTTAGCAAACACCGATGGCATAGAAATAGGTCTAAAATTGTCAACATTATCCCTGTCTCCCTTTTTATAAAGCGGCTTCACTACCAAGTACTTTAATCGGTCAGGAAACCGACCACTCCTAAAGGAAGAGTTACAGATATGGCTAAGTACTAGGCTAACATACATAGAACAATACTTCAGTATTCTGCAAGATACCCCGTCATATCCATGAGAGTTTTTGGTCTTTAGTGATTTAATTATTAACTCAATCTCCCTCTTGTCAGTAACATGGAGGAGCATTTCAGGTAACAGTCTCAGAACACTTTTTTCTAAGAGCGCTATATGATTCCCTGTTGGGACTAGGTTTCTATTTAGTTAACCTGGCATATTCAGAAAGTGATTATTAAATATTGTATGTATATGCAACTTATCAGTAACACGGACATTCCCACTACGCACTGACTCTATATCCTTGGCCTGTCTCTGCAGACCAGCCACTTCCTTTACGACTGACCATATGGTTTTAATTTTATCCTGAGACTTAGCTATTCTATCTGCATACCACATACTTTTTACCTTCCTAATAACATTTTTAAGCACCTTACAATACTGTTTGTAATGGGCTGCTGCATTTAGCTTTTGCCTGTTTCTAACATTTTGATATAATTGCCTCTTTGTTCTACAAGATATTCTTATCCCTCTAGTCAGCCACCCAGGCTGCCTGTTTGTGCTAGTATGCTGTTTTGAACGTTCTAATGGAAAGCAACTTTCAAATAGCATGAGAAAAGTCTTGAGAAAAGCATTATATTTATCATCTACCATATCAGTGCTATAAACATCTTGCCACTCTTGTTCCTTGATAAGGTTTACAAAGGTCTCTACAGCAACTGGATCAGCTTTCCTAAACAGTTAATAACTATATTTAATATGTGTTGCAGCACAAAAATCTTTTAGAGTTAAATTTTGTGCATCATGATCTGAAAGGCCATTCACCTTCTTGCTAACAGAATGCCCTTCTAGTAATGGGGAATGAACAAAAATGTTGTCTATGGTTGTTCTACTGTTCCCTTGCACTCTCGTTGGAAAGAATACGGTTTGCATAAGATTATATGAATTAAGAAGGTCTACCAGCATCCTTTTCCTTGTACAATCACTTATACAATTAATGTTGAAGTCACCACATATAACTAACTTTTTGTATTTCCTATAAAGTGAACCAAGAACCTCCTCTAGCTTTAGCAAAAATGTTGTGAAGTCGGAGTCTGGGGATCTATAAATAACAACAATTAGAAGTTTAGTTCCATTAAATTTAACCACACCTGCACAACATTCAAACACCTTTTCAGTGTAGTACTTTGAAACATCAATTGACTCAAATGCGATGCCGTTTTTCACATACATGGCTACTCCCCCACACCGCAAAGAGCTCCTAGAAAAGCTGCCAGCCAACCTGTATCCTGGTAAAGGAAGCCTCTGTATTATCTCCTTTTTTCAGAAGTGTTCAGATATACCAATAATTTCAGAGTCAACATCTATAAGCAGTTCACTAACTTTAGCTCTAATACCTTGTATATTTTGATGAAATATACTAATTCCCTCATTACTCGGATACCTAAGATTTGTCAAAAGTGGTTCCTTTGTTAGAGAGACTTCCCTTAAGCGGGAATACCTGTCCGCTGACTTCAGTCTAAAAAAGGTGCAGCTCTAACACTCACTACTGCAGGAATTTTCCCATGAGTGATCCCACCACCCCCACCTATGCTGTCACCTATAAGCTTTGCCAACCTCCCCTTCCAATACCTGTTGAGGTATGATCTATTTGTGCATTCTTCTTTTTCCCAGTGTCGAGATTTGAAGTTTTCCTGCAGACTGTTTGATGATGTTGAATCCAAACATCTTTTTCTACTCTGTTTTTCCCACTAGTTTGATGGAAGTCTAATTGAAGTAGTAATGTTGTGTCTATATTCTTTGGTATACTAACATAATTGGAATCAAATTTTTGTTGAAATAACACTGTGATTGATGTTTCACTGAATCAAATAGTGGGTGTTACGCATCAGCCAACCACAGCTCTTTCTCAGAACCTGTGTCATCATGTTGCCCATTCTGTATGTATCTACAAATCTTGTTGGTGAGGCAGGTGAGATAAGATGGAGGGCAGATAGCCAAAACACTGAGTGTTTCCTGCAAGTCGCATGAGCATGTGGCATATCTGGCCACACAGAAAAACTGACTTTCCATCTCCCTCCTCCACCACTGATATTTTTCAATCCAAGGTTATTTCATTTGAACTACAATAACTTGTGTCTCAGAGGGACATTAATGCAGATTATATTGAAACTGAATCAAAAGTTTTCTCGGGGTCTGTGAATTTCAGACAAATTGGTAGCTGACACAAACTGTTCAATTCTGTATTTCATTTACTACTTACAAATTGTTCGACTGCTCAACAAAAATCCAATGCTTTGCATATGGGTACTAATAATTTTAGTAAATTGTAGATTACGTTGGGGAGAGTTACAGGCCTGTAAGTACTGTTTTATGTCTTTTAGGCTATTTTTAATGAAGGTTAATAATTAGATCATTTTTTCCAATTTTCGGAGATTTTTTATCCTCTTTCAAAATATATGGTGCCAGTACCATATAAACAGTGATTACTCAATGTTTCTAGTTTCTTCAAACTCTTATTGTTTCCAAATCTTCCTCTTACCAAAATTGTCATTGCACTTTACTAGTGCTTTTATGAATATTGTTTGTGGTGGCCTTCCAATTCTTCATTGTATCTAGTCCACCAAGCTCTCTTTTTCTAGAATAAAATAATTTTTCCCACTGTTAACCATCCTTTCTCCTCAACCCTGTTCAATTGGACATTCACTTCTGAGCTCCTCTACATTTTCCTTTAAATACAAACAATAAGAATTATTTAAACCTATTGATCAACAAGAGGCCTCTGCGGCTATCTTGCAGTGCATATATTATTTGTAAACTATCGATATTGAAAGTGTATAATAAGACACTGTGGGAATCAGGTCGTTTAGCTGCTGTAATAACCTGAACACCACTTGTATGAAACTCGTATTTATTCTAACTGCACAATTACACATATACACACACAAACAAGCCTCACGAGCATCACCAATCGAAACGTAAACACCACTGCACGAAGGCGCGCGCCAAGACCCCCATGTCCTAAGAGCGTGTCAGTGGGCAGAGATACCACTCTGCTCTATTCCGGTGGTCGATGACCGCCACAGAGATCCCCCCCCCCTCCCCTTCCAGCGTGGAACATGGTGAGAGGAGGTGAAGTAGGTTGGTGTGGTGATCGGTCCGTTGTGATAAAGTCGCAGTGCCACGCCGGTGGGCGTAGTGGCTGGCCGAAACGGGAAACTGGGATAGAGCAGCCCAGCAATGCGGGGGCATGGTGTGCCGTGAGTGGCACGCAAATGCAGAGGTGGCCATCCTCGTTGATCGAAGCGTTGATTGCCACCTCCTCCGCGTCTGTCGGTACCGCAAACGTGCGAAGGAGTGTAACCTGGGTGGCTGAATTGTCCAATGTGCTGGGGGGAACATGCAGGATGAACGTCGACGTGGAAAACGGCGACGCTGGCGCCATCGGTCGGTCGACGGAAACACTACGGTGAGGGGAGGGAGGGTTTAAACCTCCGCACGCGACCTTTCCTGCAGCCTCTGATCTGGGGGCAGGACACGAACCACTGGGGTCACATGCATCATCACACGTGTCATGGGTTCCGGAGGGGGGGGGGGGGGGGGTTCGGCGCGTTTGGGGTATTAGAGATGGAAGGTGGCACGAGAGTGTGGTCAGGATGGGTGTTGTGTTCCTAAGTTGCCCCGTCGTTGACGCGCCAAGCTGGTTTAAGGCGCGAGACGGACTTTGTTTGTATTCTACCATTGCACAGAATGTCAAAGGTCTGCAGCAAGCAGCTTATCACTTTGTGTGGGCCCGAGTAGGGTGGGTGTAGTGCGGGTTGTATCGTATCATCGCACAGCATCACGTAATCGCAAATGTGTAGGTCTTTGTGCAGGAACACACGAGGGACCGTGTGTGCTCGTGGGGGCGGGTGGCGTACATTCACGGCGAAGTGTCGGACGTGTTCTATAAGCGTCGGAAGTTCTGGCTGCGGGGGAGGATCGGAATCCTCGACGAATTGTGCTGGGAGGACGAGGGGTACCCCGTACAACAATTCAGCTAGGGAGGCTTGCAAATCGTCTTTGTAAGCTGAACAGACACCTAGTAGTACCCAGGGGAGGGCTTTGGACCAAGATCTGTTGTGGCACATCAGCGCTGCTTTTAATGTGTGGTGCCAGCGTTCAACCAACCCATTGCTTTGCGGGTGGTAGGCGGTTGTACGTTATTTGTTTGCACCGCATAGATTGCATAATTTGCCAAAGAGCACAGCTTCAAATTGTCGTCCTTGGTCTGTCATGACCGAAGATGGGCAACCGAACTGCACGATCCAGGAGGTGATCAAGGCCCGTGCGATAGTCTGCGGTAATGTCTGTTGTTGGAATCGTCTCCACCCACTGACTAACACGGTCGATGATAGATTAAATGTAATGGAAACCCACGGAAGGAGTGAGCGGTCCGACCAGGTCAAGATGGACGTGACGGAACCTGCATTTCGGTACCTCAAATGAGCCCAACAGTGGGTATGTGTGACGGCCGACCTTAGCGCGTTGGCAAGGTGTGCATGCCCGTGTCCAGTTTTTGCAGTCTGCTCTAATTCCAGTCCACACGAATTGCTCTGTTATGAGGCATGTGGTAGCCCGAATACTGGGATGTGCTAGGTCGCGGATAGTGGCAAATAACTTACGGCGCAAGGCGGCCAGTACTAGGGGGCGGGCAGTGCCTGTGGAGACGTCACAGAGGACTGGTAAGGCCGAACGTGGAATTCAGCGGGGCTCAATTGAGAGCGAGGTGGACTCGCTATTCAGTAACCGTTTAAGGTCGTCATCCGCTTGTTGCTGGGCAGCTAGGTCATTGAAGTCCCAAGAAAACGAGATCGTACCGACCTGTGACATGTAGACAGCAATGACGTTGTCCGCACCCTTGATATAACGGACGTCTGTTGTGAATTGACATATTAGGTCCATGTGTCTGAAACAGCGGGGGGGGGGGGGGAGGTCGGTTGTGGGATTACGCACCGTGTCCACCAACAGTTTGTGGTCTGTATATATAGTCACTGACCTACCCTCAATGTCCTCTCGGAAATGCCGAACTGCCTCATAAATAGCAAAGAGTTGTCGGTCGAAAGTGGACCACTTACGCTGGGAGGCTGACAACTTCCACGAGAAACGTAGTGGTTGTGCGGAGCCTGCCACCTGCAGCAGGAGCACAGCGCCAATCGCAGCGTCGCTTGCGTCAGCTGTGATTGATATTGAGGCGTCAGATACCGGTTGCGCGAGCGTGACAGCATTCACTAGTGCCGTTTTTAGTGCGTCAAACGCGCATCGCATGTCGTCACCCCACGGGACCTTGCGGAGCCCTGAAGTATTCTTTCCGACGAGTGCGTCGGTCAACGGAGCCTGTAGGGATGCGGCGTGTGGGATGCACCGCCAGAAAAAATTTATCATCCCTTAAAAACGTCGTAGGTCGCGCTAAGTCTCGGGCAGAGGGAGGTCGCGTGTAAAGGCGACTCTGTCTGACGTGGGGCGGGTCCCTTCCGCGGAAACAGTATACCCCAAAATTGTCACAATAGCGGACCGCAACTGAGATTTATCGTCGTTGATTTGTACTCCATTCTCGGCGAGAATAATAAGAACTGTTGATAGGAGCTGTTCCTGTTCCTCGAGGGTAGTTGATGAAATGAGGATGTCGTCCAAACACGCGTAACAGTATGGGAGTGAGAAAAGTGTGGAGTCAATAAACCGTTGCCAAGGCTGTGATGGCGTTTTTGAGGCCGTATGGCATGTAACAGTATTCGTACAGTCCGAAAGGGGTGATAATTGCTGTTTTAGGGATGCTGAACTGATACATGGGGATCTGATGGTACGCTTTTCGGCAATCAAGTACACTGGAAACGAGTGCACCATGGAGTTGTTGGGCGAAATCTTGTATGTTTGGTATAGGGTAGTTGTCTAAAATCATTCTGGCGTTCAACTGTTGGTAGTCGCCACACAAACGAAATGAACTGTCCTTCTTGGGCACTAGATGGATAGGCGAGGACCAGTTGCTGTTGGATGGACGGACAATACCTGAATCTAAGAGCTCCCGTACGGCGGTTTTTGCATGCTGTAATTTGGTGGCATTAAGCCGTCGAGCCTTGTTGTGTACCGGGGGGCCTTCTGTGGTGTTCAAGCGGTGACAGGTACCATTAGTAATCACATTTATCACCTGCAGGACACCATAGGGAACCACACTGGGACTAGCTGGGGTAACACTCACAACAGTAGAGGTAGGAATGTCACTGACCTGCAGCAAAATGCATCGTTGCGTAGGTATCTGCGCCTCGGTGGAGTTCTCGTGGGTGTATCCCCGCGGTGCAGAAGCATCCCCTACTGCCTCCCGTGCACGTGATGGTTCGGCTGACATGGCAGTGATCAGCTGTTGCAGGCGCGCGTTTTCGGCACGAAGGTCGGTGATCTCGAGGCGCTGGGTTGTCAGGTGTGACCAGGTGGCGGAGAGCTCTGTCGTGAGATGGGCGCGTTCGGCTGTCATGGTGGGCAAGTTATCACAGTGTGTGGCAGGGGGAGGGGGAAGGTGGCAAAAATCCCTGGTATCCTGTTGCCGGAAGCGTGATGCAGGAGGGCTGCTGCCTCGAGGTTTGGCGAGAGCCCTAAGTTATGCAGGAAATCCATACTGATAATGGGGCAGTCGACATCCACGACGCAAAATGTCCAGGTGCAGCGTAAATCAGATGAGAGATTTAGTTGGAGTTTGGCTGAACCGTGGACCACAAATTGCGGAATTGTTGGCTGCTCGCAGTGGCACGGCGGGCGTCAATGTTGAAGATTGGGCGCTCGACTTAGGAATGACACTAGCATCGGCGCCCGTGTCCACAAGGAAGTAGAGTGTGCTCGTCCTGTCATGGATGTACAGTCTGCCGGCATGGTGGGCAGCGGGGGTGTTCAGTCGATAATGTTTTTGGCGCACTAAAATGCCGGTGCGAGCCGTGGCGCCTATTCTGACTCACGCTTCCCGTTTGGATAGTTGCCAGGGTGCGCGACAAGAACGCACAGCGTCGCCGAACATGATATGATACCAGCATAGTGGGTATGCTGGGTGTTGTGCCTGAGCCGGCTACGTCACGTGGCATGTTCTGTTGCACCTGCGTGGAAGTGGGCGGGGCAACCGGTCGAGGAACCGTAACAAGTACGACCGTTTGGCCACCAGGGGGCTCCATCGGCTGTTGCTGCGAGCTGCACGTCCGGCCTCTGCCGGCCGGCCGGTGAAATGTAGTAGACGTGACGGCAGTGTCGCCAACATTTGGAGTGTCGGAAAAACAGGACGCGACTTGGCGATGTTTGATGACGGAATATTCCTGATCCGCCAGTCATAGTTTTTCCTCCAGAGCGGCGTTTTGGTAAGCCTACAGGTGTAGTTGGAGGTCTAGCGGTAATTTCACAAGCCACAACGCCCAGAGCGCGAGGTCAGGGAGTTGCTCCTTGCCCACCTGAGCCCTTAAATGGCGCCAAAGTTGTCAAGGCTGTAATGGCACGTGAATTATGTAACCATTACGGCACCTCACCTCAACCTCTCGATACCAGCAATATTCTACTGTTTCTGTAAAATAATTAACATATTTCTGAGACAACATTCAGATCTGATTTCATTAATATAGAGATACTTTGATACATCGATGTGTTTATAATGCAATGATATTATTCTTATGTGAATTCTTTCTTTTGTCACTATGATCTTTGACGTACTTGTAACTCTGATTTTTGGGCGCGTAAGCGGTTATTAGGGAGTCAAGTCTTGGTCTTCATGTTGAAAAGACCCAAACTGTAGTCAGTTTATGTAATGTGAACTTTAACAGTGAGGAAGATATTTTCAAGTATGTTTTATATTGTCAAATGATATTGCTGTTGTGTCTAGACAAGACAGCCTAGACACAATGAGAGGAAGCCGAAAGGCACGCGCCAAGCTAAAGCAGGATGGCGTGAGGTCTGAAACAGGATACGTAATGAATGCTATAAAGAAAAGTACGTAGCTTCTGGAATACTTAACTTCAATCCATCCTTTTGGTACATCTGGAGATTGTGGCGATACAAGTGAGACTCTTTAGATACATGCAATGTTACTAATGGCACCTTGCTAGGTCGTAGCCATTGACTTAGCTGAAGGCTATTCTAACTATTGGCTCGGCTAATGAGCAATGCTTTGTCCATGTAGTCGCTAGCAAAGTCATCCGTACAACTGGGCGAGTGCTAGTCCGTATCTCGAGACCTGCCTTGTGGTGGCGCTCGGTCTGCAATCACACAGTGGCGACACGCGGGTCCGACATGTACTAATGGACCGCGGCCGATTTAAAGCTACCACCTAGCAAGTGTGGTGTCTGGCAGTGACACCACAATTGCAACAATAATAATAAAAAAGAAGTGTAGCTTAAATTCGGAGTGCTGATTACTTTTTTTACATCACCATTGTGTTAACTTGCAAAAGTTTAATCTTCAAGAATGGTTTATGAAACACATCTTTTGAATATCGCAAAATAACACCTAGGCCTCTATGCATCTGAGCTTGGAATCATCACCACCTAGATTTCTGATGACTGAGCCATGAGTTCACAACGAGACCAGCATGGGAAACACGGAAAGATGAGTGCCTAGTTTATCCATTATTTCATGAAATGACTTTATTAACTGTGCTCTAATGACACTTGCCACATAATATAACTTTGTTGTTGCCCGAAAATGCAACATTTAGCAGCGTGAGCAACATTACAATTATAATTAATTTTTGACCTTTGTCATGGTAGGGATGTTAGAAGGCATATGGTCCCCTATTGGCACGTCGTGAATTATATAGTGAATGGCTTCTGCTGGAGGGCGTGATAAGCACTGGATGATGCGAGCTCTTGCGACTGCATATTTGTGCTGGCTTGGTGGCAAGAGCAATAGGTCACTGATCAGGTCCGGTTTGTCGTGGAGGTGGGTAATTAAACAAATGAAACGTGCATCACCTCCCCACACTCCATGAATGTCCAGAATATTGTCCACTAACACAAACCATGATATAGCGTTGTCCTCCTGTAGTTGTGGCAGCTTCAGAAACTGCCCTACAGGTGGCTGCTCTGGCGATGTGGGAAGATGGCGATGGGGGGAGCAGCAGAGGCCCGGAAACTGGTATAGGGTTGAGTGTCTGTACTGTAGCGCAATTAGGCCTCTGAGCACACAACACACACGGCACGGGAGCAGACGCGGTAGGCGCGGGCATCGCGG
The DNA here is from genome assembly GCF_021461385.2 of Schistocerca piceifrons. Taxonomy (NCBI): domain Eukaryota; kingdom Metazoa; phylum Arthropoda; class Insecta; order Orthoptera; family Acrididae; genus Schistocerca; species Schistocerca piceifrons. The sequence goes on from NC_060139.1 coordinate 2,619,257, forward strand.
CTGCTGCAAGTGCAGTCGCATGCTGTTGGTATGTCGGGAACGTAGCGGTATGCGCTTCGGGCGAAAGTACCTGGTCATGTGTCGGGCTGGTAGGTAACATATTGATACGCGATGTTGCTGGGCACTTCGGTGAGCGAAGTTCTTGTTTCACCTGCGGTATGAAGTCCAGAAACTGCCACGCGTTTGGATGCACTGCAACATGTGTGGGCCACGGTGTGTGGACTGTACTAGTGGGTTTATGTTGTGCACACGGGTTTAACACTGTAGTCAGAGCTGTCGGTGGCTGAATTACCGGCAATTCGTCCATGAATGAAATTGTAGGCAAACTCATGGCGAGCTCTGGGTCACAAATCACGTGGTGGTTCATCGGTGCGTAACGGTGGCAGGAGGAAAGATGAGAAGCGCGTGTATTGTAGTCGTATTGAAAAAGTCTGGGGTCACCACTGTCGGAATCAGGTCACTTAGCTGCCGCAATAACCTGAACATCACTTGTATGAAACTCGTATTTATTCTAAATGCACAATTACACATATACACACATAAACAAGCCTCGTGAGCGTCACCGGTCGAAACGTAAACACCACTGCACAAAGGCGCGCGCAGACATATGTCGCTTGTCTCTATATGTGCGGATGGATATGTGTGTGTGTGTGTGTGTGTGTGTGTGTGTGTGTGTGTGTGTGTGTGTGCGCGCGTGTGTGTATACCTGTCCTTTTCTCCCTCTTAAGGTAAGTCTTTCCGCTCCCGGGATTGGACTGACTCCTTACCCTCTCCCTTAAAACCCACATCGTTTCGTCTTTCCCTCTCCTTCCCTCTTTCCTGATGAAGCAACCTTAGGCTGCGAAAGCTCGAATTTTGTGTGTGTGTTTGTTTGTGTGTCTATCAACATACCAACGCTTTCATTAGGTAAGTTACATCATCCTTGTTTTTAGATATATTTTTCCCACAAGCAAAATATCATAAACTTTCAGGTATCAATTATGAGTTTATCCTAATAAATACCTGAATTTTTGAAGCCTTTCATTATTGTAAGTCATTGTAATTTTCCTCCTTGTGTTTTCATTAGACACAGCCATGACTTGCTTTTTTTCCCTTACAACTGTTTCCTACACCATCTTTATAGAACTCATCCTTTCCCAGATTTCTTTCACTCCTTGGGACTTGTTTATTCCTGTTCTCCTTGTAAGTCAATATGTTATATGCAGCCCTTCCGGCTTTCATTCTTTTGACGTCTCCATCTTTCTTGAATGTGTTCAAAATACACTTGACCTTTTCTTGTACTTGTGTGTGTGTGTGTTTATTATTTCAAGTAAAATGTAAGCTCCACAGCTGTTACTTTTTCTGCACCAAGTATCTTTCCTACAAATTACGTATTAATACAATACTTGTGATAAAAATAGTAAATTTACACAAGTGGAACAACAAAATTTGTGCATCTTGCATAGAAATTACATTGATATCAAATAAATATTGTTAATCATTAGAGTATAGGATAGAATTGAGGCCAGTTCTTATCTCAGGAGACAATATTTTTAGCATTACTGATAGATACATATGAAAGTACACAAACTATTCCAGCTTTTGAACTTATTTGTTCCTTCATCAAGAAGGAAAGAGGAATAGGCTAGAAAAAGTAAAAAAGGGAAGGTCAGATCCCAGGAAGAGAGAGAGGGACCCCCAGCTCTTGTGAGAATGAGGCCAATCAAAGATGAAAAAGAATAAATTTTTGCTTTAACCTCCTTAAGGGCATAAAATAATTTATAAGTATTCAAAAAAGACAAAAATTTTAAATTTTGTGAACACTTACTGTATTACTGTGTTTAAGATTACAGAATAACTCACATTATGCAATGATATGTATTTATTTACAGCATTTAATTATTTTATTGTGACTGTCAATCCTATTAGCATCAGAGTTGCTAGCATATGGAATGAGTCAGTGTTTTTACAATCTTTACATTCATGAGTTTTTCATAAAATTTACAATAATGTATATAGTAGAATATAATGTAGTAGATAACACTCAACATTAACAAATATTATATATTAGATAATAAATTATATACCTTCTATAGTTGCTAGACATATATTTTTACTGTTTCTTTATGAATTTATATTTATTTTTGCACTGTCTTAATTTTCTGACATAGAAATGCCTAATCATCTGCAAATGAAAAGTTGTCTATCCTAATACTGATTCTTCCTAAAATGTTTGGTCATCAGCTTTAAGCTCAGTTTTTACCACCCTTTGATTACTTTTTCTAAGACCGTTAAAAAACAGTGAAGAGTGTCTCGCTCCTTTTCATTTTCCAAATGTTGTAAAATGCCGCTCTTGAATTTTAACTTCGATTTTGTACCTTTTTTGTTTTGCTAATAATTGCAGTGATTGTGAGGACCAAGCTTTGTACTTTCAGATTTTGGGAAAGAGATGTATAGTCCACTGAGTCATAAGCATTTTCATAAAACTAAAAAGGTAAACACTATTTTCTTACTATAAATTTTTTGGTGCCAGACAATTAATTTCAGATGTAAAATTTGTTCTGGGTAAGACGTATTTTGTCTGAAAACTGATTAATATTCACCAATTTTGCGTTCAAGTTGTTGTTGTGTGAGGTCCAGGAGACATTCAGATAGAATTTTGTATGGGACAGGAAGAAGGGAAATCCCTCTACAGTTATTCACATCTGAAGCAGATATCAAGGTGGGAGGTAATGACCACGGTTCTCTCTTCCAGTCATCAATACTTTTATTACATGACAAACGTACAGGTCAAAGACTAGGTCAGAACTCAGGACCCGGAAGTATACAAACAAAGATCAACTCGAAGACGTAATACACATATGATGTTCTGGCCTATCGATCCGTGGATCAATGCCACATAGCCCCCCCCCCCCCCCCCTGAAGTATGGAGAACGTGCCCGAAGGTGGGGTGGGTTGGCGAGAGATTAAGTGGGTTACAGTGAGTTCCTCTGTGTCTAACGGCATGGGCCGTGTGGGAGAAGAGCGTTGAGCAAATCCTGGAATGCTGATGCTGAACTCTTGAAGCGCCGTCGGCAATCGTAGTCGTCAGCCGGTGCGGGAGCGCTGGTGTGGAAAGGCGTCGTCGGCAGGGAACCTAATGATCACCTTTCCACTTGGCCTAACGTAAGCATGTAGCTTGCCACACATAGCACTTCAAGACATTTTGAAACGCTTCACTACACATTGTGACACACCACCTAACGAGTCACATGAATCGTCACACGCAAGAAGCACTAATGCGGTATCACCACTAACGACGACAGATAAACCACAAATGTCACTAGGATGAACGTGGGTAGAGAGCTCGTAAGTGGCGCCTGCTAACGGAGAGGTATGCTGAGCCGGTGGGGTGGAGAAACTGTAGCACGGTGAGGGCGTTGTGCTGCAAGTAGAGGGGTGATTGTCAGACAGTGAGGTCTGAGTGGGCGTGGCAGGAACCTGCGGGCTGCACCGGTTATAAGAGCGGCGCGGTGTGCTGTCACACGAAGACGGAACTATTATATTAGAGCCCTGGGAGCTGGGGACTCTGCTATTGGAGCCAGAAGGCGGAAAACCCTGGAATGAGTACAGGCTCATTGACGGGGCCGGTGTATGCATGAGTTTACTCGAATCATGAGCAGAGGAAGAAGGCCGAGGGTGGCCAGAGAGCATGGTCTCTTCAACGGTGGGTAAGATGGGGGGAAAACTCGATGCGAGCAGGTTTAATCTTGTTGAGGGAGACAGTAGTTACTGAGCCCTTAATTACAATGTCCATTGTGTTACTGGTTTGTTTGACAACTCTGTACGGGCCTGTGTATGGGGGCTGTTACAGGGCTTTTACAGTGTCATTGCAAAGGAACACAAATTTGCAAGTGTCAAGTGCCTTGAGAACATGTGCGGCGGACTGTGGCTGGAAGGGGGCGGGGGTTGAAGCTTGTTAAGGTGTAACCTCACCTGCTCTACCAAGGACGGCAGTTGGGACGGTTTGGCGACTGGCGTAGGAGCAACAAGTTCGCCTGGCAGTGTAAGGGACTGGCCGTAGACGAACTCGGCCACTGAGCCTTTAAGGCCTTCCTTGAAAGTGGTCTGCAAACCGAGTAAGACGAATGGCAGGGATCCCGTCCAAAGGAGACCATGGCAATGTAGGGCAGTCTTAAGCGTCCTATGCCAACATTCCACGAGGTCGCTGCTTTGGGGTGGTATGCTGTAGAATGAATTTTCTTGATGCCGCACAGCCTACATAGTTCAGAAAACAAGGCAGACTCAAATTGACGGCCTTGGTTGGTCATCAAGTAGACTGGGCAGCCAAAGCATGAAATCAAAGTGACTATGAAGGATCGTGCCACTGATTCGGATGTAATATTGGGTAGCGGGACACCTTCCACCCAACGAGAGTTTCTATCTATAATAGATAGCATGTATCTGTAAGCCTCAGAGGGGGTGAGGGGGCCCACCAAGTCGATGTGAACGTGCTGGAAGTGACTGGAAGGAGCGGTGAAGCTGCCTAGTGGGGCGATGTGTGCCGTGAAACTTTATTTTGTTGGCACGGAATGCAGCACGGGCCCAGGCTTGGCAGTCACGACGCATGTCACACCAGACAAAGCGCTCTGAAATAGTCTAGTAGAGGCTCTCACACGTGGATGAGCTAGGTTGTGTAATTTGTCGAACACTTGTCTCTGTAGAGGTTTGGGTATGAAGGGACACAGCGTACCAGTTCATTCGTCACACCAAACCTCGCCTATGACACCGGGAAAGGTGGATCGCTCAGGTTTGAGTGACGAGCTGTGATCGGAGATAAGGTCCATAGTGTCCGTGTCGGCAGACTGCAGCTGAGGCAAGATAGAGAGGTCTATCAGAGTTGTGAGAGCGACAACAAGACAAAACATCTGCGACCACATTACCTGCACCCTTGATGTATCATATGTCAGAGGTAAATTGCAATATAAAGTCCAAATGACGGAAGCGTCTAGGTGGAGGGTCAGTCGGGGGGTTCTTTACAGCAGCAACCAAAGATTTATGGTCGGTTAAAATGTAGAAGTTCCTACCCTCAACCTCGGCACAAAAGTGTTTCACAGCCTCCTAAACTGCCAAGAGCTCCCTATCAAAGGCTGAGTACTTTTTTTGAGAGCCATTGAGCTTCTTAGAAAAGAACTGCAAAGGAGAGGTAGTATCTCCAACGGTTTGGCTGAGAACAGCAGCTATTGCGGTATCACTGGCATCTGCGGTAATAAAAAATGTAGTGTCCGGAGGCAGGTGGGCAACAGTCACTGCGTTTGCTAGTAGGTGCTTCAGTTTGTCAAAAGCTTGTTCCGTGGTAGGGGTCCAGGGGACCGGGCGGATACCAGTCGTATTTTTGCCAGCAAGGGCGTCTGTTAGTGGAGCCTGAACCTCGGCTGCGGCAGGTAAGTGCTTCCTATAATAATTAACTGTTCCAATGAACCTGCACAGCTCCTTAAACGAGTGAGGGAGTGGCAAATCCAAAACAGGTTTGATTTTATCCTCAGGAGGAGTGAGGCCCTTAGCTGACACGATGTAGCCTAAGAATCTTACCAAAGTCTGGTGCAACTGGAGCTGCTTATTATTCAGTTCAACACCGGCAGCTGTAAGAGTGCCTTTAACCATCTGCAAATATTCCTTGCTCTTTGAAACTTCCTGGCAGATTAAAACTGTGTGCAGGACCGAGACTCGAACTCGGGACCTTTGCCTTTCGCAGGGAAGTGCTCTACAGACTGAGCTACCCAAGCACGACTCACGCCCCATCCTCACAGCTTTAATTCCGCCAGTACCTCGTCTCCTACCTTGTCCACGTAAACGAAAGCAAAGTCCAGATGAAACAACACCTTGTTTATGAATCTCTGCCAAGTTTGTGCAGTGTTGCGGAGGCCAAAGGGTATTAACCGGTACTGAAAAAGGCCAGAAGGTGTTGTAACATCTGTCTTTTCAATGTCCTCTGGTGCCATCGGAATTTGATGATAGGCCCTCCCACAGTCCACTACCGAGAAATATTTGGTGCCTGCAAAAGTATGGTTAAAATCCACGACATTAGGAACTGGGTACTTGTCTATGATAGTATGAGAGTTCAACTTAGTCTAGTCGCCAACCACACACCAGGTGCTGTCGCTTTTTGTGACGAAGTGGATATGCGAGGCCCAGCATCCGGCAGATGGTTCGATGATGCCGGCTGTTAAAAGATCGTCTATTTGTTCGCGAGCCACTTTCATGAGTCCTGGCTTGAGACAGCGTGGTCAGCAAGAGATAGACGGTCCATCTTGCAAGCGAAGTTTGTGGGCGGTGCCGTCTGTAACCAGGCAAATGCACGACGCGGTACACGAAGCGACTGTCTGGTATAGTGTGCACGGCAGCTGCTAGGCTGGGTTGTTGCACGGACGGCAAAAGTTTGCATAAGTGCCACCTGTTGGGTGGCTGGGAGTGACAAACAAGTGAGCTACACGAAACAAGGTTGGTACACTGTTTATTAGTAACCGAAGGCGCCGCTGTCGAGCTTGGTGATGGTAGCGGGCGCGAATGAACAGCTGATGGCAGTAAATCAAAAACACTAACCTGCGCCTGGGAAGTTAGCTGCCCAAGCGAGGAGGGGGATGAATGTGCGCTCGAATTAACACTGTTAGAGCTCGTGGGAGTTCGGACACTGTACAGTTTATGTGGCACATGGTCACAAATGCACTCAGGCCCGAGAACACTGTAGTGGTACCAACTAACCTTGTGTGTTGCCGAGGCATCGTCTGCTGCAAGCTGCTACTGTGCCGAAGATAACTCATTACTTAAGTCGCTGAGGCAACGGCGTAGCTCAAGTTGTTCCAAGTGCAGGCGTGTAGACTCGACACACTCCATTAGCCACTTATTGGTCCATGACAAGAGCTCGGAAGAGGGGTTATTACACTTCCTAGCCAGTTGGACCTGTTTAGCAGTACTATTGACCTCGGCGAAGCACATGGGATGTGTTCCTGCGTAGGGTGGTAGAACACTGTATTCTTGATGAGGTAAGGCCACAGTTTGTGGTGTCATAGAAAGTCGATGTCCAAAATGGGGCCGGCCAGTGTGGCCGAGCGGTTCTAGGTGCTTCAGCCTGGAACCATGCGACCGCTACAGTTGCAGGTTCGAATCCTGCCTCGGGCATGGATGTGTGTGATGTCCTTAGGTTAGTTAGGTTTAAGTAGTTCTACGTTCTAGGGGACTGATGGCCTCAGATGTTAAGTCCCATAGTGGTCAGAGCCATTTCAACCATTTGAACCCTAAATGGGATCGTCGATGTCAGCCACCAGGATTCAGGTTGCACTCAGGCGAGAGGGACACTGCATATGAAGTAGAACCTAAGCACGACAAACTAGATTAGTTTTCAGCATGTAAGACAGTTTTGTGAAGTCGGATCTTTTCGGTAGCAAGACGAGACGGAAGTAGGGAAACATCTGCGCCCATGTCGATGAGAACGTTTGTGCCAGAGTTCAAGTCGTGGACGTAGACTCATCCATTCGAAGCATTAGTGTTGGACACAGAATGGAGCGTGGGATGGTGCCTGTTGTTTACGTCACAGGAGGTAGCGCCACTGCCTACCTGCGGTTGAAGTTTGGGTAGGAGCACGGCGGTTTACAATTGCATGCTTGGTGCCCGAATTCTGCATGGAAGAAACAGTATTTATGGGCGCACGTCTGCTCCTGCGAGTGGTCAGACGGCGGCAGCCCAGAATCTTCCGCGAAGTCAGATGTGCTGTTGTTGTGTGGACGTCAAGGTGCCAGTAGTGTGGCGAGCTTGACAGACTTAGGTTTAGTGGGGCATCCACTTAGGGGCCCTGGTTGTGGTTGGAAACTGGCGTAGCTGCCGGACTGCTGGGCACGGCGTTCACGTAGTAGAGCAGAGTGAGCTCGGTCAGCGGTGTGCAAGCGTTCACTATTTGGTCTATCTTCATAGGCGGAGATGGCCGTTTGGACAAAGGCAGCTTTTCCATCCAAATCTTGGTGAGCATGGCATCTGGCATGTCGCATTCACTGACGAGAAGTCGAAGGCATCGCCACAGCTGGGACAGAGATCTGTCGCCGAGGCGTTCTTCGTAGACGAGCTGTTGAATGTTTTCTCTTCTTGTCTTGGAGACACGTTCCAGCGTTGTTTGTTTAGCTGCAGCGTACTTCTCATTTGGATGAGGTGACTTAACCAGGTCATAAATTAAGTCAACATGGTCGTGGAGGTGGTTCATGAGGCATGTGAAACAGGAATTGTCATCAAGTGCACAGACACTGAAAGTTTGCTCTACCAGGTTGAACCAGAATTCCAGGTGGGCAGGTTTGAATGCCAGAAGTTTTGGTAGATTCGACGAACTGGCAGTCGAAGAATGCGGGCAGCCGCTCGCAGCCTCAGGCATAGGCAAGTCAAAGTTAACTCTGCGTCGTGAGGGCGGTTGCTTGACAGCTTATTATGCGATTGGTCCTCCACATCTGCAGTGAAATGTCCATCACAGAGTCACTGATGAGCTTGGCGAAACCTGACACGCTCAAATTACTGCACTGATGAACACTCGGAGTAACAGGCTGGCGAATGTCATTCACGTAGTGTGCAACCGGCGTGGAGAGATACATACGTGGAGCTTGCACATTCAAAAAGGCGTCCTGTTGTGGCACATTATGAAAACTATGCTCCCCACTATTTACAGTACTTGCATTGAAGTTCAGTATCAGCGTGCAGTGGTTTCTTGTACTGCTGTGCGGCAAAAACTGAAGTACTTCGAGGCTAACAAAGCCAGAGTCGGAGACCGCTGGCATCATGTTCAAAACCACTGCACCTGATGAGGTCCCTGGGTTCTCGAGGCTAATAGGACTGCGGAAATTCACGTTGGGCACCGACCACAGCTGGCGTGCTTGAATTTAGTTGCTGTTGCTGGTGAAAACCGGGCAGCGGTGGCGTGTTGTAGAAGGCCATTGTGTAGCGGACAAAGGTCCATGCAGAATGTGGAAGCCGGCACGGTAGTCACTTTGTACTCGGTTCGATGCATTATTCGAACTTCGGTGTCACCACTGAAGGAGATGTCACGGTGGTAATGTGGTAAGGTAGTGACCACGGTTCTCTCTTCTAATCATCAATACTTTTGTTACACGACATACGTTCAGGTCGAAGACTAGATCAGAACTCAGGTCCCGGAAGTGTACAAACAAAGATCAACTCGAAGACATAATACACATATGATGTTCTGGCCTATCGATCTGTGGATCGATGACACACACCCATTCTGTCTCCCTTTTTATGTACAGGATGTATTAATGCAGTTTTCCATTGATTTGGATGATTTTCCAGTTTGTAAAGGCAGTGTGATATAAAAAATGTGACATAAAATAAATAACAGAGCAGACTTTCTTATTGAACATTATCATGTCATTTGGAACCTACAAAGACAAAAAATTTCATCCTCAAGAATAAACCCCCAGATGAGACGAACTGGAGCCAACAATGAGAAAAGAAGATAAGTAAAAAGTTTATTTTTAAAGCTTACTCCTCTCAAAGCTTATTAAATGAGTTAATGATTTTGAAGAGTGACAAGTAACAAACAATGTGAGGGAGGGTAAGATTACGTTTGCCAAATGTTTTACATTATCAGTGCAACTTCTTTTAAAGTTTTTGGTCCAGATGATTGCAAGAGTTCTGCAACAATTCCATCTTCATCAAATACTTTGCTATTTTTTATCCTTTTAAAATGTCTAGATTGGTTTTTAGGGGAATTTCTAGTAGAAATATTCTGTGGATTAATGGAAGTTGAGAAGTTTTTTAAAAATATTTGCAAAGTCCTCTTCTGTTTTAGATTGTGATCTGTCAATATTTGCTCCTTTGCATCCTTCTGTATTTAAAATCTGCAAATCACCAATGATTTCCTGAATTTCTTACTGTAATGTAACTGCCAATTAGAAAATTCACATGATTTTATGGAATTTTAGAGACTGTATTTTCTGCCACCTCCATTGACTTATTTACTTTTTCTGGGTTTGTTTTATTTTCTTGGTTGATCATCACAGGTACATTAATTACGGTGTACAATTTATATGTGCATTTCAAGGAAATTGCCATTAATCTGTTCACAGGCTTTACTTTGATTATGGATCTTAGAATGTCTTGTAAAAGTGTGAGCGCAATTTCAAGATGTGGCATATTTTAAGGATTGCTGTGCCTTCTTTACTCTTTTTCTGAAACCTAAGGTGTTCTAACTAGCAGCCTAGTTTCTTGCATGGCTAAAATTTGATTTTTTTCTTTGATTTTTTTTTTATATTTTGTTGACCTTTACTGCCCTTATGAGTAGTTTAATGATGATTGTACCAAAGAAAGTTTTCAGAATTTTGATGAGGACTTGGATCACAGCCTTAGTGTAATTGTTGAGTGAAGTAATTTTGCATATGGCTATTAGAAATTAATTTCAACATTTGCTAATGGTCAACCATTGTGAAATGTTAAAAAATCTACTCTGCATTAATACAAATAGCGTCTTTCAGAAAAAAAACTGAGGGCTGTTGCCAGATAAGGTGGTTTTGGAAGCCCCACTTTTGAAAATACACTCCTGGAAATTGAAATAAGAACACCGTGAATTCATTGTCCCAGGAAGGGGAAACTTTATTGACACATTCCTGGGGTCAGATACATCACATGATCACACTGACAGAACCACAGGCACATAGACACAGGCAACAGAGCATGCACAATGTCGGCACTAGTACAGTGTATATCCACCTTTCGCAGCAATGCAGGCTGCTATTCTCCCATGGAGACGATCGTAGAGATGCTGGATGTAGTCCTGTGGAACGGCTTGCCATGCCATTTCCACCTGGCGCCTCAGTTGGACCAGCGTTCGTGCTTGACGTGCAGACCGAAAGAGACGACGCTTCATCCAGTCCCAAACATGCTCAATGGGGGACAGATCCGGAGATCTTGCTGGCCAGGGTAGTTGACTTACACCTTCTAGAGCACGTTGGGTGGCACGGGATACATGCGGACGTGCATTGTCCTGTTGGAACAGCAAGTTCCCTTGCCGGTCTAGGAATGGTAGAACGATGGGTTCAATGACGGTTTGGATGTACCGTGCACTATTCAGTGTCCCCTCGACGATCACCAGTGGTGTACGGCCAGTGTAGGAGATCGCTCCCCACACCATGATGCCGGGTGTTGGCCCTGTGTGCCTCGGTCGTATGCAGTCCTGATTGTGGCGCTCACCTGCACGGCGCCAAACACGCATACGACCATCATTGGCACCAAGGCAGAAGCGACTCTCATCGCTGAAGACGACACATCTCCATTCGTCCCTCCATTCACGCCTGTCGCGACACCACTGGAGGCGGGCTGCACGATGTTGGGGCGTGAGCGGAAGACGGCCTAACGGTGTGCGGGACCGTAGCCCAGCTTCATGGAGACGGTTGCGAATGGTCCTCGCCGATACCCCAGGAGCAACAGTGTCCCTGATTTGCTGGGAAGTGTGCGGTGCGGTCCCCTACGGCACTGCGTAGGATCCTACGGTCTTGGCGTGCATCCGTGCGTCCCTGCGGCCCGGTCCCAGTTCGACGGGCACGTGCACCTTCCGCCGACCACTGGCGACAACATCGATGTACTGTGGAGACCTCACGCCCCACGTGTTGTGCAATTCGGCGGTACGTCCACCCGGCCTCCCGCATGCCCACTATACGCCCTCTCTCAAAGTCCGTCAACTGCACATACGGTTCACCTCCACGCTGTCGCAGCATGCTACCAGTGTTAAAGACTGCGATGGAGCTCCGTATGCCACGGCAAACTGGCTGACACTGACGGCGGCGGTGCACAAATGCTGCGCAGCTAGCACCATTCGACGGCCAACACCGCGGTTCCTGGTGTGTCCGCTGTGCCGTGCGTGTGATCATTGCTTGTACAGCCCTCTCGCAGTGTCCGGAGCAAGTATGGTGGGTCTGACACACTGGTGTCAATGTGTTCTTTTTTCCATTTCCAGGAGTGTAATTTTGCTTTAATTTATCTACCAAGGCTCTTGCATTAGCTCCCTTAATAGGGTAAAACTTCACAATTATAGAAAAAAGTATAAAGGACCACAAATAATTGAGTACACCCTGTTACTGAAATTGCCAAAGGACCTAATAAATCTATTGCTACCAAAACTCCTGGAGCATTACATAGTACTAAGTGCACCAAACCTTTCATGGGAACAATGGATACTTTGACACTCTGTCATACTTAATCACAGATGGCCAACCATTTTCTTACTCTTCTCCGTACTTTGTCAAAGATTACCATTTCCTACAATTTAGAAAAAAATGTTCCTAGCCTAATAGTGACCATAGCTATAACATAAATAATGAATTAATTTATCTATAATTGCTGGGGACAGCATAATTTCCACTCCTCATTAACAAAAGGCTTTCTCCTGAACAATACACATTTATAAGGTGTATAATACTTTTTCACGATTCCCTGAGTCATAATACTGTTAAATATCTTTAGATTTTTCATCTTAATTCTATTATCTTTTTGAGTACTCACACACCTTCCTGATTATTCTCTTTTCCTCTATCCCTGTAATGTGAAATAGCCAGATATTGTTCCCATCTTGCTCCTGTGAGTTCTCCCCACTTTTTTCAATAGGCATTATATGCGAGGCACCAGTTCTTTTGTTATCCTGCCCTTTTACATACCTAATATCAGTATCAAGCAGTTGGAGAAATAAAGCCTTGTGTTAATCTTCAATGTTTTTGTCTCTAGTTTTGTAAGATACTAAAGACTTTGTGATCTGTGCAAAACAACTGTTACCTAACAAGATATCTCTCAAGTTTTTGAAAGCCATAAGTGATTCCCAATGCTTCAAGCTCTGCAATACAATAATGCTTTTCATGTTATTGGAGGGTTCCACTAGTCTTGTGTTTTATTCCACCATCTGTATTTGTGAACAAAAAACATTCTACTCCCAAATCACAAAAATGAGTCAGTTGATAAACAAAATCGTAATAAAAAACTGAACGGTAAGGATTTTGCTGTTAAGTAATTCTTCCTCTAATTTTCTAAAAACTTTTTCACACTCTTCAGTCCAAACTCTTACTGCATTTTTCTTTAATAACTTACTTAGACATGGTTCATTAATTTATTTGGCTGTTGCTTTATTTCCTTTTAATTAACAACATGTCCCTGGAATGAAACATTTTATCACAAATTCTGAGTTATTCAATTTCAACTTCTTACACTCTCTTGATATTACTTTCAAAATCTTATCCGAGAGAGCAGAGTACTTACCACGACGGACTGGCTATAAGAATATCATCTACATATACAATTACTTTAATCAGTAAACAACAGAAAATCCACAATGGAATGTAACAATATTATGAAAAGAAAAGTTGCTATTCACCATGTAGAAGAGATGCTGAGTCACAGATAGGCACAACAAAAAGACTCTCACAATTAAAAGCTTTTGGCCATTAAGGCCTGTCAGCAATACATGACAGACACACATACACACACAAACACACTCACGCAAACGCAACTCCCACACATGACTGCAGTCTCAGGCAACTGAAACTATACTGCACGCAGTAGTACCAGTGCATTATGGGAGTGGTGATTGGGTGAGGGTAAGGAGGAGGCTGGGGTGGGGAGGGGTAGGGATAGTTTGGTGGGGGTGCTGCACATTAGATGGAGGGCAGGGGAGAGGTGGGGAGGGGAGGGGGTTGTATAGTGCTGGAACAAGAACAGGGAAGGGGCTGGGTGGGTGAGGACAGTGACTAACGAAGATTGAGCCCAGGAGGGTTATGGGAACGTAGGACGTATTGCTGGGAAAGTTCCCATCTGCACAATTCAGAAAAGCTGGTGTGGTGGGAAGGAACCACATGGCACAGGCTGTGAAGCAGTCATTGAAATGAAGGATATCATGTTTGGCAGCATGTTCAGCAACAGGGTGGTCCATGTGTTTCTCAGCCACAGTTCATCGGTGGCCGTTTATGTGTACAGACAGCCTGTTGTTTGTCACGCCTACATAGAATGCACCACAGTGGCTGCAGCTTAGCTTGTAGATCACAGGACTGGTTTCACAGGTACCCCTGCCTTTGATGGGATGGGTGATGTTAGTGACCGGACTGGAGTAGGTGGTGATGGATGTATGGGACAGCTCCTGCATCTAGGTCTATTAAAAGGGTATGAGCCATGAGGTAAGGGATTGGGAGCAGGGATTGTGTAAGGATGGACGAGTATATTGTGTAGATTCGGTGTACAGTGGAATACCACTGTGGGAGTTGTGGGCAGGACATTTCTCATTACAGGGCATGACAAGAGGTAATCAAAACCTTGGTGGAGAATGTAATTCAGTTGCTCCAGTCCTGGGTAGTACTGAGTTACAAGGGGAATGCTCCTCTGTAACCAGATGGTGGGACTTTGGGAAGTGTTGGGAGATTGGAAAGGTACGTGAGATTTGTTTTTGTAGAAGGTTGGGAGGATAATTATGGTCAGTGAAGGCTTCAGGGAGACCCTCGGTATATTTCGAGAGGGACTGCTCGTCACTGCAGATGCGAGAGCCATGGGTGGCTAGGCTGTACAGATGGGACTTCTTCGTATAGAACGGGTGGCAGCTGTCAAAGTGGAGGTATTGCTGGTGGTTAGTACGTTTGATACGGATGGAGGTACTGATGTAGCCATCTCTGAGGTGGAGGTCAACATCTAGGAAGGTGGCTCGTTGGGTTGAGTAGATCAGGTGAAGCAAATGGGGGAGAAGTTGTTGAGGTTCTGGAGGTATGTGAATAGGGTGTCCTCACCTTCAATCCAGATAGCAAAGATGTCATCAATGAATCTGAACCAGGTGAGGGGTTTAGGAGTCTGGGTTTTTAGGAAGGTTTCCTCTAAATGGCCCTTGAATAGGTTAGCATAGGATGGTGCCATGTGGGTGCCCATAGCCATACCCGGATTTGTTTGTAGGTAATGACTTCGAAGGAGAAGTAATTGTGAGTGAGGATGTAGTTGGCCATGCCAATTAGGAAGAGGTTGTTGGTTTGGAATCTGTCGGGTGTTGGGGAAGATGGTGTTCAATAGTGGTAAGGCCATGGGTATTAGGAATGTTAGCGCACAGGGAGGCATCAATAGTAATGAGCAGGGCACTGTGTGGCAAAGGGAAAGGAACTGTGGAGAGTTGGTGGAGGAAATACTTGGTATCTTTTACACAGGAAGGTAGCTTCCAGGTAATAGGTTGGAGATGTTGGTCTACAAGAGCAGATATTCTCTCATTGGGGCCACAGTAACTGCTCACAATGCAGTTTCCTAGGTAGTGTTTATGGACTTTATGAAGCACACAGAAGGTATTAGTGCGGGGAGTGGTAGGGGTGAGTAGAGAGATGGACTCCGCGGTGAGGTCGCAGGATGGGCCTAAGGATTTTAGTAGTAACTGGAGGTCCTGCTGGATTTCTGGAATGAGGTCACTGCAGTAAGGTTTGTGGGTGAAAGTATCTGACAGCTGGCAGAGTCCTTCTGCCAGGTAATCCTTGTGGTTCGGAACAACAGTGGTGGAGCCTTTGTCCGCAGGTAGGATTATAGGGTTGGGATCAGTTTTTAGATGGTGAACTGTGGTTCTTTCTGTGGATGTAAGGTTAGTTTGCATGTTGTGGGATTTGGGTAATGGTGGTGAAGCAAGGTTCAAGGTTAAAAAATTCTGTAAAGTTAATGGGGGGTCTCTGATTTGGGGGCAATGGGGGTTGATCAAGGTTGGATGGAGGAACTTCCCTTGC
This sequence comes from Schistocerca piceifrons, assembly GCF_021461385.2. Classification (NCBI taxonomy): domain Eukaryota; kingdom Metazoa; phylum Arthropoda; class Insecta; order Orthoptera; family Acrididae; genus Schistocerca; species Schistocerca piceifrons. The sequence goes on from NC_060139.1 coordinate 2,634,982, forward strand.
CACTACATTCTTCGTCACCTTTCCACTTCTTGCCTGTCGCTGGAGCTTCGAATTTACCCTGGGATGCAGGATCCTTATGGGGCTTCATTCAAAAGGACATGGACCGTATCTCTGATCTTTCGTCATCTTGTGTCGGGGTCGAAATCTTCAACTTCATAAGTAATATCAGACAACTTTCTTACAACTTTATAAGGTCCAAAGTAGCGCCTGAGGAGCTTCTCAGAGAGACCAACCTTACAAAAAAGAGTGAAGATCCAAACGAGGTCACCAGGCTCGTAGATAACAGGGCGAAGGCTCGCGTCATACCTTCAGCAATCGTTTCTTTGAGCCCGCAGTGTGTGGAGTTGACCTAACTGCAAAGCTTTCTTAGCTCTGATTAACACCTGGCCGATGTAGTCATATCCACGGAAACTGTGTCCATCGTTATCATCACCTGACGCCCCTGCACCAGGAAAAATGGTATAAATCCTGTGGCGACTTGTTTGGTGGTGTTGTAGGCAAACGTCACAAAAGGTAGCACCTCATCCCAGTTGCTCTGCTCAATATTGACTAACATTGATAGCATGTCGGCCAAGGTCTTATTAAGACGTTCAGTAAGCCCAGTAGTTTGCGGATGGTAGGCAGTCAACATGTGATGAGTAATGTTGCACCGGCAGTTTATCTCTGTCACAAGATTCGACTGAAAAACTTTCCCTCTATCCGTAATTAACGACCTTGGGGCACCGTGTTTTAATACAATGTCTTCTACGATTAATTTGGCTACCTCAAATGTTCGGCTGTTTTTATGACTTTTGTAATGGCATGTCGTGTCAGATAATCAGTGCAAACAATAATCCATCCATTGCCACTAGCAGATGTTGGAAATCGTCCGAGGAGGTCTGTAACAAGTGTGAATGGCCTTCCACAGAGATATTGTCGAAATCTGGACATGACCCAGATCACAGCAAGAATTGTTCTTTCTATACTTGAGTAGTTTCTCTCGGCTTTTGTAAGTGTCCTAGAAGCATAGGCTATAACCTTCACTCTTCCATCCGAAATCCGCACGAGAATAGCACCAATCCCATACCCACTGGCATTTGTGTGTAGTTCTGTAGGCTCTCTCTCACCATACAGACCAAGTACAGGGTCAGTCATCAGAACCGATTCAGGGATTAATGAACACAGGGTTGTATTAGCGAGACTGAATATTGTAATCCCCAAAGCCTCTAAAAATAAGCAAAAAATATACCTATTCAAAAAAGCAGAAAAAAATTCACTTGACACCTTCCTGAGAGACAATCTCCACCCATTTCAAATTAATAATAAAGTGTAGACCAGATGTGGCTTGGATTCAAAGAAATAGTATCGGCAGCAATTGAGAGATTTATACCAAATAAATTAACAAACAATGCAGCTGATCCTTCTTGATACACAAAACAGGTTAGAACACTGTTCAAACAAATTTCAGGCTTGCAGCCAGTCGTCGTCCAATACTTCGCACGATATTTCAACTGGGCACCTGCCAGTCATCTTCAGGTGAGCCGTCGCAGACAGTCTGCGACGGCTCACCTGAGGATGACTGGCAGGTGCCCAGTTGAAATATCATGCGAAGTATTGAACGACGACCGGCTGCAAGCCCGAAATTTGTTTGAACCGTCAATTCGCTGGGAAAATTTTAAAATTCACAGGGTAGAACACTGTTGCAGAAACAACGAAACAAACATGCCAAATTTAAACAGATGCAAAATCCCCAAGATAGGCGATCTTTTACAGAAGGTCGAAATTTAGCGCGCATTTCAATGCAAGATGCTTATAACAGTTTCCACAACGAAACTTTGTCTCGAAATCTGGCAGAAAATCCAAAGAGATTCTGGTCATATGTGAATTGTGTTAGCGGAAAGAAACAATCAATGCCTTCTCTGCACGATAACAATGGAGATACTATATAAGACAGTGCTACCAAAGCACAGTTACTAAGCACAGCCTCCCGGAATGCCTTCACAAAAGAAGACGAAGTAAATATTCCAGAATTCGAATTGAGAACAGCTGCCAACATGAGTAGCTTAGATCTAAATATCCTAGGAGTAGTGAAGCAACTTAAATCACTTAATAAAAGCAAGTCTTCTGGTCCAGACTGTATACCAAATAGGTTCATTTCAGAGTATGCTGATGCATTAGCTCCATACCTGACGATCATGTACAACCATTCACTCAACGAAAGATCTGTACCCAGCATTAGCTCCATACTTGACGATCATATACAACCATACGCTCAACGAAAGATCCGTACCCAAAGACTGGAAAGTTGCACAGGTCACACCAATATTCAAGAAAGGTAGTAGGAGTAATGCACTAAATTACAGGCCCATATTGTTAACATCAATATGCAGCAGGATTTTGAAACATATATTGTGTTCAAACATTATGAATTACCTCGAAGAAAACTCTCTCTTGACTCACAGTCAACATGGATTTAGAAAACATCGTCCCTGTGAAACACAACTAGCTCATTATTCACATGAAGTGTTGAGTGCTATTGACAAGTGATTTCAATCGATTCCGTATTTCTGGATTTCTGGAAGGCTTTTGACACTGTACCACACAAGCGGCTCATAGAGAAATTGCGTGCTTATGGAATATCGTCTCAGTTATGTGACTCGATTTGTGAATTCCCATCAGAGAGGTCACAGTTCGTAATAATTGATGGAAAGTCATTGAGTAAAATAGAAGTGATTTCTGGCGTTCCCCAAGATAGTGTTATTGGCCCTTTGCTGTTCCTCATCTATATAAATGATTTGGGAGACAATCTGAGCAGCTGTCTTCGGTTGTTTGCAGATGACGCTGTGGTTTACCAACAAATAAAGTCATCAGAAGACCAAAACAAACTGCAAAACGATTTAGAAAAGATATCTGAATGGTGTGAAGAGTGGCAGTTGACCCTAAATAACGAAAAGCGTGAGGTCATCCACACGAGTGCTAAAAGGAACTTGTTAAATTTCGGTTACATGATAAATCAGTCTAATCTAAAAGCCGTAAATTCAACTAAATACCTAGGTATTACAATTCCAAACAACTTAAAGTGGAAGGAACACATAGAAAAGGTTGTGGGGAAGGCTAACCAAAGACTGTGTTTTATTGGTAGGACACTTAGAAAATGTAACAGACCTAGTAAGGAGACTGCCTACACTACACTTGTACGGCCTCTTTTAGAATACTGCTGTGCAGTGTGGGATCCTTACCAGATAGGACTGACGGAGTACATTGAAAAAGTTCAAAGAAAGGCAGCACGTTTTGTATTATCGCGAAATATGGGAGTGTGTGTCACAGAAATGACACAAGATAAGGGCTGGACATTATTAAAAGAAAGGTATTTTTCGTTGCTACGGAATCTTCTCACAAAATTCCAATCACCAACATTCTCCTCCGAATGCGAAAAAATTTTGTTGACACTGACCTACATAGGGAGGAGTGATCACCATGATAAAATAAGGGAAATCAGAGCCCGTATGGAAAGATATTGGTGTTCATTTTTTCCGTGCACTATACGAATTTGGAAGAATAGAGAATTGTGAAGGTGAGTCGATGAACCCTCTGCAAGGCACTTAAATGAGATTTGCATAGTATCCTTGTAGATGTAGAGCTTTTCGCAGCACATTGAAGGAATCTTATTGAGCACCAGCCCAGATAAATTTAGCAGCAGCTTTTAACAACTCTTGGAGTGGCATGGGTTTGATACAAAAGTCTTTGACAAAACGACTGTAATAAGAACATAATCCGAGGAAGCTTCTCACATCTCTAATACTTTTAGGAATAGGAATTACCATTATAGCTCTCACCTTTTCTGGGTCTGGCCACACACCTTCGTTTGACGCAATGTGCCCAAGTATTCTGATTTCTTTTGCTCCAAAGAGTCACTTTTTTGGATTAAGTTTCACTCCAGCATGTTGGAGACATTTAAGAACAGCCCTCAGTCTTTTTATGTTTTCATTAAATGTCTCTGAGAACACTATAATGTCATCTAAATAACAAAGACACATCTTCCACTTCAGGTGCCTTAGAAGATTATCCATCATCTGTTCAAAAGTTGCTGGTGCATTACTCAAACTAAATGGCATTACTTTAAAGTCATACAGGTCATCAGCAGTGATGAATGTAGTTTTCTCACGATCAGCCTCATCTACTTCGATTTGCCAGTATCCCGAGTACATGTCCATGGTTAAGAAAAACTTAGCCCCCTTCAGACAGTCTAGTGTATCATCAATTCATGGAAAAGGGTAAGCATCCTTTTAGTTATCTTATTAAGCTTCCTGTAATCAACACAAAAGCACCAACTGCCATCCTTCTTCCTGACGAGAACCACTGGTGACCACCATGGGCTCTGCAAAGGCTGAATGATGTCATTCTTCATCATTTTCTCTACCTTACTTCGAATTATTCGACATTGCGCTGCTGAAACACAGTATGCTCTCTGGCTTATTGGTTGAAGGTCTCCAGTGCTAATCTGGTGCTTCGCCGTCAATTTGTCTAATTTGCTGCTCACCTTTGGATTGAAGCATTCAGAGAACTATTGAAGAATGGCAAGTAGCTTCTTCTGTTGTTCCTTAGTGAGATTTGGTGATAGTTGTGTTAGAAGATCTTGTCTCGTAGTGGTAGCACTAATTTTGCCCACAGACTCGGCATGGGAGGTTTTTACGACACTCAGATGTTCTGCAATTAACAGCTCAGCACTTGCTACGCACATGCGTCTTGGAAGGATCTGCAGTTCTCGGCAACAGTTAACTATCCGCAATTCACCGAATCCGTTCTTAAACGAGACGACAGAGGCTGGGATGACCAAGGTATTCTTCAGCGGTATGCTTCTCTTACATTCCACTACAAGATCCATGGGTTGATGCATGGCATGGCACGTGACAGTTACCTTTCTAGCTCTGACTGCAGGAACGATCATTTCATCCAGCACACATAGTCGCCACACACTCGGATGTGCATCTTCCTGTCCACAGTATCTCATCTCGCCTAGCGTAATCTTTGAATGGCCACAATCTACAATTGTCTGAGAAGCTTTCAAAAAGTCTCATCCGTGAATGATGACATGACTACTCATTTGTAAGGCTGTGTATGGCCACTTATACCCACAGGAATGGTACATCTTCCTGTAGGTTTTACATATTTCCCATTAGCCACCTTCAGCAGAGATGTTTTGTTGTCAACGAATATGGTTTTTTGCAACTGGCAACGGTACTTCTCCGAAATGACTGAATATGATATACCAGAGTCCACAAGAGCTTGGGCTGGTCGGCCATCCATGAGGATATCGACATAGTTTCCTATCATTTTTGTAGTGATTGATGGCGGGGGATTTTTCGCTTTGGCGGCCTTACCTCCAAGGAAGGTTGCACCGTTTAATTTTCCAGGTTGCAGTGGCTACGTGATCGGCTGGAGCTTCTAAACGGCGATGGAGACCTTGATTGGTGTGTTGGGGAGCGTCCTCTCCAGTGGCTATCTTGCGGCACTGGTGACCTACATCGTCCTGCACCCACATATTTTTGTTCATCTTCGTGATCGGGGAGTTGGAGCTGGCTAAGATCGGTCTGCTGTCTTCTGCCGTGGGCGTCATCAAATATACCCAGCCCTTCTCAACAACAGCACACCACATGTCCCAGTCATCCACAGTGGTAATACACTGGTTGGTTATGCAGGGTCCTCCAGGCGTCAGTCTTCCTAGGTGCCCAAACAGGTTCCTCATGTGGCATTGTAGGAACGTAACTCTGCCTGGGTCATGTGAAATAGTATGGGTAGAGGTTATACCTGACAATCGGACTAAACTATTAATTGGATCATTTTACTGACCCCCGACTCAGAAGACATAGTTGCTGAACAGTTCACAGAGAACTTGAGTCTCATTTCAAATAAGTACCCCGCTCATACAATTATAGTTGGTGGCGACTTGGTGGAAAAATTATACGTTTAAAGCTGGCGGCAGGCATAAAACATCATCCGAAATTGTACTGAATGCTTTCTCAGAGGTAGTGATGAAGTGGGGATTTTCCCATAAGAACATTTCATGAGTGTGCTGTGAATATCAGGAATCTGGTAAAACACCAAATCTTCAACATTGCTGCGCCTGGAAAAAGATTCTGCAAGAACAGAGCCCACAACAACTGAAGAGAATTGTTCAACATGATGAAAGTGCAAATTCCTGCTGATTTCAATGTTGGGCCATCGACAAGTGCCAGTGTGGGAATCATTCAATGAAACATCATTGATATCGGCTTTCGCAGCTGAAGGCCCACTTGTGTATACTTGAAGGCTGCACGAGACAAAGCTTTATGCCTCGCCTGGGCCTTTCATCGCTGACATTGGACTGTTGATGACTGGAAACATGTTGCTGGTCGAACAAGCGTCATTTCAAATTGTATCAAGCAGATGGACATGCACGGTTATGGAGACAACCTCAAGAATCCATGGTTCCTGCATGTCAGCAGGGGACTGTTGAAGCTTGTGGAGGCTCTGTAATGGTGTGGGACGTGCACAGTTGGAGTGACATGGGACTCCTGATACATCTAGATACTCTGACAGGCGACATGTACGTAAGCATTCTGTCTGATCAATTGCATCCATTCATGTCCACTGTGCATTCCGACAGCCTTGGGCAATTCCAGCAGGACAATGCAGCACCCCACACGTCCAGAACTGCTACAGAGTGGCTTCTGCTGGCCACCAACTCCTGAGACATGAGCACTATTGTGCATATCTGGGATGCCTTGCAACGTGCTGTTCAGAACGGATCTCCAACCCTTGCTTGTACTCTTTCAGATTTTTGGACAGCCCTGCAGGATTCATAGAGTCAGGTCCCTCCAGCACTACATCAGACATTAGTCAAGTCCATGCCGTGTCATGTTGTGGCAGTTCTGCTTGCTCATGGGCGCCCTAAACAATATTAGGCAGGTGTAGCAGTTTCTTTGGCTCTTCATCAGCTGCATTCTTGATTCCAATCCCATATGGCATTCTTTTATAGTAAATTACATAAACAAGTGGCATTGAGGGTTTGATTATTTATTAATTTTCTATAAAAGCCAATTATCTGAAAAAAGATTTTAATTTTATTTTTTTCTGGGGTGCAGGAAACTTAGCAATGGCTTCAATTTGACTTCCATACAGTGTCCTAGAAACTTCAACTCACTCTCCTCAAATTTGCACTTTTCTAACTTTAATGTCATACCCCCTTCCTTAGCTTTAGACACACTTCCTTCAATAATCCAAGACATTCTTCGCAAGTTTTGCCAGTTATTAAAATGTCATCTACATAGATTATTAGCTTCAAGTTTACCTTGTCCCCCAACAAAAATCCAAGGCTCTGATAAACTCAGCCACAGACATATTTAGTCCCAAGCACAACAGTGTTGGAAACACTTCCCATTGTAAAAAAAGCAATTTATTTCCTGGAAACAGGTTCGGGCACACTTGGTGAAAACCTGAGGTCAGAGCTGTGTTCGACACATTGAAATTTATGAAGGAGTTCATCAACATTCAAGGTGGTCATTCGCTCTTTTTAAATATTTATTAAGCTGTCTGGAATCCAATAAAAGTCTGACCCCTCCATCTCATTTTCATACAACAACCAATGGGTTGTTATACTCACTCCTACTCCGTTCTAAAATTCCCCATGTTTCCATCTTCTGAACTCCCTTTTCAACAGTTTGTCTTTTTGCAAAGGACATTCCACAAGTTTTTAAGAAAAATGGTACATCTGAACTGAGGCTTAAGTTACATTGGTAATTCTGGTCTGTCACAGAATACATCCTGAAATTCCCACAATACCTTCTTTAACTGTTCTTTCTGAGTGGGATCTAAAGATGTGGCTGCACCTACTTTCCTGTTTACAAGTTCCACAAAGATTTTATTATCCACTGGATCTCTAGGAACATCTTCTAAAATGCATCTGTTATCCCTCACACTTCTACATTCTGTGATATGGTTACACTCGTTCCCACTAATCACACGGTACACATCTGTTTTGATGGTTACTCCATCTTTGGGATCTGTTATCATAAAACATTTTCCAGCCCAGTCAAAACTTACACCCATTTTAGGATGTGTTTAAAGTAAATAACCTACTGGGTCATCAGTCACTCCATTTCATGAGAAAAACATGTATAAAGGTGAAAAAGTGAGGACGTAGCTGCTCCAACTATATAAGGAAGTCAAAGAGTTTGAAAAAGGCGTGACAGTAGTCATAACATGATAGGTAAAAGAAAATAGAATAACCCAGGCAGCATCCTGCACAAGAGGGTCTAAAGGCATAACAAGGTGAGCGGAGGACAAAGTAACCTGTGGCTGCATTGGGAGGAAGGGGGGTAGAGTGCACACAGAATAGCTTGGCAAGTAGATGTGAAATGGTTAGGGCACACGTGGGGTGAGCGGTAGTTGTGGGGATTGCCGGTAGGCACTGTAGGGGAATGCCAACTGCTGGAGGGGGAAATGCTTCTAAACTGAAGCCTGTACTCATATTTTTTGTAAATATTAAGTGGAGCCCCTCCACGCCTCACCTGCATGGTGACCATTCAAAAAGATCTACTGTCACTTCTGCTTTTGTTAGTATCTGAAAAGATTTCCATTGAAATTGCAACGAAAGCAGTAATTTATTTTCGCCTTGCTTGTAAATAAGTCGTAACTTTCAGAGAAGCGTCATGAGTGGCAAATTTTGAGTAAAACCATGTCGCGATGTTACAGTTTGTTTCTTTTGCCAAGACACAGCGCAGTTTACACAATGTCACCTAACTAACATGTTGTGTAGATGGAATTGCGAGAGAATTCTGAAACAGTGGTTTATTGGGTTTATTAAGTAGGAACTAAGAAAAAGTAAAGTGAATCCCATCCTATATACAAAAATAAGCATGTGATGTCTTCACTTATATTCCAAAATCCGCAGCATATCTCATTTCACCACCTATCGATGGTCCCTAAAAATTATATTCTTTCATTGAAAAAGTCTTCTTTAGTGGAACCACATGGTAGATAATGAAGTTTTGCAAAATAACCATTGGCAAAATACTCTCCTCTTTGTGTGCTATCTTGTGCAAAAATCTTATTTTCATATCTCAAACTGTTTATGAAATGTGAGGAACGTTGTGGATGTCGCACTCTGTCTTTATCGCTGGCATGTGTGACTGCAAATGATTGTGCTACATTAGATCAATTTTTTCAAGATTGGTGACATCCACCCAAGTCTAAAAAAACATCAGTACGTTAGCTAAATCTCATTCACAGCAACATATTATGTAATACGCACCAGACACAAAATCATAGCAACCCCTATTTTTCATTGCAAACTTTTTCGTATTTCATATAGTGTGTTACTTAAAATCAAATAGCCTATCACAGTAACTATGACCATTAACAATACGATGAGCACGTCGTCATGAAGCTGAAGTACAATGCTATAAGTAACACAAAAATGATTTTTTTCTACCAAATAGCATCTGTAAAATAGTTTGAGAAAGACTGCAGGACATGTGTCTTGATTCTGTCATCGCAGCACACCACTGACTGGCCGAAAGCAGGCAAACCCAAAAGCAGGCAGACAATGTTGGCCCTTACTTCAGAACAAACATAGTAACTCACCATGCACTTTGTGCAAAAAATTGGTCACTGTGCATTGGCCACTGTATCCTGAGCAGACTCTATCCACTGCAGTGGGAGGCTCCCCCCCCCCCCCCCCCCCCCCCAACACCACCACTAACACTGAACTGAAAACTGGAGAGTATTACAGTTTTGTGTAAAATCCGCTCTCCCTCATGAAATGTAACACTTTGGTAGTGGCTGTCTCGTCATCTGCAAACATCTGAGGTAGTGAGGTAGACAAGCTGAGAGTGCACTGCAGATCAACCAGCAGGGCACAGTCAACACGAGCATCTTGTAGACTACCACAGCTGCAATGAGGAGGATCCTCCCAATGCAGAAGGAACTCGTGAGTGAGTCTTGTGTGGCCGATGCGTGGTTAGCACAACACAATGGCATCTTTCTGAGGGGCCTGGAAAGACACATGCCATACTTTAGTGGACCCTTTAATCAGTCTCAACTTGTTTTGGGTCATAGTAGCCTGCCATTTCAATTCCCAAAGCCTCAACATATTGCATCAAAGTTGTAATCATACGTCTGTGCCTGGTATTCTGATGTCAAGTTAGTCTCCTGTATCTGTGTCTTTACACAGATGGTTGGCAAGTTCATTTCCTGGAATGCCTATGTGGCTTGGTGTCCAGATGAAGGTCACTGTCTTTCCAGGGCTCTAGAGGTCAAACAGCAGCTCCTGGATGTTGGCAACTGAAAGATTTTTGGGATAACACAGGGATGTGCCTGTTAAGCAACACATGGAATTGCTACAGATCAGAAAGTCTGTTGTGGTTAGGGACTCGAAGTACTGCAAAGCCTGAGATATGGCATACACTGCAGTCACTTGGCAAAGAGTGCTTCTCAAATCCCTTTGCACATGCAAAAGTGTAACCCATCCTGCCATTGACTTTCAATCCATCCATATCATGGAGGATCAAACAAAACAGGTATCAGAGAAGGGTAAGATCAACATCCTTTTTGGGGCTACAAAAGAGGTGCATCCATATCACAGAACAGGGTACAGACCACGGGGGGTGTTTAGAGAGAACTCTAGGAACACAAACTAAATGAGGCTGTTCGAGGTCCTTCAGCAGAGTACTGAGTCAGATCCCAGCTGGTGCACCCAGTTTTGGGTAGTCTGCAAACAGTCTGCACTGTTGGTTGTGGAACAGAGTTAAGTGACATGGCTGGGTAGGCATCCGACAGATAGTGACTGATTAAGTTGCCAGAAGCTGCTGTCATCAAACCCACAGCAGTGGAACATGTGCTTCCACCAGGAGGCTGTCAACAGGGCTCATAAGGAAGGTTCAAATGGTTCAAATGGCTCTGAGCACTATGGGACTTAACATCTGTGGTCATCAGTGCCCTAGAACTTAGAACTACTTAAACCTAACTAACCTAAGGACATTACACACATCCATGCCCGAGGCAGGATTCGAACCTGCGACCGTAGCAGTCGCGCGGTTCCGAACTGCGCGCCTAGAACCGCTAGACCACCGCGGCCGGCTCATAAGGAAGGACCCCATTGCCAACCACATGTCAGTGTGGTGAATGGGGTCCAGCAAGCTCAGTACAGATGGTGCTGCAGACCTATAGACAACACATCCATAGTCAAAATGGGATAAAATCAGTGCTTTGTAAGATCTCAGAAGAACTAACTTGTCCACACCCCATAAGGAGTTACTAAGAAAATGTAGAGCATTGACCTACTTCTTGCACGTTGCCTTAAGCTAGTGGACATGTGGCAGCCAAGTTAGCTTGTTGCCAAATAAAATACCTAAGAATTGAAATGTTTTACTGATTTCAAGTAACTGGTCACCAAGATAAATTTCTGGGTGCAGGTGCACAGCTCAGAGTCAGCAAAAATGCAGAACTCACAATTTTGCAGAAGAAGATTGAGAATTGTGATTCTGGGCCCAGTCATGTACTCTCCAGACAGCCCTCTCAAATTGACACTCAGCAGTGTGCGATGATGCAGAGGCATAGCACAGGCAAAGATCATCCACATACAGTGACAGAGAGACTGTGGGGCCAATGCAGTTACAAACCCCTTGATGGCAATAGCGAACAGCATTATGCTCTTAACCGATCCCTGAGAGACTGCTGTTTCTAGTCGGATGTATCTGGACCCGAAAAAGTTGGAGAGATAGGAAACTGAATAAAAATGACTAAACTGCCCCAGGAACCCCACTCTTGCAGTGCAGATAGGATGCGATGTCACTCGGTGGTACCATATGCCTTCTGTAGGTCAAAGAACACGGCCATCAGATGGTGGTGATTCCCAAAAGCATTGCACACTGCGGATTCCATATAACCCAGATGCTCTCTGGTTGACCAGAAAGCCCAAAAGCCGCTTTGGAATCATTATATATGCCCTCCAGCTTCAAGGCACCAACAAAGACAGCAGATGACCATTCATTTGAATAGATTACATAGCCCATTTGTTAGAAATTGGCAGGTTGTTAGTTAAAATATGTGGGTTCTTTCCCAGTTTCAGGACAAGAATAATAATACCTTCCCACCATTGATAGGGAAATTCTCCTTCCTACCAAATACAGTTAAAAAGCCTGAGGATATGTTTCATGCTGTCAGCACAAAGACGTGTGAGCATTTGGTTGTGGATTTTGTTGGGTCCAGGGGCCATATCTCGACACTGCCAAATCACTACATACCTCCTATTCGCTACAAGGGATGTTGTATGATAAGTAGCTGTGTGCATGGAAGGATGGCGGGTGGTGCTCAGTGAGGTGTTTCTAGGTCAGGAAATGAGGATGGTAATTACTGCAGGTGGATATTTTAGATTAATGTACCACAAAACATCTGACAAATACCACATTATCAGTGCAAATGTTACCATTGACAATGCTGCCAGGAACCACCGTGTGTGGTAGATGGTCACAAATACAGTGGCGTTTAGTCCACATTTTGGACAATGGGGTGTGGGATTGCATAGAAGATACATATTGCCCCTAACACTCCTTTTCCTTTTCTTTATTAAAAACTGCACTTTCGTCCAGAGTTTCTTGAATGTTATTAAATTATCCATAGAGGGATGGCACTTGTGACTTTCAAATGCCCTGCAGTGATCCCTGATAGCTGTGGCTATGTCTTCAGACCACCATGGCACTGGCAGTCATCGGGATGAGTCGGAGGAGTATGATATCATTGCTGCTGCAGCTTGAATAATAGTGTCAATAGTATCCTGTACTCTTGTCGATATCAGCCACATGACTAGCTTCAAAAGTGGATGTAGAGGAGTAGAGGAGAAAGCTTGCCAGTCAGCTTTCTGAAGTGACCAATGTGGAGCATGTTCCAGATGTCTGTGAGTGGAGAGGGAGAGAACAATAGGAAAGTGGTTGCTGTCACAAAGACTGCCACTGAATCAGGGGTAACGTACATGGACTGCATACTTTGAGATCAATAGCTGAGTATATTCCTTGGGCCATACTGAAATGTGTTGCAGCTCCAGTGTTGAGCGGGCAGACGTCCAATTCTGAAAGGATGTGTTCTAGTACTCGGTCTCTATGAGACATAGTGTCACCACCCCACAGAGGATTATGGGCATTAAAGTTCCCCAACAAGAGAAGGAGGAGGCAGCTTTTCCACTAACTCTAACAGCTCATGAAATTGGAAAGGTCCTTCTTAGAGTAGATAAATATTACATACTGTCATCCAAACTGACAGACAGACACTAATGGCCATGGCTTCTAATGGAGTGGTAAGGGACACCTGCTCAAGTATCAGAGCATATGAGGTATAGACCCCCACCAGATGCTCTTTCGACATTAACGCGACTGGTACAGTGAGGTTTGTAGTTTTTCAGAGCAGGGAAGTGTGTTGCTGTAAACCAAGTCTCCTCAAGTGCTATGGCAATCATGGAGCAAGTAGCCATTAAATAACAAAATTTGGTCAGATCACAATAGTAGCCATTACAGTTCCACTGAAAGAGCACAGGAGTCAGGTCTGAGAAAGTAGCAAATGGAAAAGTTGTGTGTGATTACTTCACTGCCAGTGTGCATAGGTTCGACCTCTGCAGGGACGTGAAGCGGAACATACGAAGCCTCAGAAAGGCTTAGTTCATTGTAGAATGAGTCAAGGCTTATTTCATTGTAGAATGAGGCTGTGCAGATTTCAAATCTTCCACTGATATTTTCATTGTGTATCTTCCAGCTATTTTCAGCCTGAACCAAGAGACTGGCAATACAGTGGCATGAGGGGCCTCCAGTTCTTCACTGTAGTGAAAATTTGCATTTTAGTCTACAGCACAGATGCTGGTTGCCAGCAAAGAGGTATACCTCCTGTGACAGGTGGAGAAAGCTCTCAAATTTTCATATGCTTTTTTACGTATATTTAGTAGCAGCAACACTATGATAACTTCTCTGCCATTTAATTACATCAAGGGCAAGATTCATGGGCACCATCAAAATGGCATTGGAATTAATACAAAAATAATTCAAATACAAGCTCTTAAGCCAGCACAACAGCAGAACTTAACAGACTTTAAAGATAGAGTTGATTGGTGCTATAGTTTTATGAAGTGTTATGGACTTAACATGTGAACCAAAACCAAAATATCTCAGAAAATGCCACAAGAGTATAAAGAGAAAATATTATCTTTCTGTCACTTTATTATTCAACATCGAAAGAAAACCAGTGTGAAACTATGCCAAATAGTGAATATAGACAAAAGTCCTCTGACATTTGACGTGCTTAGCAATAGAACTGTAGCCCCATGAAGTGGAATGAAAAGATGCACTACACTGTTGTCTTTTCCTGTGGTGCTGACAGTGCTAAACTTAGTACAACAATAATCATTTTCAAGTGTAAAACAATGCCAAAACCTTCTGAAATATTGCCAGATGTTGTTGTTCATGTAAATGACAAGGGTTGGATGCATGAGGCTGGTGTGAAATTATGGACTGACAGACTGTGGGAGAGAAGGAAAGATGCTTTATTGAAGAATTCTCTTCTTGTGCCAGATCAGTTTAGTAGTCATTTGAAACATTCTGTAAATCAGAAACTGAGACAGGGAAATACAGAGCTTCCTGTTATTTTGGGAGGACTTACTTCACAATTGCAACATCTTGATGTCTTCATAAATAAAAAAGAGAGAGGAATGCAATAAATGGATTATGGATGAAACCCAACATGAGCTCATGCTGAAGGAAGCTTTAAAACAACCAACAATCAAACAAGTGTGTCAGTGGAGGATAAAAAAGTCATGGACTAGAGAGAAGACATTACTGTTAAAATTTTCAAGAAGCGGGCATAAGTAATGCTCTCGATGGCAGTGAAGACCATCTTATATACACTACTGGCCGTTAAAATTGCTACACCAAGAAGAAATGCAGATGATAAATGGGTATTCATTGGACAAATATATCATACTAGAACTGACATGTGATTACATTCTCATTTGGGTGCATAGATCCTGAGAAATCAGTACCCAGAACAACCACCTCTGGCCGCAATAACGGCCTGGATATGCCTGGGCATTGAGTCAAACAGAGCTTGGATGGCGTGTACAGGTACAACTGCCTATGCATCTTCAACACGATACCACTGTTCATCAAGAGTAGTGACTGGCGTATTGCGACGAGCCAGTTGCTCTGCCAACACTGACCAGACGTTTTCACTTGGTGAGAGATCTGGAGAATGTGGTAGCCAGGGCAGCAGTCAGACATTTTCTGTATCCAGAAAGGCCCGTACAAGACCTCCAACATGCGGTCGTGCATTATCCTGCTGAAATGCGGGGTTTCGCAGGAATCGAATGAAGGGTAGAACCACGGGTCGTAACACATCTGAAACGTAACATCCACTGTTCAAAGTGCCGTCAATGCGAACAAGGGTGACCGAGATGTGTAACGAATGGCACCCCATACCATCACGCCGGGTGGTACGCCAGTATGGCGATGACGAATACATGCTTCCAATGTGCGATCACCGCGATGTCGCCAAACACGGATGCGACCATCATGATGCTGTAAACAGAACCTGGATTCATCCGAAAAAATGACGTTTTGCCATTCATGCACACAGGTTCATTGTTGAGTACACCATCACAGGCACTCCTGTCTGTGATGCAGCGCCAAGGGTAACCACAGCCATGATTTCCGAGCTGATAGTCCATGCTGCTGCAAACGTCGTCAAACTGTTCGTGCAGATGGTTGTTGTCTTGCAAACGTCTCCATCTGTTGACTCAGGGATTGAGACGTGGCTGCATGATCCATTACAGCCATGCAGATAAGATGCCTGTCATCTCGACTGCTAGTGATGAGCAGCAATGTCGCGATACGATAAACCGCAATCACGATAGGCTACAATCCGATCTTTATCAAAGTCGGAAACGTGATGGTGCGCATTTCTCCTCCTTACATGAGGCATCACAACAACGTTTCACCAGGCAACACCAGTAACTGCTGTTTGTGTATGAGAAATCGGTTGGAAACTTTCCTCATGTCAGCACATTGTAGGTTTCGCCACCAGCGCCAACCTTGTGTGAATGGTGTGACAATCATTTGCATATCACAGCACCTTCTTCCTGTCGTTTAAATTTCGTGTCTGTAGAACGTCATCTTCGTGGTGTAGCAATTTTAATAGTGTATGAAGAGGGCAAAAATGACGATAAAGAGGAAGAGGAAGAAGAAGAAGAGGAAAGCTCAGATGAGAATTTTTTGGCCTTTTAAAAGGTCAACTTGGCTTTACAAACTAAGAATTTTTCTTAGTTTGGTTTGGTTTTTCAATCTAGTAATAAAAATTGTACAAATGTTATTTTTTAAAAAAAGTTATTTAAAAATTAAGGTGTGTCTTTTAGTCCATAACATATGGTACTGCCACCATCACTAAATAACAGTGATTTAATAAATAATTTAAAGAATAATAGTAAAAACTAACCGAGCGGTAGAGGCACTGAGTCCCTGAAAGGCAAGTAAGATTTGGCTAGATTGTTGTGGCTAACTACATTGTGCCATCAATGCAGGTCCACTGGCGGGAGGGATGTGCCATGTGGAGTTGGCAAGAGGAAATAGGAGGTAGGGAATAGGGGACATGTTGGGGAACAGTGGCTAACGGCTAAGCAAGAAAGGCAGCAAGTACATGGAATAGGAACAAGCACTGGTGATCTCATTCTGACTGCAGGCATGGGGAGTTATGAACAGAGGATGATGACATGGAGGAGTTGATGGAAGAGGGAAATAGGGCAAAGGAAAGGGGGAAAACTGCGGGTAAGAATCTGTAGGTCTAGGATGAATGACTTTATGGTATTAGGGCAGTGGAGGAAGTGGATGTAAGGCAGGAACTACTGTTGACTGAGTCTGAATTTTGTCCATTAGGCTTCATTAAAATACATGCATCATTGGCAAAGAGACCTATTTCTTCTTCTTCAATACACAACAAAAGACCTTTTTATGTATACATTGCACACCATTTAAATTGCAACACCGGGAAGCATAACAACCAGTGGCCTCGCAGTGGTGATAACACTGGTTCCCATCAGATCACTGAAGTTACGTGCTGTCGGGCTTAGATGGGTGACCGTCCAGGTCTGCTGAGTGCTTGTGAGGTCAATTGAGGAGCTACTACACAGAAGTAGCGGCTCTAGTCACAAAAACTGACAACGGGCAGGAAAGCAGTTCCTGACCACATGGCCCTTCAAATCCACATGCAGTGATGCCAATCGGCCGAGGATGATGTGGTGGACAATTGGTACCACAGCACCATCCAAGGCCTGTTCAGATGGAGTTTAGAAAGTGTAACAAATGAATACAATTTACTTATAGTCCATACACACTGCTGAAGAAAGAATAAAAAATTAAATTTGTAGGTGATTTGGGACTATACAGGGTGGGAAATTTAGAATACAGAGTTGCGACCTCTGCAGCAACAACTGCTCTAGCCTGGCTGGGCATGGAGTTGAAATGAGCTCAGGTGACAACTGCTCTAGCCTGGCTGGGCATGGAGTTGAAATGAGCTGGGATGACATATACAGATACGTCATACCATGATTTTTCAACTCTGTGCCATTAATAGATGTCTTAAATGGGTACAAGACCAGGAGAATGTGCTCCCTGTGGCAACAGTTGCAAAACCCTCTCCACTGAGGTGTATCAGGGCACAATGGGAAACATCCTGCCTTGTCAAGGAATGTAGTGCTTGCAAAATTCTGACATCAATACAATGGAAATGACCAATGCATTTATTTTGAAAAAAAAATAAGAAAATGTTTTTGTGACAGATTATTTTCTGAAAGCAAAGTGTTTTTTGTTAATATGTACATATGTTGTGATTCCAATAACATTCAACTGACACAAAATAACTCAGCTCTTTAAATAATCAGTTTTATTGAGAATTAGTTGTTTCATAAATAGATCTACATGTATGTGGAACACTTTCCTAACTTTAGAATCACAAACTTCCAGAATTGTTATTATATAGTACAAAATAATTAAATCTATAACTGTGAATTTGAAAAATTCTCTCAACATTTACCCTACACATTTGTATACCTAATCTGCAAGCACAAAAATTGAAGAAGATTAAGAAAACTTTATATCACATTCAGTATTCACAATATTCCATCTATCTCAAAAGTAGTATTCAAACAATGGAAAGTCCAGATGGAATAACAACAGTATGCAAAGGATAGATTGCTACTTACCTAATAGAGGAGGTGATGAGTTTCAGGAAGGTAAAAAATGTGATCAAGAGACAGATGGACCTCCCAGTTGCTGAAAATGATGCCCAGCAGATTGTGCTTCAACTTATGGCTGCTTCAAAGCCTGTGCCATTTGGATTCATCTCACCAACACCAGCTTTTCTGGGTCACACATGTGAGAACTCTCCCTCCAGCATATCCTTCATTCCCATAGCCCCCTGCCTTCTACCTCTGCTATTCTCTGTCCTCCACCTGCCTATCCCCTTTCCTGCTCCCATCACATTACACACATGCCTTCTATGCCATCAACACTCCTACAAGTCCTTTCCTCTTTTCCCTCTTCTCTACTCCCCTCTCTTCCTCCCCCCACCCCCTATCCCATCCCCCAGCACAGCCAACCAATGCTGCATCTATAAGCCATATCCTGTCCACACCAAGTCCCTGTATTTTCCTACAGGCAGCACTAGCATCTTCCCTGACCCCTACCTAGCTATCCCTCCTCCTACTCTCCACATGCTCCGTCCTTACTTCCACTGCCACACCTGCTCACATCAGACACAGTCACAGATGGAGCCTTGGCATCTGGAGACTCAATGTGTGTGCGAGTTATTTTTGTCATGTGAATGTGTCCTACTTGTCAAGAAGGCCTTTGTCGAAAAGCTGAAAATATTACAAAAGAATTATTCTATTTACAGAACCTCACAGCCTTCTCATAAAAATATAATCAACCACATACATGTCAATATAAGATACATGTAGAAAAATGGCAGTGTTGACAAATTAATGATTATGTTTCATAAAAAATTGAAAATAACATGACAAATATTGCTTACTATACAGAGGGTGTTTATTTGAACTGAAGACATTGAAATATCTCAAAAGCTACACATCAGATCACACAAGGTTATAATTCTAATTTGTTTGTGTAAAGGGGTACCCCACCCCACTCCACACATGGATGGTGGAGGGCAACTTTGAAATCTTCAATGGGAACCCCCATTTTTTACTGCAGATTATGATTTTACAGCAAAATCTACATACGTTTTGTCTAGATCATTTTCTGCATTTCACCACAGTTGGTGCTGTAATCGGAGCAACAGAAACAGGTATGCAATCTTAATTTATGACATGATACTTAATGGCCTTTGAATATCCAGTGGCACATGGGACCCCAACTCCATGCTTTGAGGGTAGGGCAGGCCATTATTTCATAGCTTTTAATTGGAAACCCCATTCAAAATGTCATATTTCTCCAACACATCAAACAGGGGACTACTCGACACACCACTGTGGCCGTGTAATGAACTACGCCTTATCATAACACCCAGTACACTCAGACCAGAGTTCATGTACCATGCAAGAGCTCATGTTTCATGCAGACATAGAGCAGATAACAGCTCTAAACATTACAATACTTGTGCACTATTGTCTGCACACTTACCCATCATTTGGAAACCAGACATGCAAGTGGACGATGTATGCTGCAACCTCACAAAAAAAAATGGTTATAATAGAGGGAAACATTCCACGTGGGAAAAATTATATATAAAAACAAAGATGATGTGACTTACCAAATGAAAGTGCTGGCAGGTCGACAGACACACAAACAAACAAACACAAACATACACACAAAATTCAAGCTTTCGCAACAAACTGTTGCCTCATCAGGAAAGAGGGAAGGAGAGGGAAGGACGAAAGGATGTGGGTTTTAAGGGAGAGGGTAAGGAGTCATTCCAATCCCGGGAGCGGAAAGACTTACCTTAGGGGGAAAAAAGGACAGGTATACACTCGCACACACGCACATATCCATCCACACGTACAGACACAAGCAGACATACTTCAGCTTGTGTCTGTATGTGTGGATGGATATGTGCGTGTGTGCGAGTGTACACCTGTCCTTTTTTCCCCCTAAGGTAAGTCTTTCCGCTCCCGGGATTGGAATGACTCCTTACCCTCTCCCTTAAAACCCACTTCCTTTCGTCTTCACCTCTCCTTCCCTCTTTCCTGATGAGGCAACAGTTTGTTGCGAAAGCTTGAATTTTGTCTGTATGTTTGTGTGTCTATCGACCTGCCAGCGCTTTTGTTCGGTAAGTCACCTCATCTTTGTTTTTTTATATATATATATAAAAACACAGATGATGTGACTTACCGAACGAAAGTGCTGGCAGGCTTTCCCCCTAAGGCAAGTCTTTCCGCTCCCGGAATTGGAATGACTCCTTACCCTCTCCCTTAAAACCCACATCCTTTCGTCTTTCCCTCTCCTTCCCTCTTTCCTGATGAGGCAACAGTTTGTTGTGAAAGCTTGAATTTCATTTGTATGTTTGTGTTTGTTTGTGTGTCTATCGACCTGCCAGCACTTTCGTTCGGTAAGTCACATCATCTGTGTTTTTAGATATATAAACAAAGATGATGTGACTTACCATACGAAAGCGCTGGCAGGTCGATAGAAAAACAAACAAACACATACATACACACAAAATTCTAGCTTTCGCAACCAATGGTTGCTTCGTCAGGAAAGAGGGAAGGAGAGGGAAAGACGAAAGGATGTGGGTTTTAAGGGAGAGGGTAAGGAGTCATTCCAATCCCAGGAGCGGAAAGACTTACCTTAGGGGGAAAAAAGGACAGGTATACACTCGCACACACACACACACACACACACACACACACACATATCCATCTGCACATACACAGACACAAGCAGACATTTGTAAAGGCAAAGAGTTTGGGCAGAGATGTCAGTCGAGGCGGAAGTACAGAGGCAAAGATGTTGTTGAAAGACAGGTGAGGTATGAGCGGTGGAAAATTGAAATTAGCGGAGATTGAGGCCTGGTGGATAACGAGAAGAGAGGATATACTGAAGGGCAAGTTCCCATCTCCGGAGTTCTGACAGGTTGGTGTTTGTGGGAAGTATCCAGATAACCCGGATGGTGTAACACTGTGCCAAGATGTGCTGGCCGTGCATCAAGGCATGTTTAGCCACAGGGTGATCCTCATTACCAACAAACATTGTCTGCCTGTGTCCATTCATGTGAATGGACAGTTTGTTGCTGGTCATTCCCACATAGAAAGCTTCACAGTGTAGGCAGGTCAGTCGGTAAATCACGTGGGTGCTTTCACACGTGGGTCTGCCTTTGATCGTATACACCTTCCGAGTTACAGGACTGGAGTAGGTGGTGGTGGGAGGGTGCATTGGACAGGTTTTACACCGGGGGCAGTTACAAGGGTAGGAGCCAGAGGGTAAGGAAGGTGGTTTGGGGATTTCATAGGGATGAACTAAGAGGTTACGAAGGTTAGGTGGACGGCGGAAAGACACTCTTGGTGGAGTGGGAAGGATTTCATGAAGGATGGATTTCATTTCAGGGCAGGATTTGAGGAAGTCGTATCCCTGATGGTGAGCCACATTCAGAGTCTGATCCAGTCCCGGAAAGTATCCTGTCACAAGTGGGGCGCTTTTGGGGTTCTTCTGTGGGAGGTTCTGGGTTTGAGGAGATGAGGAAGTGGCTCTGGCTATTTGCTTCTGTCCCAGGTTGGGAGGGTAGTTGCGGGATGCGAAAGCTGTTTTCAGGTTGTTGGTGTAATGGTTCAGGCATTCTGGACTGGAGCAGATTCATTTGCCACGAAGACCTAGGCTGTAGGGAAGGGACCGTTTGATGTGGAATGGGTGGCAGCTGTCATAATGGACGTACTGTTGCTTGTTGGTGGGTTTGATGTGGACGGACGTGTGAAGCTGGGCATTGGACAGGTGGAGGTCAACGTCAAGGAAAGTGGCATCGGATTTGGAGTAGGACCAGGTGAATCTGATGGAACCAAAGGAGTTGAGGTTGGAGAGGAAATTCTGGAGTTCTTCTTCACTGTGAGTCCAGATCATGAAAATGTCATCAATAAATCTGTACCAAACTTTGGGTTGGCAGGCCTGGGTAACCAAGAAGGCTTCCTCTAAGCGACCCATGAATAGGTTGGCGTGTGTGTGTGTGTGTGTGTGTGTGTGTGTGTGTGTGTGTGTGTGTGTGTGTGTGTGTGTGTGTATATATATATATATATATATATATATATATATATATAAAATCCCAATTTACGGAGAATTAGGAGGAATGTTGAGGCTGCTGTTGCCTTGAAAGCCAAGCATTTTCCAGAGAAAGCTAGCTCTTGTTCATTCTTTTACAAGGTTGTGAACACCTTTATTTCAGATGGCAGCATATAGATCAGCGAAAGGAAACAAAGCAAATATGTTACAGGAGAGGTTAATGGAACAGCTGTACTAGTGACGTGCACCAAAATCCAGGATCCAGCAATTACACTGTGATTCCGGTATGCCCATGGGTAGTATTGACACAATACTGTGTTGTCATAAGTATCATCCATACCATGTGTCACTGCACCAAGAACTTCATGGCACCAATTTCTATAACCAGGTAGAGTTTTGTGAATGGGCATGTCAACAAATGCAAATGACCCTCACATTCTTTGCTGATATATTATTCTCTGATGAGTTTACATTCACAAACCATGGTACCACTAACCAGTATAAAATGAATTCCCTAAGCATAGTACCCACTGGTTACAGAAAGCTGACCACCGCTGTCATTGGTTGGTTAATGTGTGGTGTAGCATTGAGAGGAACAAACTAACTGGTCCCTATTTTATCAGCAGCTCATTGAATGGGCACAAATATCAAACATTTTTGGAACAGGAACTACCAGTACTACTGCAGGATGTTGCCCAAAACATTTGACAATTACGCAATTGAAACATGGGAGGTATTAACTGTGCTTGCACTGGTCAGTGGATTGGCAGAGGTGGCCCTATTAATTGACGTGCTAGATTGACAAAGTTGATTTCACCGGGTTTCTTTCTGTGGGGATATTTAAAAGATAAGGTGTACCAGCAAGTGTGAACAGGCCTTGAAGACATGGTCAACTCCATCAGAAATGCCTGTGCTGACAATCCTGCAGATATGCTTCTGTCCTGTATATGATCATTTCAAAAGTGGATCACTAAGTGTATTGAAGATGGTGGTACTACGTTTGAACACTTACTCTAATTAGAAAAGTAGTGTAGCATTCACCTCGAGTCAGGGCCACAGTGGTGCACTGAGTAGTTCCCTGTTCAATATGTTGGAGGAATACAATGTTGTGAATGGGGTTTCAAATCAGAAGCTATGAAATACTGGTCTGTCCTACCCTCGCAACATGGAGGTGGGGTCCCATGTACCATAGGATATTCAAGGGCGTAGCATGTCACACATTACAACAGTGTACCCATTTCTATTCCTCTGATCTGCCCTATAACCAAAATTAAATAAATAAAAAAGGGGATTCCCATTGAAGATTTTAAAGTTGCCGCCTCCCCCCCCTCCCACCACACACCACGATCAACACATGGGATGGGAAAGGGGGTTGGAATGTGGTGTCATTGGATGTCCCCGTCTGGGACAAACAAATTGGACTTTTTTTTTTTTTCCTGATGTGCAGATATTTCAGTGTCTTCAGTTAAAATGAACACCCTGTATGTAACACAAATTTCTCATCCCACATATTTCAACAAACACATAAACCAGAATAATATAACTACCTCTTTAGCTAATTATATGTTTGGAAAATTAGAAATATTATAATGAAAAATTTACCTTTCCCACCGTTTAAGGAAGGAAAAATTGAAAATCATCTCATAGTAGTTCCCCCATGAACCATGGACCTTGCCGTTGGTGTGGAGGCTTGCGTGCCTCAGCGATACAGATGGCCGTACCGTAGGTGCAACCACAACGGAGGGGCATCTGTTGAGAGGCCAGACAAACGTGTGGTTCCTGAAGAGGGGCAGCAGCCTTTTCAGTAGTTGCAGGGGCAGCAGTCTGGATGATTGACTGATCTGGCCTTGTAACATTAACCAAAACGGCCTTGCTGTGCTGGTACTGCGAACGGCTGAAAGCAAGGGGAAACTACAGCCGTAATTTTTCCCGAGGACATGCAGCTTTACTGTATGATTAAATGATGATGGCGTCCTCTTGGGTAAAATATTCCGGAGGTAAAATAGTCCCCCATTCGGATCTCTGGGCGGGGACTACTCAAGAGGACGTCGTTATCAGGAGAAAGAAAACTGGCATTCTACGGATCGGAGCGTGGAATGTCAGATCCCTTAATCGGGCAGGTAGGTTAGAAAATTTAAAAAGGGAAATGGATAGGTTAAAGTTAGATATAGTAGGAATTAGTGAAGTTCGGTGGCAGGAGGAACAAGACTTTTGGTCAGGTGATTACCGGGTTATAAATACAAAATCAAATAGGGGTAATGCAGGAGTAGGTTTAATAATGAATAAAAAAATAGGAGTGCGGGTTAGCTACTACAAACAGCATAGTGAACGCATTATTGTGGCCAAGCTAGACACAAAGCCCATGCCTACTACAGTAGTACAAGTTAATATGCCAACTAGCTCTGCAGATGATGAAGAAATAGATGAAATGTATGACGAGATAAAAGAAATTATTCAGGTAGTGAAGGGAGACGAAAATTTAATAGTCATGGGTGACTGGAATTCGTCAGTAGGAAAAGGGAGAGAAGGAAACATAGTAGGTGAATATGGATTGGGGGGAAGAAATGAAAGAGGAAGCCGCCTTGTAGAATTTTGCACAGAGCATAACTTAATCATAGCTAACACTTGGTTCAAGAATCATAAAAGAAGGTTGTATACCTGGAAGAATCCTGGAGATACTAAAAGGTATCAGATAGATTATATAATGGTAAGACAGAGATTTAGGAACCAGGTTTTAAATTGTAAGACATTTCCAGGGGCAGATGTGGATTCTGACCACAATCTATTGGTTATGAACTGCAGATTGAAACTGAAGAAACTGCAAAAAGGTGGGAATTTAAGGAGATGGGACCTGGATAAACTGAAAGAACCAGAGGTTGTACAGAGTTTCAGGGAGAGCATAAGGGAACAATTGACAGGAATGGGGGAAAGAAATACAGTAGAAGAAGAATGGGTAGCTCTGAGGGATGAAGTAGTGAAGGCAGCAGACGATCAAGTAGGTAAAAAGACGAGGGCTAATAGAAATCCTTGGGTAACAGAAGAAATATTGAATTTAATTGATGAAAGGAGAAAATATAAAAATGCAGTAAATGAAGCAGGCAAAAAGGAATACAAACGTCTCGAAAATGAGATCGACAGGAAGTGCAAAATGGCTAAGCAGGGATGGCTAGAGGACAAATGTAAGGATGTAGAGGCTTGTCTCACTAGGGGTAAGATAGATACTGCCTACAGGAAAATTAGAGAGACCTTTGGAGAGAAGAGAACCACTTGTAGGAATATCAAGAGCTCAGATGGCAACCCAGTTCTAAGCAAAGAAGGGAAGGCAGAAAGGTAAAAGGAGTATATAGAGGGTTTATACAAGGATGATGTACTTGAGGACAATATTATGGAAATGGAAGATGTAGATGAAGATGAAATGGGAGATAAGATACTGCGTGAAGAGTTTGACAGAGCACTGAAAGACCTGAGTCGAAACAAGGCCCCGGGAGTAGACAACATTCCATTAGAACTACTGATGGCCTTGGGAGAGCCAGTCATGCCAAAACTCTACCATCTGGTGAGCAAGATGTATGAGACAGGCGAAATACCCACAGACTTCAAGAAGAATATAATAATTCCAATCCCAAAGAAAGCAGGTGTTGACAGATGTGAAAATTACCAAACTATCAGTTTAATAAGTCACAGCTGCAAAATACTAATGCGAATTCTTTACAGACTAATGGAAAAACTGGTAGATGCGGACCTCGGGGAAGATCAGTTTGGATTCCGTAGAAATGTTGGAACACGTGAGGCAATACCAACCTTACGACTTATCTTAGAAGAAAGATTAAGAAAAGGCAAACCTACGTTTCTAGCATTTGTAGACTTAGAGAAAGCTTTTGACAACGTTAACTGGAATACTCTCTTTCAAATTCTGAAGGTGGCAGGGGTAAAATACAAGGAGCGAAAGGCTATTTACAATTTGTCCAGAAACCAGATGGCAGTTATAAGAGTCGAGGGGCATGAAAGGGAAGCAGTGGTTGGGAAAGGAGTGAGACAGGGTTGTAGCCTCTCCCCGATGTTATTCAATCTGTATATTGAGCAAGCAGTAAAGGAAACAAAAGAAAAATTCGGAGTAGGTATTAAAATTCATGGAGAAGTAGTAAAAACTTTGAGGTTCGCCGATGACATTGTAATTCTGTCAGAGACAGCAAAGGACTTGGAAGAGCAGTTGAACAGAATGGACAGTGTCTTGAAAGGAGGATATAAGATGAACATCAGCAAAAGCAAAACGAGGATAATGGAATGTAGTCAAATTAAATCGGGTGATGCTGAGGGGATTAGATTAGGAAATGAGATACTTAAGGGAGTAAAGGAGTTTTGCTATTTAGGGAGTAAAATAACTGATGATGGTCAAAGTAGAGAGGATATAAAATGTAGACTGGCAATGGCAAGGAAATCGTTTCTGAAGAAGAGAAATTTGTTAACATCGAGTATAGATTTAAGTGTCAGGAAGTCGTTTCTGGAAGTATTTGTATGGAGTGTAGCCATGTATGGAAGTGAAACATGGACGATAACCAGTTTGGACAAGAAGAGAATAGAAGCTTTCGAAATGTGGTGCTGCAGAAGAATACTGAAGATAAGGTGGGTAGATCACGTAACTAATGAGGAGGTATTGAATAGGATTGGGGAGAAGAGAAGTTTGTGGCACAACTTGACTAGAAGAAGGGTTCGGTTGGTAGGACATGTTTTGAGGCACCAAGGGATCACAAATTTAGCATTGGAGGGCAGCGTGGAGGGTAAAAATCGTAGAGGGAGACCAAGAGATCAATACACTAAGCAGATTCAGAAGGATGTAGGTTGCAGTAGGTACTGGGAGATGAAGAAGCTTGCACAGGATAGAGTAGCATGGAGAGCTGCATCAAACCAGTCTCAGGACTGAAGACCACAACAACAACAACAACAACAACAACAGTAGTTCCATGTGTTTCAGAAGGTTAATGTTTTACAAGATTTGTTATCTTTTCATACAAATTAATACAGTACAAATTTTATAGTATTGCATTACAAAATACTATAGCTAATACTTTTTCCATTTCAAAAACAATTTTGTATTTCCTTTTCTGGTATTTATGACACCCGATCCTCTTTTTACAAAAAATTTTTCTAAATAGTCTTAACTTGAAGAATTTGCATTTCTCCTGGTATATAAAGGGTTCAGAAAAGTTTCAGGAATGCAGCTGGGTAATGTCTTCCACAACTGGACAGGTACACACACTGTCATTGTCAAGGCACAAATGCAATGAGAAAGCACTGTCCATGGAAATTAAAAACCTTGGTATGCAGAGCATAAGTGGAAAGGTAACAGACACAAACTTTACACACTAGCACCACCAAACAACTTAATATAATCAACGTCGGATGATATTGACAGTGAATACTGAATTAATAACCAACGGATGATGAAGTATTAACTCTATTCTCTGACCAGGGAGAGAGCAGAATTCCACATAGAATTTAAGCAAAAACCTCCATTGCGATGTACAAGTTCACTTGCTAATTTAATCTTGACTGCTTTCTTAATAACACTATCCCAATAGTTGGACGTGTATACCAGAATCTCTGTGTTGCTATATTCCATAGTATGACCAGTGACAATGCAATATTCTGCAATAGCAGATTTGGTGCTGTTATAAGTATGTATGATGCTTGTGCTCAGGGCACAACTGCTCCAGAATCCTGACAGCCTGACCAATATATGACATGCCACAACTGCAAGGAATATAATAAACACCCACCTAGAGAAAACCAAAATCATCCTTTATGGATTCCAAAAGGGCCTGAATCTTAGATGATTGTCAGAAAACACATTTGACATCATATTTCCACAGAATATGTCTAATCGTGTTGGATAAGCTTCCTGTGTAAGGTAAATAGATTGTAGATGTAGGTGTCGCCTCACTGTTATCATTAATCACCCTCACCCAATTCACAGTCGATTGAGAGCCTAATGTCTGTCTGATCTGTCATTCACTATAAACATTCTGAGGAAAGGTGACCAACATGGACTAACTTGGAACTCCTTCACAATGAGCCAAATGGTGACAGTTCAGTCTGTGGATATAAATCAATGTAAGTTTTTTATAGAACAGTATGTCCAAAGGTACCACCAAGCTTCCTCCTTACCCACAAATCAAGGAAGGGAAGGCTGCCATCCTTTTCCAACTCCATCCTGAAGTGAATATTTCAGCTGATTAAATTCAGATGTTCTACAAAGGCATTTAAATTCTCACTTCCATGACGCCAAACAGTACAAGTATCACATATATATCTGAAAAAAATGCAGGTTTCAATGCCACTGACTCCAAGGCATGTGCCTCAAAATGTTCCACTAACAAATTGGCAATAAAAAGCGACAACAAGCTCCCCATCACAACTCCATCTGTCTGCTCACAGACGTGGTCAATGAATAAAAGGTAAGTGGGAGTCATACAAGTGAAAATAGCTTCGTCTCAGTTGACCACAATGAATCAGACAGAGGAATGTGAGTGAAAAGGAGATGAGATCAAAACTTAACAAAAATTGTTGTCATTCTAGTGCAATCGATCTAACCTACATATGAAATTTGCTGTGTTCTTAATGTGATGCTTGCTATAGTGTACTGGTTGGCTCAACACAGTAGCAAGGTGTTTTGCAACATGTTGTGGTGGAGCATCAATGTTACTGACAATACAGCAAGGAGGAACGCATTCCTTGTGAATTCCCAGAAGGATATATAATCCGGGGGGGGGGGGGGGGGGGGGGGCAGCACAATAAGAATTACGAGTCTAAACAGTCTCCTGTTGCAAGGAACTTTTCTTCAGATATTGTTGGTCTTTCTCTCAGTGTATTCTGTCAGAGCAATACTGGTCAGATAGTAAACAATGCATTATTTGAATGTAATATTGCTTGTCCAACACAACTGCTGCATTATTCTTGTCTGTGGGTTAGATGACCTTGACTAGTCCAACATCATAAATGTGATAAACCTGGCGCTAAATAAATAAAAAAAAGAAGGATCCATCCTCAGTGAATGCATTGCAGCTGCTGTTGTATTACTGTTAAGTGGAAGTGTCTTAGTCTGCACAGGGCATGCTCCTCTACAAACTTCGCCAGCAGCTTCAGAAGCCTGTTTAAAAATAGTATGTTCAATAGAACTTATGAAATCAACAATTGTTAAACATTTGGACATCAGTGCAAACTTTAAATCTTTTTCTGAAAATAGATAATGCTCTGTTTTCCAAGCTTTCTCCAGGAGATTGATCACAGAACACTGAGGTGTAGTATTAGACCCCTAATCATGGAAATATTCAAACTCTGCCAAATGTCAAGCAGTTACAGAATGAAATTCCGTCAGGACTGTAACCAAGGAGCACAGTACAGCCAATCCCAAAAAAGCCTCAATTTTTTACACAATCATTAAATAAAGCTGAAATAATTGCTTGGAAATAAAATCCAACTGTCAGTGAATATAATGGATCTTTTCACGAAGAAGAGCTAAACCAGCATGCTGCTTGATGTAATTTGCCTGGGAGAATTAATATGATGCACAGATTTGAAAAACATTGTAACAAAACTCTTATCTCAGCAATGTTACTGTGAAGTTGTACTTTATTCCCACATCATCTCAGACGCTGAAAGTTTGTCAGCTGAGTTAGCTCATCTCAGAGTCACCTTATCTCAGATGGTTATAGTGAAAGACAGGTCAGGTGCTATGAGCAATAGACCAACGTTGAATCAGGTTGTGTGATGATAATAATGAGGTGGCACGTAAGTCTGTGGCCTTTTTAGCTTATACAGCAAGCATTTTCAACAGTATTGGCTGTGTGCTGTGGAAATTTGATGTGAAACGTATTTTCTGAACACTATCTAAATTTGAAGTCCTTTTGGGATTTGTAAAGAATGATCTTGGTCTGCCTAGGGCGAGTGTCTATCAGCTTCCTTGTAGTTGTGACATGTCATATATTGGTCACCCCTCAGAACTATGGAGGACTGATGTACTGGGCATAAGCATAAAACACGCTTACCACAGCTGAGAAAATCTGCTATCATAGGACATTGCTTTTTCATCAGATATCCTACAGAATATAACAAGAAAATTCTGGCATGCACTTCCAACTACTGGGATAATGGTATTAAGAAAGCAGTCGAAATTAAATCAGCAAATGACTTCATAAGTAGAGTTGCTGGTTTTCACTTAAATTCTACATGTGATCATGCTCTCCACCTGGTCAAAACACAGAGAGACACTGATAATACTGCCTCATCCATCAGTTATTAATGTTCTCTGTTGGTAACTTCTGATGTTAATCGTCTTTAGTTGTGTGGTGGTGTTTGTGTTTACAGTGGTTTATTGTGTTATTTTCTGCATATGCTCTGCAACTCAGGTTTTAAATTTCCTAGCACAGCACTTTCTCATTGCATTTGTGCCTTGAAAATGGCAGGCTGTGCACCCATCATAATACAGGCAGTTGGTGAAGACATTACTTGACTGCACTCCCATCAGTTATATGAACAGTTTCAGCTATACAGTCAGGTGGTACATAATGGTAGTCAGCAACAACTACACAACATTATTTATAATTTTACTTCATTATGCCACAACAAATTTTATTATAAAATTATTAGATGTAACCAACAGAAATTCTGTCATTCTGTCTTGCAGTCATCAGACCACACTAAATACACCACAAACCATCTTATTCCATGATATTAACATACATTACCTGACACACACGAAAATGACATATCAGATTTCAGAATAAAGTTCCCTAATCCTGACTTCATCATCAACAATACATTCAGCATCAGCATTATCTTAAACATCATAATAACACTTCAACGTAACACGTCAATACAACATTACAGTTCATGAAGACCATCAGTCTCTCATCATAACAAGAAGGCAATCCAAACATTTCATCATCACATTTCATAAATACTCTCAGTATCATAACACACATAGAACACTCCAACATTACAACACAGTACTCATCCAAAAATGTTCAAATGTGTGTGAATTCCTAAGGGACCAAACTGCTGAAGTCATCGGTCCTCCTTAAACACTACTTAAATTAACTTACACTAAGGACAACACACACACACACATGCCCGAGGGAGGACTCTAACCTCCGGCGAGACGGGTTGCGCGATTCGTAACATGGTGCCTATAACCGCACGGCCACTCCACGCAGCAACACTCATCCTAACAGGTCCACACTACAAAACATATTCTCACCAGTGTATCCATATCCAAATCCAAATCATACACATCCGGTTCTTGTTCAGTACCTTCAACTTCTTCCCCAAAATTACTCACAAAAACTGCTCATATACAGCCCCACTTTTTACCTATGGCCTCTCTCTAAACAATATCCATTGTGAAATGTAATTGGGATAATATACAAAACTTGTTAAGATTGGAAATTCCATTTCAGTGTCCTGTACCCACAACTTCTCATCAATGCTTCAGTCATTCTATAATGCTCCAAACCCTGACAACAGTAAGCCAACAAGTCTGACCACTTTTAATTTTTTTCAAACAAATATGGTGCAACAGTTCTCTGAATACTGAATGTTTTAATGTCTTTGTTAAAAATGTCTAGGGGTGACAGATCACATCATGGGAAACAACTTTGCTGTTGCATTGCTGATGCACTGTGATGGCACTGGTACCAGGTGTCCTTTAGTATTCTCCACCCCTGGGATGATGGGATTTCACCAAACTGGCACAACCTGCTATCCAGGTGTGCAGGATGCAGTGAAATGCTAGAATAATTTCCAACAAGAACTTTCTGGAACAGCTAGAGGATCTTGTTGACAAAAATGTAGTAATCATAGGAGGCCTAGAGGCACAAGTTGGGAAGGACAGAATGAATTATGAGAATGTAATGGCCCATTTGGATATGAAAACAGGGATACAGAGGGATACAGTCACTGACCACCAAGAATACGATTCAAAAAGAGGGACAGCCACAAAACATCAAGAAACAACTGGGATGGAAGATGTATATCTCTAATTGATTATGCTGTAAATGATGGAACAAGTAGATTGGTGACAGATGTAAAGGCTATCCCTAGTGAAAACCTGGATGGCAATCAGAAGTTAATAGTGACAACCTTGCAAACTGCACTCAGCAAGGTGTGACTGCAAAGAAAACATAAGATAAACAGCTGGGAGCTAGAAAAGGTGGAAAAGTGGAGTATCTATATACAAAAAATGAAATGAATGTACGGCATCGTTGGCTGGGTGGCCCCATCCGGGGAAGTTCAGCCGCCAAGTGCAAAACTTATTTCAGTCGACGCCACATTGGGCGACTTGTGTGCCGGTGATTATGATGAAGTGATGAGGACAACACAACACACAGTCCCCGAGAGGAGAAAATCTCCAACCCAGCCAATGTACAAGTAATAAGGGATAAACTACCGACAAATGAAGCAAGAAGTGGAAAAGAAGAATGGAAAGAATTTAGGGATGCCTTTATTGGAGAAGCAACAAAGATTTGTGGAAAGACAAGCACCACAGTGAGAGAGCAAGAAATACCGTGGTGGAACAAAAGACCAAAGGAGGAAATGCATATGAGAAACCAAAGTAAGAAACTGCTAGACAAAGAGAAACAAAAACCAGAGGACTCTAAGAATGAAGAATGCATCAAACTACTGATCCAAGAATAGAGGCAATAAAAACTAGTTGTAAAACGAGTAGCAGATGACAAGAGAAACAAATGCTGGGAGGAACTCATGGACAAACTCACTCAAGACTGCAATGCCAGTAAAAAACCTACAAAGTAATAAAGAATGCGAGGAATGACCAAGAAACCATAAAAGGAAATGAAGGTAAAGATGAGAGTCTAGTCAGAAACATGACTGATATTCAATTAGTGATGGGGGATTACTTCAATACACTCTTGAATGGAGACAAAGACAACACCCAGAATGATAAATACGGACCAGATATTATAAAAAGAATGGAAGTGAAAAAGAAGAACCACTATTAAGTTGGTTTGAAATAGAGGAAGATCTAAAGAAAATGAGCAAATGAAATACAGCAGAGCTGCCGAATAAAATGTGGATATGGTGAAGGCAGCAAGAATGCATGGAATCCACTGGTTCTATGGAATGTTAAACACAATCTGGAGAGAGGACAAGATCACTTATGATTGGATTAAATGTTTAATTATACCATTATCTATAAAAAGATAATAGAAAACTACCTCAAAATTATAGAGGTATAACACTACTTTTGCATGGATTAAAAATTTTGGAATAAATCACAGAAAAGAGACTTTCAAGGATAACTGAACCTCTCCTGAAAGAGGAACACTAGTGGTTAAGGAAAAAGAAGGGTGCAGTTGATCTGATCTTTGCAACAACAAAATTAATGTAACAATATCTCATAAAGGAAGAAAGCACCAGATTAGTCTTCCCAGACGTAGGAAAAGCCTGTAACAGTGTCCCAAGACCCAAAACTAGGGAATGAACAGAGAGAAGAATTGTACCCAGTTCACTGACTGAGAAAGTGAAGATGCCTTACAGAAGAATTGTAAACTGTGTTCGAATAGGAAATGGAGAGAATGAATGGTTTGACACTAAATGTTCATTCCAGCAGGGGAGTGCCTTGTCTCCATTGCTCTTGATCATTGTGATGGAGGATATCATGGAAAGGATGAAGGAGCAGTATGGACTTTGAGTTGAAAGAAATGGTGTTCAGGAATCATGTTATGATCTAGGGAGGTACAAATGACATCCAAGAAGCACTGAATGTATGGGACAGTCACTTTGAGGAATTTGGTCTGAAAGCCAGTTAACCAAAGAGCCACAAGGAGGATAGCCCGAGTTACAGCAGAATTCAAGACCTCTGAAGAATGTGTAACATTTCCCATATTTTGGAAGTGTGACAGATTATAAAATCTTAACCCTCAGTGAAGTTCTAAGCCATCCACATAAAGTTGCTCAGTTTTACAATCTGGTAAGACACCTCATTTGGGACAACCATATACCACACAATACTGATCTAACGATCTTCATTACCTTCTATATTCCTAATTTTAACCTACCCACTGCAAACCTGTGCACACCCCCCCCCACACACACACCCACCCACACCCACCCACCCACCCACCCACCCACCCACCCACCCACACACCCACACACACACACACACACACACACACACACAGAGAGAGAGAGAGAGAGGATGAACAAATCCTGGCTCCTGAAATGAAGTTCCTTATATCTATGCTGAGGAGAATAGAAAAGAATAAGATAATGAATGAAAGTAACAAATGGGTATGGGTGTAAAACTCAGGGTTCTTGTAAAACTCTGCCAGTCTAGATTAAGATGGTATGACCATGTGAAAGAGATGGAAGAAGCAAGGATAATCAAGAAATTCCTTGGTATCACCAAAAATAGGGAAATATAATGTAATTAGTAGCAGACCACCAACAGCCTTGCCACAGCAGTAACACCAGCTCCTGTCAGATCACTGATGTTAACAGCTGTTGGGCTGGGCTAGCACTTGGATGGGTGACCATCTGGTCTGCCGAGTGCTGTTGGCAAGCAGGGTGCACTCAGCCCTTGTGAGGCAAACTGAGGAGCTACTTGGCTGAGAAGTGGTTGCTCAGGTCTTGTAAACTGACATACAGCCAGGAGATCGGTGTGCTGACCATATGTCCCTCTGTATCAGCATCCAGTGACGCCTGTGGGCTGAGGATGACACGGCTGCCGGTTGGTACCAGTGGGCCTTCCAAGGCCTGTTTGGACGGAGTTCAGTATTAGTAGCAGGAGAACACACTTATAAATGTATAGAAATTTGCTGTCTTTTGGAGCCAATGGCTCCTTCTTCTGGCAGAAGGATTGATGAAGGAAGAGGGATGAAGGAAAAGGACTGATCAGGTTTAGGAAATGGAAAGAGTTCGGAAAAATCAACTGGAAACCCAGGTCATGGGACGCTTACCAGATAGGAAAGAGTCTGGAGCTGTGATCTGGTGATGACAATCCTTACACCATCATGAACTGAGCTTTTCCCTACAATGCGTAAGGGGTAATTGAAAGAAGCTCCATTGACTTACTTAGACAAACATCAGCTTTGGCAAATCAGCTGTTACTGAAATAACAATAATCATTAGGTCACTAAAAATGAATCTTTCTTCTGGGTATAGTTGTATTTCAACCACAGAACTAAAATCTTACACACAGTCAAGCATTCATTCATCATTTTTCATAGATCCCATCAAAAAGGAGAACGTTCAGTGATGTGTAATGACTCATAATTGAAAATTAATGTGTATACTGTGTTAACACTATACAGCATAATGATACACATGGTTAGGGGGTTGAAGTTAACCAAGATAATTAGAAAGAAAGCTGCTGTTCTGAAAATAACTTGTTTATCTCTTGCTGACAATTTAATATTTATTTGATTACAACGACATTAAATAAAAGCTTTCCCATAGCTGTAAATACAGATACTGTTTACAGTACATTAGTTTATTACTGCACAGCAGTTGTACAGTGAACACTGCTACGTGTCATAGAACTAACCGATTTTCTTCAGTTTTTGAATATCCACATGCAGATAAGTTGTAGAAAGAAACACCAACACAGTGAGTTCTTAATTTTCTTTTGAACTGATTAGAATTCCCAAATTTTTACTTGATGATGGATGATAGTTTGTTGAATAACTTTACACCACAATGTTTAACTCCACTAAACACTAGACAAAGAGGCGTGTACAAGAAAATCATTTTTACCTTTTATATTATAGTAATTGTGTGGATCAAAATTCTGAAGAAACAGGTTTTGTTGATGTCATTAAAAATCATCAAGGAATAAATGAGCCAGGAAATGAGTAAGAATTAAAGAGGCCTCTAAAAGACATGCAGTTACCTATTTTGCACAATATTCTTACTGCTCATTTCTGCTAAATAAATACCATACTTCATTTGCTTTAGGTGCACCACCACTGAAGACAATTTCATAACACAGCAGGGAGTGAAAATATGTGAAATAAGACAACATACATGCCAACAGGTCAGTACGTTATGGTCTTCCATTATTAGTATCATACCTGTGACAGCCTGTCAGTGTAACACTGATTTCTGTTACAAAGGTATGATTCCATCCATGCAATATCACAATATCCCAAGTAGAATTTTGTGACACATACAATCGTTGGCTTTGGTCAGGTCACAAAATATGCCTACAACATAATTTTTCTTGTTTAGCTAACCAGTACCTCATTTGCGAGATCTTATATAGTTGTTTCTGTAGATAATCATGTGATAAACTCAGAGATAGTTTACAAATTCTCGAGGTAAATGAGAAACGGATAAATATTTGGAGTTGTTTTACATATTTCCAGTTTTATAGATGGGCAGAATTACAGCACAATGGCATCTGTGAGGACATATGCTTAAGTCATAAACTGGTAATAAAAATATCTTTTTCCTAAGAACTCAGCAGAAGATTTTAATATTCTGATAGGAACACCATCTCAGCCAACAAAATAACTATGTGGAAACAAAAGTACAGCTTCAGACAACCAAGATCACTATTATACGGCATTTATTTTAACGAGCAGTTTCAGCAAACTATGTTGCCATCGTCAGAATAGAATAGGATCTTCTGCAGTACGTTTCACTGAATCTTGATCAAATGCATGTTATACCTTGTCACATCAAAGAACGATACTTCATGAACAGAACAACAGGCAAGGCAAGCATATTACATATAACAATGAGCATATTGTACTGATTATACAAGCTCATGTTTGCACATTATTAGAATGAAGGAGTCTGGTACAATGGGATGTAGCCTCTGCCATTCACCTCACAGTGGTCTGAAGTGTATAGATGAAGAGGTAGATGCAGAAATTTACTGTAGAAGCTCTCATTATGGCAACGAATTTTGCTGAAATTGGTCATAACAATAAGTACTGTACAATAGCATTCTGGTTGTTTGAAGTTGTACTTCTGTTTCTACATTAGTCGAGATAGCCCTCTAATTACATAATGTCAAGTATATATAATAATAACTATGTTTCTGTGGTTTGATGAGGTTTGCTATTTCCTTAAGGGTTGCATTTTTTTACACTAAGATCTGTTGGTGGCGCACACACTGTCTCCACAATAAATATAATGCATCTGTATTTGGTTGTTTATTGGTGGATGCAAGGTATGCTGTCAAAGTAAGTAATAATTTAACTTGGTGGCCAGTGATTTAAATGCATTTCCATTTCTATCACAGCTGTTTTACGGGAAATTAATTTTTGTTTGGGTCATTATTTTTGTTTGTTTCTTCTTTATAATTTTCCAAATTTTGCCTTATTCTTGAAGTTTTTGAACACAGAATAAGTGTTTCATTTTTTACATACGAGGCCGTACTCTGGAATAAGGCTGGGCATCTCGGGCATATTCTGAGTCGTGGTCACCTTTGCGCTCATACGACAAAGACTACCAAATCCACCGGTTAGTCCCTCAGCCGTTAGGGGTAAAACCCAATGGGACTCGGGGCAAGTAAGGCTAGCAACCTGCTTCCCTGGTACTTTAAATATGATGCTGGCAACAATCAGAGCAAAATGCCTCGGACCTTTGGAGGTGACGGAGTCCCACCTCTAACTGACAAACCAGGGACTCCTGAGATACGACTTGGCAAACAAATGGTAATGAGATGGGGAGCTATTAATATCAATGGGGGCTACTCTGGGAAGAAGGTAGAGCTGGCAGAGGCTGCAAGTAAGATGGGGCTGGACGTTTTAGCTGTTAGTGACATTCGGGTAAGGGGTGAGAAAGAAGAGGAAGTGGGAGAATACAAGGTCTACCTGTCAGGAGTCAAAGCAGGAATAGCACAATGGGGTGTAGGGCTTTACATCAGGAAAGAAATGGAACCCAGCATGGTTGCAATAAGGTATGTAAACGAACGACTGATGTGGATAGATTTGACAGTGTCCAGCAAGAAAATTAGGATTGTGTCAGTATATTCGCATTGTGAAGGGATAGATCAAGATAAGATGGATAGTTTTTATGAGGCACTCAGTGATGTAGTTGTTAGAGTAAAGGACAAGGACAGTGTTCTGCTCATGGGTGATTTTAATGCCAGGA
The DNA here is from genome assembly GCF_021461385.2 of Schistocerca piceifrons. NCBI lineage: Eukaryota > Metazoa > Arthropoda > Insecta > Orthoptera > Acrididae > Schistocerca > Schistocerca piceifrons. The sequence goes on from NC_060139.1 coordinate 2,673,369, forward strand.
TTGGAAATCGAACAGAAGGGTATGAACAGGTTATGGGTAAATTTGGAGAGGATATGGAGGCCAACAGGAACGGGAAACAACTCTTGGATTTCTGTGCCATTATGGGCTTAGTAATCACAAACTCCTTTTTTAAACATAAGAACATTCACCGGTATACTTGGGAAGGCAGGGGAACCAGATCTGTCATTGACTATATAATAACAGATCAGGAATTCAACAAGGCTGTGAGGGACACACGTGTATTCAGGGGATTCTTCGATGACACTGATCATTATTTAATCTGCAGTGAAATTGGGATTGTGAGGCTGAAAGTGCAGGAGGTCAGGTCCATATGTAGGAGGATAAGAGTGGAGAAACTTCACGATAAGGAAATCAGGCACAAGTACATAACAGCGATCTCAGAAAGGTACCAGTTAGTTGAATGTAGTCAATTACAGTCATTGGAAAAGGAATGGACAAGGTACATGGAAACAGTACTAGAAGTGGCTAAAGAATGTCTTGGAACAGTAGTGTGTAAAAGTAGGATGAAGCAAACAGCTTGGTGGAATGATACAGTCAAGGCAGCCTGTAAAAGGAAAAAGAAGGCGTATCAAAAATGGCTACATACCAGAACCCAGGTAGACAGAGAAAGTTATGTTGAAGAAAGAAACAAAGCCAAACAGATAATTGCAACATACAAGAAGAAATCGTGGGAAGACTTTGCAAACAGGTTGGACACTATGGGTCAAGCTGCTGGAAAACCATTCTGGAGTGTAATTAGCAGTCTTCGAAAGGGAGGTAAGAAGGAAATGACACGTATTTTGGACAGGTCAGGAAAACTGCTGGTGAATCCTGTGGATGCCTTGGGCAGATGGAGGGAATATTTTGAAGAGTTGCTCAATGTAGGTGAAAATACGATCAGTAATGTTTCAGATTTCGAGGTAGAATGGGATAGGAATGATGATGGAAATAGGATCACATTTGAGGAAGTGGAAAAAATGGTCAATAGATTGCAGTGCAATAAAGCGGCTGGAGTGGATGAAATTAAGTCGGAACTCATCAAATACAGTGGAATGTCAGGTCTTAAATGGCTACACAGGATAATTGAAATGGCCTGGGAGTTGGGACAGGTTCCATCAGACTGGACAAAAGCAGTAATCACACCAATCTTTAAACATGGAAACAGAAAAGATTGTAACAACTACAGAGGTATCTCTTTAATCAGCGTTGTGGGTAAAATCTTCTCAGGTATTGTTGAAAGGAAAGTGCGAGTATTAGTTGAGGACCAATTGGATGAAAATCAGTGTGGGTTTAGGCCTCTTAGAGGTTGTCGGGACCAGATCTTTAGCTTACGGCAAATAATGGAGAAGTGATATGAGTGGAACAGGGAATTGTATCTATGCTTTATAGATCTAGAAAAGGCATATGACCGGGTTCCTAGGAGGAAGTTATTGTCTGTTCTACAAGATTATGCAATAGGAGGCAAACTTTTGCAAGCAATTAAAGGTCTTTACATGGATAGTCAGGCAGCAGTTAGAGTTGACGGTAAATTGAGTTCATGGTTCAGAGTAGTTTCAGGGGTAAGACAAGGCTGCAACCTGTCTCCACTGTTGTTCATATTATTTATGGATCATATGTTGAAAACAATAGACTGGCTGGGTGAGATTAAGATATGTGAACACAAAATAAGCAGTCTTGCATATGCGGATGACTTAGTTGTGATGGCAGATTCGATTGAAAGTTTGCAAAGTAATATTTCAGAGCTAGATCAGAAATGTAGGGACTATGGTATGAAGATTAGCATCTCCAAAACGAAAGTAATGTCAGTGGGAAAGAAATATAAACAGATTGAGTGCCAAATAGGAGGAACAAAGTTAGAACAGGTGGATGGTTTCAATTACTTAGGATGCATATTCTCACAGGATGGCAACATAGTGAAAGAACTGGAAGCGAGGTGTAGCAAAGCTAATGCAGTGAGCGCTCAGCTACGATCTACTCTTTTCTGCAAGAAGGAAGTCAGTACCAAGACTAAGTTATCTGTGCACCGTTCAATCTTTCGACCAACTTTGTTGTATGGGAGCGAAAGCTGGGCGGATTCAGGTTACCTTATCAACAAGGTTGAGGTTACGGATATGAAAGTAGCTAGGATGATTGCAGGTACTAGTAGATGGGAACAATGGCAGGAGGGTGTCCACAATGAGGAAATCAAAGAAAAACTGGGAATGAACTCTATAGATGTAGCAGTCAGGGCGAACAGGCTTAGATGGTGGGGTCATGTTACACACATGGGAGAAGCAAGGTTACCCAAGAGACTCATGGATTCAGCAGTAGAGGGTAGGAGGAGTCGGGGCAGACCGAGGAGAAGGTACCTGGATTCGGTTAAGAATGATTTTGAAGTAATAGGTTTAACATCAGAAGAGGCACCAATGTTAGCACTGAATAGGGGATCATGGAGGAACTGTATAAGGGGGGCTATGCTCCAGACTGAACGCTGAAAGGCATAATCAGTCTTAAATGATGATGAGGCCGGCAGATTTTAAAATACTGGTTGTCATAGGGTTTCAACTGTTGACTACAGAGTACTCAGCACATTATGTAGAGTTTACTTTCGACAATACATGATATTTCTGTCCCTTATCCTAGTTTGTTAAATTTTACCCTCATTTCACAGGAAAACAAGACTAAAGTGCTGTAGGAATATGTTTATGAAAAAGTTAAATTTTACATTTTCACTGTTCACTGTATAAAGTTTTTCCCAGTGGTCCCCCACAGTTTCTCTTTAAACACTGTGGTGAATGAATATATGATTCTGTAATGCAGTATTTTTCTTCTATGATTGGAATCCAACTGGTCAGTATATTTTACTGTTAACATTTGACTATCATGAAATTTCATGCCGCAACAATTTCAATGGCCAGTTTTTGAAGCACTCAGTGATTTGTGATTGAAGAAAGACTGTCACAAGTGTGCCCAGGCTTGTATGTAGTAGATGCCAACCATTCAAGATCAGGTATGTATCAGTGCCCCTCAGCACCATAGTTATACCTACAGCCTGGTTGGCCCACTGCCTTCCTCCAATAATTATTTCGTTATTTGCTAACCGTAGTGGACCATTTTACATGATGCCCAGAGGCTTTCCCAGTTACAGAAATTGCAGCAAAAGCTGTGGCCTGAGCATTGCTCACAGGCTGGATTTACCGATTCGGGATTCCCCAAGAAATTACTACAGACCTTTTCAGACCATATGAGTCATTACTATTCCATGAACATTTCTGGGGTTGCCTGCACATTAGAACTACCACTTATCATCCCACAAGTGACAAGAAGGTGGAGTTGCTACATCACACCTAGAAGGCTGCACTTGTGTGCTACCACCTGAATTACTCCCACAAAAACCTTGGCTGTTATCACAGGAAGAGGAACTTACACAGGTCTTGGGGAAACATTTACAAAAGAATGTGGCCTACTCCACCCTTACACCTAAGCCATATGGCATCAAATGTTTTCATCCACAGGGACTTGTACAAAACCTCACTTGTTTGGTTGAGGGATGGGGTCGACAGAAGCGTCTGATCCAACGCGTCGGCTTTGACCCGTGACATAAGGGTGTTGTCGTGTGTGACGTCATGACGGCGCGGAGTTTGGTTTGAGTGTGGCTGTCTCCAATTCCGTTTTATTTTATTTACTTTTCTGATCTGTTTGTTCTATCTCGTGAGATTTTTTTAAAATTTAAAAACACTTATTACTTATTTTAATTATGTTTCCTCGAATTTCTGTTTTAGTTTATTATATTTATCTTTCTGATCTGTTCGTTCTATCCCGTGAGATTTTTTTTTTTTTAAAAGACAAAAAGCACTAATCAGCTACTGAAGCATCTTTATCTTCCATGGGTTGCAGGGGTTACGACCCCTTGGGAGGTGGGTGGGTATTCAAGCACGGCTGTCTTCACTTACACGTTGTAGCTACGCAAGGCGTCTAAATTTGTTTATATTTAGTTTGCCCCCCACCCAAAACACCCCATTTCCTGCACTTGTCCCGTTAGTGTCATTAGGCTTCTTGTGGAAAGTGTGTGTGTTTGTTTTTGTTTCCGCCATATTCGTGACGTCATGGGTCAAAGCAGACGGGTGGGATCGGACGCTTCCGTATTTCCGAGGGATGATACTGTCTGTCCACTGTTACAGCCACTGTACACCAACCATTCAAAATCATCCAGAGGGCAACAAGTAACAAACCTCTTCAAGATGAGGTGGAATGATTTGAGGAAAAACAGTATCTACCAAGCGTCTCAAGCCTGTACACCTGGAAGAGGACTCAACAGACTGGCTGCCTCCATTCTGTCCATCTACATCTTCAGGTTCCTCCTCCCACACCTCCCGCCCCAAGCAGCTGACAAGGGCCTCATACTGAGTGGAGGAGGAGCAGATGACAAGAGCACCTACAGCTACAATCACCCACACTACAACAAGTGATAGTAACAAGAGTGGGTAACCCAGTCAGATACTTATTTCTCAATATTCCTGGGGCTCTTGGGTTCAAAAGGAGGGTGTGAGTGCTGGAGAGGGGAGGGGGGGGGGGGAGGGGAGGAGGGGATGTAGTGACCTGAGGATCAACTGATCAGTTATGAACAGACAAGTGACAAGGTGTGAATGTGAAATATTTTTGGATTGTTACCTTTGTTCAGTGGGAAGTGCAGGTTCTTGTCGTGTTCCTAGCTATTAATGAGGTATAAAAATTAAGTGAACAGAAAGAGTATAGCCACATGCTTGGATTATCACTATACCAATAGATGTCCTAGAAGAGTATCATCAAATACTAATATCAGATCACAAAAGTTTATTTCTTCTGTAGGAAAACCATCAATAAGAATTTCAACAATCTTCAGTGTAGCTATAAGGGAATTCCAGTCAAACAAAGCATATACTTGCCCCCAACTAACAGCAAACGAATGAAATATACAGTAAGGTCATTAAAAAATACAAAATCGGTAGGCTATGATGAATTGTCTCTCAACACATTAAAAACGTGAATAGACAACATCTGATGCCACTGTCACACCAGTAAATGAATATCCCAATCTATAGATAGCACAAGTAACTCCAATTTGTAAGAAATGTAATGAATCGAAAACTGAAAGCTAGCTACTGATTCATCTCACTTGCCTGGATTTTCTACGTTAATTGAGAAAGGTATTTATATCAGACTAATGTCATTTGTGATAAATCCTAACTTATTAAAAATGTTTGTGATGAATAAGGCGAGAAAAAATGTTACGCTTTAATTTCCCTAAATTTGATGACAAATGTAAAACATGAATATTTATTGTTATTCTCTAAACGTTTGCCTCAAAAGTTCTGTAAGTTTAATACGCAGTTCATGTAAGTTTGTTTATGTAACACTGGTAACATAATGATGTCCATTTCACGCAATAGTACACGTAGTTAAGATCGAATTACTATTTGCTTAAAGAGTGTGACGACGACTATTCTCCTAAACAGCAAATTAAATAATAGAATATGGGCTATTTTATTTTCAGGGCAAATGTGGTTTCTGTACGTACAGCTGCTGATGGCTTACACCACACCGAAAAATTAGTTGGAAAGAGTAAAAGAAAATGAGCTACATCGTAGTTTAACCAATTTGACTGGTTGCATCTTGATGTACTTGAAATAATTTAAAATTCTGGCCGTGTGTGCATTGCTTGCACATTTTACTGCACCAGATTCATGAGTTCAGTGCTTCGCGAATTTGTGGGCGGCACACCCAGCTTACGCGAATTTTAAGAATGTTGCAGCAATGGCTGCCGACAATTAACACATCTGGTACACTGAAAATGGGAAGAGAAAGGTGATTTACACACATATGAATATTAAATAAAATAAGTTATTTTATGTCAACGAACAAGAATCATATTCAGAGATAAAAAAACAGAAATTATTACATCACAGACCTTTCCATCCCGTATTAAAAGGTTAGCGTGCAAGCTTGCATCTTACTCTTCCAAGGAATCTAACATTAGTAAGTGATATCGCAGTCTACACAATTAGTATTAACAATGAACATTGTACTTTCTCTTCGACCATAGATACTAATAGACTGGGCAAGCAGTGCAGCGGCTATACATCTGGCGTGGCTGCAACATAGAATCACGTGACTGTTGGCAGAACGTCGGCGGGAGTTCAAGGCAGCATTCTGATTCCTGATTTCACTTCCAGTATTTCTCAGTGGATTTCCTGCTGACTTCACCACATTAAATGTAGCTTATGTAAACACAGCTAGAAGTGATAAATTATTGCGTAACCACTGTACAAATTTAGTTTTACAGCCATTACTTCACAATGAACTTTGTGAACTGCTGAAACACTTTCGATGTTCGGCAATATATTCGCCGCGAATATTTCAGTGTTACCAATTATGAGATGCATTCTCTACTAACAATACGCGTTATGCACTGCATAAAATGTAAATATTGCATGTGTGTGTTTTAGTGCCTTGGTTGTAGAAAGTGTTATAGACTTCATAAATCGGCATAAACAACGAAACCTGTAACGTAAACACACGTGTTCACATCGAATGTAGCGAACTCAATTGTGTCGTTCACCCACAAAACGTAAAGCAGTTTCATTTGAAAGCTCTTTTTTGGTTTAAACAGTTTGTTTCGTAGATGTATCAAATAAGATATCTACAAAATCAGTACCTACTTACATGAATACTTGTTCCACAGATCATGAATACGATACTTCATAATGATGTGTCAGTTTAATGAAAGGTAGACCTATCATTACATGACAATTCTTCCAATCACTTATTTATACCTAAAAAATCGTCTACTGAGTAGGAGCTGTCATTCATAGATTCTTTTAGTTTGATTTTAAATGCTGGTTGGCTATCTGTCAGGCTTTTAATGCTTTTTGTTAAATGACCAAAGATTTTTGTAGCAGCATATTATTTATCCCATACATTACAGCTTATTATCTGGAAACTAACATAGGCCATACAACTACCTTTTTGCAAATGGTATTCAGTACTTGTTTCTGACATTTGTATGTTTTGTAACTGGGAAGTACAAAATAAAACTAAACCCTGATGAGAAATCAAACCCCTAACTTGTTTATGCAAATTGTTCTTTAAAATAACACCAACATAATTCACCCCATTTTGTACCGAAGTCAGATTTAATCCAGGATAGTAAAAATCATCCTTTCTTCTTATGTAGTAGCAATGCACATTGCCATTGCTTTTGGAGTGGGAAGGGTTATTGATAATAAATATCTCTCTCTCTCTCTCTCTCTCTCTCTCTCTCTCTCTCTCTCTCTCTCACACACACACACACACACACACAGGTGTGTATGTGCGAATGGATATGTGTGTGTGTGTTTGTGCGAGTGTATACCTGTCCTTTTTCCCCCCCTAAGGTAAGTCTTTCCACTCCCGGGATTGGAATGACTCCTTACCCTCTCCATTAAAACCCACATCCTTTCGTCTTTCCCTCTCCTTCCCTATTTCCTGATGAAGCAACCGTTTGTTGCGAAAGCTTGGATTTTGTGTGTATGTTGATGTTTGTTTGTGTGTCTATCGACCTGCCAGCGCTTTCGTTCGGTAAGTCACCTCATCTTTGTTTTTATATATAATGTTTCCCACGTGGAATGTTTCCTTATATATATATATATATATATATATATATATATATATATATATACACTCCTGGAAATGGAAAAAAGAACACATTGACACCGGTGTGTCAGACCCACCATACTTGCTCCGGACACTGCGAGAGGGCTGTACAAGCAATGATCACACGCACGGCACAGCGGACACACCAGGAACCGCAGTGTTGGCCGTCGAATGGCGCTAGCTGCGCAGCATTTGTGCGCCGCCGCCGTCAGTATCAGCCAGTTTGCCGTGGCATACGGAGCTCCATCGCAGTCTTTAACACTGGTAGCATGCCGCGACAGCGTGGACGTGAACCGTATGTGCAGTTGACGGACTTTGAGCGAGGGCGTATAGTGGACATGCGGGAGGCCGGGTGGACGTACCGCCGAATTGCTCAACACGTGGCGCGTGAGGTCTCCACAGTACATCGATGTTGTCGCCAGTGGTCGGCGGAAGGTGCACGTGCCCGTCGACCTGGGACCGGACCGCAGCGACGCACGGATGCACGCCAAGACCGTAGGATCCTACGCAGTGCCGTAGGGGACCGCACCGCCACTTCCCAGCAAATTAGGGACACTGTTGCTCCTGGGGTATCGGCGAGGACCATTCGCAACCGTCTCCATGAAGCTGGGCTACGGTCCCGCACACCGTTAGGCCGTCTTCCGCTCACGCCCCAACATCGTGCAGCCCGCCTCCAGTGGTGTCGCGACAGGCGTGAATGGAGGGACGAATGGAGACGTGTCGTCTTCAGCGATGAGAGTCCCTTCTGCCTTGGTGCCAATGATGGTCGTATGCGTGTTTGGCGCCGTGCAGGTGAGCGCCACAATCAGGACTGCATACGACCGAGGCACACAGGGCCAACACCCGGCATCATGGTGTGGGGAGCGATCTCCTACACTGGCCGTGCACCACTGGTGATCGTCGAGGGGACACTGAATAGTGCACGGTACATCCAAACCGTCATCGAACCCATCGTTCTACCATTCCTAGACCGGCAAGGGAACTTGCTGTTCCAACAGGACAATGCACGTCTGCATGTATCCCGTGCCACCCAACGTGCTCTAAAAGGTGTAAGTCAACTACCCTGGCCAGCGAGATCTCCGGATCTGTCTCCCATTGAGCATGTTTGGGACTGGATGAAGCGTCGTCTCACGCGGTCTGCACGTCCAGCACGAACGCTGGTCCAACTGAGGCGCCAGGTGGAAATGGCATGGCAAGCCGTTCCACAGGACTACATCCAGCATCTCTACGATCGTCTCCATGGGAGAATAGCAGCCTGCATTGCTGCGAAAGGCGGATATACACTGTACTAGTGCCGACATTGTGCATGCTCTGTTGCCTGTGTCTATGTGCCTGTGGTTCTGTCAGTGTGATCATGTGATGTATCTGACCCCAGGAATGTGTCAATAAAGTTTCCCCTTCCTGGGACAATGAATTCACGGTGTTCGTATTTCAATTTCCAGGAGTATATATATATATATATATATATATATATATGCTTGGTTCCTCCCTCTCAATAAGCAATATTTGTCTCTTTCTCTCTCTGATGAGGAGGCAGAGCAACTACCTCCATGGGCGGCGGCGGCGGCGACATGGCGGCAGCCGCAGCGTCCATCGGCTCCGGCACTGCGGAGGAACATGGCGGCGACGGCGGCCTGAGGTGGGGTCTTGGCGGCGGCGAGAAGGGCCCACCCGGCGCTGCGTACTGGACCGGCGCGCTGGAGACGCGAACGGCGGAGGCGCAGTCGGTGGAGACGTGGGCTGAGGCGACGGAAGGCGCGAAGCCTCCAATTTGCCAGAAAAGAACCAGTGGTAGAAAACTGAGAATGGCACAAACGGCTCTGATGCCGGTATCGCTTGACAGTGCCGTAGGGACCAGAAATGGTAAATAAGGCACGGCTAAACTGGTGAAGAATGCGCCTCTGCTGCCAGAGGAAACGCGATGTGACACCAAAGCACGTGACACCAAAGCACGTGACACCAAGCCAGAACGATGCGATGCAGCGGGAGCAGGCAGTGGCGGGTGCAATAGCTACAAGAGCGACCAATGGGCGTGGCCATGTAGCGGTTCTGCTAGGGAACTGGCGCCTCGTAGCTGGGAGCGACAGGAAGCAACGACAGCCCATGGCGGGCGCTCGCGAAAGTGAGTGGCACACGACTTGCTCATCCGTGACTTAAACGTACGCACAAAGCGTTCAGCCTCGCCATTTGGCTAGTGGTGGAACGGGGCAGAGGTCAGATGGCGAATGCCATTAGCAGCACAGAACGCTTCAGACACGGAGGACACAAATTGGGGGTCATTGTCAGAGACAGTAACTTCACGGAGCCCCCTCAATGCTAAAAATAGACGTCAAGGTCCGAATAGTAATGGGAGATGTAGTAGAAGACATAGGCACAACAAAACGGAAGTTCCTGTACGCATCAATAACTATCAACTAGTGGGTGTCCCAGAAAGGACACGCAAAATCAATATGAACACGCTGCCAAGGTGCAGTAGGAGTCGGCCATAAGTGCTGGCAGAGAGGAGATTGATGCTCCGTGCAAGAGCGACAGTTAGCAAGCAAATTCTCAATTTGTTTATCAGTGCTGACCCAAGTGCAGTGGCGACGCACTAGTTGCTTCGTCCACACTATACCCCAATAACCAGTGTGAAGTAAGCGGAGGATTTCCGACTACGATGAACGAGGTGCAACTACACGAGACTGATCATTGTCAGTTCGTAACAAAATAACACCGTGGTGTACAGACAAGCTGTGACGTTGCGCAAAGTAGCGTCGAACAAGGGGATCACTAGTCTGCATAGCAGACGGAGGCTACTGAGTACGAAGGAACCGTAAAACAATCTCCCAAGAAGTATCGGCGGCCGTCGCGGAAGCAGTGCGACGAAAATCCACCGGATAACCGTCACCTTATTCCCTATCGTGCGAACCAATAAACATGCATGACAACTCAGAAGAATTAAAAACTCGTCGTCAGGACCGAAAGGTAGACGAGACAAAGTACCGGCATTGCCTTGCTGGGCCGTTGGCCGAAACAAAATTTCGAAATAGTAGTTAGACAAAAACAAAGACCAGCATTGCAAATTTTGTGCAGTATGGGCTGGAACTGGCTTTGACGGGTGAAGCAATGACGTCAGAGGCTTATGGTCGGTGACCAAACAGAACTTGCGACCAAAAATTATGAAACTGTCACTCCATATACAATAGCTAAAGCTTCTTTCTCGACTTGAGAATAGTTTTGCTGGGCAGAATTGAGCAACTTAGACGCAAAAGAGATCGGGCGATCGATAGAACTAATGCGGTGCGAGAGAACCGCTCCGATGAATTGAGAAGATGCATCGACAGCCAAAACAACTGTTTTAGAGGGATCTAAAGGAATCAAACAGCAGATTTGAGCTTGTGGAAAGCAGCGTCACATTCCAAAGATCAAACAAAAAGTTCGCTTGCAGACGCGGAAGTGTTAAGACGTGCTACGCGGTCGCTCCTCCGTGTGACGCTTGTGTTTACCTACTAGTGGTGCACGCGCGTAACAGCTTTCGTTTGGTACGGTTTTCTGTTAGGCACATTAACACCTGACATTACTATCGGTGACGGCAGGCCCCGCCATGTATGGTGGGGTGTATGGAGAAGGGGGTGGTGACTTCGACGCCCCCATGGGACAACATCAACAACTACCACCTGCCCAGCGGCTACATCCAGATGCAGCACCCTTACCAGCTCCTCCAGGAACTACATTGGACAACACGACGGCTGTGATCAGCCACTCGTTAGCAGTTGTTCGGGGAGAATCTGGAATACAGCCGGCAGAAGAGCATGTGGATTTATCGGAACAGGATTCCTCCAGCTTCTCCGCTACGAGAAACAAGCGACAAAGTGAAATCAGTCTGGATTTAAGAAATTCCAAAACCTTCATAGCAGACGCTAATCAACTCTTACCTGTAATTGACGTTTCAAATGTCGCTGACCCCCTGTAGCAACTCCTTCTGCGCTCACTCCTAACCAACATGCTGCAACTAACACCCCTCCTGTGCGACCTGCACCTACTCCGTGGTCTCCTAACGTTTACAAATGTACAGATAGGGGACCATTCTTAGTTTACATGGAATGCTTGGACAAAAACTTAGGCCGCTTGCACCCTATGGCACTAGGGAAATTATTGCATATTTCCTTGCCAGAAGTGAAGAATTCTATACTTAACATCTCTTCAGCAGGAAAAACAAAAGTTAAGGTGGATCTGAAAACCCCAGACAAGGCTAATTTCCTAGTTACCAGTGAGGTATTAAAGTCAAAAAATAGAGAAGCTTACATTCCTTCCTTTGTTGTCCATAAGCTGGGAGTAATCAGGAAAGTAGACACCAACCTTGAAGAAGCGGAGATTTTGGAAGTCGTACAATCTCCCTTCCCTGTTGTAGGCATTCGGAGGTTTACGAAGAGATATGGTAAAGATCAAATCGTTAAATTGCACACCTGTTTGTTAACCTTCGACTCTCAAACCTTACCGGAAGCCGTGTCTATTCACGGAACAAGATGTCCCGTAGACCTTTATGTACCAACTGTCAGGCAGTGCTTTAATTGTCTTCGTTACGGGCACATCAGCAAACAGTGTCGATCTCAGATGAGATGCATTAAATGTAGTGGTCCATATAATGTTGAATCCTGTGTCTCACCTATCACTATTTGCGCTCATTGCGGGGGACAACGCGCATCCACGGACCGTTCCTGCCCGGAATACCATATACGGCGACGAGCTCAAGAATTTGCTACGTTGAACAACATTGATTTGAGGGATGCGCTGTCTATTGCTCGTATGCCAACCTATGCATCCGTCACCGGGGTTCAACAACAACACTTGCCGGCTCCGATCACTCCTGCTCCAACAAATCTGAGCTCTCCGGACTTTCAAAACCCAGAACTCTTCCCGCCGCTGCCCGCCGCAAGCATGCAGAGTCAACAACGCGGAAGTGGGGACGCAACTCTGTGTGCAGCTGTGCCCAGCAGACACGTCGCTTACCGGCCTCCACGGCGGCAGGTGCAAGTAAACAACCAAAGTAGCGTCCGTGAGTGGTCTCAGTACCGCGGCCTGTTATATCCCATGCAACACTCATTCACTCGTATCAGCCAAAATCCATACCAGCCTGCTGCTCACAGATTAGCAACCCCACAAGCGCCGAATCAACGACAGCCTCAAGGTCATGCTGAACTTATAGATAAGATAATAAATGTGGTTGATATTGTCACGCAAAACATGAGACAAAATAGTGCTATGAACAATTCCGATATCCGGCACCTCGTTACTGGCATATTTCAATCTCTCTCTCCCTAAATTATGGCGGTTTTAAAAGTATTGCAGTGGAATCGCGAGATCGGCTAATTCTAATAGAGAAAGCTTGCAACGAGAACTGTTCGTAGTCAGCCTGATATCGTTCTGTCATGTGAAACTTGGTTCAAATTCGAACGAACTGTTCGCTTTCAAAATTACTCTATAGTAGGGGAAGACCGTCTCGATGGGTGGGGCGGCGTAGCTATACTGGTAAAAACTTCTCTGCTGCATCGACCACACCCGTTATACGTACCTGTCACCAACCTTGAGTTAGTTGCTGTGGAGATACGAACTGCCCACAAAACCTTTACAGTTGTCTCGTTGTATAACGCTTCCCACCACAGTATCGTGGAAGCTGACTGGAGACAATTAATAAGCCAGCTTCGTCCTCCCTTTATCGTAGCTGGAGACGTGAGTGTCCACCATGTAGCGTGGGGAGGAGACGTGACAGACAGGAACGGCAAGACCTTGATAAGCGTTATCGAAGATAAAAACCTAGTGATACTCAACGATGGCTCTCCTGCTATGGTAACTTCACCTCTCCGTAGACCCTCCGCAGTTGATGTAACTCTTTGCACCCCCTGCTTTACTGAAATATCTAATTGGTGCGTTAAAAAGGATTCAATGGGATCCGATCATCTCCCAATAGAGTTTCACATTAACATCAACGTCGATACTACGCACATCTGTTACTCTAATAGTACGTGGAAAATCAAGGAAGCCAATTGGGCCTCTTATAAGGAAACGGTTCGGCGGGCACTCGCAAATACGAGACGTGACTTACGGGACGACGATGCATACCCAGTTTTACTCAATGCTATGAACGTCGCAGCTGGCATCAGCATCCCTAAGAAAAAAGTGTTTACAGTAATGAAGCACCGTTCTCCTCCTTGGTGGAATTCTGAACGCTCTCGGGAAGTTGCGAAGCGACGACTCGCCTTGAAAACCTATCGTCAGAATCCTTCATTGGACAACTTCTTGGCTGTGCAAAAAGTGAATGCGCGAGTTAACAACTTCCTGAATAAAACCAAGAAGGACAGTTGGAAACAATTTTGCCTGTCCCTAAATAATGAAACCAGTATGGCAAGCATCTGGTATAAAATGAAAGCTTTTAGAACAAGAAGACTGTCTTCCTCCCTTCCTGCTACCATGGCCTGGTTAGAGGAATTCATAGATACAATCGCTCCTCCCACGGTGTCATTTTTAATCCATCGGTTCCCTGCTGAAGAAGACCGCTATCATGTTCTCCTTCGTCCTTTCTCTAAATAAGAACTCAACGAAGCTATTAAAGTATCGAGCGACAGTTGCCCTGGCATTGATCATATACACTACTCTATGCTTGCACACCTGCCTATAGAAGCGAAAGACTTTCTCTTGAACATTTTTAATCAGTACTGGATGAAGAAAGACCTCATATCAACATGGAAGACGCAAGTAATAATTCGAATTCTCAAAAGTGGTAAAGATCCAAATGTCGGTACTAATTATAGACCTATTGCCCTGTCATCGTGTGTTGCAAAAACGCTGGAACGAATGGTAAAAAGGAGACTAGAATGGTGACTTGAAAAAAGTAATTTGTTGGCTCGGAGTCAATACGGCTTCAGAAAAGGCAAAGGGACCAAGGATTACCTGTTTTTGCTTAATATGGATATCACGTCAGCCTTTCAAACGAAAGAGACAGTAGTGGCAGCTTTTCTTGACGTTAAGGGTGCATATGATCACGTACAAATACCGATACTCTTGGACAAGCTGGCAGGATTCGGAATTCCTTCACGGATGATCTACGGTATCAGCACCCTGATTACTCAAAGAACGATCTACGTCCGTTTCAAAGGTCCCATAATCGGACGTTTTTATGTCTCCCAGGGCTTGCCGCAAGGTGCAGTTTTAAGTCCTCTCCTCTATACTCTATATACGCACGACCTAGAACGCATACTTACTCCCCCCCACAAAAATCCTACAGTATGCTGATGATATATGTGTTTATTCTACTGCTGCTTCATATCTTCGGGCCAAAACGGCATTAACCACAACCATCGCACACATCGATGAGTGGCTCTCTATCAATGGGCTGGAGATCTCGGCTGAGAAATCAGCAGTCGTTCCCTTCTCCAAGTCGACCACAGCTCGCACTGAAGATCACAATACCTGTGGCAAGTACGCCTTCCAAATAAAATCTCTCGTTCGATTTCTGGGGATGATTTTTGACTCTCGGTTAAGCTGGGCGCCCCACATCCGATCCACCGTTACCAAGTGTGAAGAAGGTTTAAATGTAATCAGATCACTCACTCGTGTCTGGTGGGGAGCGCACCAGAGTGTTTTACTCACCATGTACCGAGGGATGATTCGATCTCGATTAGACTATGGCTGTCAATTCTACCACACTGTGTCAAAGATTCATCTCTTCAAATTAGATACTCTTCAATATAGAGCCATTTGTACCTGTCTTGGAGCCATGCGATCGACGCCCACCAACGCCCTTTTAATAGAAGCAGGGGAGATGCCCTTGAGCATTAGGCGCCAAATGTTATCGGACAAATTCTACGTTCAAGACATGGCCATTATGGACAGTTCCGTCTATCAAAGTAGAGACTGCATTTATCGACTGTGGATTGCATCCCACAGAAGGAATAAAGTGCCAGCCGTTTGTGCCAGCTTTGACACTTGGTCACCTGACATACATTCTATACGGCGTTCAGCGCATCTACCTGTTTTTGAATATGATCTTCAAACGCTCTGCTCCCAGATCCCAGTCCATTATTTAAGTACGACCTGGCTGGACAATACTAATGTCAACGTTGGCTTCAATCGTCTCGTTCAAGCACAATGGCCGGGTTTTCTCTTTGTATATACCGATGGCTCCAAAATTCCGCAAGAAGAGTGTACAGGATGCGCTTTTTTCTTCCCTCAGATCCAGATCCGCAAAACCTTCAAACTGCCTACGAGCACTTCTATTTTTACGGCGGAGACAGTGGCAGTTTTGGAAGCACTTAAGTTTGTCTCTAGCACTTCCTTCTCCAAGATATTGATAGTATCTGACTCGCAATGCGTTCTTAGAAACATTCAGTACAGTCGGCGGAGCAAAACAACCAACAGTTATATCTTGGATGTGATGTATGAATGTATTCGCAGCACACGCACGGGCCGGACGATCCATTTGTTGTGGGTGCCTTCCCACTCTGGTATCCTCTATAATGATGAAGTTGATGCATTAGCCAAACAAGCGGCAACCTTAGGCACCGTCCTGGATCTGCACCTTCCTTATACAGACTACTTACGTGAAGTCAAGGATCACGCAAGACAACAATGGCAGGAAATGTGGAACGTTTCTCAACAGACAAAAGGCGGTTATTACGCAGTGCTACAACCTCGGATTCCTTCACATCCGTGGTTCATGAGGACACATCTGGACCGATCCACGATTTCTACCATCATAAGACTCCGCTTCAATCGTGCCTCTTTCCCACAACATCTACATCGGATCAACGTTTACAGTTCACCAGCATGTGAGTGTGATCCTGAGTCGGAAGCTGATGTCAACCACATCTTATTTATGTACCCCAAATTTGACCGTGAACGGTTGGTCTTCCTGAAGACATTGCTGAGTATGGGCTACCATCTTCCTCAATCAGCTTCTTCTCTTTTGTGTACTAAAGACGTTCGTCTATATAAAGTGATAGTTAACTTCATCAAGAGTACTGGTCACAGTCTGTAGGTTTTAATGGTGTACGTAAATTATAAATATGTCTTGCTGATGAAGATATTTCAGAACTGGTGTGAATTGTAAGCCAAGACACTTTCAGTTATTTTCCAATTCAATTCAATTCAATTTAATTTTTAAAACATTATGTACAAAACTGTAACAGTTAAGCTTTTTATTCTTGTAAATATGCATTTCTGTATTTGTTTATTCAATTATGTGTACATTGTCACTGAGTTGCCTATGGCTAAATTGAGTACACACTCAAAGGCCAAAAAAGAAAAAAAAATCAAACAAAAGGAACGTTCTTATTCCAGAGGCGATGCAAAGGCGCTGCAATCTGCGCTGCATTTGGTATAAACTGAACATAGTATGTAACTTTGCCCAACACAGACTGAAGTTCTTTCAAGTTCCTGGGTGCTGGCAAGTCTCTAATCGCACGGAGATGTGACTTTGAGGGGTTGTCTGTTAATCATATGTCCTAAATACTGAACCTCAGTTTGAAAAAAATTGGTCTTCTCTCTGTTATACTTGAGTCCTGCCTGCAAAAGTACAGTAAATAAGGCACGCAAATTCTGTAAATCTTCGTCAGGGGTTCGACCTGACACAACTATATTGTCCAGTTAATTGGAACAAGCAGGGACAGTGGCACACAACTGCTGCAAATAAGACTGGAGAATAGCAGGAGCCATAGCACAACCGAACGGAAGTCGGCGAAACTTGAACAATTGGTCACAATTGTGGGTATTGGTCACAAAATAGCGCTGCGACTGTTCGTCGAGCGGAATTTGAAACTATGCGTCCCTCAAGTCAATCGTGGAAAAGAATTTTCCCGCACCAAGCTTATCAAAAATGTCTTCAGGACGCGGTAAGGGAAACGTAACGACCACTGTCTGGGGATTTACTGTAGACGTAAAGTCAGCACAAATACGGAGACGACCATTTGGTTTCTATAGGCGAAGCCCAATGCGAAGCAGCAACAGGTTCAATGACACCAATGTCTTGCAAATGCTGAAGTTCAGCAGCTACGGTGTCGTGCAGTGCATGCGGTATCGGGCGTGCGCGCCGGAAAATAGGCACGGCATTGTCTTTAACTGCAACATGCGCTGCAAAGTCCGTGACACAACCAAGGCCATCAGAAAAGAGAGCAGTAAAGTTATTGCATGGTGCGGCTACACTGTCTGCATCGTCACTAGCGTTGATGCAAAGTACATTGTCCTGAACTGAGAGGCCAAAGAGTTCAAATGCGCCCATGCCTAAAATGTTCGTAGCATCACTAGAGCTGACCACATGGAAAGACACTGTGCGTGCCATTGCACCATACGTGGCTTCCAAACTACACACGCCGAGCACTGAGATTTCCTGTCCAGTAAATGCAGTCAGCGTGGAATGTGAACGACGAAGCAGGGGTGAACCAAGCAAGTCATATGTTGATCTGTTCAGTAAAGAAAAAGACGCACCAGGGTCCAGCTGCATGCTAACAGAACGTCCACAAATGTTCAAAGTCACAAAACGTTTCCTCGCATCGCGCCGAATGCGAGAGGAAGTGTCTGGCAAAACTTGTTTCTGCACACGACGAGCTGAAGAAGCACTTTAAGCAGAAGGCCTTGAAAAAATGGCATTCACGTCCACAGGCTGATGTGAATCATAATCACGGCGGTTTCCATTGCGGTGATGCCAACGCGAGTCATGCGAATTGGAAACAGGCTATGAATTAGAGGTTCTCTTACTACACTCAGCTTGCACATGTCCTTTCTTGTTACAAAAATAGCTCTGTGCTTGACAGGATGGGCAATTGTCCTGTGGGTGGGCACGAAAACAGTTCGGACGTGATTTCAGTTTCTTAGTGGGGGCCAGGGTGGAAAAGTGTTTACTTGCGCGCGAGCGGCGTGCTAACAGTACGGACACCCGGGGGTCACGTTGGATGCGGAAGTAGCCATGTCTAACGTATCTTTTCTGTCTAGCAAGTCCATTACTTCCTGCAAAGACGGGTTTTTAAATCGTATTTGCTCACGGATGTGGTGGTCCACCACATTCTGCACAATAGAGTCTCTAAACATGATATCTCCATAAGAGAGACCACATGAACAATTAAAGTCACAATCAGATGTTAGTCCCTGAAGATCCGCTAACCAAGATGTATTGGACTGAGTAGGACCACGCCGGAGACGAAAGAATTTGTAGCGTGCAGCTACCACATTTGTACTGTCACGGAAGCCGGAGTTCAATGCATCAATTACTTCTGCGTAAGTTTTAGTATCTGGGTGGGCAGTGGCGAACAACTTGACGAGCACACGGTAGGTCACTACACCCGCGTTGGCAGTGAAAAAGGCAAGCCGCTCTGTACCTGGTACGCTGTATGAGGCGAAGTGTGCATCGAGCTGGGCCACGTATTCTGGCCAGCGCTCACGTCCGGACTGAAGGCACGAAATGCCGGCGCTGTAGGAGTCGCCTGCGGTACCAGCGGGGGCATCACAGGCGCTGAAGTAGCTGCAGTTTGTAGTGTGACCAGTCCATTTACAGCAGCAACGGCTGAGTCATTTGCTGAGCCTGAAACCGTACAACGTCGGACAGCGAAGCCTGTTCCTGTGGCGAAGCCATGGTGTACACAAATCAAAGTCGTATAGCGAAGGGTGGAAGCACACATTCTCTCAGTCACACAGATATATGGCAAGAAAGAGAAAGCAGAACCGAGAAAACATAGGTAGAGGAAAAAAAATCCCATCCTCGTCGGCAGTTCTTTTGTATCCCGCCTGGAAGACGGCACGTGGGTCTGCTCCTGTGATCTGCAAAATAGGCCGAATGAAGGAAGCGAGTAGGGGCAGGAGAGGTAAAGCACTGCATGTAAAGTAAAAGCACATTTAATAGAGAATATTAGTCAGTGAGATATACGTAACTTTTGGTAAAAATGAGCACGTAGGTGCGAAGCTGTTGTCCATGTATCAAGATAACAGTTACTAGTCGTTGGACGAACTATAATTGAAGTAACAAAGGTAAAGTCTGTAATGGCCAGCCCCCTATGAAGTAGAAGCTAAGTTGCTCGGTCGTCTGCTCTTGATCAACTGGGGGCCGAAAGCAGAGCGGCGCTCGTTGAGCTCCACAGCGTCGGCTAGAGGGCAGTGTGGTCGGCGTAGTTGGCCCGCTCTCGTAGTGCCAACCTACGAGCTCGCACCTACGCTGTGGCAAAGGAACTATCGACGCCACGTATAGAAAACTGCAAACAAAACCAGCCAACAGCCACTAAACTGCATCATCTAATTGTATATGTGAGTATTAACTAGTGAGTTATGTACTTTCAGGCGACTTTGATTCGTCAGCAGTTAGAGCAGTTTAGATACAAGGTAAAATTGACAATTTAGAAACATACCTCACAACTGAAAGTGATTTGCTCAAGTACATTATGACAGGTGACATAAAAATTTTGGTTTTTAGTACTGGCGTGTATGTGTTCTGGGCTATTAAATACGAGGGCAGTTCAATAAGTAATGCAACACATTTTTTTTCTCAGCCAATTTTGGTTGAAAAAACCGGAAATTTCTTGTGGAATATTTTCAAATATTCCCGCTTCGTCTCGTATAGTTTCATTGACTTCCGACAGGTGACAGCGCTGTACGGAGCTGTTAAAATGGCGTCTGTAACGGATGTGCGTTGCACACAACGGGCAGTTATCGAGTTTCTTTTGGCGGAAAACCAGGGCATCTCAGATATTCATAGGCGCTTGCAGAATGTCTACGGTGATCTGGCAGTGGACAAAAGCACGGTGAGTCGTTGGGCAAAGCGTGTGTCATCATCGCCGCAAGGTCAAGCAAGACTGTCTGATCTCCCGCGTGCGGGCCGGCCGTGCACAGCTGTGACTCCTGCAATGGCGGAGCGTGCGAACACACTCGTTCGACATGATCGACGGATCACCATCAAACAACTCAGTGCTCAACTTGACATCTCTGTTGGTAGTGCTGTCACAATTGTTCACCAGTTGGGATATTCAAAGGTTTATTCCCGCTGGGTCCCTCGTTGTCTAACCGAACACCATAAAGAGCAAAGGAGAACCATCTGTGCGGAATTGCTTGCTCGTCATGTGGCTGAGGGTGACAATTTCTTGTCAAAGATTGTTACAGACGATGAAACATGGGTTCATCACTTCGAACCTGAAACAAAACGGCAATCAATGGAGTGGCGCCACACCCACTCCCCTACCAAGAAAAAGTTTAAAGCCATACCCTCAGCCGGTAAAGTCATGATTACAGTCTTCTGGGACGCTGAAGGGGTTATTCTGTTCGATGTCCTTCCCCATGGTCAAACGATCAACTCTGAAGTGTATTGTGCTACTCTTCAGAAATTGAAGAAACGACTTCAGCGTGTTCGTAGGCACAAAAATCAGAACGAACTTCTCCTTCTTCATGACAACGCAAGACCTCACACAAGTCTTCGCACCCGAGAGGAGCTCACAAAACTTCAGTGGACTGTTCTTCCTCAAGCACCCTACAGCCCCGACCTCGCACCGTCGGATTTCCATATGTTTGGCCCAATGAAGGACGCAATCCGTGGGAGGCACTACGCGGATGATGAAGAAGTTATTGATGCAGTACGACGTTGGCTCCGACATCGACCAGTGGAATGGTACCGTGCAGGCATACAGGCCCTCATTTCAAGGTGGCGTAAGGCCGTAGCATTGAATGGAGTTTACGTTGAAAAATAGTGTTGTGTAGCTAAAAGATTGGGGAATAACCTGGTGTATTTCAATGCTGAATAAAACAACCCCTGTTTCAGAAAAAAATTGTGTTGCATTACTTATTGAACTGCCCTCGTATTTTCAGTTCATATCGATTTCCATTGTTTAGACAATTTTACAGCCTTCGTTCTTGATGCTTCACTTTTGTGTACGCCATCATTGGCAGTCACCCTCGCGGCTGGAACCCCAAAGTCGAAGGAACCCTAAGGCGGCGTAGCTGTGAGATGGTCACGGTTTGGAGCTTGCGCCATTTCGCTGTCTGAGTTGTCCGGACTGGAAGCCTTCCCAGAACCGCATCTCATAGGAAGTTCATGAAAACAATGAGTAGCATTAGCTGAACTAATTTATACTGTTATACCCTGCAAGGGAAAGGTTAGTCTTGTGTCCATTCAAATTCCACAGTCTGTGGGTATCACTGTTTGTGACTGTATTGTGATCTGCGATAAATAGTCATGATCAACTCGTTTAGGCTTGCTATTCAATCACTGCACCATATATAGGGACAATACGCCCTAGGTTTTGCACTATTAAAAGCATCCATCTAAAAGCCAATCTCAACAATTTATTTCTGTTCCATTTTCCGGAGTTGGCAGAGCTCACAGCTACGCACTGTGCAGGTACAGTCTATTTCGCAACTTGTTGCACTAGGTATGTTCTGATACTGTTCACAGTTCTTTTGGAAAGGGTCTATGTGCTATTGCTATTACATCTTCAAGCTATATTCTCGGCGAATGATCGTATCCCACAGACTATACTAAATCGCATGAGACGCCCCCTCTGGTCCTGTTTAGTAGTTTGAAACACTGTTTTCTAACACCCTTTTGTACAATGCCAAACATTTCGTTTTTCTGCCACGACTTCGAGGCCTGTGCCAAGTTCTAAACTGACATTAAGAAGTCCTGATCCACGGCCTTTCGCAGGAAACTACACGTTGCACGGTGTGAATCATATTCTTACGGCGGATAGCATAACACGCCACACATCGGCTTATTTTAAATAAAAGACAGTTTCAACATAAGCAAACTGGAAGAGTTTTACGGCGTTGACGTAAGATTCCAAACTACACTCCGAAAGTGATTCACGAGCTCTACATTTAGACTCCTCTCTCACACTGACAGAATATCTGATGGTTCTGCGTTCCCTTTCGACTGATTCCTCACATCGCCCGCTTTAAGTGCGGAACGTTGTAGCCTTAGGAGTGCGTGTGTTTAAGTTCTCTCTTACCAATACCTTCCAGGTAACGATGCTAGACTCTAGAACAAAGCTTTAGAGTTGATAGCTTGGTTGATTTACGTAAAAATGCGTCGAACTCCGTCCGTCTGGAGATCCATCACATAGAAAAAGCATCCGTTTCTTGTTCTTTTTAGCCGTCCGCTGTTCCATCACAACACTTTGAAATCTGTTACTATACATTGATAAGGAGTGCTAACCTCCTCGACATGGGAGCATCTCGAGAAATCTTGTGCACTTGGATGGGTGAGGTCTCGGAAAGCTCTACTCATTCACGAGACGTGGAGTATAGCGGTATACTTCTGATCGGCTCCAGATTAATTCGCTAACGGTGCTGCAGGGCGGGTTGGTCAATGACAGTGTGAGGAGGGTCTTCCACTCTTCAATTTTACCCTAAGAGAGCGAGAATGCTCAGTGACACCCATACACAGAGAGATAGATCGTAAATTAAAACACTATGCTCGATGTGATAGAAATATGTGCAGCCCTGTCTGGTATACTTTGGTGATTTATGTGTTCGACAATTAGGGTAACACTGAATGTATGTAATGCACAGTCATCTGTTCATGTTCGCAATGATACTCGCAATGTGGAGAAAGGGTGGTTTACCTATGATACTGAAATTGGGGAAACGTGCTGTCACATCATTGCCCTGTGTTGCAGTTACTGTAAAATTGCTAAAATTGTTCACACTTTCAACTGCGATGATTATTATTAGAGTACATCAATGGTGTCTTTTCGATCCCATCGGCGCACTTGTACGCTGTTGGTTCCCACATAATGACTGACTGATATCGTTTGTTTGAGTTGGGGAAAGAGTTTTGGTGGATGGACAGCACCTTCTGCGGTGGATAGCACCGAAACACTGATCGCGTACGTGAGTGCGTTATGAGGAATCAGTCGTAAGGGAACGCAGAGCCATCAGCTATTCTGTCAGCGTGACAGAAGAGTCTAAATGTAGAGCTCGTGAATCACCTTCAGACAGTAGTTTGGAAACCTACGTCAACGCTGTAAAACTCTTCAGTTTGCTTATGTTGAAACAGTATTTTAAATAAAATAAACTGATGTGTGGCGTGTTATGCTATCTGCCGTAAGTATATGATTTACACCGTGCAACGTGTAGTTTCCTGCGAAAGGCCGTGGATCAGAACTTCTTAACGTCGGTTTAGAACTTGGCACAGGCTTCGAAGTTGTGGCAGAAAAACGAAATGTTTGGCATTGTACAAAAGGGTGTTAGAAATCAGTGTTTCAAACAACTAAACAGGACCAGAGGGGACGTCTCATGAGATGTTGTATAGTCTGTGGGATACGATCATTCTCCTAGAGTATAGGTGATCAGACTTTAAAGCGGCCTCTGCAGTGCCTGTATATTTAAAGCATCGTGCCACAGAGGCGGCAAAAAAAAATGGCTCTGAGCACTATGGGACTTAACATCTGTGGTCATCAGTCCCCTAGAACTTAGAACTACTTAAACCTAACTAACCTAAGGACATCACACACATCCATGACCGAGGCAGGATTCGAACCTGCGACCGTAGCAGCCGCGCGGTTCCGGACTGCGCGCCTAGAACCGCGAGACCACCGCGGCCGGCACAGAGGCGGCAGCAGCAGCAGCAGCAGTCTGAGGTGCGAATTCGGTGAGGGACTGGGTATAACGTTAGGAATGCTTGGAGGGCTGCACGCATCGCTATTCTGGGGAAACATTGCGAAATCTCTTTCTCTGCGATGGACTGCACTGCAGCTATGCGTCATCGCGAGAGCAATGGCGCCTAGGTGACTTCTGTATGAGATGAAGTTAGTGCAACTTCTGTAGTTCTTAATTTTTCTCCGTATGGGGATAGAGAATAACGATGGTTGAATGTTGGGGGTAATAGATTTGAATGGACACGGATCTGTAGTACTTGTATGTAGTTTGGGAATGCACCACAATGCGCGCATTTCCATCGAATGGTCGAAAACATGGTTCAAGTGGCTCTGAGCACTATGGGACTTAACATCTGTGGTCATCAGTCCCCTAGAACTTAGAACTACTTAAACCTAACTAACCTAAGGACATCACACACATCCATGCCCGAGGCAGGATTCGAACCTGCGACCGTAGTGGTCACGCGGTTCCAAACTGAAGCGCCTAGAACCGCACGGCCACTCCGGCCGGCTCGAAAACATGCTCCTGTCACACTGACTGAGGTCGCTCTGTTTCTACACCGGTTGCAGAAGGTGGTGGGTATAGTTTTCTCCGACTTCTGCTCAGTTCAGACTTAAAATGGAACTAACACATGCGCGAAGCTGTAGAAATGGGCGCAGCTGCTGGATGTGTAGGGACTGGCTAAAACCAGGTTGTAATTTTGCTGTAGCAGACAGGTTCGAGGAAGATGACTTGTTGCGAGATATGAGAGTGCCAAAAATGTGATTGAGTAGTGGTTGCAATCATTACAGGAATTGTCAATAGGATCCAAAGCAGGTATGTGCTTGAATGGAAAGAGCTCTTTCCAAAACCCAGACATCATTTCTAGCGGATAGCGTAACACTAGAGATCTGAGAAGGTAGTGTACATTTTCTTACGACCTCAATCGGCACGTCATCTGCTACTACTGTTTGTGTTCCTTCTCAATCAGTCATCGCCTATAACTCACTGGGTATATCGCGGAACTTCTGGTTTGGTCTCGAGACAGAACGCGCTACAAATACTATAGAGTTATCTAGCTGAGGAGGTGTGAGGGAGTCGCAAATAGCGCTTTCATACCAAGTTCCTTAGCGGAATCAATTTCAAAATGCAGTAAGTTTATGGTGAGGTTGCATCGTGGGCTACGTTTTGGTCTGATAACAGACATTCCTACGGTCACTATCACGGTATTTGTCCGGAATGCAGAGGTAATGTCGTACCTCGATTTCTAAAGTGGGTATAGCTTTTAACATGGATACTTGTGTGTACCTGTAGAACCAAGGCCGCTTCTGACAGTAACATACAGTAGTTCTTACGGTCGAGTTTTTTTAACATCTGGTCGATTACTTCTCTCTAGGACACGGTGGTAGGACTTGCAAGACGTGTCTACCCATGGCTAATTTTGTCTCAGCATTATTTCGTATTGTAGGCAATCAGCTATTGACGAAGTATTATAATTAGTAGCAGGGGATGCGTGATAGGTCCGCGTTTGAGCTTAAGGTTTATGAAGTATGTGTTTGTGTACAGGATATGACTATGTCCAGTCGTAAGGAGTGTATTGATTTGACTTGGAGTACTGTGATAGCAAAGGGAAGAATATATCGAGTCATATATTCATATTTCCAGAGCCACTGCCAACATCAGGGTGTATTTCAGATACTTCACTCATTGTCGAATGACTTTCAATTGAGACTGCGATCGTAACATGGGCGGCTTTTGTAATCAAGTGGTAATTTGAGAATAATGTGTATGGAGGTGCATTTGCGCACGACCGTTATTCTCTCCCAAGTAAATTGTTCGGTTGACAGCTTCTGCACATTTCGCGCCTTTATTTAGTTGAGAGAAGATCGATTGTTGTGTGCGCATCTGGCATGTGGAAGACACGTTTGCCTGTTCTCTAGACATGGGAAAGACCTTAGTTGGCTTGTACATTATAGTGAAGATCTGGAATCTGTTACTTCAGCGAGATCGGTATTCGCGGGTGGAAATGTCATTTTTCATCTCTTTCTTTCTAGTTACTCAGTGGTATAGAGCATGCTCCACCTAGTTAAAGTTTCGGGTTTGTAGAGAAATAATTTCCAGTCTACATCTTCGGAATTATGTTGCGTCAGCGATCGGGAGGCTACTGGTGTGTGCTTGATATCGAGAAGTACCGCGAAAATGATATAACATTATGGGAAACGATGCGGAAATATTTGCTTTCGTGTAATCCCAGAGCCTGGAGATGGGTGTAGAAACGTAAGCAAGCAGACAGGTCCAGACCATCAGTAGCGCGTTTGTACTGAGGAGAAACGAGCCTGCCTTTGCACACCAGTTCTGAGAGTGACTTCAATTCACTGCGGAGTTTCTGATGTAAAAGTGGTGACTTTGTATGGCATAGGATACGAATTGTATGTTTACTATATGGACATGGTAGGCGTTGATAAATTGCTGAGTTGGAGATCGGATTCACGCACTAATATTCAAGTTCCTGTCCCCAGTGGGAGGACAGGGAATCAGCGATCATAAAGCGGTTACGGCATCGATGATTTCAGCCGTAAATAGGAATATTAAAAAGGGTAGGAAGATTTTTCTGTTTAGAAAAAGAGACAAAAAGCAGATTTCAGAGTACCTGTTGGCTCAACACAAAAGTTTTGTCTCAAGTACAGATAGTGTTGAGGATCAGTGGACAAAGATCAAAACCGTCGTACATAATGCGTTTGATGAGTATGTGCCAAGCAAGATCGTAAGAGATGGAAAAGAGCCACCGTGGTACAACAACCGAGTTAGAAAACTGCTGCGGAAGCAAAGGGAACTTCACAGCAAACATAAACATAGCCAAAGCCTTGCAGACAAACAAAAATTACGCGAAGCGAAATGTAGTGTGAGGAGGGCTATGCGAGAGGCGTTCAATTAATTCGAAAGTAAAGTTCTATGTACTGACTTGGCAGAAAATCCTAAGGAATTTTGGTCTTATGTGAGAGCGGGAGGTGGATCAAAAAAAAATGTCCAGACACTCTGTGACCAAAATGGTACTGAAACAGAGGATGACAGACTAAAGGCCGAAATACTAAATGTCTTTCTCCAAAGTTGTTTCACAGAGGAAGATTGCACTGTAGTTCATTCTCTAGATTGTCGCACAGGTGACAAAATGGTAGATATCGAAATAGACGACAGAGGAACACAGAAACAATTAAAATCGCTCAAAAGAGGAAAGGCCTCTGGACCTGATGGGATACCAGTTCAATTTTACACAGAGTACGCGAAGGAACTTGCCCCCCTTCTTGCAGCGGTGTACCGTAGGTCTCTAGAAGAGCGTAGCGTTCCAAAGGATTGGAAAAGGGCACAGGTCATCCCCGTTTTCAAGAAGGGACGTCGAGCAGATGTGCAGAACTATAGACCTATATCTCTAACGTCGATCAGTTGTAGGATTTTGGAACACGTATTGTGTTCGAGTATAATGACTTTTCTGGAGACTAGAAATCTACTCTGTAGGAATCAGCATGGGTTTCGAAAAAGACGGTCATGTGAAACCCAGCTCGCGCTATTCGTCCACGAGACTCAGAGGGCCATAGACACGGGTTCACAGGTAGATGCCGTATTTCTTGACTTCCGCAAGGCGTTCGATACAGTTCCCCACAGTCGTTTAATGAACAAAGTAAGAGCATATGGACTATCGGACCAATTGTGTGATTGGATTGAGGAGTTCCTAGATAACAGGACGCAGCATGTCATTCTCAATGGAGAGAAGTCTTCCGAAGTAAGAGTGATTTCAGGTGTGCCGCAGGGGAGTGTCATAGGACCGTTGCTATTCACAATATACATAAATGACCTTGTGGATGACATCGGAAGTTCACTGAGGCTTTTTGCAGATGATGCTGTGGTGTATCGAGAAGTTGTAACAATGGAAAATTGTACTGAAATGCAGGAGGATCTGCAGCGATTTGACGCATGGTGCAGGGAATGGCAATTGAATCTCAATGTAGACAAGTGTAATGTGCTGCGAATACACAGAAAGATAGATCCTTTATCATTTAGCTACAAAATAGCAGGTCAGCAACTGGAAGCAGTTAATACCATAAATTATCTGGGAATACGCATTAGGAGTGATTTAAAATGGAATGATCATATAATGTTGATCGTCGGTAAAGCAGATGCCAGACTGAGATTCATTGGAAGAATCCTAAGGAAATGCAATCCGAAAACAAAGGAAGGAGGTTACAGTACGCTTGTTCGCCCACTGCTTGAATACTGCTCAGCAGTGTGGGATCCGTACCAGATAGGGTTGATAGAAGAGATAGAGAAGATCCAACGGAGAGCAGCGCGCTTCGTTACAGGATCATTTAGTAATTACGAAAGCGTTACGGAGATGATAAACTCCAGTGGAAGACTCTGCAGGAGAGACGCTCAGTAGCTCGGTACGGGCTTTTGTTAAAGTTTCGAGAAAATACCTTCGCCGAAGAGTCAAGCAGTATATTGCTCCCTCCTACGTATATGTCGCGAAGAGACCATGAGGATAAAATCAGAGAGATTAGAGCCCACACAGAGGCATACCGACAATCCTTCTTTCCACGAACAATACGAGACTGGAATAGAAGGGAGAACCGATAGAGGTACTCAAGGTACCCTCCGCCACACACCGTCAGGTGGCTTGCGGAGCATGGATGTAGATGTAGATGTAGATGTAGTCAGTGTAATTGAGTAACTGTCTTTCTGTATTTGACGATATGTATGGCACTTTGCGAGGTTTAGTTGTTGGTGCAATATGGCGATCAGTGTAAAATAGTTTATTGCCGCTGAATGTCACATCTGTAGAAAGAAAAAAAAAAGGTGGATAGTGCTTCCCTAGGACTGAGGAGCATCATGATATAAAGTTGGTGTGAGTGTAAGCATACGATAATTTTTTCGGGTACTGTACAGATATAAGGGGTAACTGCACTGTTTGTGTAAAATGTGTATATATTGCATTGTAAAGTTACTGTGGCTTATGTTGTGTAAAACGTGTCTATATTGCCTTGTTAAGTTACTGTGATTTATGTTGTGGCATGACTAGAGAGGATGACTGTGTGTCCTATTGGAAATGGAAATGTCGTGTGGCTAGGGCCTCCCGTCGGGTAGACCGTTCGCCTGGTGCAAGTCTTTCGATTTGACGCCACTTTGGCGACCTGCGCGTCGATTGGGATGAAATGATGATGATTAGGACAACACAACACCCAGTCCCTGAGCGGAGAAAATATCCGACCCAGCCGGGAATCGAACCCGGGCCCTTAGGATTGACAGTCTGTCACGCTGACCACTCAGCTACCGGGGCGGACCGAGAGTGATATATAGATTCAGCACACCGCTAACAGCCAGATATTTTTTATGTGGAAAATCACGTGCGCTCTAGATAATGAGATTGGTTCCAGAAGCACAGCTGTCAAGAGATATATTAACTGTACAACGATCGGGGTCAGACTGTAGCAGCAATCGTATAATGTAATTGTAGTTACATTGGTAGATATGTTCCTCGCTTCCAATATCCTTGTGAGTCTGGTTTGTATTTGATGATCTACAGACAAGTTTATGGGTTTAACTGTCAATGCACTTTAGCGACCTGTGAAAAATAATTTTACCGCTGAAAGTCCCAGAAAGAAGAGGTGGATGGTGCTTCGATACCGATGGCATCAGTAATTCGGCGGGTAAATTCGATAAGAGCCAGTCTTAATGCTCGATTCACTCACATCCTTTGTGCTAGGATATAGGAGCCTCTACATAGTGGTGAGAACATTTGTGTATGTTGAGCGCAGGAAGGGTGGCACGTGATGGTGTGGGTACCACGTTAGGTCCGGGAGGAAGACTGCGTTCTGCATTATTTTCGTAAAGAGGTTTTGTCAGGGCAAGAATTGCTGTGCATACAAGCTGAGACAACACGAGAACTCCTACAAAAGTGCACGTTAAGTATTTCTGGGACACTATACAATTTACTAGAGTTCGACTTGTTTATTATTTTAGATAGCAATGTGACTTCAGTATAACATTGAGAACATTGCTAGATGCGCTTGCGATGGTAAGTAGCTAATCGAGACTATGCGTCAGCCACACATCACACATGGGCCGTTAGAATCGCTAAGGAGAAAGCAGCTTGTGCTATCATGGAATTAATTTCTGCAGCGTCTTCGCCGGACTGCAGTTAGAGGGAGGGTAGCAAGGGACCCAAGTGCGTGGCCCAGCTTGGAGCATGTCTTCGGTCCCATCCGATCGCGTCATCAACGGCGCCTAGGTGATTGCGTATTCTGAGAGGAATTTCTCAGTTACCAAGCATGAAAGGGATGTCGCTGCCTCGTGCCTGCAGGCATCTGCACACGGTTTGAAAGCTGACGGCCGCGTCACTTCGCGGGACTGTCAGTATCCTACTGTGTGGTCTAGTGGACGCTGTTTGCATTGTTTTGTGAGCAGGTCTGTAGGCTGCGCTATGCATTATTTGGGCAGTTTACGAGTTGATTTCATGTCTGCACATTTGTGTACTGCATTATTTAGGAAGAGTCTGCATGTCTGTACTGAAATTATTTCGGTAAATT
This sequence comes from Schistocerca piceifrons, assembly GCF_021461385.2. Taxonomy (NCBI): domain Eukaryota; kingdom Metazoa; phylum Arthropoda; class Insecta; order Orthoptera; family Acrididae; genus Schistocerca; species Schistocerca piceifrons. The sequence goes on from NC_060139.1 coordinate 2,704,178, forward strand.
AGGAGTTGTTTGTGTGTCTGGAGAGCATTATTTAGGAGTAGTTTACAGATCTGTGGGCTGTATGGCGTGACTCCAAGAATGTGTTTTGTATCAGTGTGATTAATATACTCCATCCCCAAATAAAATGTTCCAAAATAAATAGAGTGCACTCCTTCCTTACTCTCCCCAGCAGCCCAGCGCAACTTGAGTCATTTTTGCGTCAATTTCCCCCTACAGACCATCATCTGGGATTAGGACACAGTAAGGACGACATTACCCTCTGGTGGCAGTAATGTGCACTAGGTCAGTTGGAGTCTAGATCTCGCAGTGCAGACATTGCTTGCAAAATAAAAACTTATGTCCATCATAGGCAGAGTCGTTTGCCTGCGATTTCACCCCACCTTCTTGGATGATGTCATGTGCTGTGCACGTTAGTACACTTCAGTACACGTCAGTGTATGTTAGCTGGACAACATTGGTTGGTAAGGGGACGTGGCGGTCAGTTGAGGATTGTGGTGAAGACTTTAACTATTTCCTTCCAAGTCCAGGTGGGCGTGACATTCGCGAAAATTCATTCCGAGTCCACGGTAGTGCTCTCTGGTGGTGTCAATATGTACTAGGCCTCATGGTGAACACAATGTATGTGGTCATCTCGAATAACGGTAGTTGCATCATCAGATAACATTATGGTTGACAGCGCCCTCTGGTGCACTCCGAAGTCAGTTGGAGTCTGGAGCTGTTGGTGAACACGATGTATACCTCCATCTTGGATTACGTCACAGATGAGAGCGCCGTCTGGTGGTGGCGCTGTGTACTAAGTCAGTTGGAGTCTGGAGCTCTTGGTGAAAACATTGTATGCCGCCATCTTGGATAACGATACTTGGGTCATCACCTCACGTCGCGGTAGCGCCCTCTAGTGCCAGTACTGTGTACTAAGTCAGTCTGAGTCCAGACCTCATGGCGAACACACTGTTTGCCTCCATCTTGGATTACGTCACAGATGAGAGTGCTTCTGGTGGTGGCTGTGTGTACTAAGTCATTTGGAGTCTGGAACTCGTGGTGAACACACTGGATGGCCGTACTGCATGAAAATGATTAAATAAAGACTTATGTCCAAGTCCTTTTCCCACAAATCCATAGGAGGAGGTGGTGGTCGGGTGATTGAGGTTAGTAGAAGTATACTTTCTTTCACGCCATTTTCTTAGCTTAGTAGAGATACGCAAATTGACATTTGTTTACAGCCAAAATTCAAACTTGGTGCCAGTTCATAGGATGAAGTGTCGGTCGGGTGCCTTAGGTTAGTGGATGTAGGTGAATTGACCTTCCTCCCGCAATTTTTTTTTAGGTGTGATGCATTATTCTGTTGGAATTTGAACTTCCCGCCATTTTTCTGTGGGAGGGGGGTTTGGTTAGTGGAGGTAGCCCAATTGACCTATTTCCTGCCAAAATTCAAACTTCCCTCTGAAAGCAGCAATCTCGAATAGCGTCATTGCAGGCATCTTGGATGACGTCATGTGATGTTGTCAAGTCCAGAAGCCACCATCTTGGATGGCGTCATCGCCGCCATCTTGGATAATCTGGCAACAATGCACTGTGTGCCAGAAGAGGCTTTGTTCAAATACTAGCTAGTATGGACGTCCTTTGTCTACATATCTGTTTCGAATATAGGATATTAAAAACAAATAATCCATATTTCGAGAGCTGACAGGATGGGCAGAAAGAAAACAAACATATCCAGTAGACAAGAGCAATGAGTCTGAAATGAATATCTTAAGAGCAATGAGCGCTTCTTCACCTTTACTACAGTGAAACACATCTGTTGTTCTACTTAAAATACTTCTTTTGTACTGAAGAAGTGCGTGTAGCTCCTACAATATGCCGTTTGTCTTGTTTTAGTCCATACTACCGACTCGCAAAGTATGGAATACCACTTTCCTTAACACCGTGTATATACAGAGTGGTCGAAAATTCCCGTTACAAACTACTAGAACATGTAGAGGGTAGTGAGTACAGAACATTTTGAATGGGAACACATGTCCGGAATTATATCTTTTCCGTTCTACGACAGTCTGCTTAGGGCAAGAGAAACGCCTCAAGAGTTCCCTGTCCTGGTATGGAACAAGGTAGACACGATGACGTGTACTACGTCAAACGACCCCCAGATGTCACTTATTGTCTGCTTTGCTGTGGGACTGAGTCAATACCTGTGCATCACCGATACAGGAAACATGGTGCTGCGCACGTTTGCCGAATACACAGGCATGCTCTTTGTGTATGGCGAAGCTGGAGGTAACGGAAGAGCTGCTAGTCGGCTGTATCACGAACGTTTTCCACACCGTCACACTCCATCGCACAAACTGTTTGCCCAAGTTACGCAACGGCTACGAGAAACGGATTACTTCACCGTGAGGAGGCAGGACTGTGGTGCTCCCGAATTTGAAGAAGATTTACTGCGTCGCATTGAAGATAGCCCGTCAACGAGTTCGCGAGCAATTGCGCGTGCAATGGCTGTTAGTCACAGTACCGTCTTGGACTTCTTGCATGAGCAACAATTACATCCGTACCACTTACAAAGGCTTTTCGCGGATGATGCTGTAGTATACAGAGAAGTTGCAGCATTAGAAAATTGTAGCGAAATGCAGGAAGATCTGCAGCGGATGGGCACCTGGTGCAGGGAGTGGCAACTGACCCTTAACATAGACAAATGTAATGTATTACGAATACATAGAATAATCATACATTGTATGATTATATGATAGCGGAACAAATACTGGTAGCAGTTACTTCTGTAGCGGAACAAACACTGGTAGTAGTTACTTCTGTAAAATATCTGAGAGTATGCGTGCGGAACGATTTGAAGTGGGATGTGTGGTGTCACCGCCAGACACCACACTTGCTAGGTGGTAGCCTTTAAATCGGCCGCGGTCCGTTAGTATACGTCGGACTCGCGTGTCGCCACTGTCCGTGATTGCAGACCGAGCGCCGCCACACGGCAGGTCTAGAGAGACTTCCTAGCACTCGCCCCAGTTGTACAGCAGACTTTGCTAGCGTTGATATACTGACAAATACGCTCTCATTTGCCGAGACGATAGTTAGCATAGCCTTCAGCTAAGTCATTTGCTACGACCTAGGAAGGCGCCATTACCAGTTTATATTGAGATTGTAATTATGTATCATCAAGAGCGATGTTCTCCAATTATGGATTAAAGTTAAGTATTCCAGAAGCTATGTTCTATTTTTGGCTACTATAATTACTTTACCTTGTTCCAGACCTCACGCCAGTCTGCGTGAGCTTAAACGCGTCCATTTCGGCCTCCTCTAGCAACACGGTGTTGACTCTTCTGCCAACACATCAGGATGATCATATAAAATTAATTGTTGGTAAGGCGGGTGTCAGGTTGAGATTCATTGGGAGAGTCCTTAGAAAATGTAGTCCATCAACAAAGGAGGTGGTTTACAAAACACTCGTTCGACCTATACTTAAGTATTGCTCATCAGTGTGGGATCCGTACCAGATCGAGTTGACGGAGGAGATAGAGAAGATCCAAAGATGAGCGGCGTGTTTCGTCACAGGGTTATTTGGTAAGCGTGATAGCGTTACGGAGATGTTTAGCAAACTCAAGTGGCAGACTCTGCAAGAGGCGCTCTGCATCGCGGTGTAGCTTGCTCGCCAGGTTTCGAGAGGGTGCGTTTCTGGATGAGGTATCGAATATATTGCTTCCCCCTACTTATACCTCCCGAGGAGATCACGAATGTAAAATTAGAGACATTCGAGCGCGGACGGAGGCTTTCAGACAGTCGTTCTTCCCGCGAACCATACGCGACTGGAACAGAAAAGGGAGGTAATGACAGTGGCACGTAAAGTGTCCTCCGCCACACACCGTTGGGTGGCTTGCGGAGTATAAATGTAGATGTAGATGTAGAAAGGGTACACGCTGTGGGTCCAGCAGACTTTCCACAACGCGTCGCCTTCTGCACATGGCTCCTGCACCGTTGCATCGACGCGCCCCTGTTTCCAAGTCGAGTTCTTTTCAGAGATGAATGTAGGTTCACAAGGGATTGTGTTCTGAATGCTCGAGATAGCTATGTCTGGGCGGACGAAAACCCTCATGCCACGCTTGTTCAGGGATTTCAAGACAGGTTTGGAATTAACGTGTGGGCAGGTATTCTGGACGGTCACGTTATTGGACCATACCTCCTTCCATCCAAGCTCATGGGTCCCGCATACTTAGTCTTCCTACGACACGTAATGGACCCGTTTTTGGAAGCTGTGCCCTTGAATATCCGTCAGGAAACGTAGTTTCAGCATGATGGAGCACCACCTCACTTTTCACTAGCTGTCTGGAGACATCTCAACAGACGGTATGGTGAAAATGGATAGGCCGTGGTGGTCCAACCGCGTGACCGCCACGATCGTCAGAATTAATCCCTAAGGACTACTCCTTATGGGGTCGTATGAAGAGCCTAATTTATGAGACACCTGTAGAGACAGAGGAAGATCTGCTGGCACGAGTTCTGGCCGCTGCACAAGACACTGAAGAGACACCAGGTGGGATGTAGAGAGTGTACCAGAACATGCTTCAGAGGTACAATGTGTGTAACAACTTTGGTGGTCGCCACATCGAGCCGCTGTTGTAATGCATCGGTACGTTGCGGCTGGTGCCGTAGATGCTGTCGACTAATGTAAACCATAAGGTGTAAGTTGTAATGCAAAAGCGTAGGTAACAACGGAACGAGTCAGTATTCTTTCCAAATGGATTGCAACAACTGTACTGGGTCACGCCTAAGTACATTCCTCACGTGGGTGTGGATGAGGTAATTATTTGCATTGAAACTGTCGTAGAACGGAAGCGATACGTTTCCGGACATGGGTTCCTATTCAAAATGTTATGTACTCACTACTCTCTACATGTCCTAGAAGTCTGCAGCGGGAATTTCCGACCGCTCTGTATATTACAGAAGCAATACAAACAACGGAACAGGAAACATTAACAGTTAAATTCAATTGTGAAAAGATACGCTGCATCACATTTGTTAACAATTCCCTAATAGTTCCAGATTTGGAAACAAAAAGAACAACATTTTGCAGGTATTATCCGAAAATCGAGGAAAAAATAACACTGGATTGTAAGAACAACAGCAAATGGTAATGGCAATGAGAAAAAGTAATAAACATATGAACACAGCAATAAAGAGTGGTGGCATTAAAAGTACAGCACTTCAGCCACTTCAGGACCAGAATGAGAGAGAAATAGATGCTTAACAAAAGTAAAGCGAAGAACAGCGCTAGCAAACCATTTAAGCTTACGTATAATATTCTTTCAAGTAAATATAAAAGTGATAGAAATATAGAAACACACTGCAAAATGGATGATGTGGAGCACTCTTTTCTTTGGAAGGAAAGATGGGATCTGAAAAAATAAAGTATGGTCCGCCTACAAGTAACAGGATACTGAATTTAGTGGAAAATGGTCAAAATAAGGTAGAAGGAGATACAAACGAACAGCAGAGTCGTGTAAGAAGTAACTGTGGAGAGAAGCCTAAGAAGAAAAAAGTTAAGTAGGAATATATATATATATATATATATATATATATATATATCGTTAAGATATATATATATATATATATATATATCGTTAAGATATATATATATATATATATATATATATATATATATATATACGGCGTCTTCCTTACACATACAATTGTGGAACGAGGCACTAAGGAAGAAACTAAGATGATGCTCGGGAAAGCCATCTTTCACGGCCATCAATATCAAAGCAAGGTGGAGAAATCAAAATTATACGACTGACAAAGTAGAGTAGTCATTTCTATAAGAAGCAGAGCTTATGAAAATAATGAACAAATCGTAGGAATAACCGGAAATACTCTTAATTTTTCCACACGTCCACTGTTCATACCTGCAGAAGACATATTTCACCGTCTGGGTACACCATTTCAGCACTCGGCTTAATAATGGAATTCAGTATGTTAACGTAGGCCTCTCCGTTGAGAATTCCCTCCCTCTATTCTCCAGAGAGGACCTGGCCCATGAGCCGAAGTATGGCTCCATACAGCTACAGAGAACCGTCAACTTCTTTGTCTTTCGTTAAGATACATTGGCTGGAAGCGTTGTCCACGTGGGCGCTATACCTAACGCAAAAAAACATTTGCATGATAATGCAAATATTCACAAATTCAAGGGGTCACATTTATTTATCAGGTGAGGGATGAACTCTTAAAATCACGATACAGGGAACTGTTTATATTTATTATTTTGTGCCCACTACAAATGTAAAGTCACTAACATCGTAAGCTAATAATTTGATGGAGAAAATTTCGTGTCTCACCTGAACAGAGGCGTCGCTACAGGAAGAAAATGTTTTTTCATCCGAAATGATTACTGTACTCCAGTCAATGTCAATATATTCTGCTGCAAAAGCCACGTGGTCAGTCCTTTGATAGCCGGTCAATGGATGCTTTATAGCAGCTCTCCGACAATATAATCCGGCGTCTTTCCGTCTCCTCCTAATAGTCTTTCCGCTGCCGGGAAACTGAGGTGTCTCCTTCAAGCCACGGAAACTGAACAAAACACGTTGATCATCTGCTGCAGCAGACACACGGGGCCGGCCTCTTTCTCTTTACCGCCCTATACAGCCCATTTCCTGGTATTCTTTCCACCAGCATCTAGCTGTTCTTGCCGGTACTCCACACTTTTCTCCAGCTTCTGATGCCGAGTAGTTGCCATGCTCAATCAGTGCAACCACACGCACCCTACTCTCTCGATTCCACTGCGACTGCATTGCGACCGTCGCCCTTGTGGCGTTACCACGCGTTATATAAGGAGAAACGAAGACTGGCAAAATAAATGAATATCTTTTTTCAGTTTTCTGACACACAAAAATATAAACTTCGTCAAACTGCTTTGTCAAGAATCACTATTAAGAAACAAACGACAATCATGAGGCAAGATATTAAACGATGATGTTCATTTAAGTCAGGTTACAAACAAGCAATAAAACGTAAATTAAGGTTTCTGTCCCACTTATAATATTCATGTAATCCATTTGACTTGTTACTTGAGTAACATGTTGAAAAAACACCGCGCCCTCTTGACACTGCCACTCGCGGCATGTGACGTGACGAGCAGTGGGCCCGGTCACGTGGTGTTTCTGTTGACGAAACAGGAACGCTGCGGCAGCCTCTGTGACGTAGAAATAGCAGTCGGTCTTGACCATGATCACATCACTCGACTGCCCAAAAACTGACTCCCATTCTCAAATCCAACGAAACTGGTGCAATCTGTGTTACCCAACTTTTTATCATCACAAAAACATCCTTCCCATATGCTACCAGACTTGAAAGCATTCACGAAATGAGTTTTTCGAAAAGCATATAAATCACTTCTGCATCTTGTGACGTAAAACATGGGCGTTGTTACAGCCCACAGTGTTGTATTCCAGGACCTGCTGCCAGCAGGCCCTTCTTCAGAAGTGGTCTTTTGTATTTTCGAATCGCTGCTCAGACGATTTGATGCTCTAAAGCAGGCTGTTCCGACATAGCTCCAGGGAGCCGGAGCGCTCCAGAGCGCTCACTGCGGCAGTTCGGAGCCCGCGTGGAGGGGGAAAGCGAATTCACTGCCCCCTGGCTGCATGCAGCCGCAACTGACGCAATAATCCGTGTTCAATGACAGCTATGACTAGCCGCGGGAGCCCTGTTCCTCTATTGGAGGATACCTCTCTGTTCATTGAGAGGGATGGTCGTCTGCAGTGTCTTGTATGTCACAAAGTGTTTAATTCTGCGAATAGGTACAATATACAACGACATTATGCACCTCTTCACGCAGCGCACTACGATCAGGTAGAAGGTGTTGCACGCAGAGAACTGGTAGCCAGGCTTAAGAACGACATACCAGGAGAAGTAAGTTTAAAAACGGTTTCGTAATACGGAGGGTATCAAAACATGCAAAACAGTTCATCTTCTGTAATGCGTTTATAATTTTCAGGTGAATGAGAGCGGAGAAAACACTACTGAATCTGCAATTCGAGCAAGCTACAGGGTCGCTCACATCATTGCGACGAGAGGCAAGCCGTTTTCGGTGGGACCACTCGTAAAATCGTGCACGGTAGCAGTTGCAGAATGTTTGTTTCCAAGGGAGGTGTGTGCAATTGAAGGGGTTTGCCTGTCGAAGCAAACAATGTCTCGTCGAATCCTGGACATGGCAGCGGATTTAGAGACACAGCTCAGGAGAAAGGCGGAGAGCTTTGTTGCATTTTCGCTAGCGCTTGACGAAAGCACCGACATATCGGACTGTGCTCAGCTTGCAGTCTTTGTGCATGGTGTCGACATGGAGCTGCAAGTAACTGAAGAACTCTTTGATGTGGTACCACTCGATTACACCGCAACATCACGTGACATTTTTGAAGTTGTTTGTGAATCAATGGACAATATAAATTTGCCGTGGGATAAGCTCCATTCTGTAGCGTCAGACGGTGCACCACAAATGATCGGGCGTCACCAAGGTTTTGCTTCTCGTTTGAAAAATAAACTCAGGGACGAATTCGGGAATGACATTTTGACTCTTCATTGTTTTATTCACCAAGAGGCACTGTGTGCTGAAACAGTAGAGCTAGGTGGCGTAATGAAATATGTCGTGAAGTGTGTGAATTTTGTGCGGCGTCATGGTTCAAAGGATTCCTGAAAGATATGGAAGCGGAGTATGGGGATATACCTTACCACAGTACAGTTCGTTGGTGGAGTCGGGGAAAAGTTCTTGATGTTTTCTTTGCCATTCGTGAGAAAATATCCCTTTTTCTCGAAATGAAATGGGAACAATGTCTGAAAGATATAAAATGGATATCAGACCTGGCGTTCCTATGTGACATAACTATGTATCTGAATAATTTAAATCTGTCATTGCAGGGCAAAGGGCAGCTAATCGTTGACATGCAAGACCAGACCAAAGCGTTCATGGAAAAGTTACGTTTATCTGATAGGCAGATGAGTAATGGACATTTAATGTTCTTCTATCGTCTTGCTTCTTTAAAACTACCTGAAGGTACTACTTTCAGCGATTACCAAGCAAAGTTAAATCAGCTCATCACGTCGTTTGAAACACGATTTCCGGGCCTCACTAGTTTGGGAATTGAACTTAAGGTGTTCAGCACTCCTTTTTCAGTTTCCCCTGATGACTTATCGTCACTTCAATTGGAGGTTATTGATTTGCAAAATTTAACTTTGTTGAAGGAGAGGTACTACAACACGTTGGATTTGTAACGATCGTATCGTTCATTACAGCAAAAACACTTCCCAAGCTTCACAACAATGCCGCTCAGATCATGTGCATGTTTGGATCTACGTATTGTTGTGAGCAAGCTTTTCTCAGCAATGAAAAGAGTAAAAGGTAAGGAACGACCGTTTCTTCAGGATATAACAATGAAGGCCATCCTCCGCATTAACGCTGCGAACACTTTGACGCCTATTTCCGATCTTGTAATCAAAAGAAAATGTCAAGCTACAGAGGCCCAATAAATTTAGTATGCTATTTCTTGTAAAACAGTTGTTTTTTATTTATTTCCTGAACATCGTATTTCCTGGTGTAGAATGTCACCACGTCTTATCACCTAAGAGCATGAGGTTGTCGATCTTGTAAGACGTAGCTGGCACATCAAGACGCTTGCCTTGCCGCCTGCCTCAGCCAGCCGTGCCACGTGCCTGCGTGCCGGCCCACTTGACTGGTCACAGCGAGCGACACGGCTCCCTGGAGCAGGGAGCGCTCCGCGGCTCGCAACGGAGCCCACGAGCTGGAACAGCCTGCTTTAAAGCAACTCAGAGCTTTATGCGTGTCTAACATACGGTGTGACTAACACACGATATAACGCTTTAGGAAATCTCTGAGATAGGAAACAATGAGAAAAATTCGAAAACATTTCAGTGCGTCATCAAGGAATGGGATGAAATTAAAATTTGAGATGGCCGCAAGCGAAACGCTACTTAACGTGGCCAGGTATTCTGTCAGTTACACGTTGGAAGAAGTTCCCATATGAGTACACTGATGCTTTTGTATCAAGATCACATTTAGCTCTATCGGAACTAAATTCGACGGAAACTGGTCCAACTTCAAGGCACTGCTACATCAAACCCCCCCCATGTTCGCTATGGTCAACTTGCTCCTCTTAATATTATTTTCTTTAATTTGGTCTGGAATGTGCTGCAAATCGAAAGGCTCGTTCAGCGGTTCTGAACGCTTTTATAACCACAATTTCCTGATTGCATCACGGTAAACATTGCACGTAGATGTTATTTCTCTTTCCTTGGTGTATAGCCTTTAATAAAAGGGTAATGCGCAGTAGTAAATATAAGTAAGGCTATGCAGAAGGTATTAGGTCAGGAAATGGGACGGTGTTAGTCGTAGGCGTGGTTTCCGATGTGGGCAGCAAAATAACTGCTCGGCAGAAGTAAGAAGGATATAAAATGTTGCCTGGAAATAGAAACAATAGTTTTATTGAAAAATAAAACCTGCTACATCCGAAAATGGATTCAAATATGAAGGCGTCTACCCCGAAAGTATTTCTCTCGGTTCCTGCTGTTATTTGATGATGTAGGTAATGGTCGGTAAGCATGAACAGTCGTAATAAATGGGCTTTAACCATGAAGCGAATCATAGACGTGGGAATATTACTCAAAGGGTTGACAATTAGGTTTTCTGGTCTTTTTACACACGTAGGCATACTTTGAAAGTCTCTTCGGGTTTGCTGCCGGATCCTAAAATCAACTTGACTCGATATTTCGGCGATCCAACTGTTCGCCATCTTCAGGAAATGCTGCTTCTGCTGATGAGTCCCGCTGAGAACTGACGCCAGGTTGCAAATCCACGTCCTGTATAGGCCACCGTTCAGTACACGGCGCATGCGCCTATACAGGACGTGGATTTGCAACCTGGCGTCAGTTCTCAGCGGGACTCATCAGCAGAAGCAGTATTTCCTGAAGATGGCGAACAGTTGGATCGCCGAAATATCAAATTGATTTTAGGATCCGGCAGCAAACCCGAAGAGACTTTCAAGACTTATTACGCCGGGAAAGCCTACGTAATCACATGTAGGCATACCGCCATATCTGTCGTTCTGATTGTACTGTATCCACATCCGTTCGTGAAGAATTCCTGCTAAGAAAACGAAATCTTCTTGCCTCTAACACAGTCGAGGACTCACGTCGTACGCCTTATTTGGCAACTGTGTTGGCATGAGAATGATTTGCGGCTGTGGGACTGTGTTGTACACTACTGGCCATTAAAATTGCTACACCACGAAGATGACGTGCTACAGACGCGAAATTTAACCGACAGGAAAAAGATGCTGTGATATGCAAATGATTAGCTTTTCAGAGCATTCCCACAAGGTTGGCACCGGTGGCAACACCTACAACGTGCTGCCAGGAGGAAAGTTTCCAACCGATTTCTCATACACAAACAGCAGTTGACCGGCGTTGCCTGGTGAAACGTTGTCGTGATGCCTCGTGTAACGAGGAGAAATGCGTACCATCACGTTTCCGACTTTGATAAAGGTCGGTTTGTAGCCTATCGCGATTGCGTTTATCGTATCGCGACATTGCTGCTCGCGTTGGTCGAGATCCAATGACTGTTAGCAGAATATGGAATCGGTGGATTCAGGAGGGTAATACGGAACGCCGTGCTGGATCACAACGGCCTCCTATCACTAGCAGTCGAGATGGCAGGCATCTTATCCGCATGGCTGTAACGGATCGTGGAGCCACGTCTCGATCCCTGAGTCAAAACAGATGGGGATGTTTCCAAGACAACAACCCTCTGCACGAACAGTCCGACGAAGTTTGCAGCAGCATGGACTATCAGCTCGGAGACCATGGCTGCGCTTACCCTTGACGCTGCATCACAGGCAGGAGCGCCTGCGAAGGTGTACTCAACGACGAACCTGGGTGCACGAGTGGCAAAACGACATTTTTTTGGATGAATCCAGGTTCTGTTTACAGCATCATGATGGTCGCATCGCCGGCCGAAGTGGCCGTGCGGTTAAAGGCGCTGCAGTCTGGAACCGCAAGACCGCTACGGTCGCAGGTTCGAATCCTGCCTCGGGCATGGATGTTTGTGATGTCCTTAAGTTAGTTAGGTTTAACTAGTTCTAAGTTCTAGGGGACTAATGACCTCAGCAGTTGAGTCTCATAGTGCTCAGAGCCATTTGAACCATTTTTTTGATGGTCGCATCCGTGTTTGGCGACATCGCGGTGAACGCACATTCGAAGGGTGTATTCCTTGTGGTGTCACCGCCAGACACCACACTTGCTAGGTGGTAGCCTTTAAATCGGCCGCGGTCCGCTAGTATACGTCGGACCCGCGTGTCGCCACTGTCAGTGATTGCAGACCGAGCGCCGCCACACGGCAGGTCTAGAGAGACTTACTAGCACTCGCCCCAGTTGTACAGCAGACTTTGTTAGCGATGCTACACTGACAAATACGCTCTCATTTGCCGAGACGATAGTTAGCATAGCCTTCAGCTACGTCATTTGCTACGACCTAGCAAGGCGCCATAGCATTTGATATTTATATTGAGGTTATAACATGTACCGTCAAGAGCGATGTACACCAATTGTGGATTAAAGTTAAGTATTATAGCAACTGCGTCCGTTTTTCTAATTTCTCATTTCCTTGTAATGTTCCAGACCTCACGCCAATCTGCGTGAGCTTAAAAGCGTGTATTTCGGCCTCCTCTAGCAACACGGTGTTGGCTCTTCTGCCAACACAGCATTCCTCATCGCCATACTGGTGTATCACCCGGCGTGATGGTATGGGGTGCCATTGGTTACACGTCTCGGTCACCTCTTGTTCGCATTGACGGCAATTTGAACAGTGGACGTTACATTTCAGGTGTGTTACGACCCGTGGCTCTACCCTTCATTCGATCCCTGCGAAACCCTACATTTCAGCAGGATAATGCACGACCACATGTTGCAGGTCCTGTACGGAGCTTTCTGGATACAGAAAATGTCTGACTGCTGCCCTGGCTACCACATTCTCCAGATCTCTCACCAATTGAAAACGTCTGGTCCATGGTGGCAGAGTAACTGGCTCGCCACAATACGTCAGTCACTACTCTTGATGAACTGTGGTATCGTGTTGAAGCTGCGTGGGCAGCTGTACCTGTACACGCCATCCAAGCTCTGTTTGACTCAATGCCCAGGCGTATCAAGGCTGTTATTACGGCCAGAGGTGGTTGTTCTGGTTACTGATTTGTCAGGATGTATGCACCCAAATTGCGTGAAAATGTAATCACATGTCAGTTCTAGTATATTTGTCCAATGAATACTCGTTTATCATCTGCATGTCTTCTTGGTGTAGCACATTTTAACGGCCAATAGTGTATCTGCTACATCCATTTAATATTTTCTTGTCATCTCGATCAAAATTTGTGAATAATTACCACAGAAGGAGTGGTTTTGAGTAAGTAAACGTATTTCAGTTCAAAATGGTCGCTTCATGCAAAAGGTGGCCGTAGCCTCATGTTTCACGTTACGAGCTGTACACGTCAGCTACGATTATGGTACGGGCAGTGTTTACTACTGCGCGAACAAGGCGCTGCTGCAGTAAGAGTGCTCAATTTATGCAACTATAGCTGTTTTTTTCATTAGTTCTAGTTTTTCAGCAAAAGCTTTATCTTATCAATTCCTTCCGCTACTGCTCTTTTTTAAGTTCTAATGCCTAAGGGACCAAACTGCTAGGGTCATCAGGCCCTAGACGTAGAAACTACTTACACTACTTAAACTAACTTATTCTAAGGACAACACACACATCCATGCCGGGGGCAGGACTAGAGCCTCCGGCGGAAGCTGCCGCGAGATCTGTGACACGGCGCTCCAGACCGCGCGGCAACTGTTATTCTGAAGGTCACAACTAAGAGACTATTCTTAACCCTCTGTATCATACGTGTTCTGGAAACCTCTCTGGATTTGCGACAGTAGTATTCTGCGCAAATACCAATTTACATCAACAACAAAACAAGACTAATTCCACGAAGAGACTAGAATTAACTGTCAGTGACACGAATTTGTATTGTTTACATCACCTCAGTGTTCAAAAATGGTTCAAATGGCTCTGAGCACTATGCGACTTAACTTCTGAGTACATCAGTCGCCTAGAACTTAGAACTAATTAAACCTAACTAACCTAAGCACATCACACACATCCATGCCCGAGGCAGGATTCGAACCTGCGACCGTAACGGTCGCGCAGTTCCAGACTGAAGTGCCTAGAACCGCTCGGCCACACTGGCCGGCTGGAAAGGGTAGTTGCTGGTTCACATTATAGTACACTAGCGAGAAGTACCGAATTTTCCTTTTTCTCTGTAAACATCCAGAACTAACTTCAGTAGCAAATGCTAAGAAGATATTTGTCAGTTTGGCTGTATCAGTTGCAACAGACACATAGGCTAAGATCAATGAGGGTATATTTTGCTGTACAGAAACTGTCCGTGCCGTTTGGCACCGTACTGTATGAATAATTACGGTTAATAGCAAGGTGTGACTATAAACATATGACTACCTGTAATACGGACATACATACTGTATGACATGTTATTGTTTTGTAATTTTAGGTGTATAGTTTGAGACGGGGGTGTCAGCTCGAAACTGGTAACCACTGCAGCAGAATTTTATAGCAGTGCAACTAAAGTTCCCCTTATTCCGCCTCCGTTACACTATGTCGGCGATTGTTGCACAAACACTTTCTCCACGTACGAGTACACCATAATTTCTCTACCACGCAAACAATGAGGTTACACTCGTCTGGTGTGTGACGTTCGCGGGGGGTGTCCACTGTGGTCGAACCACACAACAACCCTGGGTGCAGTGCTGTAGCCTGTTGTGAACTACTGAGGGCTGCGGCGGGGACGAAGCCTCTCCGTCGTTTCTAGGACCCCGGTTCCATACAATACAATACAGTACAAGACAGACACAATAAAAAAATTATTCAGTTTCCTCAGAACTGAACAGTTGCGGACCTACCATCCCGTGGCAGCATAAGTAAACTTTTCTTTGATCTTATAAGCAAAATTTTGCAGCTTCTCTTATCATTTCACGTCTACTTACTGACAAGTCGTCTCGCAAAATATCAAATACATGGTTACGAACTCGAAAGTTTCTTCCGGTACTGTAACAGATCACCTTTTAACGCTTCCACCCTCTAAGCGAATTTGATACGAAGTAAAGAATGACCACTGCGTAGTACTTCTTCAATTTAGATTAATCTCTCTTTTTTATGTAGCCCTCTGCACGTATTATAGTAGCAAAAAAAATGGCTCTGAGCACTATGGGACTCAACTGCTGAGGTCATTAGTCCCCTAGAACTTAGAACTAGTTAAACCGAACTAACCTAAGGACATCACACACATCCATGCCCGAGGCAGGATTCGAACCTGCGAACGTAGCGGTCTTGCGATTCCAGACTGAAGCGCCTTTAACCGCACGGCCACTTCGGCTGGCTATTATAGTAGCAGTGACTTTTTTTTTATCTATCACGGAAGACTTCATCTCGACAGTTCTGTGGTTACCGAACACAGTTGTTAAACACTACAGATGTGCACTGCAGTGCCTTTGTAGTTCATTACTCTCTAGTGACATAAGCATTCCCTAATGTAGGAACAGATAGGCCAACTCCCAAATTTCTGTTTCTTTGTTCACGAGTCTTTCTAGAATGCTGTAACAGCAAGGGTCATGGTACTGCGTGGGTGGATTGCATCGTGCGCTACCTCTGCCCTGGATCCAGTAGTGTCTGGTTATAATGCTCGGCTACACGTGCTCCGATTGTTCTGCTCGCTCAGTGTGTAACGTTTCCCTCGAAAGCTCTTAAGCTCTTCATAAATCTAACCTACTCAGAACATACGCAGTGAATCTTGTGAGTAGCAACAGGTCTTGCTGGGTGAAAAGAAAATCTCTAGAAATCAGAAATAACAGCCTGTACGTTTTGAAGTTAATGATATACTGTGATTTCTCAAGAAAATTTAGAATTGATGAGGTGTCATGTTCAATCCATCTAGCACGTGTGTCTTCACTGATAGCTTGCCGTTTCTGGCGTAATATTAAAAATAAAGATATACCCTTGCTATATTTACAGCAGAACGTAAATAATTATTCTAATTAAACAAAATATTCATATTTGAGACACAACAAATGAAGAATACTTTGCATTTCTAAAAAACATTTTAGTTTTACATCACTTACTGCACTTACGATTTGTGATGGTTTTCAGCTATTCACGAAGGAATCTCACTTTTACATTGTAATAGTGATCTGTGCTGGCTGAAGTATTTTGTAGCTAAATGTTTTGCAACTAAGCACCATAGTTCAATTCTTTGTACACTTTTCGTGACATAAAACTAGTCCTTACTTCCACAAGTGTACATCTATTTAATGGTGACTGCTGAACTTCGTCAACGACCATCTTTATAATCTCAGTACACAAAAAATAAACGTAAAACTCTTCTTTACTCGTTGCGTTCAATGACTTTTTTCGTTTTGAAGGAGTTTTTGTGGGCTTTTATCTCGACCCACTAGGGTATCTTGGTTATAATGTTAAAAGATAGTTGTTTAGAGTGTGCGATGTCAATGAATATCTAGTGCTTCATCTCCCCAAGACTTTTTGGAACAATCTCCGAAACAGTTGGAATATTTTGAAGATTTTCGTTGTGCTATGTATTCATATAAATTCGTTTGCAAATGGGGATGAAAGATTCGTTGTAATAAGTCATATGAAGTAGACGGGGGTATAATTACTTCAACGAAATTGTTATTTGCAAAAAACAATGAACGCTCTGATATAAGAGGACCGTGTAATTTTAGATCAGAACCCATACTGCAAAAATTTGAGCCATGTGTGCTAAACTGACAAATTTTATTTGTATTTACAGAACTGTTATGAGTTTGTATCCCATCCAGAATATACATCCTGTTTTTGGATACTACTTTCTGGCTGGAGAGCTTGCGTTGCAATTGTTTTCTATAACAACTGATCTATCGAGCGTGGTTGACAATACGTGAGCACATCACTAATTTGCCAGTACTATCTTTTCTGTCTTGTACAAATATCTTTAGTTTCCTCATTAAAATAACGTCGGTCCATTTGTTCATTATGGCCTGTTTCTTTTTACTGCATTTTAATTTATCGTATTTCATGATAAAGAAAATGGTTGATCTGCAAAGATTTCCAGACGGACATTAATAACACCGACAATGAGCAGACAGACCATTCCATCAGAACCACCTGATGATGGCAGAAAGGTTATTCGCCGAAATATCTTGGGACTTCAACGATCGCATCCGGCTGGACACCCGAGAGCCCTGGAAAGATGTCTGGGATGCCATGCAACGTGCTATTCAGCCATGCAGGATTCATGGTGTCAGTTCCCTACAGCACTACTTCGGACATTAGCCGAGTCCACGCCACGTCGTGTTGCGGCACTTCTGCGAGCTCGCGGGGGCCCCTAAACGATATTAGGCAGGTGTACCAGTTTCTTTGGCTCTTCAGTGTATGCCATTGTCATGAACGAATGTTTCCCCATCGGTGATCACAACGAAACGATAGACATCGACGAGACGTACCTCGCAGTTCCTAAGTATGGCAAAGAACGTCTCCTGAAAAACGAAATCTAACACATTTGGGTCTCTGGTGGAAAGAGACAATCGAATTAGTGCTTTATTCTTCGTGTGTTCTCTCTCGGTAAAGCAAGTTTAGTGCCCCTGATAAATCATTTTATTTGACCTGGTACTGATGGGTGAAACTCTTCATCTACATATATATACTCCGCTAGCCACCAAGTGGTGTGTAGCGGAGGACACAATTCGCGCCTAAGTCATATCCACCGCACTCTCCCCCACCACTGTTCCACTCGCGGATCGCGTGAGGGAAAAAAAGACTGTCTGAACGCCTCAGTACGAGCTCTAATTTCCCTTATATTCGAGTGGTGATCATTGCGCGATTTGATAGTTGGTGGTAATAATATATGCTCTGCATCCTCGGTGAAGATCGGATTTCGGAATTTAGTGAGCAGCCCCTTCCGTTTAGCGTGCCGTCTATCAGCAAGTGTGTCCCCACCTCAAACTTTCTATGAGATTTGCAACGCTCTAGCGATGGCTAAATGTACCAGTCACGAATCTTGCCGCTCTTCTTTGGATCTTCTCAGTCTCTTGAATGAGACCCAACTGGTACGGGTCCCATACAGACGAACAATACTCTAAGACTGGACGAACTAACGTATTGTAAGCAATTTCCTTTGTTGAAGGACTGCATCGCTTCAGGATTCTACCAATAAACCGCAATGTAGAGTTCGCATCGGCCGTTACTTGTGTAATCTGGTCCTTCAAAAATGGTTCAAATGGCACTGAGCACTATGGGACTTAACATCTGAGGTCATCAGTCCCCTAGAACTTAGAACTACTTAAACCTAACTAACCTAAGGACATCACACACATCCATGCCCGAGGCAGGATTCGAACCTGCGACCGTAGCAGCAGCGCCGTTCCGGACTGAAGCACCAGGAACCGCTCTGCCACAGCGGCCGGCTCTGAACATGCCATTTGAGATCATTTCGAATAGTCACACCCAGATACTTGACGGACGTTATCGCTTCCAAAGACTGGGAATTTATTTTGTACTCGTACATTGATGGGGATTTTCGCCTTGTTATACGCAGTAGGTTATACTTACCAACATTGAGAGATAACTGCCAGTCATTACACCACGCATTTATTTTCTGCAAATCCTCATTGATTTGTTCACAACTTTCGTATGATACTACTTTCCTGTAGACTACAGCATCATCAACCAACAGTCTAATGGGTTCACAGGTAGATGCTGTGTTCCTTGACTTCCGCAAGGCGTTCGATACAGTTCCCCACAGTCGTCTAATGAACAAAGTAAGAGCATATGGACTATCAGACCAATTGTGTGATTGGATTGAGGAGTTCCTAGATAACAGAACGCAGCATGTCATTCTCAATGGACAGAAGTCTTCCGAAGTAAGAGTGATTTCAGGTGTGCCGCAGGGGAGTGTCATACGACCGTTGCTATTCACAATATATATAAATGACCTTGTGGATAACCTGGAGCACACCTGAAGTTACGCTTGTTTCTGTTGAAGTCACCCCGTTCAGGACGACATACTGCTCCCTGTCTGTTAGAAAACTTTCTATCCAACCGCATATTGCCGGTTTCTGCAGATGAGCTTCTCAGAGTCTAGAAAGGTCAGTTTGTCTGAACACAAAATATGTTCCATGATTCTACAACAAATCGATGTCAGTGAAATTGGTCAGTAATTACGTGCATCCGATTTTCTACCCTTTTTTATAGATTGCTATGACCTGGGCCTTCTTCCAGTCTCGTGGAACCTTTGTAAGTAGGCTGTTTATGTTTTCTTATTGGCAACGTTACGTAGCGCTCTGTGTGAGAATCACTGGCTGTGCTGTGTGCAGTCTGTGGCTGATTTGCATTGTTGTCTGCCATTGTAGTGTTGGGCAGCTGGGTGTTAACAGCGTGTAGCGTTGCGCAGTTGGAGGTGAGCCGCCAGCAGTGGTGGATGTGGGGAGAGAGATGGCGGAGTTTTGTAATTTGTAAGACTGGATGTCAATTATGACTATTAAGGTAAATACATTGTTTGTTCTCTATTAAAATCTTTCATTTGCTAACTATGCCTATCAGTAGTTAGTGCCTTCCGTAGTTTGAATCTTTTATTTAGCTGGCAGTAGTGGCGCTCGCTGTTTTGCAGTAGTTCGAGTAACGAAGATTTTTGGTGAGGTAAATGATTTGTGAAAGGTATAGGTTAATGTTAGTCAGGGCCATTCTTTTGTAGGGATTTTTGAAAGTCAGATTGCGTTGCGCTAGAAATATTGTGTGTCAGGTTAAGCACAGTCATGTATAATTTTTCTATGGGGACGTTTCATATGTCGACCCTTAGCCGAGGATACCTCACTGGAATCTTCTGATTTATTTCTTGTAGTTTGTGTAACTAGTGTAGCTTTTGTTTATTGCCAGCGCGTAATTATAGAGAGAATTTCCATTGTAGTTGTAGTTTTTCATTGTTGTACAGTAAAACAGTTGTGGCATGCATGTAGATTTGCATCAAGTATTTCGCAGCTGCGCTTGCAATTAAGTAGACATTATTTCCATTGCTATGTTATTTTATTTTGCTCTTCAAATTGTGCTTTTCTGTGTTATCGTGTGAAATATTGTGACAATTATGGCGTGTGAAAAACGTAATACTAGGCTCCAAAGTAAACTGAGAAATGACAGTGAAGACGAAAGCAGTGTGTTAGCGCCGCAGAGTAATGAATTAACTAATGTTCAAAGTAGTAATTTGGTAATTGCGCATAGGGAAATGGAGCGGGTTGCAAATAATGGTGTACACAGTGAAACAATTAGTGAACAGGGAAGCATTATCGATCGATCGGTCGGCAACACCTCGCCTCAGGAATCCGAAATGACAGGACACAATCTTGCAAATACTGTAGATTCAGGTTTTGGGTCCTCACCGTTTTCTCAAATAAGTCAAGACACATTTTCTGCTTGTCAAAATGTGAATGTTGCCGGTGCAAATGCACTGCCGAAAAGCATAGAGGAACAGATTCCAGACACTAATACATTATTATTGCAATTAATGCAACAAATGAAACAAAATCAGAGACAAACACAGCAACAGTTAGACACAATGGAACAAAATCAGAGTCAAACACAGCAAAAGCTACAAAAGTTAGACACAATGGAACAAAATCTTAAAAAGTTACACACAGTGGAACAAAATCTTAAAAAGTTAGACACAATGGAACAAAATCTTCAAAAGTTAGACACCACACTAGAACAAACACGTGAAGATTTAACTACTGAGTTACATAAAATCGAATCGAAATGTCAAAAAGTCTGTAATGACGTAAAAACACAAATTTGTGAGCATTTCCAACCTATTTTTTCGCGTCGTGAAAATGCATTACAGAATCACGAAGCAGCCATAAAAGAACTGCAAACTATTGTTCATGAAAATCACGACACCTTGCAAGCTAAAATTGACTCAGTTGCATCTATCGATTCGGTTACGCAACTTGCAAAATCTCGAGAAAACTTAAAGGACACAGTAGATACGATTTCAACACAAATGGACACTCTGAAACTTGGTTCAGAAAAACACACAGAGGAAATAATTTCATTATCGGATAAAGTAGCCGAACTTTCAGATCAGTTCACTAACTTATCTACAAAGGTAGATGATGATCTGAATGACACAAGACCTGTAGCCTTCACGGACACTGAAGAGTATGAACAAATTAGAAAATTCAAACAAAATCAAAATCAAATCAATACACAGTACAAAAGAGAAATCCGGGAAGTACAAGATCAGTTGGCACAAGTAATACAAAAATTTCATATTTCAGAGGATACTCACGCCCCAATACGGGAAGAGGGACACAGAAATACGGAACAGCCACAAAATAATAACACAGGGCATTTCGGAAATTATGAAAGAAATTGGCAAGGTGCACCGAATTTTGAGATGGAACCGCCGACACGACGTAACAATGACCGATATGCGACTCGCCGACATGATGATTTTGACTATAAGCTGTTCATTACTACACGTAAATTCAAAACGTTTAAGAATTCTGCCAACGACATTCATCCACAAGCGTGGCTCCATCAATTGTCTCATTGTTTTCCTCCCAACTGGTCATTAGAGTACAGATTAGAATTTATGTGTGGCTACTTGGAGAATGAACCAGCTGTAAGAATGCGATCGGTCATTCACGATTGTCACAGTGAAGGAGAATTTTACCATGCCTTCCTCTCAGCATGTTGGTCTCAAGCTGCACAAGACCGAGTAAAACATAGCATCATGATGATGAAACACTTTGAACAATCTGAATTTTCCAGTCTTGTCAAATATTTTGAAGACATGTTGCATAAGAATCAGTATCTTTCAAACCCATACAGCCCCTCAGAACTCATCCACATTTGCCTAATCAAATTGCCTGAACATTTACGACATATTATTTTAGCAGGACGTTGCAAAGACGACATTGAAGCTTTTCAGGGACTGTTACAAGAACTGGAAATCGACACTGACAATCGCGGAACGCGAAAACAGGAGTACAACAATTACAGATCACGTCTGTCACAATTCCGCGATGAAAGAAATAATAACTGGACACGACAAGGCTATTCTTACAACGCAATTCGTGAACAAAACGGACACCACCCATATGACTACCACTGGCAGAGTAATAGTTACAGAGAAAGATCGCATTTCTGTAGTAATGAATATCACAGAGACAATCGGAGAATCAGACAATATGGGAACCAAAATAATTATTATCAAGGGAGACAGAATAACTTCAGACGCAACGGTCCAGCGCGCAGTTACGATTCCGGGAGAAATTCTCCACCACATGACCGACAAACAAGAAACTATGTAAACTACCGACATAACGACAGACCTGAATTTCATCAGAACTGGCGGGATTCAAACAGAACAGGGCACTTTCGACAACGTGAATTTGTAGAAGCTAGGTCTCCTAATCTCAGTAACGACGCGCGCCAACAAAGGCACAGACAATGACTCGCACCGCAGGCAGCCGCGTGCGCCGGCTGGCCCAGAGAAAAATAACATAGACGCTAACCTTGAGAAAAATTCCAGTATTCTTTACCGACGTATACCGCATGACAATTGCATTCAAGTTCAAACTCTGCGTACTAGGAAGAGTAAAGGTTTACACCACATTTCACATGTAAAACCGTTTATTGAAAGATAATCTGCTTTTTAACTTTGTCTTTGCCATAAAACTTTTCACTTCACATTTCTAGTATGCTTTGTCAGACTTAAGAAACTGTTAACATGCAACAATGTTTGAAGTTAAATATCCAGTCAAGAACCAAGAGAACTTATTTAAACAGAAATTATGAATGCATTGTTATTGTGAACAGACGACACAGTGGTTAGTTTATGTGACAGCTACACGATTTTATCACGACGCTACTAATGAGTGACAATTTAAAATGTTGCTTTTGCGGTGTATCTGTTTTATATCTGCACAGTTTTCTGAATTCTTCTGGAAAGTAAAACATGTTTTAGTAGTAACATTTGTGGTATAGCAACAATGAGACAGCCTTTTTCGTGGCACAACAATACGTTACTGTACAGTACTTTCTTCATCACGCCAATAAGCATAATAACTACGATATCTATACGCAAAGCATTTCACTTTTGTTTATCATGAGGTAAGTACATTGACTTCTGCAGGACTTAGCTTTCGGAGGACGATAACTACGAGACTTCCACAGAGATTATCTTACAACAAGACGCACAGTTTAGCGCTACAGTACACGTATTTGAGTGATTAATCTTATACTTAAAACATTTATTTTTAAAGATTTTTGAATTACAAAGAAAGTTTTCCATGATACATTTCATTCCATTGCTGTAATCTGTAACACCTGAGGGTAGAATTACATTAATCCTCAGGGGGGTACACGCTTACTTTGTGTACCATGTGTTTGGCAAGCACAAGGAGCCCTAGCTAATATGGTATTTGCTTATACAACTTTACACATCAGTACCATATTTCTCTAACACAGAATTACACAGCTATCTGATCATTTAACAGAGAAAGAAACTTTTTTTTTTACTACATCAGTGACAGATGTTTACGTAATTACACAGTTGGATAACTTCACACTTATGAAATTGTATTTTGTCTGTACTTTGTGAAATGCTCATATTTTTCTGGAACCATTGTGATACCATGAGAGCTTTGAATGATGTATTTGGTAAGGGAGCATGATTTTTAAAGTAAGTTTGAGGTAAATGACACTACTGACATGAGCAGAGAATTTTTTTTTAGGTTTTGAAACTATTGGAGGAAGCTACGACGCTTTTGAGATTTGGCTGAGGTTTTATGATGTTATTATTACGATGATGATGTGTATTATGCTGTTGCGGTAAGTTTATGATCAATAAGCTGATGCTATATGAGTTATTTGATTATGCTATGTATCTGTTATTATGAAATATTGAAGAAGTGTCGATGAATATTTATATGTGTAATAAGGTAAGGAGTAATGAATAGTGGTTAGGGACTCTGACTTGTGAAAAAGGATGTTGGAAACCAAGAATCGTACTTTAAGAGTTATGAAATGTGTGTAAATGCGTGACTGTATCACAATGCCGGCGAAAATTTTTTGGACACTGTTATATTCATAAGATTTTGTATCTACACATTTGCAACGCAAATTCTCGACCTCTGAAATTTTTTATATGAGACTGCCACTGTAGCGGAAACTGCTGTCGTAAATATTTCCATAAAAAAGTTAAGTGACCACCTGCACGTAATGCGTCGTGGGCACCCAGCTGTGTCAGACGCCTGGAGAAAAAGCCATTAGTGCGTGCCTTTTCAGAGGCACAGGTAGAAAAGAAAAAAAAAGAGGAGGCCATTATCCTCGCTATTGACATTCCTTTGTAGAAAGCACCGCAAATACGACATGCTCATTACTTGGAAAGATACTTACATCTGCACACCTGATTTTGACAAGCGTCTTTCTCGAGAATTGAGAGAATTTTTACTGCCTTATGAAATGCCATATGGCTAATGAATGATGTTTCATGCCGTCCTTTGTACATATTTGCTCATTTTCTTTAATATCTAGTTTCTAGCTGCACTGCAGCATTGGTTAAAATAAAATTTAATATATGCACTAATATAGTTATTTTATGCCTACAGACCCAGTCAATAAGAAATTTATGATCTACTTCCAAGAAAACGAGGGCACATAAATAGACATTTCCCTTCACAGGAATTGCATAAATAATTTCTTTTCGATTTGGTAACTTATCTGCTAGTGTAAGTTCTCGTGATGCATCACTCTAGTGTTAAGATGTGACATAGGTATTAGACATGGCCATTTTTAGCGTAATATTTTTTCTGCTTGAGCTATGTCATGTTTAGATATAAGTTTTTGCATTTGCTGCTGCTGCTTGCCAGGCATAGTGTTACTGAATTTGACTTTGTATTACTCTGTGAAGCCAGTTTTACTACTGATTTATTTTTTTTTGTTTGCTGCACATTGCCTTATATTAGATGTAATATTGCAATTGCTCTGCTAATTTATTTTACTGCTGCTTGCTTTGACAGTTTCTATTTTTTTTCATTGCTGTTTGTATTAATTGTTTTGTGCTGCTGCATTGCCTCGTCCCTTAGTTTAGTATCTGAGCTCAGTAGATTTAAGTTAGCTTAACAGGGGTAGACTATATAAGAGAATGAGTTGCGATGAATTGGAAGAAATGCATTGAGAAGTTTTATGAAGAAAGTACAGAAAGCAGGTATAGATAGCACTTTTTGAAATAATGAAGAACGAAGGGAGATCTCCAAGAAGTAAAGAAAGTTTTGTTTGCAAGATACTGCAGTAAAACAAACCCTGTCCTTTCCCTTTCTGTTATTCCGCTATGTGTTTGTGTACTCTGGTATATTTGTGTTCTTCCTGTCTTTATGTGTTTAGCTAATACGATTTATGTTGTGGAAATTTTTTTAGTACCAAGGTACATTCACTATGATGAGGAATACTGTTATCCTCAAATATAATTTGCATGAATAATATGTTATTCACTTTCTAAAGATGAATAGACATTATTAATTCTGCTCTGTTTCTATGCTCAAGTGTGAAATTAATGTCTCGAAAACTATTCTCATTATTTTATACATTTACTTATGTCATAATTCCTGTAACGCTGATGTACATGTTTATTTCTATTCTTTTGTAAAGCCTGTTTTACTACAAATGTTATCTGTATTGTTATGTTCTTTAATGATGTATTTTGTACCTTTGTTATTGTATTCTTATGTTATAAAATTGTAATTGACACCAGATAATCAAATTAAGTAACTTGTAAGTTACATTTCACTGCACACGTTTCTGTTGGTCATAGTATATGGACAATATGTGAGAAGTTGGGACTGTTTGTGCTTGCATGTGTGTTAATAATTCAGCAAGGGACTGGTTAACAGCATTGCTGGTTCTAAGGACACTTCAAAAACTTTGTGAGTGCACAAGTGGTGATTTATGGACTTGCTACATTCTCCGCAAGACTCTTCGATGGTGATTGTGTACCTGCACAGTCGCAACAGATGGCTGTTGTCCGTCTCTACAACGTCTACAGTGGGTCTGCACCTTTGATGACCCACCAAAACCATTATTTGTACAAGGACTGAAGTGGGTCTGCACCTCTGGTGGCCCACCGATACCATAATCTCTACCAGGGCTACAGTGGGTCTACTCTGTGATGACCTACGTACCAATACTCTTCAAAATTTCGACTGACTCTGCTGTGGGTTTGCTCTGTTGTGGCCCATTACCTGTCTGCATGTCAAGAGTCAGCACTGTCTTTCCATTGGAAGGACAACACTACTTCTTCAAGACTGCATGGAAATCCACTACTTCTGTGTGCATTGTCTTTTACTGCTCAGACTTTGAGAAAAGAAACGGCAGTTTTACTGTGATGAATGATCAGGACTGTCTTTATGATGGACTGTGAGAAAATTTTAGCTTTTGACCAACATTGTATCAATAAGTGTGTGCATTTGATATCTTTGCTATTGTAATTATGAAAAATTTTATCAAATGATTATTGGCCACTGCCCAAAACAACTTGTAAAATTTTTTGTGGGGAGCATGGGGGCTATGTAAGTAGGCTGTTTATGTTTTCTTATTGGCAACGTTACGTAGCGCTCTGTGTGAGAATCACTGGCTGTGCTGTGTGCAGTCTGTGGCTGGTTGGCATTGTTGTCTGGCATTGTAGTGTTGGGCAGCTGGATGTTAACAGCGTGTAGCGTTGCGCAGTTGGAGGTGAGCCGCCAGCAGTGGTGGATGTGGGGAGAGAGATGGCGGAGTTTTGTAATTTGTAAGACTGGATGTCAATTATGACTATTAAGGTAAATACATTGTTTGTTCTCTATTAAAATCTTTCATTTGTTAACTATGCCTATCAGTAGTTAGTGCCTTCCGTAGTTTGAATCTTTTATTTAGCTGGCAGTAGTGGCGCTCGCTGTTTTGCAGTAGTTCGAGTAACGAAGATTTTTGGTGAGGTAAGTGATTTGTGAAAGGTATAGGTTAATGTTAGTCAGGGCCATTCTTTTGTAGGGATTTTTGAAAGTCAGGTTGCGTTGCGCTAAAAATATTGTGTGTCAGGTTAAGCACAGTCATGTATAATTTTTCTAAGGGGACGTTACACCTTCCGCTGTTCCAGTGATCCCTGACAGATGATGGATAAGAATCGTGCTATATTTGTAGCATAGTCAACATAAAATCTTACGGGGGTACTGTCTGGGCCAGATGCCTTCCTGGCGTCTAAAGATCTTAACTGTTTTACAATCCCACATACACTAAACATTATGTCAACCATTCTTTCGTTTGTTCGATAATTGAAAGGGGGAAGGGTGCTGCAGTCCTCTATCGTAAACGAGTTTTTGATAGCTAGGTTTAGATTTTCGGCCTTCTGTTTATCATAATCAGTTACATTACCCATACTGTCAGCAAGAGAAGGTACTGAATTATTTGTAGCGTTCATAGATTTTACGTACGACCAAAATTTTTTGGGTTATTTTTAGAATCAGCAGATAAAATATTGCTTTCAAATTCGTTAAACGAATCTCTCATTGTACTTCTGACAGCTGCTTTCATTTCGCATAATTTCTGTTTGTCAGCGGGGCAGTGACTACGTTTAAAACGACGGTGCCAAATTCTCTGCTTTCTCAGCAACTTCCTAATATGTTTGTTGAACCAAGGTGGATCCTTTCCCTCGCCTATATTTTTGCTAGGCACATACTTCTCTAGCACATGGTGGACAATACCTTTAAATTCCGACCAAAGATGCTCAATATCTTTGTGTCGCGCGGTGAATGCTTGGAGCTGACTATGAAGATATTCATTAATGACACTTTTATTTCTTTCCCCAACCAGAAAACCCTACACTGTTTCTTTGGTTTTCTTGCAACTTCCACTGACATAGAAGCCACAACGACAATATAGTCGCTAATACCTTCTTATAGATTAACTTCCTCAAAAAAGATCAGGTCTGTTTGTCGCCAAGATATCTAATATGTTCCCATCTCGAGTTGGTTTTCTAACCAATTGCTCAAGGTTGTATGTTGAGAGCGCTCCTATAATAACTTCACACGGATCTTTGCTTCTGCCCCCTGCGATAAAAAAATAAAATAAAATAAAATAAAAAAATAAATATTTGGAAGGAGAGAGAGCATTGGTCGTATATTTTTGTTTTTTATCGCAAAATCAATTTTCGGTCACTTAGTGACCATCTTCAGTGCTGTAATATATAACTTAAATTAGTAAGCACTGGTGTCAATAAGCTTACAGCGATCACATAGACTGAAAATTGATTTTGTGATAATAAACAAAAATATATGACCAATGCTGTCTCTCCTTCCAAATATACCCATTATCTGGTCGTAGTGCACAGGACACTATGGAGTCGCCAATCAATAAAAAAATAAATAAAAATAAAAAAACCACTCCGTCTACAGGCCACAAGTGGCCCATCGGGACCATCCGACCCCCTGTGATAAACGTGTAATTTTCTCAGTCAATGGACGCCAGATTAAATCTCCACCTATAACTAATGGATAATTTGCATATATATTTCCTATGTACTCAAGACTTTCCCTGAAACGTTCTGCGACGTTTGTTGCGGATGCTGGTGGTCTATAAAAACATCCTAATACAATGGTCAATCCTTGTCTGATTAATAGCTTTATCCAGACTATTTCACAGTCCGACCCAGTATCGATCTCAACGGCGTTTAAGCAGCTTTTAACTGCAATGAACACACCACCTCCCATAGAATTAGTCCTATCCTTCCTAAACATTGTCCAATCCAAGTTCAAAATTTCACTGCTTTTGTGTCTGGTTTCAACCAGCTTTCGGTACCTGATACAATATTGGCATTGCTACTGTTTAATTCGGAGAGTAACTCGGGGATCTTGCTACAGACACTTCGACCATTTACTAACATGAGATTAAGCATATTTAAATCCCTTGGAATAACCTGTTAAGGAGAACTAACAATTTTTATAGTTGGCACACCCACATCAGTGACATGAACTGGTAATTTTTCAGGCCAACGGTTTGTTTCCCGTGGGGAGGAACCAAATCTAGAAAAACCCCCATGTGCACGCCACAAGTACTGTACTACCCATGTCATATCGCAGTTTGCGAAAAGAAGGTGGCGACCACGATTTTGCCAACTGCTCTATAGTGTCCGTTTCATCCGACGATCCATCTGCCCACACGGAAAACATTCAGCGTATATGGAAATCCTTAGAGGCATCTAATAAAGAGGAAGTCGCCTGGGAAAAAGAAATGAATTGTGTTTTCCAGTACTAACCCCTGTCAGGGAAATATCTTCCATCTAAAACTCTCCCCTTATTTCTCACAGATATTGCCCGAGTTTATTCAGCTGCCTTTATCACAAGGGGCATGGTCTACGCCGGTAAGTATGTCGCTGACGAGGGAAGTAAATAAAATTATTCCTTTTCTTTACCGCATCGCTGTAATGTTATTCTTCCATTGATCGTCTCCTTCAGTTGATAATACGTTGGTGTTTTGTCGCCTACGTCGGCAAGTGTTCGACCGTGAGGCATTCCATACATATCGCTCATGATGCGCACGTGACTTCGAAGGGTTCTTACTAATTACCAAACTATGTTATGCACAAGAAGGATAGGATTTTAAAGAGATGTAGGGGAAAAGAAAAAAAAAGCTCCAACATAGTTTTGTTTCAGTATAACCATGTTCCAGAATTAAAGAAGTAAACTGGGCAGGAGCGAAGATCTCGCAAGAGTAACGTTCTAAGCGAAAATAAAATAACATTAGCACTGAAGTCACTTATTGACTTATCACAGAGGCGATTTTTTTATTTGCGAAAACAAGTGATATCTGCCCACCACGGAGACCAAGTTTGAAACAAGTCGTTACATTGGGAGAAATACCCAACAGGGGATCAAAATTTACTCAGCAGATTCCGAAACGAACATCGGCAAATAACTGACACATGAATATATATATATATATATATATATATATATATATATATATATATATATATATTTGTGTGTGTGTGTGTGTGTGTGTGTGTGTGTGTGTGTGTGTGTGTAGCAGATAGAATTCAGAATAGGCACGAGTATCAATAAATACCAAAAATTTAAAATTTAAAAATAAAAACTACACACACAGCTGAAAAAGGACAATCAGGGAAATGTAGAGATTTGAAATAATCTTACGTCTTTGTAGCAGACGTTTGCATCAACTAAGATCAATCACAGATGGTAAAATTAGTACTAAAATTTTAAAGCTTTATGTAGCAGGCTGTGAAGCAACCAGAAGGAATTGCTCTGTATTTATTTATTCATTTTAGATGTTATGTTCTGTAGGACTACATTGAGGAGTTAATCTCCATGGCCATCGAACCAGTCAGCACATGAAATTGTAACAGAAGAGTAATGAAAAGATAAAATGAAATCTATATGTATCCTATGAAGACGAAAAGCCATAAGTTTAAATAAACATAATCAGCAACGTAATTTCTTAGTCTTTCCAGGAGTCCCTCGACAGGGTAGAAGGCGTGAGCCGTGAGGAAACTTCAGTTTAGACTTGGAAGTGGGTTGCTACCGCTAAGACTTTTGAATTCATGTAGCAGCTTATTGAAAATGGATGCAGCAGAATACTGCACTTCTTTCTGCCTAAGAGTCATGGACGTACATTCCAAATGTAGATTGGATTTCTGTCTAGTATTAACTGAGTAAAAACTGATAACTCCTGTGAATAAGCTGATATTGTTAACAACTAACCAAATTAAAGAAAATTTGCATTGATAGGCCAATGTCAGAATTCCAAGAATACTGAATAGGGCTCGACAAGAGGTTCACGAACTTACGACTCATATTGCTCAAAGGGCCCGTTTCTGAGTCAGAAATACCGTTTTTGAATCAGAAGAGCTAGCCCAAAAAATAATACCGTACATCATAAGCGAATGAAAATAAGCAAATTAGACTACTCTTCGTGTTGAAACATCACCTAATTCTGATGCTGTTCTAATGGTAAATAAAGCAGCAATTAGTTTCTGAACAAGATCCTGAACATGGGCTTTTCACAGGAACTTACTATCTATGTGAACGCCCAGGACTTTGACTTGTTGAGACTCACTAATGATGTGCCCATTATGTATAATCAAAATGTCAGTTTTTGTTTAACTGTGTATAATAAACAGTAAAAACTGAGTCTTAACTGTGATTTAGCATCAGTTATTTTGAACAAGGCATGAACTTACACCTTGAACTGCGTTATCTGATACTATGTCAGCATTGCAGACAACATCCTTTACTACCAATCTGGTGTCGTCTGCAGATAAATATTTTAGAATAATTTTTAATATTAGAAGAGCTATCATTTACATAAATAAGAAACAGTAGCAGACCCAGCACCGAGCCCAGGGGCACCCCACGATTAATTGTGCGCCATTGTGCGTAGGAATTCTCAAAATTGTGGAGAATGACCTTCTAATGTCTGTTCTTAAAATAAGAGGTGAACCAATTGTGAGCCACTGCTCTTATTCATAATGGTCCAACTCCTGCAGTAACATTTTGTAATCAACGCAATGAAACGCCTTAGTTAAACCAAAAAAAGAGAGGCATAGCCTTCACAATCTTTTATTTAATTCGTCCAGGGTCTCAACTTTAAGTTGTTAAACCAATTCTAAAACCAAACTGTACATTTGACAGCAAATTATGTGAATTGAAACAATTTACTATCCTTGCTATACAGCCTTTCAAATAACTTTACCGAACACCAACGGTATGGAAGTAGGTCTAAACTTGTCTACATTGTCCCTTTCTCCTTTTTTATAAAGTGGCTTCACCACTGAGTACTTCAACCAGTCAGGAAACTGACCATTCCGGAAGGAAGGCTCATCGTCACTGATAGCCATATAAAATAATGTACACGCGTTTGAAGCAGACTCAGAAGGTTTACCAGGAACATTTGTGAGCGACGAAATCTCAGACAAGCAAAGGGCCTCAGGCATACAAATTAGGAAAATTGAGTGACGGCCTGATTTCGGCTGACTTTCCAGAGAGTTGCTAGACAAATTCTAAAACAGACACACAGAGTACAAATTAAATTTACAGAACAATTCAACACAACAGAAATATGAGGGCATATAACTGAGTCCATTTGGTCCAGTAATATCACATACGAAAATAAAAATCAAGTAGCACTTAAAAAAAAACCCACACACACACACACACACAGACGTCTCCAGGAACTCTTACAATTGAAAGAGTATTTCTCTTAGACAAATCCTCCACACAAAGGCTTCGGCCAGATACTGCCAGTAGAACGCTCTATATCACTTTCATGTCAAAATAACAAACGGCGCTCAGAAATGACTAGACAGGGAGGGCGTGTTGTCTCTAGACACTTGAGGAACACTTAAAATGTTGCTCCCCGTCGTTCCTGTATCATGCCGAACCAAATCATGGCCAGTGTATGTGGCCACGACCATCAACCAAGGCAGCAGGAACACCCACCAAGTCCAGCTGCACACCGTGACCCGTCACCGCACAGGCGGGGTAAAGCTGCGAGTCCCCAGTGGGCGACGGCTCTGCCCACGAAGTAAACATCAAACGAGCAGACGCTATGTGAGCGACCACCACGAGGCCAAGTTGCAGACCGCCGCACTGCGCGACGTCCCACCAAAACAGCCAAACTTGGTCGACCGCGGCTGGGCTGCGCACGTTTTTAAACTTGTTGCGGAACCGCGCAGGCGCTGCAGCCAAACAGCGGTACGCAGAGCGTTTCCTCAGACACAGACTGGAATCCTCAAAAGTACGCGCGTGTCCCGAGGAGTTGACAACGATGTGAAAATCTTTCAGGACCTGCAAAGTTCAGTTCATGCGAATAGTCGTTGCAACACGGTACATGTCCTAAGAGGTTCTACTTTATCTCGGCAGTTTCAATATTTTTAACGAGAGTACGGTCAAGCCCGCCCATCATCTCGTTTTTCTTCTTTCCTTAGGAAGTGCAAAATAAACGAAACGGTTTTGCAAATAAAATTATGACGTCTGTTGAGTAGTGAGATGGATGGCTGCGACGTCATTTACTTCCATATCTAAATTGGAAACTTGAAATTTACACTGAGGTGACAAAAGTCACGGTATAGCTATATGCACATAAACAAATGGCGGTAGTATCGCGCATACAAGATATAAAAGCTATAACGGATCTTTTACTTTGGGACAAATTTATTTTATTTTTTGTTAGATGTTTTCGTTAAATAGCTGAATAAATTGTAATTAGGAATAATTTAATTAAGCAGAGTAGAAAAGATAAAGTCAAAGAGATGTTCATTGGGCGGACATTGTCGTAATGTAACGTCATTGCGTTGTTCGGTTGTTAAAACAAGTCGTTTGTGTTCCGTTCTGCTGTTCGGTCGTGCGCGTATATGAAAGGAATTAATTCGGGGAATGGAATAAACTTTCACATAATAGTTACGATTCGATGTTCTGACAACAGGGGTTAACGTCAGTGTTAATTTGAATTGTGGGCGACAGGATTAGTTTTGACAGACACGTGAAAACGGACGTAACGAAAGTTGTTCGCATATCGTCCTTGAACGTGACTTTTTATTTAATTAACGATTGCGGGCTCATTAAAAGCTATTATCTCATGATTAGGATCAATCCCTCTGCCCTCCTAGATAGTGATCATTCATTAACATTTACGTCATAAGAAGAAGGATTATTAATAAAAGTGATGTTAAATGACAATTCGTGTTATTCCGTTAGTGTGGAACCGACGTAATATCTCTGAAATGACATTGATATATAATTTGTGTTGAATACTGAACTGAGATAGGAAGTAAATTGAAATTAGTGAACATTTGATACTGAGACTATAGAAGCAGAAGCGCTTAAGGTTTCTCTTCTCTAAAATGGCAAAACAGGTACGAACATTAACTCAATAGTCGACATTATGTATTGCAAACACATTAGCATTTCATACTTATTTCGACGACGCGCTGTTAAACAAAGGAACGTTGTTCTCTGTACAAGAAATAAAATTAAATCTAAAAACATAATTAATAACGGCGAACTCCACTTTAACAAACTGTATAGCGTGTCGTCATCGGGCAATAACTGCTCAACCCTGGAGACTTGTGTGGTGAAGTTAGAAGTCGGGCATATAAAACAAACTTAAAAATCCATTCAAGCTACAGTGGAGTCGGCACAACACGACGTGGGCAGTTATAAAGCGCAGTGCGTCATTTGTACTCAGATCATTCACGTACAAACATTTCCAATGCGATTACGGCCGCATGATGGGAATTTACAGACTCTGAACACGGAATCGTAGGTGGAACTAGAGAAATGGAACATTCCATTTCGGAAATCGTTAGAGAATTCAATATTTCGCAATCTACAGCGTGGAGAATGTGCGGAGAACATCAAATTTCAGGCATTACGTTTCCGCATTGTCAACGCAGTTAACGACTGAGAGCAGCGACGTTTGAGTAGAGTTGTCAGTTCTAACAGACAAGTGACACTGCGTGAAATAAGCTCAGAAATCAAAGAAGGACCTACGACGAAATTACTCGTTAGGACAGTGTAGCGAAATTTGGCGTTAATGGATTATGGCAGCAGACCGCCTTTGCTAACAGCACATCGCCTGCAGCGTCTCTCTGGGACCCGCGACCGTATCCGTTAGGCCCTAGACGACCGGGCAACCGTGGCCAAGTCAGATGACTTGCGATTTCAGTTGGCAAGAGCTGATGGTAGGGCCGGAATGTGGTGCAGACCCCACGACGCTATGGACCCAATCAACAAGGCGCTGGCTCCACAATGGTGAGGGTTGTGTTTGCACGGAATGGACTGGGTTCTCTAGTTGTTCGGCTACTTTGAGACCATTTACAGTCATTCGTGGATTTCATGTTCCTAAACAATGCTGGACTTTTTAAAGATGACAATGCGCCATGTCACCACGCCACAATTGTTTGTGGTTGGTTTGAAAAACATTCTGGACAGTTGAAGCAAATGTTTTGGCCACCCACATCGCGCGCCATGAATCCCACTGAACATTTGTTTGACCTAATGGAGAGATCATTCGGTGCTCATCATGCTGCACTGGCGACGCTTTCTCAAGTAAGGACGGCTGTAGGGGCAGCAAGGCTCATTATTTCTGTATGGAACTTCCATCGACTTGTTGAGTCCACGCCACGTCGAGCTGCTACGCTACGCCAGGCCGAAGGAGGTCCTCCACGATGGTAGGAGGCACCTACCTCATGACTTTTGTCACCTCAGTGTGTGCCAGAGGTAAGTTGCCTGAGACATAGCTATTTCTAATTTGAAAGTGACATTCGTCTCCGATACGTATAGATGTCTCTGTACAAGCAAGTAAAGATTAGTATTCCGTAGGATTCTCGTACTTCAATAATACATTCTGAAGCTATTCTGCAGCGGAATGAAAGCTACATTGAAACATTCAGACCGCCTAAGATCGCGAATCGGACCATGATTAAAAATATGGATATATGGTCTCTGGAGAAACATTCTAAAACTTCTTTTCACCAGTTATCCACGTTCTATGATGTTTGGAAGTGGAGGAAAGTGAATATTTAGAAGTCATTCTAACAGCTAAAATATACATTGTTGCGTTCCTATCAGATCTAACACCTACATTGTTGCTTTTCTATCAGATGAATATGGTGTTACAAATACTCGAAAATTGTCGTCAAAATACGTTTGGACCTTTCATACCAGCTGCAGGAATGTAAGGAGGGTAACGAGATAAGTTCTTTGTTTACAAGGGGCTTTCCTTAGCGACCTTCATCTGACCTGCGTATAAAGGACAGCGGGCACATTTGTTTCAATGAGACTTCAGCTGCTAAATGTGCGTTCATGTTCATGGAGACTTGCTTGCAACTAGTATCTATAGACTCTTTTTCGTCTGCGCTGCCTCCTGTACTGCGATCTTGACATTGGCCCTATGATGGGTCTTCAGTTGATATGTGCCATGTAAACCCACTAACTTCTAGTATAGTTCACCTGCCGGTTAGTTCCTTACATCCCAATGGCCGATATGGTATATTAATATCCAGACAGTGATTGCTTATACAGGGTGGCCCACTCAAATCTCCCTGACTTCAAGGACCCAGGGGACAAAAACCACAGTATGTACGACAATGAAAAATGCACCACATTGTAGAGCATCTCAAAGAATTTCTTATCAATACACCTCTATATTTGAAACTCATTTATAGAACGTAGAATATCGAGTCTATATTGAATTTCTTGCCACGTTCTTTGTAACATTTCCTCTGTTACTATTGCAACGGCATTAGTGATACGGTGTCGCGACGTAGGAATATCGTCCACTTTGGCCGCATACACGCGGGCCTTCACGAATCCCTACATGAAGAAATCGAGCGGCGTAATGTCGGGTGAACGCGTAGACCAGGCAATGGGTCCTCCGCTTCCGATCCACACGACTGGGAAATTTCCTGTGCGGGAACTTGCGAACAGCCGTTGACCAATGCGGCAGAGCTCCATCTTGTTGCAAAATGATGTTGGGATGCAAGTACACAAACTGCTCCAACATGTCCAGATACACTGACCCATTCACTCTTTGTTCCGCAAAGAAGAACGGTCCAACACTCCTGGCGTGCATTAGCCCGCACCTGACTTTTAGTTTAAGGCTGTCACTAACATTTTGAATGACGACGTGCGGATTTTGCGAACCCCAAATTGGAACATTACGGCCATTAACCCTTCCTGATAGATGAAAGGTTGCCTCATCTGAGAATAAACATCTTCCCAGGAAGTACATTACGCAAACTTTTGTCAGAAATAAAATATTTACAATCAAAAAGCACCTTTTGCACACTGCTATTTCCGTATTCCGTATATGTAGCGCTCACAGATGATAGTTAAGTTTTAAAACGCACATTTCATTGTATGTTGTGTTTTTTAAGACTTAACAATCATCTGTGAGCGTTACATATACGGACACGGCTAAGTGCACAAAGTGCTTTCTGATTGTAAATGTTTTATTTCTGACAAACCTTTGCATAATACGCTGCGTTTTATCAACTAATGGGACAACTTGCTGTCACAATGGACACGTTTTGTAACAAACATTTTGGAAGACCAGGAGATGACAGCAAACCTTGTCGAAACCGGTTATCGATAATAAATAAGTGTTTGCGAAACTTGTTTGTAGATTACCATCAGCTGTTTATCTCTATGCTCATTGCTGCCAGTTTCGATCAGTAGACCATTATCAAGCCGAAGCAAAGTGTAAGCAGCTTCAGCTTAATAATGGTCTACTGATCGAAACTGGCAGCAATGAGCATAGAAATAAACAGCTGATGGTCATCTACAATACTGTGTCACAATTATTTGACGGCTGTAAAGCCCCACCTCATCGTAAATCTAAATAATTTATGTGACCTTGGATATAGAAAGAATTTTACCAAGTAAAACAGATCGCTCATTGTCATATCTCAACATGAAAAATTTCAATCAGAAATTTGTGCTGCTGCTGTAGGTTAACATTAATCACACACTTCCTGTTGCCCAGTGCTAAACAACGAGAGAAAAAGAAAACAGAAATAAAATAATCAAAAACATACAGATGAAAACTACACAAACACGTTGCCCCTGTTCCGTCCCCAAACGATCAGAAGCAAGTGACAAGGTGTGGCGGAACCGGCAGCCATTCCTCTGCATCGACGTCGTCAGCGCTCGTTCCGAGATCCCCTGAGGAGTTTAAAAACGCCAAGTCCAACACACAGGTCTAAAATAACGAAAATATTCGCCAGTCATCAAACCTCGAATACTTTTGCAGTGCCGGACGTTATCCCGAGCCGGCCGAGGTGGCCGAGTGGTTGTAGGCGCTACAGTCCGGAACCGCGCGACCGCTACGGTCGCAGGTTCGAATACTGCCTCGGGCACGTATGTGTGTGATGTTCTTAGGTTAGTTAGGTTTAAGTAGTTCTAAGTTCTAGGGGACTGATGACCACAGCAGTTAAGTCCCATAGTGCTCAGAGCCATTTGAACCATTTTGAACATTATCCCGAACAGCACTACACAAACTAAGACGTGTGGTAAGCGTACAGCATACGTTTTCAAAATCGTACTGGAAATCGACGTCAGTCATATGTGTAGGAGTAACTCCGTGTGCGGACAGCCTATGGCACCCAGATTCAGTAACTGTTCTTCATTGGTTACCCCACTGGCCACATTCGGCACTGTAGGCAGGAAAGCTCGCTTCTGAGCTCGGCGCCACGGCGACTGAGCGTGCGTGATACGTAACGCACGCAGGACACACATGTCCTCGTTGGCGTAGTGGGGGGAGCGGGAAGACTGCCTTAATAGTGAGTGCAGTGCGCGGCCGCTCCAGTCTGCAGAGGCGGCGCCGGGACGACGACATGGAGGGCGCAGCAGAGAAGGCGGAGCAGGGCCCGGGGCAGGGGCCCAGGCCCACGGTGGGCTTCAGCGACGAGGCCGTCGCCTACGAGGTGACCAGCCTCGAGTCCGAGTCGGTGATTTCCGACCAGCGCGCCATGGGCACCCCCAACCGCAGGATGAACCCGCACCCCAGGGCCTCCGCCAGCCCCATCTCCATCCTGCTGCTGTGGTAAGCGAGAGGCGCCGAGATTTTAGTGTTTCCACGTTTGTGACTGGCCTGCCTGTCAGTCCTTTTCATTTGTGTGTTTCGGGTGTCCACTCCAGTGCTCTACAAATGAGGTGTGAGGTTACTTTGTGTACCTTTGTGGTAGACTATAAACGAGGAAGCTGCTACAAAGGCGCAGAAACGCAGGCACAGGCAACCACAGAGTAATAAGGGAGGCAAGAGCACAGGCATAAAGGTCATCTACATCCACTTGAGTAGACCACATAACTAATGA
Source organism: Schistocerca piceifrons (assembly GCF_021461385.2). NCBI lineage: Eukaryota > Metazoa > Arthropoda > Insecta > Orthoptera > Acrididae > Schistocerca > Schistocerca piceifrons. The sequence goes on from NC_060139.1 coordinate 2,743,186, forward strand.
GGAGGTATTGAATGGAAGTGGGTAGAAGAGGAGCTTATGGCACAACTTGACTAGAAGAAGGGACCGGTTGGTAGGACATGTTCTGAGGCATCAAGGGATCACAAATTTAGCACTGGAGGGCAGCGTGGAGAGTAAAAATCGTAGAGGGAGACCAAGAGATGAATACACTAAACAGATTCAGAAGGATGTAGGTTGCAGTAAGTACTGGGAGATGAAGAAGCTTGCACAGGGTAGGGTAGCATGGAGAGCTGCAACAAACCAGTCCCAAGACTGAAGACCACAACAACAACAACAACATCCACTTATTTAGGGTGTCTCAGGAGGAATGGTCTGTATTATGGGATATGATGGGAGCGACCATTTGAAGCAAAAAGCCCGAGAAACATGAGCTCTGAAATGCATACCTTAAGACCTATGAGCACGTCTTCATCTTCAATGCTGTGCAACAAATCTCGTCTCCTGCAAACAGTTAGTCCTAAAGAACAAACACGCCATGAAGGCTAGCTAATACGATCATTCGGTAAAGAGCACCCCTCGCCTGATCTCGTGCGGGACTTCGTGTGATGTGGCGAGCAAATAGTGGGGAAAGGGCTGTGAAGCGCTACTTTGGTAGTGTGCGGCAAGTGGGAATTTGGACTGAGGCAGCGAGTGTTTATGAACCCGAAAATGTCAATCCGTAAGTTTAAGTGAAAGCAATCAACAATACAACAAGAATCAGCTTACTTTTTCAAGGAACTCCTCGACAGAATAGAAAGAGTGAACCATGAGGACACTCTTCAGTTTCGATTTGAAAGCACGTGGATTACTGCTAAGATTTTTTAATTCTCGTGGTAGCTTGTTGAAAATGGATGCAACAGTATACTGCACACCTTTCTGCACAAAAGTTAAGGAAGTCCCAACCAAATTCAGGTTTGATTTCTGCCGAGAATTAACTGAGTGACAGCTGCTTATTCTTGGGAATAAGATAATATTGTTAACAATAAATGTCAGTAACGAATATATATATTGAGAGGCCAATGTCAAAATATCCAGACTCGTGAACAGGGGTCGACAAGAGTTTCGTGGACTCCGCCACATATTGCCCGAACTGCCTGTTTCTGAGCCAAAAATATCGTTTCAGAATGGGAAGAGTTACCCCAAAATATAATACCGTACGACATAAGCGAATGAAAATAAGCAAAGTAGACTAATTTTCGTGTCGAACGACCACTCACTTCAGATACCGTTCGAATAATAAAAATGGCAGCATCAAGTCTTTGAACAAGATCCCGAACGTGGGCTTTCCACGACAGTTTACTATCTATCTGAACACCCCGAAATTTGGACTGTTCAGTTTCACTAATCATACGCCCATTTTGTGAAATTAAAACGTCAGGTTTTGTTGAATTGTGTGTCAGAAACTGTAAAAACTGAGTCTTACTGTGATTACCGTTAGTTTATGTTCTACAAGCCATTAACTTAGGTCATGAAGTGGACTGTTTGAAACCGAACCAATGTCGCACACAACATCCTTTACTACCAAGCTAGTGCTATCAGCAAATAGAAATATTTTAGAGTTACCCATAATACTAGAGGGCATATCATTTATATCAATAAGGAACAGAAGTGGCCCCAACACTGATCCCTGGGGCACCCCCCACTTGACCGTACCCCACTCAGACCCCACATTACAGCCATTCTCAACACTGTGAATAATGACCTTTTGTTGCCTGTTGCTAAAGTAAGAGGTGAACCAATTGTGAGCTGCTCCCCGTATTCCGTAATGGTCCAACTTCTGGAGCAATATTTTGTGATCAGCGCAATCAAAAACGCCTTGGTTAAATCAAAAAATATGCCTAGCGTTCGAAACCTTTTGTTTAAACCGTCCAGTACCTCGCAGAGAAAAGAGAATATAGCATTTTCAGTTGTTAAACGACTTCTAAAGCCAAACTGTACATTTGATAGCAAATCGTGTGATATAAAATGATCAATTATCCTTACATACACAGCATTTTCAATAGCTTTAGCAAACACTGATGGCATAGAAATAGGTCTAAAATTGTCTACATTATCCCTTTCTCCCTTTTTGTAAAGCGGCTTTACTACTGAGTACTTTAATCGTTCAGGAAACTGACCATTCCCAAAGGTAAAATTACGAATATACAGGGCAAACATGTGTAGCACAGTACTTTAATACTCTGCTACACGCTCCATCATAGCCATGAGAGTCCTTAGTCTTCAGTGATTTAATTATTGACTCAATCTCCCTCTCGTCTGTATCACAGAGGAGTATTTCAGATATCAATCTCAGAAAGGCATTTGCCAAGAAAGTTATATGATTTCCTGTAGAAACTAAATTTTTATTTGATTCATCAGCAATGCTCAGAAAATAATTGTTAAATACTGTACATATATCTCATTTATCAGCAACAGAAATATTTTTACTGCGAACTGACTTTATATCATCGACCTTGTGCTGCTGACCAGACACTTCATTCACAACTGACCATATGGTTTTAATTTTATCCCGTGAATTAGCTATTCTATTTGCACGCCACATACTCTTTGCTTCCTAATAAAATTTTTAAGCACGTTACAATACTGTTTGTAATGGGCTACTGCAGTTTGATTGTGACTACTTCTAACATTTTGATGTAATTCCCGCTTTGTTCTACACGATAGTCTTATCCCACCAGTCAGCCACCCGGTCTGCCTATTACTGCCAGTACTCTCAAAGAGCATGAGAAATGTGTTAAGCAAAGCTTTAGATTTATCATCATGTCGTCGGCACTGTAAACACGCTGCCACTCTTGTTCCTTGACAAGATTTAAAAAACTCTCTGTTGCTGTTGGATTAAGTTTCCTACATAGTCTGTAATTACATGTGGCATTTGTTTGAGTACAAAAGCCTTTTAGTGTTAAAATTTGTACATCATGGTCTGAAAGGCCATTCACGCTTTTACTAACAGAATGCCCATCTAGTAATGAAGACTGAATAAAAATATTGTCTGTGGCTGTGCTACTGTTCCCCTGCACCCTGGTTGGAAAAAACACAGTCTGCATCAGATCACATGAATTTAGGAGATCTACCAACATCCTTTCTCTTGCACAATCATACACAAAATTTATATTGAAGTCACCACATATAACTAATTTCTGGTACTTCCTACAAAGCGAATCAAGAACCCTCTCTAGCTTGGGCAGAAATGCTCTGAAGTCGGAGTTAGGGGACCTATAAACAACAATTAGAAGTTTAGTTTCACTAAATTCAGCTGCCCCTGCACAACATTCAAATATCTGTTCAGTACAGTGCCGTGATACGTCTATGGACTCAAATGACATACTATTTTTTACGTACATAGCCACTCCCCCACGCCGCAAGGAACTCTTTGAAAAACAGCCAGCTAATACGTTTGTCCAGGTGAACGTGGCGATATTCTGCAGACCGGTACGCGCAGCTGCGGCGGCTTACAGCACCGTTCAGGCTGAACTGAGTCTCGTCAGGCCAAATAACCAACCATCCCTCCAAACCGTTCATCGGCGCGAAGCACGCCTTCAAACCACTCGCAGTAGTCCATCCTTCGATCCGGGTCGTCCTCGTTTACTGCGTGCAGCGATTTCGGAATGTACGCTTTCCACTTCGCAGCTTTCAGAATTCGTCGTACGTTTGTTCGGCTTACCCCGCTTTCACGTGAGCCCTGCATCACAGATTTTTGAGGTGACCTAGTGAAATGTTGCAACAACTGCACTGGATGTTGGCGTTGATGTTTTTGGTCAGCCAGACCTTCCCTTATGCGCATCCCGAACAGTACTGTCGGTTTCGAATTTATCCCAATTACGATAAATTGTTGTACATGCTGGTACCTGAGTTTCGTACACATTACACCATTGCCGTTGCACCTCCATCACGTTTTCGTACTTCCAGTACCATTTCTGTACGGTTTTGCGTTGCTCACACAACAATCTTACTTCATTCATTGCTGCACTGTGATCTGCTGGAAAATGCGGACCAAGATATGTTGTGGGAAAAAGAAAGAAAAAAAAATGGACTACGCTACTGCGCAAAATTGTAACGATATGTCATTTTGTTCCAAAGATATTTACTGTCAAACATTGTCTACATTTTTCTGGTCTCCTCTGTATTCTCCAAAATCATTCACCATTTCCTCTCTCATCTGAATACCCTTTTTATCCTCAAACTGGCTTCAGCGTGACACCACCCCCTGATACTTCTACTTTTTTCTAGATATGAGAAGAGGAAGACTGACAATATGAGAGGAAAATTAAATAAGATCACTGGTAAGTCAAGTGCCTGGTGATCGTCAGTCACCTAGCATTGCAAAGACTGGAATGCCCTCTGAGGTATTTTTCCCCCAGCTCCTATTCTTGGTGTAGATATCCCTTTAGGTCAATAATACCGTGTAATCCTAACGGCTTTCCTCATTTCCAATATTCCAAATTAATTTTATTGGAAGAATTTTGGGAAAGCGTAGCATATCCTTTAAGGACACGGTGTATAGAAGGCTAGTGCAAACCATTCTTGAGTAGGTACGATATTGCACTGTCTGTGTTATTCAGAAATGCGATGCAAAGCTACAAGGCATCACTTGCTTGAAGCATAAATAAATGTCTGAGTGAAGCTAAATGTTATTAACTTTACACCAAGAAAAATATTATCGTGGCAATAACCTTCAAATCTTGTGCTACTTACATGAGTCTTCTATATGAATTAGTGAATTTACTCACGGCACTTTTGTTCCCTTATGCATGTAATCACTTTCAGAAGTCAAAGTACTAATCAAATTAACTAATTTAATAATACTGAAGCTTAATTTGCTTGTTTAGCCATGTACATCCCCAATAAAATAAAAACAGTGAATACTAGATGGGGAATGAATGAGAACAATGGCGTATTTATGTTTACAAAATAATGAAAGGTTTTTATTAAACGTTTAGTAACTACAAATTTCTGGAGAACAGCTGATAGATCTTAAACAAAGATGACGAACACAAATACGTTTAATAGGCAAAGCATACATTGGGGGTGGAAGCTATATAAATTCTTTCCTGAAATAGTCCCTTTTACAAGGTAGTCTGTTCACACGAGTCGCTTGTGTGGGCCAACTCTGGGCCGATGCAGCAGTACTCTTCACCCTTTCGACCTCGACTCAGGCGGCAGCCAGGAACTGCGCGCTTTGGGCGAGGGGCGGTGCGCTGCGGCACGAAAACATGCGAACTGCACGGTCTGGCGTGCGGATTACCAGAACGTGGGAAACTTCCCCATCAGAGCCCTGAAACCCGGCAGATTTCGGTGTGAGGTGCACCCATCCCTGGTCTGACCCAACCAATTTGACTCAGAGGCACGATGGTGTGTGCTGGGGTTGTCAAATATAGGACTGCTGATTCAGGACGTGTAACTTCACCCTCGTGACACACGCTATATCTGAGATGATATGCAGTTCCACAGGCTCTTAGTCCGCAGAAAAAGACAGGGAAATGACCTGAAGTTCTCCACCAGGGGAGACCCAGAAGAAGAAGTCAGCTGAAGAATCACAACCACTTTCGACCAAGCCTCGCTACGGGAGCCAAATTAGCAAACCAGTCTGACTGCACTCTACTCATTGAATCTCCCCTCTTGACTGTTCTGTTGGCCTCGTAGCCAATCCAGACACAGCACTGGTTTTGTCACACTGGGGAACAAGTCTCTCCTTTGCATATACCGCGAGGAGCCAATCAGCGCCTCCAAATCTCTCTTGTGTGAAAGAAGAAGACTTTAGACTAAGCAAGCGTTGTTCTCGCGGTAAGAATGGCCACATTTTGGCGAAAAACGTCTGTCTAGACAGGTCCACAGCGCCTCACTTTTGAGGTCGACCATTTGCAGTTTGTGAAAGAAGGCTGTTAAGCTTCCCAAACAGTGCCACGGCCGTGAAGTATACGTTTATGCCGCTCAGTATAAGAGCCTGGCGTCACGGGGGAGGGGGACAGTCACAGTCCTACCTCCATTAGACGCGTACCCCAGCTGCTCCGTCTGTATTGTCCGAGCTTCTAACATGAGATTCCATGGAGTTTAATGACCTTCCCACCATTTTCACAAAAGCTCAGTTTACAGCGGTCTCTCAAAAGCCACCGACTACCAGCCATCCCACCCATCTTCCACGATAGACTGGCGCCTGGCCCAGGCGAAATGTTTTGCGAAAAGGCTTCCTCCTGTCGGACCCTATGGCAAGGAGGGGAGAGCTTCGACCCCAAGTCCCTCTGCAAGTAAGGACCACTGAACACAGTTCCCCATGATGACCAGCACGACCAAGTCGCTGCGATGTATGGCCCCCAATTTAGCTCACTCCGTGTTCTCGTTGCCTCTGCTATGGCCCTCCCAAGTACAAGCTCCCTACAGGTTACAAGAACATTCTGCACCACAAACTCTTCAAGAAGAAAAAGTCATTAACCACACATAGCAGATGTAGTACTAGCGAACACCACCGACAATGCGGCTAAAGTGGGGAGTGGCGTGCCTCACCGAAAGAACACGCGCTGCAGCGACTACAGCCGTCATGAAATACATTCACAACTGCCAATATGGCAATCGTCAGCTGTATAATGGAATGACAATGGAAATTTGTCCTCGGCCTGGACTCGAACCTGGATTTCCAGCTTATCACGGGCAGTCTCCTGAGGGTGACTCATGGCCAGACCCAAACTCCTGTATGCCATCAACCGTGAATCTATACATCCTGTATTTCTACGTACACTATGTACACTACCGGCCATTAAAATTGCTACACCATGAAGAAATGCAGATGATAAACGGGTATTCATTGGACAAATATATTATACTAGAACTGACATGTGATTACATTTTCACGCAGTTTGGGTGCATAGATCCTGAGAAATCAGTACCCAGAACAACCACCTCTGGCCGTAATAACGGCCTTGATACGCCTGGGCATTGAGCCAAACAGAGCTTGGATGGCGTGTACAGGTACAGCTGCCCATGCAGCTTCAACACGCTACCACAGTTCATCAAGAGTAGCGACTGGCGTATTGTGACGAGCCAGTTGCTCGGCCACCGTTGACCAGACGTTTTCAGTTGGTGAGAGATCTGTAGAATGTGCTGGCCAGGGCAGCAGTCGAACATTTTCTGTATGCAGAAAGGGCCGTACAGGACCTGCAACATGCGGCCGTGCATTATCCTGCCGAAATGTAGGGTTTCTCAGGGATCGAATGAAGCGTAGATCTATGGGTCGTAACACATCTGAAATGTAACGTCCACTGTTCAAAAGTGCCGTCAATGCGAACAAGAGGTGACCGAGACGTGTAACCAATGGCACCCCATACCACCACGCCAGATGATACGCCAGTATGGCGATGACGAATAAACGCTTGCAACGTGCGTTCACCGCGATGTCGCCAAACACGGATGCGACTATCGTGATGCTGTAAACAGAACCTGGATTCATCCGAAAAAATGACGTTTTGCCATTCGTGCACCCAGGTTCGTCGTCGAGTGCACCATCGCAGGCGCTCCTGTCTGCGATGCAACGTCAAGGGGAACCGCAGCCACGGTCTCCGAGCTGAAAGTCCATGCTGCTGCAAACTTCGTCGAACTGTTCGTGCACATTGTTGTTGTCCTGGAAACGTCCCCAACTGTAGACTCAGGGATCGAGACGTGGGTGCACGATCCGTTACAGCCATGCGGATAAGATGCCTGTCATCTCGACTGCTAGTGATACGAGGCCGTTGTGATCCAGCACGGCGTTCCGTATTACCCTCCTGAACCCACCGGTTCCATATTTTGCTAACAGTCATTGGATCTCGACCAACGCGAGCAGCAGAGTCACGATACGATAAACCGCAATCGCGATAGGCTACAATCTGACCTTTATCGAAGTCGGAAACGTGATGGTACGCATTTCTCCTCCTTACCCGAGGCATCACAACAACGTTTCACCAGGCAACGCCGGTCAACTGCTGTTTGTGTATGAGAAATCGGTTGGAAACTTTCCTCATGTCAGCACGATGTAGGTGTCGCCACCGGCGCCAACCTTGTGTGAATGCTGTGAAAAGCTAATCATTTGCATATCACAGCATCTTCTTCCTGTCGGTTAAATTTCGCGCCTGTAGCACGTCATCTTTGTGGTGTAGCAATTTTAATGGCCAGTAGTGTATATTCCAGTACAGGGGAAACATTTTGCTTGGAAGTCGCTTCCCCGGCGTCAGTGGAAAACTACGATATTGCAGTGCCTGTGTTATTTAGAAATGTGATGTAGAGTTCCTTCAGACACGCATTCTCAACCAGCTCCAGCAATAGACTCTATAAGAGATGCGTTCTGCGTCACGCAGAGGTCTACTTTTGAGATCTAAGAGAGCGTGTGTTCCGAGAACAGACCAGCAACATATTACTTTCTCCCGTATACGGCACAGTAAATGACCACAACGAGAAAATCAGAGGAATCAGAGCTCATGTGGAGCTTCACCAAAAACCATTCGCGAACTGAGCGGGGGAGGATGAAAAGAGAGTGGCACCAGAAGCACCCTCGGCCAGGTGTCTTGCGAAGTCCAGACGTCAGTGTAGACGAGGCGTGTCGTCAGTGGGACTTCTAATCTACATTCCGTGCTTTATTTTTTTCACAGCGACGTGTGGGTTCGGAACAGAAGAAGGAGCAACCGTATGTGAATGCAGAAAAGATGTTGAAGAGTGTTTGACCTATGAAAGAACTTCCAATTTTGGCAGAGCGTACAATGTAACGATTGATAGTTCATTTTTATAGAAAAAACGTGTCAAGAAACATACCAAGCCCTTCTTTGCGATCCGTGATATTTCTGTTCATTGTTTCGCGATCAACGTTTCACATCACATTATGTTAATTTGTAGTTTTGTTCTTAAGGAAATTGTAGGGTCTCAGGTTGAGAGTATGTAACGTGACGTAACAGCAGACCTACGTCTACATCTACATGGTTACTCTGCAATTCACACTTAAGTGCCTGGCAGAGGGTTCATCGAAACATTTTCATACTACTTCTCTACCATTCCACTCTCGAATGGCGCGTGGGAAAAAGGAACACCTAAACCTTTCCATTCGAGCTCTGATTTCTCTAATTTTATTATTATTATCATTTCCCTCTACGTAGGTGGGTGTCAACAAAATATTTTCGCATTCGGGAGAGAAAGTTGATGATTGAAATTTCGTAAATAGACCTCGCCGCAAAGAAAACCGCCTTTGTTTCAGCGACTCGCGTATCATATCAGTGACACTCTCACCCCTATTGCGCAATAACACGAAACAAGCTCCCCTTCTTCGCACTTTTTCGATGTCCTCCGTCAAAACTACCTAGTAAGGATCCCAAACCGCGCAGCAATATTCCAGCAGAGGACGGACAAGTGTAATGTAGGCTGTCTCTTTAGTGGGTTTGTCGCATCCTCTAAGTGTTATGCCAGCAAAGTGCAGTCATTGTTTCGCCTTCCCCACAATATTGTCTGTGTGGTCTTTCCAGTGTAAGTTGCTCCTAATTTTAGTTCCCAGGTATTTAGTCAAATTGACAGCCCTTAGATTTGTGCGATTTATCGTATACCCAAAATGTATCGGATTTCTTTTAGTACCCATGTGGATGACCTCGCACTTTTCTTTGTTTAGTGCCAGTTGCCACTTTTCACGAAATACACAAATTCTCTCTAGATCATTTTGTACCTGGAACTGATCGTCTGATGATTTTACTAGATGGTAAATTACAGCGTCATCTGCAAACAATCTAAGGGGACTGCTCAGATTATCACCTAGATCATTTATGCAAATCAGAAACAGCAGAGGGCCTGTGACACTACCTTGCGGAACGCCAGATATCACTTCTGTTCTACTCGATGATCACTACGAACTGTGACCTCTCTGAGAGGAAATCACGAGTCCAGTCACACGACTGAGACGATACTCCATATGCACGCTGTGGTGTCACCGCCAGACACCACACTTGCTAGGTGGTAACTTAAATCGGCCGCGGTCCATGTAGTACATGTCGGACCCGCGTGTCGCCACTGTGATCGCAGACCTAGCGCCACCACCAAGGCAGGTCTCGTGATACGAGAGAGGACTCGACCCCAGTTGTACGAGAGCCTAGCTACCGACCAGTTGTACGCGAACCTAGCTATCGCCCAGTTGTATGAAGCCTTTCTCTCTCATTAGCCGAGAGACAGAATAGCCATCAGAAGTTAATGGCTACGAACTAGCAAGGAGCCATTTGTATCAGTGCCTATAGCTTACGAGTATTCAAGAGAAATAAAAGATAAGTACAAAGCATCTACATACTTTTCTTCTTATTCATTAATAAGTTCTCATGTTCCAGACTTCACGCCCGTATGCTTAATGCGTGCACTATCGGCTACAGCGTTAGTCAAGCTTTCTTTTTCAGCAATCCTCTTCACAGTGTCGGTCCAGTTACCGATACAACACACGCAATGTGATTAACAGTCGCTTGTGAGGAACGGTATCAAAAGCCTTCTGGAAATCTAGGTGTATGGAATCGATCCGAGATCCCTTGTCGACAGTACTCATTACTTCATGGGAATAAAGAGCTATCTGCGTTGCAGAAGAATGATGTTTTCTGAATCCGTGTTGGTTATGTAGCAATAAGCCATTTTCTTCAAGGTGATTCATAATGTTCGAGTACAGTATGTTGTTGTGGTCTTCAGTCCTGAGACTGGTTTGATGCAGCTCTCCATGCTACTCTATCCTGTGCAAGCTTCTTCATCTCCCAGTACCTACTGCAACCTACATCCTTCTGAATCTGCTTAGTGTATTCATCTATTGGTCTCCCTCTACGATTTTTACCCTCCACGGTGCCCTCCAATGCTAAATTTGTGATCCCTTGATGCCTCAAAACATGTCCTACCAACCGATCCCTTCTTCTAGTCAAGTTGTGCCACAAACTTCTCTTCTCCCCAATCCTGTTCAATACCTCCTCATTAGTTACGTGATCTACCCACCTTATCTTCAGCATTCTTCTGTAGCACCACATTTCGAAAGCTTCTATTCTCTTCTTGTCCAAACTATTTATCGTCCATGTTTCACTTCCATACATGGCTACACTCCATACAAATACTTTCAGAAACGACTTCCTGACACTTAAATCTATACTCGATGTTAACAAATTTCTCTTCTACAGAAACGCTTTCCTTGCCATTGACAGTCTACATTTTATATCCTCTCTACTTCGACCATCATCAGTTATTTTACTCCCTAAATAGCAAAACTCCTTTACTACTTTAAGTGTCTCATTTCCTAATCTAATTCCCTCAGCATCACCCGACTTAATTTGACTACATTCCATTACCCTCGTTTTGCTTTTGTTGATGTTCATCTTATGTCCTCCTTTCAAGACACTGTCCATTCCGTTCAACTGCTCTTCCAAGTCCTTTGCTGTCTCTGACAGAATTACAATGTCATCGGCGAACCTCAAAGTTTTTACTTCTTCTCCATGAATTTTAATACCTACTCCGAATTTTTCTTTTGTTTCCTTCACTGCTTGCTCAATATACAGATTGAATAACATCGGGGAGAGGCTACAACCCTGTCTCACTCCTTTCCCAACCACTGCTTCCCTTTCATGCCCCTCGACTCTTATAACTGCCATCTGGTTTCTGTACAAATTGTAAATAGCCTTTCGCTCCCTGTATTTTACCCCTGCCACCTTCAGAATTTGAAAGAGAGTATTCCAGTTAACATTGTCAAAAGCTTTCTCTAAGTCTACAAATGCTAGAAACGTAGGTTTGCCTTTTCTTAATCTTTCTTCTAAGATAAGTCGTGAGGTTAGTATTGCCTCACGTGTTCCAACATTTCTACGGAATCCAAACTGATCTTCCCCGAGGTCCGCTTCTACCAGTTTTTCCATTCGTCTGTAAAGAATTCGCGTTAGTATTTTGCAGCTGTGACTTATTAAACTGATAGTTCGGTAATTTTCACATCTGTCAACACCTGCTTTATTTGGGATTGGAATTATTATATTCTTCCTGAAGTCTGAGGGTATTTCGCCTGTCTCATATATCTTGCTCACCAGATGGTAGAGTTTTGTCATGACTGGCTCTCCCAAAGCCATCAGTAGTTCTAATGGAATGTTGTCTACTCCGGGGGCCTTGTTTCGACTCAGGTCTTTCAGTGCTCTGTCAAACTCTTCACGCAGTATAATATCTCCCATTTCGTCTTCATCTACATCCTCTTCCATTTCCATAATATTGTCCTCAAGTACATCGCCCTTGTATAAACCCTCTATATACTCCTTCCACCTTTCTGCCTTCCCTTCTTTGCTTAGAACTGGGTTGCCATCTGAGCTCTTGAGTACAGTATATGCTCCAAAACCCTACTGCAAATTGAGGTCAGTGATATGGGTCTGTAATTCAATAGGTTACTCCTATTTCCTTTCTTGAATATTGGTGTGACTTGTGCTACTTTCCAGTCTTTAGGAACAGACCTTTCGTCAAATGAGCTGTTGTCTACGATTGCTAAGAAAGGCGCTATTGTGTCTGCATACTCTGAAAGAAACCTGGTTGGTATACCATCTGGACCGGAAGACTTGCCTTTCTTAAGTTATTTCAGGTGTTTCGCTACACCATAGATATCTACTTTTATGTCACTCATGCTAACAGCTGTTCTGGTTTCGAATTCTGGAATATTTACTCCGTCTTCTTTCGTGAAGGAATTACGGAAAACTGTATTTAGTAACTCCGCTTTAGTGGCACCATCATCGGTAACATTTCCATCGCTATCGCGCAGTGACGGTTTTGACTGTTTTTTTGCCACTGGTGTACTTTACCTACGACCAGAATCTCTTTGGGTTTTCTATCATATTTTGAGACAATTGACATCCGCACTAAATTTCGAGCTTCCGTGAAACTTAGCCAGTCTTGGGGATTTTGCGTTCTTCTGAATTTGGCATGCTTTTTTCGTTGCTTCTGGAACAGTGTTCTGACGTGTTTTGGGTACCATGGCGGATCAGCCCCTGTCTCTTATTAACTTACGCGGTATGAATCTATCTATTGTTGTCGATACTGTATCTTTGAATTTGAGCCATATCTGGTCTACACTTACATAATTAGCTTGCAAAGAATGGAGACTGTCTCTTAGGAAGGCATCAACCGAATTTTTATCTGCTATTTTAAATAGATATATTTTGCGTTTATTTTTAGTGGTTTTGGTTGATATGGTTTTGAGCCTCGCTACAATGACCTTGTGTTCACTAATCCCTGTATCTGCCATGACGCTATTAGATCAGGATTATTTGTGGCTAAGAGGTCAAGTGCGTTTTCGCAACCATTTACAATTAGTGTGGGATCATGAACTAATTGTTCCAAGTAATTCTCAGAGAAACCATTTAGTAAAATTTCGGAAGATGTTTTCTGTCTACCACCGGCTTTGAACATGTATTGCCACCAACAAATCGAGGGTAGATTGAAGTGTCCACCAATTACAACTGTATGAGTGGGGTATTTATTTGTAATGAGATTCAAGTTTTCTTTGAAGCGTTCAGCTATTATATCACCTGAGCCGGGGGGTCGGTATAAGGAGCCAATTATTATTTTGGTATAGCTGTTGAGTATAACCTCTACCCATAGTAGTTCGCAGGATCTTTCTATTTCAACTTCACTACAAGATAAACTACTACCAACAGACACAAACACACCACCACCTGCTTTATTTAATCCATCCTCTCTGAACACGGTTTGCGCCTCTGTAAAAATTTCGGCAGAATTTATCTCCGGCTTTAGCCAGCTTTCTGTTCCTACAGCGCTCCTACAGCAGATTTGTAACAGCATATTATTGTACCTCGTAATAGAGGAATGGCAAAATCCTTTGGGAAACACTGTCGAATTCGACCAGCATGCACATCATTCTTGATACTCGCCGATACGCTTTTTTCATTCGGACAAATTTCAGATTCGCCATCCGACAGGGACGTGGGGAACAGTGCAAACGCCAAGAAGTTATTAAACCTCATCCCTTCGAAACGGAAGATCAAAATACTGACAGACAGGGATCGTCAGCACATTTCATGTGTAATAACTGGTCAAGTAAATTTGGCAAACTTCATAGGAAACCATGACCTATGAGACATAAATCTTCCATTCTCGCGGAATAAATGTTGCAATGATTAAATTTGAAAATTTAACGTTATCGGCCTTACTGGGAACCGAGGCCATATACCTGCCATGTCGCTGTTGTGGTATTCATTTTGCAGCTAAGCTACTATTCGGACGTCTCTTCATATCTGCATAAGGAGACTGCCTACACTACGGTTGTCCGTCCTCTTTTAGAATTCTGCTGCGCGATGTGGGATCTTTGCCAAATAGGACTGACGGAGAACATCGAAAAAGTGCGAAGAAGAGCAGCTCGTTTTGTATTATCGCGAAACATGGGAGAGAGTGTCACAGAAATGATACAGTATTTGGAGTGGAAGTCATTAAAAGAAAGGCGTTTTTCGTTGCGACGGAATCTTCTCACGAAACTCCAATCACCAATTTTCTCCTCCGAATGCGAAAATATTTTGTTGACAGCGACCTACATAGGGAGGAACGATCACCACGATAAAGTAAGGGAAATCAGCGCTCGTACGGAAAGATATAGGTGTTCTTTCTTTCCGCGCGCTATACGAGATTGGAATAATAGAGAAATGTGAAAGTGGTTCGGTCAACCCTCTGCCAGGCACTTACGTGTGATTTGCAGAGTATCCATGTAGATGTAGATGTAGATGTAGATGAACTACTGCATCGTACATCCATCTGAACCTACATACTAACGTCAAACCTTGTTAGCCTCCTCTACAACTGTTAGTCTCGACACTTTCATCAGTTATCAAAGCAAACATTCTTAGATGTCGAAGACCTTGTCCTATCCAGCGGTCCCTTCTTTTAGCCAAAAACGTCAGCCTGTCATAAACGGAGTGTGTGATGATGACAATACAAAGTTTTATGAATGTGTCAATGTTAGAGTGCGAAGCCTGGTTTGGAAACCACTGAATCGGAAGTTATAAGCGTATATCAGAAAATTTCTAATTCCTCATTAATCTGCCCTGATGCTAAGAATACAAATAAGTACATTAATGAAGTACTCTTAGTTATTTTTAGGGTCTGTTCTGAGCAATGTACAAACTGACCCCTCTAAACTCCAACTGGACTCGAGAATCGGAATGCAATCGCTAAAGAAACGAACAAATCAATAAGTAGCGTCGTATCAGGATTTTAAGAATGCTGGATAGTACACTAAGGAATATCACGCAAACGAGTATTGATGTAACTGAATTACGGGCAGCAAGCAACTCTCAATTCTGAAGTACATCGAAAGATATCCTTAGTTTGACAGAACTGTTAATGTATTATCTGCTGCAATGACTCTGAAACAAATCAACGGTGTGGAATTGGACCAAGTAGTATATAGAACTATTCATAGCTGTACATCTCATCGTCATCAGCTATAACGATATATCGCATAGTCATTAAGGAGGGGGAGGGGGGAGGATGTCATCGAAAATGAAAAAAATTGCTCAAAAAACATTGCAGCCGTAGTTATTAATGTACAGATCTAAAATTTTGCATATGTAATGAAAAAGAGTTGTACGAGATCTGTTCAAAAAATTCCGGAACATTCGTAATTTCGCGCCAATAATGTGTTGGAGCGAAATGCGGTTGGTATCCCTGCACAAGCCAGTGTTTAACCTGTAGCTGCCGTAAGTTTCCGCTCATTCATGCCTGTTGGTGAGTGACTGTTGCACAAAAACACCACATCACTGCGCTGTCTCATACTCCGTACTCTCCTGATCTGGCCCCTGAGGACGTGTCTTTATTTCCATAGTTGGAAACCTCGTTGAAAGAACGAAGAGTTGCAACGATGGAAGAGAGAAACGAAAATTCGGAGACGGCGCTTCGCGCGATCGAGCGAGAGACGAACCGAGGCTGGTTCCCGAAGTGGAACCGGCGACGGGAGCGGTGCGTCAGTCGTGGGGGAGAGTATTAGGAGGCGACCGTGCACACTAAGTAAAAGGTGAGCGCAGAAAAAAATTTGATGATGAAGTTCCGGAATTTTAGAACAGCCCTCGTATTTCAACGGAAAAACATAATGGCCGGCCGGTGTGGCCGAGCGGTTCTTGGCGCTGCAGTTGGGAACCGCGTGACCGCTACGGTCGCAGGTTCGAATCCTGCCTCGGGCATGGATGTGTGTCATGTCCTTAGGTTAGTGAAGTTTAAGTAGTTCTAGGCTCTAGGGGACTGATGACCTCAGAAGTTAAGTCCCATAGTGCTCAGAGCCACTTGAACCAAAAATATAATAAAAGAGGTAGGATTAATACGAAGGTGAGTCAAATGAAAACCTTAAATTTGTAATAACAAATCGAAATTTCACGCCGTTATCCTGTAATTTGGTAAGCGTGGTACAGACAGCGTGCAGAATGACCTGTAGGTGGCAGTATAGTGCAGATGCACACATACCGTCGCAGTATCAGTATGAAAATGGCCGCCCCACTTGCGACTTGCACTAGGGAAGAGCAGCGTTCTGTTATTCGGTTTTTGCATAGTGAAGGTGTGAAACCTATTGAAATTCATCAACGAATGAAGGTACAGTACGGTGATGTATGTTTGTCACAGCAGCAAGTCTACGAATGGAGTAGGAAGTTCGCAAATGGTGTGGCTTCAGTGGAAGGTGCATCTCGTCCAGGTCAGGCTCACCGAGTTGTGACTCCACAGAACATTGCAGCAGTTGAAGCCATAATGAAGGAAAACAGCCGAGTGACACTGAATGACATTGCAGCATGTTCACAGATTAGTCATGGGACGGCAAGCCACATTGTGCATGATGTGCTCCAGTTTCACAAAGAGTGTGCAAGATGGGTGCCGCGGCAGCTGACTCCTGAAATGAGAGAACGACGTGTTGATGCTTGTGAAGAACTTCTTCGGCGCTTTGAACGAGAAGGCGATGGCTTCCTTGCAAGAATCGTTACTGGGGACGAAACCTGGGTCCACTTCCACCAACCGGAAATGAAGAGAGCGAGCAAGGAGTGGCGTCATTCCTCATCACCAAAACCAAAGAGGTTTCGAACAGAACCATCAGCAGGGAAGGTTATGCTGACTCTCTTTTGGGACGAGAAAGGCGTCATTTTGGAGCATTACATGCATAGAGGGACCTCTGTCACCAGTGCATCATGTACAGATCTCCTAAAAAATCATCTACGGCCGGCAATCAAATCAAAGCGATGTGTGTTGCTGTCAGCAGGTGTCCTTTTGCAACATGACAATGCAAGGCCCCACACTGACCATACAACAGTTGCGACAATCACAGACCTGCATTTTTAGTGTCTTCCTCATCCACCATACTCACCAGACCTTGCCCCACGTGATTTCCATATGTTTGGACCACTCAGAGACGTAATGGGAGGAAAGAAGTTCCGTTCTGATGAACAGGTACGCCACGCGGTGCATGAGTGGTTGCGCTGACTACCGAAAGAATTTTTTCTAAAGGAATTTATGCACTTTGTATGCGCTGGAGGACTTGCATTGAGCGTGGGGAAGATTATGTTGAAAAGTGACACAGCGTTGTACAATAAATAATATTGTAAAAAATATTTAACGTTTTCATTTGACTCACCCTCTTATTTTGTCAGAAATTTGAAATTTTAATTCTTTTATTGTCTTTTTTATAAAAAGCCATAACTCAGATTCTAATAATGCAATGAATTTGAAAATTTTATTGAAGTGTCCGAAGCAGGTTATAAGACCACTGAATACACTCATTAATTTATAGTGCAAATTGTATTATTAACAGAGTTTTGAACTTTGCACATCCAAAATTAAACTTTTTTCTACATACGATCCCAAAACATCAGAATTTAATTTAAGGGACTCGTCTTTTTCAGTTACAATCAGACAGCAACATGTTTCGAACAGCTCCTGAAAATTTCATAGCATTAGCGCATATGCTTTTCGAGAAAAGGCTGCTGATAATGCAAAAGATGCAAAACCGACAAAATGGGGTTGAAAGATTTTCTTCTCATACTTCTACGTCTAATAAACTTCTAGTTTTAAGATCCTCCATACTCCTCATTCTCCAGGCTTCTCTTCTCTCCCCTTCGAATCTGCCTGGCCTGTATTGTAGGTAAGACAATGATCTTTCAGCTTTCTTGATCCTGCCGTCATCGATGGTGTAAAATGCCTTTGTTGTGAGAACACCTGGATCTAGACCAGCTCTCTTCAGCACTTCCATTCTGTCATCATTTGCATCATTAAACCGTAAAACTGCGTGATAGACACCTATTTTGAGTGCTTCAAATGCAAAAAATTGTCCTTTTTGAGCGTCTAACCTAAATTAAATTACTGAGGCTTTCATTTGCATTATGTGTCTTTCGATGAAGGCACTTCCTCGGAAGATCACTGTCTGCAAGAAACCTGAAATTTGGCTTAATTGCATTCATCAATTACACTCGCAAAAGTTCTGCTGAAGCAATCAGTTTCCAAATGTCGGAAAAGGTGAAAGTGGTTGCCAGTGCACAATTTAAACAGTTAGACATTTTAACGGAATCTCTAAAGCTGCTACCACGATATAATTCTCACACAACTCAGACTAAACTCTGTACATTAAGAAAATATCATTTTTGAAAAATCTAGCCGGCCGGTGTGGCCGTGCGGTTCTAGGCGCGTCAGTCTGGAACCGCATGACTGCTACGGTCGCAGGTTCGAATCCTGCCTCGGGCATGGATGTGTGTGATGTCCTTAGGTTAGTTAGGTTTAAAGTAGTTCTAAGTTCTAGGGGACTGATGACCACAGATGTTAAGTCCCATAGTGCTCAGAGCCATTTGAACCATTTTGAAAAATATATTTTTCGGACGCGAAGCCATTACATCTGCTCTACCACAGACAGGAAAATTTGGCTGTGTTATTCCCGTGTCCCTGATAGTATGGAAGGCTGTACTGAAGCCAGCTCTCCATACATTCGTGACTGGATGTAAGCTTATGACACAAATATCTGAAATGACCGACAGCCAGGTTTTGCGCGCCTTTCCGCAGAAGACTACAACATAGAATTCACACAACTCTTATCTTCCTACACGTGTGTTGCAAGGATAGCTTGTTATTACTCCGATGGTATTCCGAACAATAAGTTTTATGCGTATGTTACTCGCTGCCAACAAGAACCTGCTTTGTTATTAGCATAATGTCTGTTCTGTCCAGCGTAGCCTTCACGGTCCAAGGTCAAATGTTAAATGGTCTACGGTCTATATAAGATTACAGAGCCTGTAACTGGGGTACGGGAAACCTGGACAACGAAAGAAACTAATGAGATGTGTTACAGACGGATGCTGAAGACTGAGTGGACACATGTTTAAGAAATGAGGAGACCTCCACACAATCGCCCAGGAAATGAATGTGAGGAAAACGGTAACAACAAAAAGGGACAGGATGACAGAACTTGTGTTAAGACATCGGGGAATAACTTTTAAGGTACTATAGGAGTCGTCGAGTTTAAAAACTACAATGAAGTTTATGGCTGGAGGGTTCTGAAAAGAATCGTGTGAGTCCATGTCTCGTGATGACCTCGTTACAGCCAGGATATCTTTGAGATCATATGGCTCCCTCTGCTTCTCGGCTTTACACAATCATTCTGCTCGAAGTGTCACGTGTGACTGGGCAATAGCTACCCAACGGAAAACCTTCGGAGCAAATGAAGAAATCCTAAGTTTTGAACTACACGTCTTAAGCCAGTACGCCCGTAACTGAAGGTTACAACCTGACTCAAATAAAACAGAAGTTACATTTTTAATCCGCTCAGTAAATTGCCACACAAAGCCCATTATGCCAATTTTGAGGGAGAAAAACTTCGCCAAAACATGCATAAAAATACCTTAGGATCGCGGCAGACACGGCACTTTCTTTTACGGAGCACCTGACACGAATAACTGCTAAGCTCAAGGGCAGAAATAGTGTTGTCCTTGACTTCAGTGGAACTAGCTGGGAATACTGGTATACTCAATGGCGTAGTACTGTGTGTCCCTCTGACTTAATAGTCCATATATTAAAAAGACAGATATACTGATTAATGAAACCATGCGCACTGTTATCGGAGCCATACGATATATTTCCACATAGTGACTACCTATCTTCCTGATATCAGATGGAAGAGCGAGCTACTACGCGAATACCAGAAGATGGCTGATTCCACCGACCTTCCAATACTGAGCGACGCATTCCTGTGGAGCGAAAAAGGTTAAGATCAAGACATCCGACTCATATCACAGCAGGATTCTTACCGAAAACGAATTCAATGCCTTCGGCGAATGGGGACGCTGTTGCCAACAAAACTGTCATCCACACTGCCTGTAACTTCCCCGCATCCTGTAGAAACCCCAGGATTTGACCAGCCTCGGACAATTTGGTCTGTCCTGAACAGCATCCAGACGGGCTATGAAAGATGTGCAGACACTCTCCGTTTATGACCACAGAACTGGTGCCATTGCTATAATGTGTAGTCGTACAAATATCTTTGTAAACTGCGCAAACTCCGTAATTACATACAGTGTCCTCAGTTATTTGTTCTACATCTACATCTACATCTACATCCATACTCCGCAAGCCACCTGACGGTGTGTGGCGGAGGGTACCCTGAGTACCTCTATCGGTTCTCCCTTCCATTCCAGTCACGTATTGTTCGTGAAAAGAAGGATTGTCGGTATGACTCTGTGTGGGCTCTAATCTCTCTGATTTTATCCTCATGGTCTCTTCGCGAGATATACGTAGGAGGGAGCAATATACTGCTTGTCCTCGGTGAAGGTATGTTCTCAAAACTTTAACACAAGCCCTTACCGAGCTACTGAGCGTCTCTCCTGCAGAGTCTTCCACTGGAGTTTATCATCTCCGTAACGCTTTCGCGATTACTAAATGATCCTGTAACGAAGCGCGCTGCTCTCCGTTGGATCTTCTCTCTCTCTTCGATCAACCCTATCTGGTACGGATCCCACACTGCTGACCAGTATTCAAACAGTGGGCGAACAAGCGTACTGTAACCTACTTCCTTTGTTTTCGGATTGCATTTCCTTAGGATTCTTCCAATGAATCTCAGTCTGGCATCTGCTTTACCGACGTTCAACCTTATATGATCATTCCATTTTAAATCACTCCTAATGCGTACTCCCAGATAATTTATGGAATTAACTGCTTCCAGTTGCTGACCTGCTATTTTGTAGCTAAATGATAAGGGATCTATCTTTCTATGTATTTGCAGCACATTACACTTGTCTACATTGAGATTCAATTGCCATTCCCTGCACCATGCGTCTATTCGCTGCAGATCCTCCTGCATTTCAGTACAACTTTCCATTGTTACAACCTCACGATACACCACAGCATCATCTGCAAAAAGCCTCAGTGAACTTCCGATGTCATCCACAAGGTCATTTATGTATATTGTGAATAGCAACGGTCCTATGACACTCCCCTGCGGCACACCTGAAATCACTCTTACTTCGGAAGACTTCTCTCCATTGAGAATGACATGCTGCGTTCTGTTATCCAGGAACTCTTCAATCCAATCACACAATTGGTCTTACAGTCGATATGCTCTTACTTTGTTCATTAAACGACTGTGGGGAACTGTATCGAACGCCTTGCGGAAGTGAAGAAACACTGCATCTACCTGGGAACCCGTGTCTGTGGCCCTCTGAGTCTCGTGGACGAATAGCGCGAGCTGGGTTTCACTCGACCGTCTTTTTCGAAACCCATGCTGATTCCTACAGAGTAGATTTCTAGTCTCCAAAAAAGTCATTATAGTCGAACATAATACGTGTTCCAAAATTCTACAACTGATCGATGTTAGAGATATAGGTCTATAGTTCTGCACATCTGTTCGACGTCCCTTCTTGAAAACGGGGATGACCTGTGCCCTTTTCCAATCCTTTGGAACGCTACGCTCTTCTAGACACCTACGGTACACCGCTGCTTTCCTATAATAAATAATAATATTTATCGCATGGCATACAAAAATGGTTAAAATGGCTGCAAGCAATTTGGGACTTAACATCTGAGGTCATCAGTCCCCTAGAACTTAGAACTACTTAAACCTAACTAACCTAAGGACATCACACACATCCATGCCCGAGGCAGGATTCGAACCTGCGGCCGTAGCAGCAGCGCGGTTCTGGACTGAAGCGCCTAGAACCGCTCGGTCACAGCGGCCGGCGCATGGCATACATTAAGAGTTTTTAAATCACAAGAACAGCCGTACATATATACTGCGCAAAGAAATTATCACTCTTCCGAAACCCCGTTACTGTCTCCCATTGCGACGCATAATTCTGAAATTTGGCCCAAAGATGCTTGCAATATTTCTCTGTAATGGCGAAAAAGTGTAGCGCCACGAAAAAGTTGCGGCCTGCAACGTCACCCTCTGGCTCAGCGGCGCTTCAAACAACAAGCTGTCGACACATGCGAAAAAAAGGACGTATCTCAGTCCATGTGAGCTCTAAGACGGGCTGACGGTGTCACATCGGCACCAGATTTCAACACATTTCTGCTAAGAGCGATGGTGGACACGTCACACGATGAGGTGCTTCTTACACCCACTCTTAACCACGTTTCACACCTTCTTTTGACGCCTCTGCAATGAGGCTTAAGGACCGCGACACCTATCGCTGAAACCAGGTGATTGTCTTATGGGTAGCCGAAGAAAACATTTCAGATACGCTGCCGCTTGGAACAGACACGAGAAACCCTAAGATGGTGGCACGGAGGGCGTCGATAAAACCACCTCTTCCCTTGGTGCGCTGATTCTCACGTATTTCGTGGTCGAAGTAACAGTTTGCAGTGCGGCGAGCAACAGGACGATTTTCTTGCCAGCGCTCGACGCTGGTGACAGCCCTTGGACGACTCAGTCCTACTCAGAGGGCATTGTGGGGCTGTAACCTCACGAAACGTGATCTGATCCCTCTGGGGAAGTGTGGCCGTAATTTTTGCTCTGGTATACAGAGTGGAACCACCAGCGACGGCTCAAAATGATACAACGAAATTGAGTAAAGGGTGTGACGCATTTTCAGCCCTCCCTTTTCACGCCCTCCTGTGGTGTGAATACATAGGAGTGCAACACTGACATGTGCGTAAAAAGGGAAATGGTCCATCTAAGACCCCCAGTGTGGCAAAACTCTCGATGCCACCGACGTACCTTTGTTGAGACGTTTAAAATGTACTTGTCCGCGCTGAATTGTGCCTCTTGGCTGCTGTAGCGCCTGAGGGTAGGCAACCCCCATGAAGGCACCCTAGGTTTGGATGCCCAAGGCTGACGTCGGAGAACGCCACGCTTTTGCACCGTTGCGGACTAAGGTTGGGGCGCCTCTGAGCCGAATTTTTCTTCGCACTGGGAAACAATTACAGGGGTTTCGAAAACGTGGCAGTTTCTGCGCAGTGTATATGTGCGGTTATTCTTGTGATTTAAAACTCTTAATGTATTCCATACGATAAATAAATGTGAGCAGAATTGATCGGCCATGTCCGAGACCCTCCCCTTGTTGGAAGAGCGTGCTTCACCAAGTCCGTTGCGATATACGTAACTTCGAAAATGACCACGGTTTAGTGTCATTCTTGATAAGCTAGAGGTGCTGTATGTGACATAGCTGGTTTTATGTAACCAAAAGAACCTTGTCGTCAAATAACGCGCAGCGACTGTCTTTAAACTGCACTCTGGTATTTGCCAATCTTCTTGCAAAGCCTTCTGATGTAAGATTAAATTTATTATAAAATTTTGTGTGTGCTAATTTTGTAATTAAAAGTCTGTTCACACTGTTTCTGTCGCAAGTAAAGTACATCTTCGTCTTTGCATTTGACACTGTAGTTATTTTTATGAGTTTTTCTTGACTTAGATTAGACATACCGCTGTATTATATTGACGGCATAATTATTTAAAGATACTCTTCAGTTTTATGTTATTGACTCCAATAAAAAAATACAATCATTGATTATCAAAATCGTGTTTGGAGTTTTGCCCATAACTCAGTGCCTCAAAAGTGATTCCACTGTAAAAAAAAAAAAAAGGGTGTCTTATGGTGACGGCCACTTTATGTGCTCTTCTGATTGTGTTCAGTAAAAGCACATCCCACGTAGTCGTTCAGTGTTCAGTTGGATGTGTCAGCGCAGATGAAATAAGGAGCGACTGTGCGAAAGTGCTGAACAGGTATGTGAAGCCCATACTCTGCAAACAAGAAAAATTCTAGAAAGTGACTGGCCTTCCGTATAATCTTTATTGTCCCGTCTCAGAAACTGTCAGTATGGCCAAATTTTGTATTCTGGAAACGATACTAGTATTTTAAGTTCCCGAAGTAGTCGAATTCGTGACACAAGAAGTGGATTTACTTGAGGCTGGAAAATTTCCCATAGGGCTTCAGTTTCTTGAACAAATCAAAGACTATACCCCGCTAATCAGCGTAAGGTGTGTGTGAAAAGGTACATTTCTTGTACCATAACCGTATACTAAAATTTATACCCTTCTATCTAGACACGGACATGAGAAGAATGATTTCTTCTGCCTATCTGTACAAGTTATTATTAATGTAATTTTGTATTCACAATCTCTACGAGATCAACAGAGGGGAAGTTGAAACACATTTGTTGTTTCCGCCCTGGAATTGGAGTTTTCTAAGTAGGAAACACGTCGTCTTTCGTTGAGAATCCGTCAGCTACGATTTTTCAGCATTATCTTGTGTGCAACCGCGCCAGCCGAACAAACTAGTGAATTCACACCACCTTTCTTTGCCTATGCTCACTAGCTACACTACTGACCATTAAAATTGCTACACCAAGAAGGAATGCAGATGATAAACGGGTATTCATTGCACAAATACATTATACTAGAACTCACATGTGATTACATTTTCACGCAATTTCAGTGCATAGATCCTGAGAGATCAGTACCCAGAACAACCACCTCTGGCCGTAATAACGGCCTTGATACGCCTGGGCATTGAGTCAAACAGAGCTTGGATGGCGTATACAGGTACAGCTGCCCATGCAGCATCAACACGATACCACAGTTCATCAGGAGTAGTGGCTGGCGTATTGCTCGGCCACCATTGACCAGACGATTTCAATTGGTGAGAGATCTGGAGAATGTGCTGGCCAGGGCAGCAGTCGAACATTTTCTGTATCCAGAAAGGCCCGTACGGGACCTGCAACATGCGGTCGTGCATTATCCTGCCGAAATGTAGGGTTTCGCAGGGATCGAATGAAGGGTAGAGCCACGGGTCGTAATACATCTGAAATGTAACGTCCACTGTTCAAAGTGCCGTCAATGCGAACAAGAGGTGACCGAGACGTGTAACCAATGGCACGCCATACCATCACGCTGGGTGATACGCCAGTATGGCGATGACGAATACACGCTTTCAATGTGCGTTCACCGCGATGTCGCCAAACACGGATGCGACCATCATGATGCTGTAAACAGAACCTGGATTCATCCGAAAAAATGACGTTTTGCCATTCGTGCACCCAGGTTCGTTGTTGAGTACACCATTGAAGGCGCTCCTGTCTGTGATGCAGCGTCAAGGGTAACCGCACCCACAGTCTCCGCGCTGATAGTCCATCCTGCTGCAAACGTCGTCGAACTGTTCGTGCAGATGGTTGTTGTATTGCAAACGTTCCCATCTGTTGACTCAGTGATCGAGACGTGGCTGCACGATCCGTTACAGCCATGCGGATAATATGCCTGTCATCTCGACTGCTACTGATACGAGGCCGTTGGGCTCCAGCACGGCGTTCCGTATTATCCTCCTGAACCCACCGATTCCATATTCTGCTAACAGTCATTGGATCTCTGCCAACGAGCAGCAATGTCGCGATACGATAAACCGCAATCGCGATAGGCTACAATCCGACCTTTATCAAAATCGTAAATGTGATGGTACGCATTTCTTTTCCTTACACGGGGCATCACAACAACGTTTCACCAGGCAACGCCGGTCAACTGCTGCTTGTGTATGAGAAATCGGTTGGAAACTTTCCTCATGTCAGAACGTTGTAGGTGTCGCCATCGGCGCTAACCTTGTGTGAATGTTCTGAAAAGCTAATCATTTACATATCACAGCATCTTCTTTCTGTCGGTTGAATTTCGCATCTGTAGCACGTGATCTTCGTGGTGTAGCAATTTTAATGGCCAGTAGTGCATATGCTTATCAGGTGTAGACTATAGATATTCTAAATGCCTTATCCTAAAATTATCTTGAGGAGCTACTAAGATAGTACACTCTTATTAGACCTCCGGGCTACAAATAAAACCAAACTTTTTCACTCTGATAGCGCAGAGCAGGGTATCTTGTGTTCGTAAGGTCATTATAGCATCACTGACTTCAAAGGGAATGTAAAGAAAGCTAGAAAGATATTTCTCTTTAGTAAATGCAGTATGATACATTTTAGATTATCTGAACAGTTAACCTTAAACATTCATCTCAGAGACTGAAAACTTGAGTATAAATGGACAAAGTTCAAGAACAGTTTACAGTACGCCTTACACATGTATGTGCAACGCAAATTTGTGAGGTATGGGAAACATCCGCGGTGGTTCGACAGCCGTGTTGGAAAGCTGCTTCGAATGCAAAGGGAGCTTCACTGTAGATTTAAACATAGCCAGAGGCGCACTTATTACAAACAAAATCTGAATGAGACGAAATTTAGTGTAATGATGTAAGTGCCTGAAGCGTTCAAACAAAATGCTAAGAAATATTGGTCTCACATTTAAATGAGTAAACCAATCAAAGCTATCTGTCGAGGCACACTGTACCAAAGTGCCATCAGAACTATGGATGATAAGAGGAAAGACCAAAACAATAAATTCCTTTCTCCTAAATAATTTCTACTTTTCGATCGTCACACGAACACCAAAATGACAGATATCGAAAATACTTGAGCGCTTGGTAGAAAAGCAACCAGAATCGCTCAACAGCGGAAACCGAATGAGCTTTGATGGAACACCTATACAGTTCTATACAGGGTGCGTGGAAGAACTTGCTCCTCTCGTAACAGCAGTCTGTCGTAGGTCTCTGGAAGAACGAAGCTATCCTAGTGGTTATAAATATGGATAAGTCGTTCCAGTTTTCAAGAAGAGTAATTGAATACACTATAGGCGTGTATCGGTGATGTCAGACTTGAATTTTTTCACTCGCGTACTATGACATTTCTGGGTATCAAAAATCTCCTCTGTAGGAGTCAACGTGATTTCCGCAAGCAACGATCGTCTGAAATTCGCAAGGGCAGGCCACGACGTTGGGATCACAGATTTGCTTCAAACTTTCTACACGTTTAGTCGGGCATTAAAAGAAGATAATGGGTGCTGCTCTGGCAATTCCGACAAAATCGCAAGAGAAGAGTGTTACGTAGTAACTGATGTGTCTGTGCGTAGGTGCCGGATAGTAGACGTTGTAGACATAGTACGAGAAGAAGGTCGACAGTGCTGCGACGCCAGTGGGCCAAGTCCTTCCCGTATCTCGTCAGTGTCCCCTTGACCGCTGGTTTGGCGCAGTTCACCCACCGTGTCGACGTCGAGCGGTAGTGGGGAAGGCGTCACTCGAAGGCTCCCCACGGCTCATTGACTTGCTGGCGACAAGTCAGCTCATATACAGATGACAAGTAGTCTGCATGGCGCACGGCTGCGCCGTACAGATTGGGGCGGAAGGAGGACCGTGCAGATGTAAGCGCAATGGCGCAGTGGCCAGCGTTCGGCGCTCTTTATCACAGATCTAAGATTCTGTGAGGCATACACCTTGTCTAGACGGCTTGCGGAATGACTGGTAAGAAAGGGATGGCCAGACCGGTCGCCATGTTGGACTCCCCACGTATCGCGAAGCAGGTGGTCCTACACAAATATAGGTAGTTCCTGGCACGTAGTATAGTGTGGAACCTGATCTCCGGGGTGCAGAGCGCAGTTAGATTCACCTCGTAGTAGGCAGTGGTCGTGTCGCCCTAGAAACAGCGGGGTGGTTTCCGGTGAATAGAACTGGGCCTGTTCGTGTCAGCTTGGGCATTAATGATGCGTACCCCCACGGCAGTGGGGAGCTGTTGGAAGGAAGGCGACGTCGGTGACGGAAATCTCGTGGCGGACGCGGATGGCCACTGTGTGGCCCGTAGGATCCACCCGCGGAGGCGTGGCCGGTGTGGTCAGACTGGCCGAGCGAACTTCCTGCAGGAGAGGGAAATCATTATCAAAAGCTCAGAGCATCTCCTACAGCAGGCGGATTTTCACCATGACAACGAATGTCGTCGGTGTCGATTGTTGCTATCCGGTGGGCCTGGTGAAGGACTAATGGAGGCTGGTCCACTGTGTCGTCAGCGCGAGGCCGCGGGTGTCGCAGGGGAACGCCAACCCGCCGGCCCCTGGGGCGCTCTGGGGAGAGTGCGATTCGTGGATCGGCCCCGGCGGCGCAGGCTCCTGTAACAGGCCTTCCTCCTCGTGCCGCGCCGTGGATGCGGGCACCGGCGTGTCGTCCGTTTTGTCTTCAGGAGACCATGTAGTGCGTCGTGGTGTAGTTTCAGCTACGATACGTCCACGAACCAGTTCAGCGTCCGCATTGGGCGATGGGGAGACGGGCGCAGACACGCCGGTGGATGTCTCCGCGCTCATGTAGTGGAGTGAACTCTAGCGTGCGGTACCTACACACACGTACGTGAGCCACGCTACAGACGCGTAAAACTTCTCTCGTGATTTCCTCTGAATTGCCAGAGTAGTGCACCTTACTACTGGCACGTTATGTTGTTTTAGTGGCCTACTAAAGGTGCAAAAAGTCTGAAGTAAGTCTGTGAGCCCAGCATAAGGGCCTCCCTTTTGTCAGTTCGCACTGTTCGTCCACGACACCCAGAAAGTAGTAGATACCGGCGCCCAGATCTACGCAGTGTTACTCTATTTGCAGAAGGCGTTCCACAGAGTTCCACCAAATGATCAAAATGCGAATGTCCCGAATGAGAGGCAAGATTTATATCTGGACTGAAGAGTTCCCGGTAAATAGAATACGGCATGCCATTTTTAATGGAGAAAAACTTCCAGATGTAAAAATAATTTTTGGCGTACCCTAAGGAGTATTATAGGACCATAACTGTTGACAATATGTACTGTATGTGCATGACGCTGAAAGCTCCAAGAGGCTAATATGCTGATGTGCAGAGTGGTTACAATCAAACTATCGCTACTTGACAGGGACTCTAAGAAGAACCAGTGATCGCAGGACAGTGAAACTTTGAGCAAATACCTGTAAGGACACACCGATAAGAAACAACGAATAAACCAGTGAAAGAAATACATTTCAATTTCCACATGGGAAGGTAACATCTGTTAATTGCGTACGATGTTTACGTTCCAGTTTACAAACGTTGCCCACTGTGACGACCACCTGCATCCATGACACACTGGAACCGCACTGCAGACCGCCATTCCAAGAGAAACTGTTGGCACGACTTCCTCAATGGCGGACCGTGGAGTGTGTCAGCTGTCGTGGCACCGCTCGTGAACTGGAGCAGGTTACGGTGGAACGACCACGTAAAACTAATCACCGGAGAGGCAAATGCTAGTCAGCACAATCCGAAGAATCCTCAGGAAGCGTCGTCCATGAACAAAAGAGGTAGTTCACAAAATACACGTTCGACCGGTACGCTAGTTCTGTTCGTCAATCTAGGACTCATACCAGACAGGACAGATTGAGGAAGTAGAGAACATCCAAACAGCAGCGCATTTCGTTAGAGGTTCGCTTAGTAAGGACGGAAGCGTCAGGGAGATGCTCATCCCAATGACAGACGCTACAACAGAGGCATTGCGCATCACAGTGCAACTGACGGTAAGAAACTGAGAAGTAGTTCCTACAACACTCACCCAATGTATTGGCTTCCTCCATCGCGAATCTCGTGAGACGACGCCGAAGTTTCGTGCGCACACGGAAACCTGAACCATTCGCGACTGTAACAAGCAAGTGGGAAGTGAAAATACACTCCCCCACGCTTCTGAAATAAACCTCTTTCAGTTGTATACGAACTTTTACAGGAACACGATCGGTTTCGTAATGTCATATCAAATCTTCAGATGTACATCTACAGATAGGAAACGTACAATCGATATTATGATAAAAACAGATACCTAACAACCTTTGCTCACACGTCAGTAAAACATCTAAATCCGGATAGGGAAGGAGAACTTGGAAGAGCAGTTGAACGGAATGGATAGTGTCCTGAAAGGAGGGTATAAGATGAACATCAACAAAAGCAAAACGAGAATAATAGAATGTAGTCGAATTAAGTCGAATGATGCTGAGGTAATTAGATTAGGAAATGAGACACTTAAAGTAGTAACGGAGTTTTGCTATTTGGGGAGCAAAATAACTGATGATGGTCGAAGCAGAGAGGATATAAAATGTAGACTGGGAATGGCAAGGAAAGCGTTTCTGAAGAAGAGAAATTTGTTAACATCGAGTATAGATTTAAGTGTCAGGAAGTCATTTCTGAAAGTATTTGTATGGAGTGTAGACATGTATGGAAGTGAAACATGGACGATAAATAGTTTGGACAAGAAGAGAATAGAAGCTTTCGAAATGTGGTGCTACAGAAAAATGCTGAAGATTAGATGGGTAGATCACATAACTAATCCTCTACGGTCGCAGGTTCGAATCCTGCCTCGGGCATGGATGTGTGTGATGTCCTTAGGTTAGTTAGGTTAAAGTAGTTCTAAGTTCTAGGGGACTTATGACCACAGCAGTTGAGTCCCATAGTGCTCAGAGCCATTTGAACCATTTTGAACATAACTAATGAGGAAGTACTGAATAGGATTGGGGAGAAGAGGAGTTTGTGGCACAACTTGACTAGAAGAAGGGATCGGCTGGTAGGACATGTTCTGAGCCATCAAGGGATCATCAATTCAGTATTGGAGGGCAGCGTGGAGGGTAAAAATGGTAGAGGGAGACCAAGAGATGAATACACTAAGCAGATTCAGAAGGATGTAGGTTGCGGTAGGTACTGGGAGATGAAGAAGCTTGCACAGGATAGAGTAGCATGGAGAGCTGCATCAAACCAGTCTCAGGACTGAAGACCACAACAACAACAACAGGGAAGGAGGGGGACTCAACCTTCTCAAAGTAAAATATTGTTACCCGCAACAATCAGTACATCACAGGCCAAATTGACGATCTGAAAAACTGACATGTTAAAAGCGCATTTACCAACAATGAAACGAGCAAAATAAGAAAACAAGAGAAGGTAAAAAGTCAGCCCATTTTTAAGAAAACTCACTTTATATCACAAAGCTGTGGACAGCGACCCTCGAACCGCCTCGCCGTCCAAGGCCACACCGCTAGTCAATATCCTCATTTGTGTCGCGTGGTGCACTAGCTCCACCACACATACAGCGGGGAAAGTTACTAACATTTCCACGCATATACAAATATCATGGGAATGACTGAGGCCCCCGTTACACAACGTAACCATATAAACTATAAATACTTCAGCGTAAATATCGTTAAAACCAAATAGACTAGATGCAAGAGCATATAACAACAAGCGCAGAATCAATAACCAATCAGTCGAACAACTACTGCATTATGTCCTTGAAAGGCAATCAAAGTTTGACAATATATTCTAATGTCCTAACTTTACCTCATTGTTAAGACTGTGTTGGAGGTATAGCTTTAGACACCACATAACTTCAATATATTCCGGAATGTTTAAGGTCTGCCTCTTTCACTTCTTGGTGTATGACTTTTACATTATTAGTTTCACTTGTTAGGAAGTGGCCAGAATGATTTAAGTGGTTACTTAAAGTAGGCTTGGAATTCCTGAGACTGGTGTTGTCGGAATTTGATACATAATCCTCTGCCAGTCTGCCCCACACACCTGGCAGTACAGTTGTCGCAAATGATGCAATATAAACAAGTAGCTGCGTGCTTTTCACATGCTACCTTCTCTCTATGAACAAGTTTTTGGCCAAGATTCTGTGGGATAAAGAACGCTGGCCTTATCTTTCTTTTCCTTAACGTTTTGCCTACTTTCTGTGAAACTGTGCCAAAATAGGGTATCCTATTGTAACCAATAAACTCGTCTTCCCCTCGTCCAAACTCTAAGTGTGATTTGATCCCCATTTTACATCAATCTATTCCTAGCGAATTCTTTTTTACGCAGTACACCATCATTAATTTCATTATATCACTGAATTCGTATCCGCTGACATGTGCAATGTCCAGAATACACTCAAATTCTCGATCATTCCCGCACACCCCGTGGAGTGGTTTGAGGAGTATAGATGCAGATGTAGACGTGTGATCAATGGCCATTGTTAGTCCGTCCCAATACGGTTCCCAATTGGGCCTCATTCCGTTGTGGGAGATGCAAATGATTTGCAAGAAACCTACTTTATTGGATAAACTGCACTTTTCCATTATGCTACCATTAAACCAAGGCCAGTTATTTGCTTTATCTGTTATTGAGCCTGCTTCATATTTATACGTGTATCATTTATGTGATACTCTCTCACATATCTCGCGATAATACAAAACGTGCTCCCCTCCTTTGAATTTTTTCGATGTACTCCGTCAGTCCAATCTGGTATGGATCCCACGCCACGCAGCAGTATTCTAAAAGAGGACAGACAAGCGTAGTGTAGGCAGTCTTCTTAGTAGATCTGTTACATTTTCTAAGTGTCCTGCCAATAAAACGCAGTCTTTGGTTAGCCTTCCCCACATTTTCGATGTGTTCTTTCCAATTTAAGTTGTTCGTAATTGTAATACCTAGGTATTTAGTTGAACTTATGGCCTTTACATTTGACTGATTTATCGTGTAACCGAAGTTTAACAGATTCTTTTTAGCTTTCATGTGGATGCCCTCATACTTTTCGTTATTTAGGGTCAACTGCCAATTTTCGCACCGTACACTTAACTTTTCTAAATCGTTTTGCAATTTGTTTTGATCTTCTGATGACTTTACTAGTCGATAAACGACAGCGTTATCTGCAAACAGCCTAGGACGGCTTCTCAGATTGTCTACCAAGTCGTTTATATAGATAAGGAACAGCAAAGGGCCTATAAGACTACCTTAGGGAACGCCAGAAATCTTTCCGTCAGTTACTACGAACAGTCACCTCTTTGACAGGTGACGGCCGCTGTGGCCGAGCGGTTCTAGGCGCTTCAGTCCGGAACCGCGCGGCTGCTCCGGTCGCAGATTCGAATCCTGCCTCTGGCATGGATGTGTCTGATGTCCTTAGGTCAGTTAGGTTTGAGTAGTTCTAAGTCTAGGGGACTGCTGACCTCAGATGTTAAGTCCCATAGTGCTCAGAGCCATTGGAACCATCTAGGGGACTGCTGACCTCAGATGTTAAGTCCCATAGTGCTCAGAGCCATTTGAACCATTTTCTGACAGGAAATCACCGACTCCAATCACATAACTGAGACGATATTCCATAGGAAAGCAGTTTCACTACAAGCCGCTTGTGCAGTACAGTGTCAAAAGCGTTCCGAAAATCCAGATGTGCGGAATCAATTTGAAATACCTTGTCAATACCAGTCAGCACTAACAGTGGCAACATCCCACACCTCCTCCACTGGTGAAATCCAAAGCTGTTCACGAAAGTTCTGGTCGGGGCCCTCTGCTCGTCGAGTTCCTCGAGCGTGGAACCAGAATCAGTGCACAGCGTCATGAAGACACTCAGCAGAAACGCCCAGGAATGTCATCGATCAGGAACATCCTGTTGCACGATAGTGCCCGCACCCACACTGCCGATCGGACAAAAGCTGCTCTTCAGCGATTTAGCTGGGAAACACTGCAGCATCCTCTGTACAGCTGGAATCTGTCACCGTGTGATTTTCACGTATTTGGCTTCCTGAAGAAAGGCTTGAGTGGACGCCTGTATCTGTCGGACGACGAACAGCGAAAATGGCTGCGGTTGTGGATCCGTCAGCGGCTGACCGCGTTCTACGAAACAGACTTTGATCGGCTGACTTATCGCGTGTGGTGACTGCTTTTGAACGGAACCACTCCATGTTCCGTTGTGGCGGCTGTTTGCTTTTCATTTGGTTACCCCTTATGATTGGTATTTTCAATGAAACAAGTGTTTACATCTGAGACTACTTGACCAGGATGGAAGACTAACTGAATGTGATCCCCTGGAAGCAGTTGCCTGCGTATTTTAGAAACGTTTGTCAAGGAGCTGAAATAACGGTCATGCTTCTTCGAGTGCAAAGAAAGATTAATTCTCCCTTGGTATTTTGTCAGAAACTGACATTGTGAGCCCGTGGCTGTGTGCAAAATATAGGTTGACTCCCACACAGAAGATTACGGCAACCAGCCACTTTTTACAATGCTATTTATTTATTTAAACACTGCCGTTACGGGTTTCGAAACGACAGGTTCATCTTCACACGGCTAGGTCACGTTTTACAATACATTTCGTGTCTTGTTTCCCCATCTGTCGAATCTTCCTTGGGGTGGTGATGCCCTACAACCAAAATAAGATGTGAGACATCGTCTTTTTAATTATAACTTTGTCTCAGGTCGATTTTAATTCGGCCGGCCGATGTGGCCGAGCGGTTCTAGGCGCTTCAGTCTGGAACCGCGCGACCGCTACGGTCGCAGGTTCGAATCCTGCCTCGGGCATGGATGTGTGTCATGTCCTTAGGTTACTAAGGTTTAAGTAGTTCTAAGTTCTAGGGGACTGATGACCTCAGATGTTAAGTCCCATAGTCCTCAGAGCCATTTGAACCATTTTTTTTATTTTAATTGATGTAAACAAATTATTGTTATTGAATGGAAACTGTTTCGATCGTGAGGCACAATTACAGTTAAAAACAATTTGTCTGACATCTTATTTTGGTTGTAGGGCATCACCACCCCAAGGAAGTTTCGTCAGGTGGCGAAACAAAACACGAAATCTAATGTGAAAGGTGAACTAGCTGTCTGAAGATGAATCAGTCCAAGAGTGCAGCAGTAACGCTGTAAAAGTTATCGGAGAGTAGCTCGTGGTCTTGCGGTAGCGTTCTCGCTTCCCGCGCACGGGGTCCCGGGTTCTATTCACGGCGGGGTCAGGGATTTTCTCTGCCTCGAGATGACTGGGTGTTGTGTGTTCTTCATCATCATTTACCCGCAAGTCGCCGAAGTGGCTTCAGCTAAGAAGGACTTGCAATACGGCGGCCGAACTTCCCCGCATGGGGACTCCCGGCCAACAATGCCATACAATCATTTCATTTCATTTTGTTATTGGACATTGTTAACATTCTTGTGGTGGTAATGCATTTATCATAAGGCAAGCACCTCTTCACTGCAGAACGTGTATATACTAAGTCATTCTCAATTTCCCTGTGAAAACACAACGATAATACTGTCATATACACAAGTGAAGCGGCAGCGAACAATCGGAGGCTGCTGATCACAATGTCAGCCAAACTGTTTACATACAATTTGCACTACAGCGATTCTGATCGTATCATTCGACCTTATGGACTCTCGACGTTACCGGTAGTATTGACAGCGAAATTTGTTTCTTTGTGCACTACAGTGATGTCGTTGCCTTCCGTACTAATCTCTCATAACACGAGAGTGGTCAAAATTTATGAAAATAATAAGTTATTGGAATTAAAGAATATCATTTCCCTTAAAACCACATATAAACGCCCGCGCTCTCTCTCTCTCTCTCTCTCTCTCTCTCTCTCACACACACACACACACACACACACACACACACACATACACACAAACACAATAAGAACTTATCTGTTAGTTCTAAAGCTTTTGATGAAAATGAGAAATTCAGCACAGAAGGATCTAAAATAATACAGCAGAGAAGAAGTGGTTGGCTCATCACTGAAGACTCTGCGCCACAGTAATTTCTCCAGCCTTTAAGCTGGAATGGAGACTAGACACAAAATCGCTAAGTTTTAAAATTCGCCTCTTCGTCAGTTGAGTTTGCTTCTACCTTTTTGTCATGATATAAAAGGTGCTCCATTAAAACGTGGTGTGTCGTGACCCAGGCGCCGGAAGCGCCACTGCTGGAGGCTCCTCCTGCTGCAGTGAGAAATCTCGCGAAGGAAGACAGAACTCACTTTGGTGTGAGGTCTGGGTGACTTCATCCTTACAAGTGATGTGCATGAGGTCTGTCTGATAGTCCCCGACGCCATACTTCATTGTGATGAACCCACGCCATGTAGCTCAATGCACTTCACCCTAGACGAGTCGCAAACACAGTTTCATCTCGCCAGGCATCTCTTATGTACAAAGCGTCCACAACACGGAGGCTTTCGGTGCAGCAATAAAATATCGCTGCAATTCTCAGACTAGTTGCTTTCGAGGTCGCACGCTCCATATGGAGCGAAGCCAAGCAACTAGACAACTTGAACTGTTTTAGATGGCTCGGGAATGGCAGACTGACTTTTCATTGTCTGTGATACCTCACTACACTGTCATCCCAATGATCCATAGCACATACAGTGAAGAAGCTACTGGTTTCCTAATTCTATCAAGTGCGAACGAGAGTAATCGACCCAGCTACGAGCGTATTTGTTGAACGAATTTCAAATCCAAAGGTTCGCGGTTGGGTCACCGTAATTTCATAGATCTAAAATAACACAGGAGAAAAAAAAACCTGTGCGTCACACTAATATCGCGATCCCGAAAGTTCCTCATGTGGAAAATACCTAGTTGTATCGAGGCTCGGATATCGTCTTAAACTACAGCCCAGCACCGCCCCCTCTTCCCCGCACCCTTCCCCCTCCCCGGACACTAAACCTCCCCCCCTAAATGAACACCTGCAAACCCCCCGCCCCCTCTCCTACCCCACTCCCTTATAGCTAGGTACCGTAGGTAAAGCAATTTTTAGATTGCAAGAAGACAAAAACATAACAGTACAACTAGATCATGCCTCGTAAACTACTGTGACGTTTATATTAATCATCCGAATTACGATCGATTTTCCATTTACTATTTACTCGTGATGGAAACGAAGTATACCGTAATCTCTCGCAGGTAGGCAGATGTGACATCAGATGACGATTAGTATCATTTGCGTACCCTACCAAGGCTCTGTGACCAAACAAATTATTTGGCTCTGAGCACTATGGGACTTAACATCTATGGTCATCAGTCCCCTAGAACTTAGAAGTACTTAAACCTAACTAACCTAAGGACATCACACAACACCCAGCCATCACGAGGCAGAGAAAATCCCTGACCCCGCCGGGAATCGAACCCGGGAACCCGGGCATGGGAAGAAAAAAATTATTTATGTATATATAGACATGCTGAGCAAGATGTATGAGACAGGCGAAATACCCTCAGACTTCAAGAAGAATATAATAATTTCAATCCCAAAGAAAGCAGGTGTTGACAGATGTGAAAATTACCGAACTATCAGTTTAATAAGTCACAGCTGCAAAATACTAACGCGAATTCTTTACAGACGAATGGAAAAACTGGTAGAAGCCGACCTCAGGGAAGATCAGTTTGGATTCCGTAGAAATGTTGGAACATGTGAGGCAATACTGACCCTACGACTTATCTTAAAAGAAAGATTAAGGAAAGGCAAATCTATGTTTCTAGCATTTGTAGACTTAGAGAAAGCTTTTGACAATGTTGACTAGAATACTACCTTTCAATTTCTGAAGGTGGCAGGGGTAAAATACAGGGAGCGAAAGACTATTTACAATTTCTATGGAAACGCAGTTATAAGAGTTGAGGGGTATGAAAGGGAAGCAGTGGTTGGGAAGGGAGTGAGACAGGGTTGTAGCCTATCCCCGATGTTATTCAATCTGTATATTGAGCAAGCAATAAAAGAAACAAAAGAAAAGTTCGGAGTAGGTATTAAAGTCCATGGACAAGGAATAAAAACTTTGTGGTTCGCCGATGACATTCTGTCAGAGACAGTAAAGGACTTGGAACAGCATTTGAACGGAATGGACAGTATCTTGAAAGGAGGGTATAAGATGAACATCAACAAAATCAAAACGAGGATAATGGAATGTAGTCGAATTAAGTCGGGTGATGCTGAGGGAATTAGATTAGGAAATGAGACACTTAAAGTAGTAAAGGAGTTTTGCTATTTGGGGAGCAAAATAACTGATGACGGACGAAGCAGAGAGGATATAAAATGTAGACTGGCAATGGCAAGGAAAGCGTTCCTGAAAAAGAAAAATTTGTTAACATCGAGTATAGATTTAAATGTCAGGAAGTCGTTTCTGAATGTATTTGTATGGAGTGTAGCCATGTATGGAAGTGAAACATGGACAATAAATAGTTTGGACAAGAAGAGAATAGAAGCTTTCGGAATGTGGTGCTACAGAAGAATGCTGAAGATTAGATGGGTAGATCACGTAACTAATGAGGAGGTATTGAATAGGATTGGGGAGGAGAGGAGCTTGTGGCACAACTTGACTAGAAGAAGGGATCGGTTGGTAGGACATGTTCTGAGACATAGAGGGATCACCAACTTAGTATTGGAGGGCAGCGTGGAGGGTAAAAATCGTAGAGGGAGACCAAGAGATGAATACACTAAGTAGATGCAGAAGGATGTAGGCTGCAGAAGGTACTGGGAGACGAAGAAGATTGCACAGGATAGAGTAGCATGGAGAGCTGCATCAAACCAGTCTCAGGACTGAAGACGACAACAACAACACATATAGACATGCTTATTAAACGAAACATAACTACTCAGATAGAACTTACCACTAGAGTTGCTTAACTGCAGCTGAACAAACGGTGAAGTGGACGGATTGAGCGGTAATGAAACGTTCGACTTTTGCCACCGAGTTCATTAATTCCTCGGAAGGTATCTTCAATTCACAAGTGTGTTTGGTTGTAACATTTAGGTCACTTCCATGAACGAATTGCCGAGATACGTGAGTAATGCATTTAGATTAATCTCCTGGAAGAATCGGCAAGATACTTCCGAAATGTGTTCACGGGAGTAATCTAATTATTTCATCTAAACAAACCTGAAGATGGAAGGTACCTTTCGAAACATGTCACTGACGATGCCAAGTATTTTATTACTGGTTGGGGGTTGGGTTGTTTTGGGGAAGGAGACCAGACAGCGAGGTCATCGGTCTCATCGGATTAGGGAAGGAAGTCGGCCGTGCCCTTTCAAAGGAACCATCCCGGCATTTGGCTGGAGCGATTTAGGGAAATCACGGAAAACCTAAATCAGGATGGCCGGACGCGGGATTGAACCGTCGTCCTCCCGAATGCGAGTCCAGTGTCTAACCACTGCGCCACCTCGCTCGGTTCTTATTACTGATTACACAGTTTGCCATGTAGGTCACCTTCTACCTACAGAGATGGACAAGAAAATGATGGACAGTGTGTTCTTGATGACAACGTAACAAGGTGCCATATGCGCACCTATTCTTTTGCGAATGATTTTTCAGTATTGCACAAAGAGAGAAAGAAGGAAGATATTATACCTCTTGGCGAGACTAGTACTTGCTCTTGAAGTAATACCACACAAGTGTGATGTTCGGAGATGCAAGGCCAACGAAGAAGTTTGCTACGAATGGTGCTGGAACGGAGGCTAAAGTCAGGGGCGTACTTGTCGCCAGTGACCTTGTGCTCTGCTATGAGTGTTTGTTTCCGAGTACACAATTAAAAGAGGCCAGAGGTAAAGACTGAAATTACCAACAGACTGCTTAGTTGTCGGTGGGTTCAAAAATGGTTCAAACGGCTCTGAGCACTATGGGACTTAACATCTGAGGTAATCATTCCCCTACCACGTAAACCTAACTAACCTAAGGACATGACACACATCCGTGCCCGAGGCAGGATTCGAACCTGCGACCGTAGCGGTCGCGCGGTTCCAGACTGAAGCGCATAGAACCGCTCGGCCACAACGGCCGGCTAGTTGTCGGTGGGAACTGCAAGGTTTTCCCCTCATGAAATTAATGCGGTGAGGTGCGTATCCGCACGTGCAGTGCCTGTTTGCACGCCTGCATTCGTCAAGAAAGCGCTACTGCATGCGAACGTTGCGTGTGATTCGCCTTATCACGGATACGCACTGCAAACAAGGGCACCTGGCAACAGACTGTTCAAAAGGCAGTAAATCACAGACTCGGAACAAAGGTGGGTTTCGCTGCGTAACGAAACACAACGAACATTACATAACTGAAGAAGAGTGCGCATCGTGCTGTATCCCGACCTTCCATACAAAAGATGTTACTCATCGCTGCATTTACTTCAGTGATGTCAGTTTCTGAAAAGTGTACTGAGAATAGCGATCTTTTTTTTTTTTTTGAGGTTGAGTTTCTTCCCTTTTGGTGCCAACACACAGACTGATCCTTACAAATAGAGAACTAAGACAAAATGAGAGTAGTAATAGGCCATGGCCAGGTTGAAGAAACTGCTCCAGCGCTAGGTTATGGCTGCTAGCAGGACGACACTGCCTGTCTTTGCATTTGACTTCTACCGAATACATGCCAAGCAGGCCTATATACCACACAGCCCAGCTTTGTGGAATTCAGACATCTCATCACAGTTACTTAATCAGAAACGTGACTGAATTTCAATACCAGTGTCCTTTATCTGCACTTACTTAATTTAGCATGACTGAACTGGATGAGAAACGACTGGCCAGCATAGTGCAGCAGCCCCTCTCGCGTCGTGCCACGGGCCGCGTGAGTCGCCGGCAGCGTTGGGGATCCACCGTATTGCTTGACCGCGCAGTCGCTGCCCAGCAGTCACGGACATTTACCAGAGGCGCCAGCACCTGCTCGATGTCATCACGAGTATACTCAGCAGGACGGGATCAGTTGGAGAGTTCTCCCAAATAACTCAGCTGCAATCAGGGATCAAAGGGGTACTGCACTGTATGTACCTCACATCCTGCACAACAGCTGTGCCCTCTTGGCCAGTTGTGGTTTTCGATGCATTTCTTCCCTGCCATCGGCTTTTAACTACGTATGTACACACGATTGGTGTCAACTTCGTGGCCAATGGGCTGCATGCGGCCCGTGACGAATGCGATCGCCAACAATGTTTTCTTTCTTTTGTTGAAAAACAGATCTTCACATGTGTACAAGAGCCAGTCAGTCTTTCATTGAGTAATGAGTGAGTTAATCCCAGAGGAAGTCATGATGTGGGTAATGGCTATGGAGTAGGTTAGACCAGCTGGAAGGGTGAATGATTCGGCGATGTCATTGTCTGGAAGAGATGCTTTTAAGTTACTTAGGAATGGGGTATGAAGAGTGTGTAGTTATTGTGTTACTAGGGTATGTTGGTACTGGTTTAGCAACTGCATCTACATCTACGTGACTACTCTGCAATTTATACTCAGTTCTTAGCCGAGGGTTCATCGGACGAACTTCAAACTGTTTCTCTTCCATTCCACTCTCGAATAGCCTGTGGGAAGGTACTGGCATGGTATTCTGCCTTACGGCAGGTCTCGTCGTGGGTTAAGCCTCTTCCACTTTTGTCTGTCCATAGCCAGTCTCTTCATTTCTGAATATTTGCCTGCTTTGATATTTCCAGCATTTGATATCTTCTTTTTCCTCTTCCCCTTTCTCCCTCCACCATTCCTTCTATTAGTTCCTTCAATAAACAGTCCCTCCTTAGACAATGTCGAATACGGTACCGTTTTCTTTCTCTGATGACTTTCAGCATGTTTCTTTCTTCTCCAACTCTTCTTAATACTTCTTCATTCCTCACTCGGTCATCCCATTTCACTTTTTCCATTCTTCTCCATTTCCACATCTCTAGTGCCTCCAATCTTCTTTCATCTTCCTTCCTCAATGTACAGGTCTCCGCACCACACAGTGCAACGCTCCAGATGTAACATTTGGCAAGTCGTTCCCTCAGATCTTTGCTTAGTGGTCCACAAACTTATTTCTGTTTCCTCTTGAATCCTTCTTTTGCCATTGCAATTCTTTTTCTAATTTCTGTTGAGCAATACATATAATCCATTATTACACTTCCCAAGTAACTGAAGTTATTCACTTGCTCTATTTCCTCTCCCCCTATTTTCATACGGCATTTTCTCCCCTTTCCTCCAATTACCATGCTTTTCGTTTTCTTCTTGTTAACCTTCATTCCATATTCTCCTAATTTTGTGTTTAGATCATCTAACATTTGTTCCATCTCTCTTGCACTCTCTGCCATCACAGCCATGTCGTCTGCAGATCTTATACACTCCACTCTCCGATCCCCTATACAAACTCCTCTCTTTCCATCAAAGCTCTCATTAATAATTTCCGCCAGATAGGTATTGAACAGTGTTGGTGATAAACAACAACCTTGTCTTACACCTCTTCCCAGTTCAATTTCTTCACTCATCACACCTCCTATTTTTACTCTTGCTCTCTGGTTCAAATATAAATTTCTAATCCGTGGGAAAAGGGAATAGTTAAATCTTTACGTGCGAGCTCTGATTTAATCATGAAGAACACTCCTCCCTAGGCAGTAGGCGTTAAAAAAATATTTTCATATTCGGAGCTTACTGCGTGGCCTGGAAATTAGAGAGGTAAGAATGGATCTTTGGAGACTAGTTCTAGTGTGTGCAAGATATATGCATGTTCAGAGGGAGGAGGGGCTGGAGGGGCCTGACACGATGCTGAAGGATTCGTGTAGAGGGTAAATGGATGTGTGAAACAGAGGCAGGAAGGGGGGGGGGGTGCTCGTCGTTCAACGATTTGGACAGAGTTTTGGCATAGGCGAGGATGAGATGGGTAAAGGCTTTGCAGGTATGGAGGATGGTAAAGGGTTGCAATACCCATCTTCGGACGATTCGCAGTTTTAGTGTTTGTAGCCCACTGGGGGTCAACGAACTAGCCGCAGTGATAGCACCGGCTTCCCGTCAGACTACAGAAAGTAAGTGCTTCTAGGGTAGCACGTCGATAGGTGACCGACCGGTTCTGCCGAGAGTGCAGGCAAGCGGGGTGCGCAGCCCTTGTGAAACCAACTGAAGAGCTACTTGACTGAGAAATAGCGGCTCTCGTCACGAAAATTAGCAATTGTCAGGAAAACTGTGTGCTGACAGCATGTCCTCCCATACCCGCATCCACTAATTCCTACCGAGTGTGGAAGAGACGCCGGTCGGTCGTTACCGTAGGGCCTTCCGAGGCATGTTTGGACAGAGTTTGAGTTTTAGAGCCGGTTGCGGGCTTTCTGTTGGATGGTTAGTTGGCGGAGTTCCCATGGTAGTTCACAGACAACTCTATATGATAGGACGGTGATAAATGTTTAGGAAAAAGGTATGCAGACGGAAGTGGCGAGTGCTTCGTCCTGTAATTATTACCTTGCTTTTGGATGAGTTTACCTAAGGGAGCCACTGCTTTTTCAGGAGTTAAACTTCTAAGATGGAACGCAAGGACCAATTGGTGTTTCTTGTTCCGATGCTACAACCCAGACCAGTAATAGATACGTTACTTCAGTTGCGTCTTCACGATGCTGAATTCTGAGAGAAAGGCTTACCAACCATACCCTTCATTACAGTACATTTTCCATAAAACGTTTCCTAACGGACACTGTAGGTCTAAAATTTACCGCGATTTGTGATGCTGTCGTCGTGCGCTCAAGAGATTATAGTGAAGTGATTCAGGACTTGAGACATGATACTATACGTACTTCATTATAGTATTTTTTCACAAAACGTTTCCTAACGAACACTGTGTGTGTAGCACTTGCCGTGATTTGTGATGTGATAGCCGTGCGGTCAATAGCTTATTGTGAGGTGATTCAGGGCTCAGGCATGACACTACACACATCAAAAAAAAAAAAAACTTTTGCATTACCCCGGTTCCAAGAGCTTCTGAAGATAGACGTTAACTGTGGATATTGTATCGCAGACACAGACCCTTTGACTGTTCAGAGATGTCACTAAACCCGCCCAAAGATGTAAACAACCATGCGTGAGCAGCGCCAAATAGACGGAGGGGGTCCGACAGCCGATCAGTTCCAGTCATTCCACAAGGAAGGAGGCACACGGCTCGTGCTGTCTGTAGTGCAACCATGCCTAGACGGTCAATACCGCGTTTCGATCGCGTCCGCATTGTTACTTTGTGCCAGGAAGGGCTCTCAACAAGGGAAGTGTCCAGACGTCTCGGAGTGAACCAAAGCGATGTCGTTCGGACATGTAGGAGATAGAGAGAGACAGGAACTGTCGATGACATGCCTCGCTCAGGCCGCGCAAGGGCCACTGCTGCAGAGGATGACCGCTACCAACGGATTATAACTCGGAGGAACCTTGACAGCAACGCCACCATGTTGAATAATACTTTTCGTGCAGCCACAGGACGTCCAGTTACGACTGAAACTCTGCGCAATAGGCTGCATGATGCGCAAATTCACTCCCAGCGTCCATGGCAACGTCCATCTTTGCAGCCATGACACCATGCGGCACGGTACAGATGGGCCGAACAACATGCCGAAAGGACCGCTCAGGATTGGCATCACGTTCTCTTCATCGATGAGTGTAGCATATGCCTTCAACCAGACAATCCTCGGACCCGGTCAGGCTATCCCTTAGGCACACTGTCCAGCGAGTGCAGCAAGGTGGAGGTTCGCTGCTATTTTGGGGTGGCATTATGTGGGGCCGACGTACCCCGCTGGTGGTCATGGAAGGCACCATAACGGCTGTACGATACGTGAATGCCATCCTCCGACCGATAGTGCAACCATATCGGCAGGTTATTGGCGAGGCATTCGTCTTCATGGGCGACAAGTAGCGCCCCCATCGTTCGCATCTTGTGAATGAGTTCCTTCAGGGTAACGACATCGCTCGACTAGAGTGGCCAGCATGTGCTCCAGACATGAACCCTGCAGAACATGGCTGGGATAGATT
Source organism: Schistocerca piceifrons (assembly GCF_021461385.2). NCBI lineage: Eukaryota > Metazoa > Arthropoda > Insecta > Orthoptera > Acrididae > Schistocerca > Schistocerca piceifrons. The sequence goes on from NC_060139.1 coordinate 2,787,932, forward strand.
GAAAAGGGCTGTTTACGGATCGCGTGACCCACCATTCACTTAGAGGGATCCACGCCGAATCGCCGTTTAGAAGTGGGACAGTCTGGACCAACAGTTCGTTGATGAACTTGTGGATAGTATGCCATAACGAATACAGGCATGCATCAATGCAAGAGGACGTGCTACTGGGTATTAGAGGTACCAGTGTGTACAGCCATCTGGACCGCCACGCCTGAAGGCCTCACTGTATGGTTGTACAACATGCAATGTGTCGTTTTCATGAGGAATAAAAAGGGCGGAAATGATGTTTATGTTGATCTCTATTCAAATTTTGTGTACAGGTTCAGGAATTCTCGGAACCGAGGTGATGCAAACCTTTTTTTTATGTGTGTGTGTGTATATGCAGCTGCTGTCCGGAAGCACCAAGCAAGTACAACGTTCTTGTACCGACACTGGCTCGCAGCCTCCTCCACAGCGGTTGAGAAATTCGAACTCAGTCAGCCTCTGATGAAACGACGTGAAACATTAACCATCCTTCCTTACTTTGTAATTGGCTTTGCTGTCATGTACAAGTGATCTATTCAAACGCAGTGTTTCTAAATCACGTTTTTAAAGGTGCCCACTTTTAATTTATCCTGGCGCAGTGGGAACATAGTCTTTCGCTGATTAGTTCATAGCATTTGCCTTTCACAGATATCAGTTCTAAACAAGGAGGGCATAAGGGAGTTAATTCGATCTTAAACTGATCGAAAATCTTGAGAATCACTTGTGCACAGCCTAGTTCGCGTTTTGGAGACAACAGTCCCACTGTTCACGTCCTACAGGCTTACAGCGTTTTGCCGTTCAGTACAATAACCACGCTTTTGTGTACAGGCAGGCGCTTACATACCTGGCAGGGTGCGTCGCTGCTGGCCGCTGGGGACGACGTGCTCCACCGTGGCACCTTCACATTATATACGCGGGCCAGGAGAGACCTGTAGTGGTAACCGAGGTCCACGCCGTGTGGCGCGGATTCGAAAGCCGCGGCGCTCGGTGCCTCTCAGCACTATGGGACTCAACTGCTGAGGTCATCAGTCCCCTAGAACTTAGAAGTACGTAAATCTAACTAACCTAAAGACATCACACACAGCCATGCCCGAGGCAGGATTCGAACCTGCGACCGTAGCAGCAGCGCGGTTCCGGACTGAAGGCGGCGCTCGGTACCAGAGGCTACTAAAATAACAAAGCAGTGAATTGAGATAGCAGTTGTTATAAACTTCTGGAATGATTCATGATAATAATCTTGCATCAGCGATATCAGGTAAAGCAGCTAAAAAGAAGCTTTATAACTTAATTGGTTGGTAGTGTCCCGAATTATAAATGTTCTTTCCTATGCTGCATTAGCATCAATAATTGAAAGTGCGAAACATGGACAGTACAGAAAATCCTTCCAGATATGACTTCCTTTGCATGTGTTAATACAGAAAGGGAACACTGTTTTGTTATATAGTTAACCGTCGTGGCTTACAATTATGATGCGTATATATGTTGTTACGCCCTGTTGCGAACCATTGCAAACAAACAATTAACCAACCTTAACCTTATTTCCTTTCAGAAGAACTCTTCCATCTTCTTACTTACGTTTCTTCTACCTACCACTATATAGGATCTACTGATTGTTTCCTCTGGGACTCGATTATTTTCAATCAGTTCTCTGTTACTTCTGTTTTCTAATATTCTCTGTGATTCCAATTTCAGTAGACAGGCTCACATTATCTAACATATTACAAGAAAGCAAAATTGTTTGCAAGACAAGGAAACTGACCAAACACTAACTGGTAGAACTTCAAAAGGGATATTCCTACGCTGAAAATAGGAACCCTTTGGTTTTACCGCGGAAGTACGTCAAGGGGGAGAGCTTTGTTCTCTGGTGTACAGCGCCGTATTGGGGTACGCGATCAGGACCCAAGAGAAAGAAGTAAAAGGAATAAAATTTAGAAGGCTGCGCGAAACTAAAAATCGTCTACAACTGAAAAGATGCGAACCTTACAAGATACGAGAGCGTCCTGAAAATTAATGCCCCTAAATATTTTATTCTGTTCTCAATATCTGTTGAGGTATGACATGTCATGCCTATTACTCGGTCGACTTGGCTACGTTAAAACCTCTGCCGCTCGAGGGCTCCGAATTGTAGCGAGTAGCATGGCGGCGTGTAACGTAACTACGTCGGTGCGTGAGAAACAGCCTGCTGTTACCGAGTTTCGAATTCTAAGAGTTCCTCCACACACGAGAGTGGCATACCGCATACGAGCGCTGCGACATCCGCAACAACCCGACGCCGTGGGCTCACTCACTGTCATCGCTCACCCTCCGTACAGTCCCGACCTGGCCCCACCCGACTTTCATCTCTTTCCAAAACTTAAAGAACACCTTCGAGGACTTTACTTTGATGGATGTGAAGCGATGCAAGAATAGGTGAGGTTGTTACTCCGTCAACGAACTCAAACATTTCACAGTGACGGTGTCAACTAAATGGTCTCTCGTTGGGAGGGATGGGTACGTCGCCAGGGTGACTATTTCTGAGAGATGGAGAGTAAAGCTGTAGTATGTGACTACTAACGTTTGCTTTATTTAGAAAGCATTAAGACATTTCAAATTAAAAATTCGGAGGCACAACTTCTTAGCACGCTCTCGTAAACGGAGCAGTCCACTCCCTTGAAGAATTCCTAGAAATAGCTTTAGAAATTTGGCAACAATTCTCATGTATTCTCCGTCAAACCTGCTGGATGGGCGTGCCCTCTGAAGCTTTCCGCACGTAACACCCACCTGTATGCAACCCTGCCGCTCCCATACGTTTTTAATCACATCCACTAGGTCCTTTCGTATCTCTTGGAATCCGACAAATAACTATCTCAGACCATGTGTTCACCTGGGCATAATTCTCTACAGTGGCAATTATGTCTCCTACTTCAGATTTTTCCCTCATCCATTTCCTTTGTTTTCCAATCTTTTAGTAATTTCAGCATGCATCTCCTCTTTGCTTGCTGAACAACCCTCAGCTTTTGAGAGAACTTCGCTTCATCAGACCATGACTCATTAGTAACAATCAATAAACTTCTCATTTTGAAAATATTTAAAACTTAGTGTTGAAAACTATTTCGTTTTCACAACAGCACTCTAGGCCATTAATGGTCTTCCTTCTTATTCCGTGCATCCAGTCACAGTCTTGAGTTACCCTGCGTACAAACACTCACATTGGCTGTCTACACTATCTGGTCGACAGTATCGGGACATTATGTGATGCGGAACTGACGAGTAGGTGCCACTCCGGATGGATCTGCCAGTACAAATAGAGGCAGGGAGCGTTGAATGTCAGAGGAGAAGCAGTCACAGAAGAGTGCATCGGCGAGGACAGCTCAGTGAGTTTGAACGTGGACTGGTCAGTGGTTGTTAGCTCAGTAACAAATCATCATCAGCATCATTCCAACCCTTCTAAAGCCGCCAATTCGACAGTCGGTGATGTGACTGTGAAGTGGAGAGGCGAAGCAACAATTGTAGCTGAACCAAGGCCAGACAGATCTCACGTACTGGCGTACAGGGACTGCAGTGCACCGCAGAGCGTGGTTGTAAGAAACGGTATGAAATCAGAAGAAGGAGTCGCTAGTGAGATCGAAAGTACTGGCAGCAGTCCAGCCAACACAGTGGCTGTGCGCAGCAAGTTTAAAAGAGCAAGGTCAACTCGTCCAGCAGCTCCTCATAAATCACACACATTCGTGTGGCCAATGACATGGCGTAAAGGGAGAAGATGCCACTGGACAATGCAGTGTCAACAGTGAAGAACAGGGGATTGGGGGGGGGGGGGGGGGTGTTACAAGAAGGCGGTGTTTCTCGAGGTCAGGGCGTGGTCGGTCGCCTTACTGCAGTTAAGTAAACATTAAATGCGGAAGGATATGAAGACATCACATCTTACAGCACTGCGTACTCCGTACAGTAGAGGAAGAGTTCCAAGCCTGTCTCACCGTACCAGTGCACCCTGCCAGAAACCAGCATCTCTGAGCCATGTTTTGGGGACAATAGCATTCCCGGAATGGACTGGCCTATCAAAAGTCCCGATCTGAAAGCAGTGGAACACCTTCTGGATGATTTCTAACGTAGACTTCGCTCCAGACCGTAGTGTCCATCACTGCCCTCTGTAGTTTCGGCTCTTGGGAAAGAATTCGATGCCGTTCCTCCACAGACAATCGGACACCTCACCGAAAGCAAACATCAATCCGTCATAAAGGTGACGCGTGAACGCACCCCTTATTAACGTCTGGGTACTTTTGATCAGATAGTGTATACAGGATGGTCCATTGATCGCGACCGGGCCAAATATCTCACGAAATAAGCGTCAAACGAAAAAAGTACATAGAACGAAACTCGTCTAGCTTGAAGGGGGAAACCAGATAGCGCTACGGTTGGCCCGCTAGATGGCGCTGCCATAGGTCAAACGGATATCTACTGCGTTTTTTTAAAAATAGGAACCCTCATTTTTATTACATATTCGTGTAGTAAGTAAATAAATATGAATTTTTTAGTTGGACCACTTTTTTCGCTTTGTGGTAGATGGCGCTGTAATAGTCAAAAACGTATAAGTACGAGGTATCACGTAACATTCCGCCAGTGCGGACGGTATTTGCTTCGCGATACATTACCCGTGTTAAAATGGACCGTTTACCAATTGCGGAAAAGGTCGATATCGTGTTGACGTATGGCTATCGTGATCAAAATGCCTAACGGGCGTGTGCTATGTACTCTGCTCGTTATCCTGAAAGACATCATCCAAGTGTCCGGACCGTTCGCCGGATAGTTACGTTATTCAAGGAAACAGGAAGTGTTCAGCCACATCTGAAACGTCAACAACGACCTGCAACAAATGATGATTCCCAAGTAGGTGTTTTAGCTGCTGTCGCGGCTAATCCGCACATCAGTAGCAGACAAACTGCGCGAGAATCGGGAGTCTCAAAAACGTCGGTGTTGAGAATGCTACATCAACATCGATTGCACCCGTGCCATATTTCTATGCACCAGGAATTGCATGGCGACGGCTTTGAACGTCGTGTACATTTCTGCCACTGGGCACAAGCGAAATTACGGGACGATGACAGATTTTTTGCACACGTTCCATTTAGCGACGAAGCGTCATTCACCAACAGCGGTAACGTAAACCGGCATAATGTGCACTATTGGGCAACGGAAAATCCACGATGGCTGCGACAAGTGGAACATCAGCGACCATGGCGGTTTAATGTATGGTGCGGCATTATGGGACGAAGGATAATTGGCCCCATGTTATCGACGGCAATCTAAATGGTGCAGTGTATGGTGATTTCCTACGTAATATTCTACCGATGTTACTACAAGATGTTTCACTGCATGACAGAGTGGCGATGTACTTTCAACATGATGGATGTCCGGCACATAGCTCGCGTGCGGTTGAAGCGGTATTGAATAGCATATTTCATGACAGGTGGATTGGTCGTCGAAGCACGTTCACCGGATCTGACGTCCCCGGATTTCTTTCTGTGGGGAAAGTTGAAGGATATTTGCTATCGTGATCCACCGACAATGCCTGACAACATGCGTCAGCGCATTGTCAATGCATGTGCGAACATTACGGAAGGCGAGCTACTCACTGTTGAGAGGAATGTCGTTACACGTGTTGCCAAATGCATTGAGGTTGACGGACATCATTTTGAGCATTTATTGCATTAATGTGGTATTTAGAGGTAATCAGGCTGTAACAGCATCAGTTCTCCGAAAGATAAGTTCACAAAGGTACTCGTATCACATTGGAACAACCGAAATAAAATGTTCAAACGTACCTACGTTCTGTATTTTAATTTAAAAACCTATCTGTTGCCAACTGTTCGTCTAAAAAATTGTGAGCCATATGTTTGTGACTACTACAGCGCCATCTATCACAAAGCGGAAAAAGTGGTCCAACTAAAACATTCATATTTCTTTACGTGCTACACGACTATGTAATAAAAAATGGGAGTTCCTATTTAAAAAACACAGTTGATATCCGTTTGACCTATGGCAGCGCCATCTAGCGGGCCAACCATGGCGCCATCTGGTTTCCCCCTTCAAGCTGGACGAGTTTCGTTCTATGTAGTTTTTTCGTTTGACGCTTATTTCGTGAGGTATTTGGCCCGGTCACGATCAATGGAACACACTGTATAGTTTGTTCACGACATCCCTCCGAATTTTAAGGGTGTGCGCAGAGTGGAGGAAGCAAGCTCTGTCCACCGTTGCCCGACACATGGACAGCCAAGGGAGACTGGCGGTGCGAGTGGACGAGCTGTGCTTTGCTCAACCAGAGCTGACACTGCGTACGCACTTAGAACTCGGGCACGGAACGGCACGGCAGTGATTTCGCAGTGTCCGCTGTACACACAGGTACTGTACTTGCAGATCGCTGATGTTGGCAGGAGTCGGACACGAAACGCTCGTGCCCAGGAGTTGACAGAGTTCTGTCGGTGTCAGCCAATCCAGAACTAGGAGCCCCTCATTCAGGACATTACGAGAGTTCTTCAATATGCACTCTGTATATTAAAACAAGAAGAATTACCACATTATTTCGCAAGAACTATTAGATTTCGTATAAATTGATCTGGAGCTTCCTCAAAAACCGATGAATCCCAGGCAATGTAGTAATTCATACTGGTCAGTTTATATTCATTGGCCCCCTAT